>NC_059206.1:29232064-29832064 GCF_020615455.1 Coregonus clupeaformis | reverse complement strand
AAGGTGTTCGATGGGGTTGAGGTCAGGACTCTCTACAGGCCAGTCAAGTTCTTCCACACCGATCTCGACAAACCATTTCTGTATGGACCTTGCTTTGTGCACGGAGGCATTTTCATGCTGAAACAGGGCCTAGAATCGTCTAGAATGTCATTGTATGCTGTAGCGTTAAGATTTCCCTTCACTGGAACTAAAGGGCCTAGCCCGAAGCATGAAATACAGCCCCAGACCATTATTCCTCCTCCACCAAACTTTACAGTTGGCACTATGGATTGGGCAGGTAGCGTTCTCCTGGCATCCGCCAAACCCAGATTCATCCGTCGGACTGCCAGATAGTAAAGCCTGATTCATCACTCCAGAGAATACGTTTCCACTGCTCCAGAATCCAATGGTGGTGAGCTATACACCACTCCAGCCGATGCTTGGCATTGCGCATGATGAAACCCATTTCATGAAGCTCCCGATGAACAGTTCTTGTGCTGACGTTGCTTTCAGAGGCAGTTTGGAACTCGGTAGTGAGTGTTGCAACCTAGGACAGACCATTTTTACGCACTTCTGTGAGCTTGTGTGGCCTACCACTTCGCAGCTGAGCCGTTGTTGCTCCTAGACGTTTCCACTTCACAATAACAGAACTTAGAGTTGACCGGGGAAGCTCTAGCAGGGCAGAAATTTGACTAACTGACTTGTTGGAAAGGTGTCATCCTATGATGGTGCCACTTTGAAAGTCACTGAGCTCTTCACTAAGACCATTCTACTGCCAATGGAGATTGCATGGCTGTGTGCTTGATTTATACACCTGTCAGCTATGGCTGTGGCTGAAATAGCCGAATCCATATCTGTATGTAAATAAATTGCCTTTCCCTGTTATTTTAGAGCTTTTTTCTAGCATAAAGGATCACAGACCAAAGCGCTGTTATTGATCACTTTATATAATCTGATCCGTTATATTTTCTTCAAAATCTTAAGCTAACAAGGGGTAGGCCTGTACTTTTTACCATTTTCTCTAATAAAAGGTAGGCCTATGGCATACCCTCTCATACCCCCCCAATTCAAGTCTGTGTTTTAACTTAACAGGCCTTCACTGACATGGGGGTAGGCTATTTAAAGAGTGCATGGTTGGTGGAAGAATTGACCGAAAGATCTATGGATATAGCAGCCTATAGCCTAATTTCGGCTGTCAAACAGGTAGGCTTACCTCTTATTTCTTAAATAGGAAGAAATAGGCTCCAACACAAAGCCCTCTTGTTGTTCGAAAAGTGTCATTAAAATGAAGACCGTTAAAATGAATTATGCCTACTCGAATTTGCCTACTTTCAGCACCATGAGCTGTCCATTTGCGATGGATTGTGCCGTGGCTGCTGCTTCAAGTTTCAGCACCACAATGTAAGTTACTCGAATCTGACTTATTTTGAAGTCAATATCTCTGATAAATTCATAATGGGCAAGAAACATATTGTTTTTAATACAATCAATTATAGTAGTAGCAAGCTATCAAAGTTAACCTCCGGTCCTCCTTCTCATCTTCGCACTCTCCTTCTCAAACTGAACAGAATAGGCTAGTCCACGCGCAAGGTGGACTAGGCCTAATCAACAACAAAAAAATCGGAAGAAACCTTTCAGTCTCCTGAACTGCCACCATAGCACTACACAGCACAGCCATTGGTTAAGCAGCACACAAAAAAGTGTTTGATCAGCAACAGCAGAGCGGGCCGGGGCTTATTGGAATATCCATTGCAGCCTAGTTTTATTTACACCATCCCAGCAGCTATCTTAGAAATATAAGTTTGCTCTATTCTTCTTTGAGCATGCACTTCGTAGCCTATGGATCATTTGATTGAGACCACACTAAATAGCCTATAGGCGCAAATGATATTGCGCACCCAGCAGGGAATCAGAGATGAGGGGTGGCATCGGGCACACATCGATATATAGCCTAATAATCAACTAGTTCTAAAACACTGAGAAATATTGACATTTCATCAATTACAAATTACATGACCCTGCCCTGGACTAGATTTAAAAAATACTAAACCCGCATGACCCTCCCCCATTTTCCTCCAGGTAGCCATTCTGTAAATGTTGAACTGTCCCTTAGAGCTGATTTAAATTTGTATTGGACAAATTAAGATCACTGTGTACCACCACCTGTTCAGTGCTGCTCTGTATAAGTATGATGGCATGAGCCTCCCTGAGGGGCACTGGTGGTACACTAGAGCAGAGATTCACAAACTTTTTCACTCAGGCCCCCCTTCCAGCATTGGCAAACATCCCCCCTGTGCGTGTACCACGTCTATTTCTATGGGCACAAGCACTGTTCATGACACAAACTGTTCACACCCCTCTTGTTGTTGGAGAGAACATTTTCAAGGTTTAAAGATATTTCCTGCAATTCTACACATTTTGTCATGGGTTGCAGATTACATTTTTGGGTTTTTTTAAAGCTCATTTTCTTGCAATTCTATACATTTTGCCAGTTATAATGTATATTCATGTGATATTTGAGTGACTTGAACATTATTACAAAATCTATGGCCCACAATTGGCCCAGCATCGTCCAGGTTAGGGGAGGGTTTGGCCGGCAGGGATGTTCTTGTCCCATCGCGCACTAGCGACTCCTGTGGCGGGCCCGGGCGCAGTGCACGCTGACATGGTCGCCAGGTATACAGTGTTTCCTCCAACACATTGATGTGGCTTGCTTCCAGGTTAAGCGGGCATTGTGTCAAGAAGCAGTGCGGCTCGGTTGGGTTGTGTTTAGGAGGACGCACGGCTCTCGACCTTCGCCTCTCCCGAGTCCATACGGGAGTTGCAGCGATGGGACAACGCTGTAACTACCAATTGGATACCACGAAATTGGGGAGAAAAGGGGGTGATTAAAAATAAAAAAAAAACAACAACAAAAAACACTAAGGTACGCAATGACTGACATGACAAGAGGAAAAATGATGATGCACTGCCAAATTTCGAATTTGCACCTTGTGCATTCTACTATTACAACTTTCAAGAGTAAGTTCCTTAAAAAATATATTTATAATAATTATTATTTATTTTGGGGGGGGCACCACTGCACTACAGAGTACAAACATATATGTTTTCGCTGAAACTGCGTTTGCCGATTCGGTAAATGTTGTAAAACCTGTTCAGATCAGAATCCTGTTCCTGCAAACATCTGGTTGGCTTTTTCTTCAGAAAACCTGATTATGTTGAAGATTAAATAACTATATCAAACATCATAGAGACTTTCCACATTGAAAACACATCAACAGAAACATATGATTCTTGTTACATTTGACAAATTACATGGGCCCATCCTGACCTATGCTATACATCCCATTCTATACTGATTTACTGTACGGCCTATTCACTGAGTTACAGTAACTGAAAGATATTTTAATCCCCACAGATTAAAACAGTCATATGATGGGTCTACGTATTAGCATAATACTGTTAGAAAATGACCCTAAATCCCGATTGATTGATTATGAAAACATGAACAACGTATTAAAACATTAACCCACAGTAGTTTAAGCCAAGGTGTCAAAAGGGGTGATGTGTACGCGGCAGTGAAGTCAGGCGCAGGACACAGAGGATCAAGATGACTACTTTACTTCAAGTTAACACGCACAAAACAAAAGTCTCCACAACACTGGAGGAGTAACACGCTCAGTGCGTAAAAGGCGAACTAGATATGCCGAACATCAAACAGGACAAAATGACAATAACACACAAAGGCCAAACGTAAAACAAGGGAACTTATATGTTACACAATCAACACAAAATAAGTAACAGGTGTACAAACTAGACAACACAAGACAAACACCGAAACATCGATCGGCAGTAGCTAGTACTCCATGGACGACGAACGCCGAAGCCTGCCCGAGCAAGGAGGAGGAACAGCCTCGGCTGAATCTGTGACACAAGGATGATTGGGAGATTCTGACTTAATACAGTTGGCACGCATAGGAATCACATATAAACTAACAGTGGTCCAAATCTATGCATATCAATTCTACAATGTTCTTTCAATATGAATCACTTCACAAGATAATTTCTTTACAATAATAAAAGGAAAAATCAGGACTGAAGTAATACTTATGGGTCTAGTACCGTCTAGTACAACTCACAAGATGGCTACCACACAATCCCAGACAGTGATGCAAGGCCAGCACACTGTTCAGTTTCCCCTTAACAGCAATGGCGGTACTCAATTTACCACAATAGTTTATAGGTCAGGTTATTTTTGTATGCCGAGCTCTCTGGATCATTTATAATGGTATATATCTGAATGGTTTCTTGTAAGCTTTAATATCAGGTGAGGAAACTGACACTGGAGATGGGGGAGTGTTGTGTTTTGGTTACCTCTGTGGGGGTAGAGGATAATATAGAGATGAAAGAAGAGGGGTTGGAGGGTCGAGGTGATGGGGGGGTTAATAATATGAAGTGGTTTATGAACCGGTGCCTCCCCTGAAGAAGGCAGAAGGGCTCCATAGCTCACTTTAATTGCATACTGGGGCAACTTGCACAACAGATAGAAATCCTTCCAGTCCATCTCTTATTTTGGCGCCTGAACAATCCGTTATTTACATACGTTGTCATGCGGATCAGCGTCATTTCAAAGGTCAAACACCTGTGATGCTTTTGTATTTATTCATCACATATCCCAGCTGTTAAACAAACAGTGGGCATTAATAAAAGATACATCAAATGTTAAAGTAATATACCATATCATACTTATGTACATGGAGAGATTTGAGTAATGTTGTTTGGGAAATGAGTCAGATCTTCCCTGACCACTAGTTATATAAAAATTATTACAGTAATAAGGCAGCTGAAATGTTATAGCATATCAATTGTAAGGTTGATTTTGAGTATATGTCGATTATCTAAAACATATTTCAAGCCTTATTCCCCCATTTCTCATGAAAGGTTGTTTATAGCATGACATTTTAAATTGAAATCTGTGATGTACTATTTTTCATACTATTTACTGTAGCAATGCATACTAGTGCAAACAGTGCATACAAATCATAGAGAAATAATACATTAAAAAAAGAAAACCATCTGAGCTTACTAGGTATTGTTCATGGCCCTCTCATGAACAGGGGCGGTGTGTTCATTAGGGCGATATGGGCGACGCACTGCCAAACGGGAAAAGGAAGGGATTTTTTTTCTAATCAATTATATCACGGCAACAGTAGTTTTCAGTGTTCTAATCTAGACGTCTGATCTGCCACTAAATGTCCAATCAGGCTAAAGTCGTGCTTCAAATGGCCCCGCCCGTTTTGGGGCGATTTCAGTCAGGTTGAAAATCGCCCCAGAAGTCTCTCAGACTCTCATGTAAAATCTTTTTTTTTTCAAATATCAGAGCTTTCAATACAATCTCTATGGGTTCCGGGAGGGCTTGCACTTACGCGCTTTCGTCATACGTAACATAACCATGAACATAACTAAGAAAAGAGCGGGTAGCAGCGTCAATCAATTCACGTACTACTGTGAAGATGGCTAGCGTTCAGTGCAACTCGATTGTCTCTTTGAAAGAAGTTCCTTTTTGTCGGCGAACAAATCAAGATAAATTGGCAACGAAACAATTAGGACCTCCCAGACCAAATTTAATAATTCAACAGGTTTCTACTAAAGGGGGGAAAGTCCTACACCCGAGGATTTTCCAAAAATTGGTACGAACGAAAAACCTGGCTAGCAGGCTGCGATGTAGCTAATGCAGTCTTCTGCTACCCCTGCTTACTCTTTCACCCTGAAGGCGGCACGGCAGACAGCACCGCTTGGACAGCGACTGGTGTAACGGACATGCACCATCTTTCAGAAAAGATTAAGAAACATGAGCTGTCAAAGACCCACATGGATAGCTGTTTGAGATTGTCTGCTTTGGGGAGAGTGAACATTGCCACTCAACTGGATGAGGGATACAGGCTAGCTGTCCGCTGCCACAACGATGAGGTTAGCAAGAACCGCCACATCCTCAGCCGGCTAATCCAGTGTGTGAAGTTTTGCGGAGTGTTTGAGTTAGCTTTGCGAGGCAAAGATGAAACTGAGGGCTCCACCAACCCTGGTATTTTTCTTGGACTTGTCAACTTTGTGGCACAATTAGATGAGGTGTTTGATGACCATCTTAAAAATGCTAAAGTTTTCAAGGGCACATCAAAGACCATTCAAAACGAGCTACTGGAGTGTATGCTAGCGGTCATGAGGGAACATATTGTGGAGGAGGTGAAGTCGGCGAACTTCGTAGCTATCCAAGCTGACGAGACCACGGACGTTTCTACACAGACACAGCTGGTGCTTGTGCTGAGGTACATAGATAGCAAGAAGATTTTATTTTTTTCCTGGGGCTTTTTCACAAAATCATGCCCCACGTCGACATTCTGTACCAGAAGCTACAGAAGAAGGACATCGATGCTGTCTCCATCAAACGTGCCCTCGACAGCTTCACAAGCAGTGTGCAGGCCATAAGGTAAGATTAAACAATATCATTCGATCTTTCTCAAAGCAGAGCTTTATTTGAAAATGTATGCATGAAAGGAGAAATCATCATATTTACAAATCTATACAATTGGCCAGAATATGGTTGTTCATTTTTACAAAGCCATACAGATAGCTGTGTTTACCTTTTCTAGAAATTATTTTCAAATTCTGTTTTCAGGCAAAATGTCTATCACTGTTCATTTTCACAAATCTATACAAGAGGGCAGAATATGGAAGTCTATAAAAATGTCTTATTACCAATAACTTGCATCAATGTTTTCAGTAGCCTCTATCAAAAGCTCCTGCTTGCTTGTTGTGAATTATGCTCAGGTGCACATATTTCCAATTCAACCATGAGGCCTTTTTGAAGCAAGTAATGTGTATATCAGTATTGACTTATATGCTGCCCCTGTCTTCATGTTGTTGCTGGACATATCTTTTTTAAAATGTGTGTAGGTCACCTAAATCATCAGAAAAATTGCCCCCCCTGAGAATTTTTTCAGGAGCCGCCACTGCTCATGAAGATATGTTTTATACAGCCATCCACTTAACATTCAACAGGTTAAATTACAGTAACGGTAATAAAGATACTGACAGGAGCCTGCCCCCACAAAGAAAGAAAGAACTGGAATCCAAGTTACCATGAATATTGATGGTGATAAAGGTTAAGGCTGTCATTTTGAATGTTTTGAATCCTCTAGGAAATCTAGCTACACTCTTAGAAAAAAAGGTGCCAAAAAGGTTATTTGCGGAGGGATAGGGTTCTACCAAGAATCGTTTTGATCTGAAGATCCCTTTTTGGAAGACAAGGGTGCTTTGTAAGGCAAAGAGTTCTACCTACAACCTTTAGCATCCTAAAAACTGTATTTGGAGGAAAGGGTTATTTGATAATTCTTTGGAAGGCAATAAGAATTCTTTGGAAGGCAAGAAGGGTTCTACATAGAATCATATATCATATTTCCCAGCATGCTCTATTGCAAGGTGATTTTTAGATTTGTTTGTTTTCATATCTGTGTTTTTGCATGTACATTGATTGGTTGATACATTTTATGCTACACAAAGATATATAACATAATTTTTTCTAAACTAATCCAATCTGTTAGTAGTTGGACTTATTGCGCCCGTTACAGTTTAGATGATTGAGGTAGTCTCAGTATTCAATCTTCCCTACCCTGGCAGTGATTCTGAATGCAGGTGATTAACATTTCTATTTATTGGATATCCTAACTCTGGCTGGATTCCAATAGGAATTACGCATCACTTTGCAAGCCAGCATAATGTGATTTGCAGGCCTGATGTGGCTTGTAAACCAGGATTTTCCTAACACCATTGTGTTAGGGTATAACTAGGCCCTCAAAGAAAGGCTTTATGATATACAGTATGTCATGTATTGCCATAAAGAATTACATTTAATAGAGGGCTCTAGGAAGAACCTTCAGATTATAAAATGGTTCTGGGTAGAACCCTTCATAGAGGGTTCTAGGTAGAACCATATAAAGGGGGATATATAAAGAACCCTACATTGAGGGTTCTAGGTAGACCCCTCTGCATAGGGTTCTACCTAGCACCAAAAAGGGTTCCCCTATGGGGACAAACCGAAGAACCCTATATGGTTCTACTTAGAGTGTACAGATAAGGTACATCGATTTTCTACCACTCCAACCAGTTATGTGATGAACGTGTTACTCATGAGCACTGAGCAGCAGTAGCAACATGAGTGTGGCTGGCTGGAAGTCATGGCCCCAATGCATGTCGCCTGGGTTGAGTAAGTGTGAAGCCCTGAACCTGTGAAAAAGTTTCACAAGTTCAGGTAGAGTTACTGCTGGGGATCAGGTTCCTATGGGAACAAAGCCTGGTGTTAGGGGCCTGGGCTGGGGAGACTATCCTCAGTCTAGAGGCACAAGAGAGAAAGCCAAGCTACGAAAGCTCATTTCAAAGGCTCTTGGCTGAGGAAAGCAACACATATTAAAACAGCTAGTTACGTAAACCCCCCAAAACACAACACACTACCTTCACCCAAAATGAAAATATACATCAGTGCAGTGTGGACCCTGTAGAGAGTGGCACGGTGGACTAATCCTGTAGGCGTCTCTCACTCTCGGTTCCTGATATTTACCACAGAGGAAAGCAAACACCAGGCTCGGCAGCTCCGGTAATGTATTTCTGACCCGGCAGATGGTGAGAGGAACTGAAACACTGTATGAGAGAGAGAGAGAGAGAGAGAGAGAGAGAGAGAGAGAGAGAGAGAGAGAGAGAGAGAGAGAGAGAGAGAGAGAGAGAGAGAGAGAGAGAGAGAGAGAGAGAGAGAGAGAGAGAGAGAGAGAGAGAGAGAGAGAGAGAGAGAGAACAAGGTTGAGGGTGAAAGTTGTTCAGTGAAAGAATGATCAGGGGTCTGGAGACTGGTTAGGGAAACAGTTTACCTTCAATTAGCAACTGGACCCTGACTGGTTCCCACTAAGAGCTATGGTGCTATAGCAGCCAAGCAGGCTGAGTCGTAGGCTTCATGAGAGGCCATGCGCTGTGAGCGTGAGCATGAAGCCTACCATCTGGCCTCATAAAAAACCTGCGAACAGAGAGTCCTCAGAGTTACCATCAACACAGCCAAGTCACAGGCTGCATGCTGAGCCACACATAAAACAGGTCATGCTACTTCATTGGCAAGTTATACTGTTATGAATGTTGAAATATATGAAATACATTTGAATTAATATATATATTGAACATACAGTTCAAATGTAAATGTCAGGTTGGCATCTATTGGTATGACTCATTTACTGGAGGCAACTCTGTCTCAAGTTTCAAGTTTTAATGGCACGTGCAAAAGTACAGCGTAATGCCTTTCTTGCTAGCTGGGTAATCACTAGCTGGCACAGCCACAAAGTCATACAATCAGATTTTAAACTTAACCCTAACCTTAACCACACTGCTAACCTTATGCCTAACCCTAACCTTAAAGCACTTTTTTTTTCATTAATTTTTACGATACATAGCCTATTTTTACTTTGCAGCTGGCTCATCTAGTGGAAATCTCTCAGCTCTGCCTCCAGGACAAGATTAATCCCAATAAACATCAACGTGCATGTAAATAATAATAATAATAATATGCCATTTAGCAGACGCTTTTATCCAAAGTGACTTACAGTCATATGAAATTGCAGCCTTGTGAGGACGTCAGTTGAGTTTGGTACACAGTAAATTCCATAGTGTTAAATATGCAGTGTCAAAAGTACATTGACTCTTACAGAGTTATTACTACAACAGTTGGAGTAAGATACCGCCCAGTGTTGGTGAAAAAGTACGTTGTTAAAAGACGCAGTGTCAGACGTACTCTGGAAAGCTCCGCCCACCTACGACTCGTCTCAAACGGACCACACATTTTCACGGCGCCATTTTCTTCATGTGGAATGACTGCGGTAAGTTTCTCCTAAGCGACTATACACACATTATTTGTCATTTTAACAGAAGCAGCATTTAAGAATTACTTTATATCGGTTGCTAACAGTGCACTCTAGTTGGTTTTAGGTCTTAAAATGTCGAATTTTAAAAAGGCTAACGTTAACATGTTGTGACTGACTTCTGTCCAGTCCATGTGCCAGCAGTATTAAGCTAACGTTAATTAACATTAACTGACGAACATAACGTTCAAACTAGACAATGTCAGCCCGATTTATTGTAAGTTATGTTAATACAACGTGGAGGGGGATTGTGTACTTCTTGTTAACGTTCAGATATTACAGGAACATAGCAAAGACTAAGGGGAGTTGGCTAAACTAGCTACAGTTAGCTACGTTAGCTTGACTGGCTAACTATGTGCGGGTGGCATGGATTTATTATGTTAACGGCGGGTAGACATTAACCTTGGACACTGCTTAAGCGGTGTGCCTTTATTTTTTCCTGGATATTATACAAAATGACTTTCGGGTTTCAAAGCAGCAGCAGTACTGTTAAAATACTTAAGCACTATCTTAGCACACACTTATGGTGTAACGTTTAGCTAACATTATTCAATTCAATGTTATTTATATTGTCAAATCATAACAAGAGTTATCTCAAGACACTTTACAGACAGAGTAGGTCTAGACCACACTCTATAATATACCAAGACCCAACAATTGCAGTAATTGTGCGGGCAAGGCGGTAACATTAATGTTACAAGGATGAAAATCAGACGTTATCCTTTTTAATGTGTTTGACAGTAACTTCAATTTAACTGGCCATTTCTGCAAAGTGCTGATCATTTCTCAGCACTTTGGTGGCTTGAAACAATATTTTTTCTTATATTTGAGGAAATACTGCTAAAATAAGACCATCAACTTTTTAACTGTGAGAAATTGTACTGATACTATTTGCAGGGAGCATGCTGCTTAAAGCTAAACTTGGAGATGTCCAAAAATTTGTCAGAATAACTGAGCCAAATCTGAAAGACTTTTTGATTGCAGGTAAGAATTTGACAATGTTAGTAATAACTGTCTGAATTTAGCTGTTTAAAATTGATATACTGGAATATTCCTAAAATGATGGGACATGTTAAGTTCTCAGGTTTTTGGAACTGGTCCATTTTTGTACGTCTAAATTTCTTCTGTTTTGCCCTTGGTAACTACACTTTAATTGTGGATGCATTGCTTAAGGTATAGTTATGATGCTACAAAAAAAAAACATTTTAATCACTTAATAGTGTTTGTTTAAAACCTATTTTATAGGGTAAGGTAGGTGGTACACAGTGAAATTATTATATAAATAATGATTTACTTTTGTTTACACAAGCTTTTATCCCTGTTTTTTCTAGCATTTGCAAAAGTTTGGTGTCCCAGCTGTAACAGAAGGTGTGAAAATTGTTGACAGTTCAGGGACTGAATTGGATGATGATGTTTTTGAGGATATTATAAAGGATCCCTCAACTGGGGTGCTAACCATCAAATATGACTCAGGTTTGTTTCAGTTAATTAGACTAATTAATGAATACGTTATTTCTTTGTTTTATGAAGTTCATGGTGTCTATTATTGCAGAAAGCTTCCATCCACAAGTGAGCTTGAAGAACTCTTGCTGGCAGCTGATCCTCCTGAGGATGGCACTGAATTGGATGTTGACTTTGGTAAGATGCTTGTAAGCCTACCTTTTGTGTTGTATTGCAATATCAACATTATGTGTAAACATTTAAATATCAACATAATACTAAGAAGCTGGATCTGTGAAAGATTTACGAGTATGTTCTGTAGCAGTATATTGAACAAAACTTTTGAGATTTGACTCAGCCCTGTGGATGTTTTAGTTAGAGAACTTCTTGTGATGTAGAACTGCTGTCTGTCTGGGGGGTCTTTTGTAAAGAAAACAACGTAACTGAAGTGTGTTAACATTGAACTTGTGTTGTTACAGGTTGGGACAGTGATCTGTCATCGGTTTTACTGCTTATACACCTGATTCCACCCTCCGCTCAGGGTCGGAAGAGACCAGGAAAGGTTTCCGCATCCCAAGCAGAGAAACATCTTGTGGTATTCAAGAAGGTTTGTATTTTTTCTAATTTGTGGTATGAACACCTAATATTAGCTACAAGTATTCATTCAATATTCATATTCAATAAGAGTAGTGTATTGGCTCTTTCTGCATATTCTACAACTACTTGGCCATTAACTACAGTTTTCCCTCATTTGTCTTCGCAGACCGGAACAAACATTCAAGAGCATCTCGATGCCATCACTACTAGCGCTCAGCCCCATCTCCTAGCTGTTGGAGTTAAGAAGAATGCAATCCACCAGTTCTTCATCATTATCGACAAGAATGCCATACCTTGCAGGTCAACCTCTTCTCTTGTTGCTTTTTGACGAACTATTTAAGTTACATTTTGTGTTTGGCACATCCTACAACACCATGCTCCACAACATGTACACTTTCATCCAAACTACAGTGTACAGCATCGATGCTGGCAAGGTCAAAGAGAGCCCTCGTGTTGCTGAAATCAGGCGAGGTTACTTCATTAGTGCTTGAAGTTTCTCCTCGAACATGAAGTGTTTTTGTTTGTCAGGCTGAGTTATCGAGTTCAAATATGCTTGTTAGGCATTTACGATTAGTTCACGGTTACTTGCCTGGAAAAAATCTCCGGCTTAAATGTGCTCAGACTGGATGTGGCTGTGCGTTTGGTACGTTTTCTGGTTTTAGGAAACATTTAAACACAAAACACACTGAGTATATTGACCAACAGGTTGACCCTGATGTTTATTTAAGCAGCATTGGAGAGGCAGTGACCACTAATGTAGAGGAGACAGCTACAACGTCACGGACAGTTAATGAACACGAGGTAGCCACATCTACTCTGTTGAAAAGTCCAACAGGAGCACTCTAGATATGTGTGCCTCTGCTGTTACACAACTAAAAGCAGCTGGATTAAGTCAATCTACTGTAAATAGTTTTGTTTCCTCCATGGAAGAAGTGTTTTTGAGATTCAAAGTCAAGCTACAGATGCAGCTTTGCAGTGCTTATCTCCACAGGAAACTGGAAAATAAGAACAGAATAGAACAATCTTTGCAAAAGTTGGAAAACCCTTTCACACCCTTAAATTCAGAAGCTAAACGAAATAAACACTTCAAAGAGAAATGGGGAATCGTAGAACCTGTTGAAAAGGTGCTTGGCACAAGATTTGACAGCAGAAGAAACAAAACAACTGGGACATACGATCAGGTCGTTGTAACTGACAAGTTTGCATATATTCCTATTTTAGAAACACTAAAGGCCATTTTTCAAAACCCAGAACTTGCAGACATGTTCAAGCCCAGGCACATGCCCAAGGAAGGTGTGTATGCAGACTTGAGAGATGCCGCCTATTTTAAAAAAGTCCCTTATTCTCTATAGAAAAGATGCCATACAGATCCAGCTATTTTATGACGACTTTGAAACAGCAAACCCCTTGGGGTCTAAAAAGGGTATACACAAATTAGGTGCTATATACTTTACATTAAGGAATTTTCCCCCAATCTTTAATTCATCATTGATAAATATTCATTTGGGTGCTCTTTTCCATGCGCAGGACATCAAGCGTTATGGTTTTAATTTGATACTTGAGCCACTTGTCAGTGATCTTAAAGTACTCGAGACAGAGGGACTTAAAGTTCCCAGATTGAAAGATGTGATTCACGGTACCATAGTTCAGGTCACTGGTGATAATCTTGGGTTGCATGGTTTATTTGGCTTTGTGGAGTCATTTGGGGCAAGGTATTGTTGTCGTTTCTGTCTCCTTGAGAAAGATTGTTTTCAAACTGTGTTCTGTGAAGATGATCCAAAAGTTGTACTACGAACTATCGAGATGCACAAACTGCACTGTCAAACTTTACAAACAGATCCTACACTACCTCATATCTATGGTGTCAAACGCATTTGTCTGCTGAATTCACTACAGTATTTTAATACAGCCAACAATTTTTCTGTAGATATAATGCACGATATTTTAGAAGGAGTTGCTCAGTTTGAAGTCAAACTTGTCCTGCAGTACATTAAGGAAAACTTCCTAAATGCTGAACAACTGGCTGGTAGAATACATGCTTTTGACTATGGATACAATCAGCAGCTAAACCGTCCACCTAGAGTAAAGTTGTTTGATGGAAGTAATGATTTGGGGTTGAATGCTATACAGTCTTGGTGCTTATTACGTAATATGCCTTTGCTATTTGGTGATTTAATACAGTCAGATGACCAGCACTGGCATCTTCTACTTTTGCTTCTACACATTGTTAACATTGTATTTTCCCCAGTCCTTACAGAAGGCATGACCATTTACCTCAAACATTTAATCATTGATCATCATCAGCTCTTCAAGCAGTTGTTTCCTGCAATCAATCTCTTACCAAAGCATCACTTCATGATTCATTACCCTCGTAATATAAAAAACATCGTCCCAGTTCTGCACATGTGGTGCATGCGTTATGAAGCTAAACATAATTTTTTTTAAGAAGCAATTAAAAAGCTTTAAAAAATGTAACAAAAACATTAGCCAAAAAGCACCAAAGTTGTATGGCAATGTATCGAGAGTCCTTTAGCAAGGAAAGATTAACTTTAGGTTCGGGAAGATGGTAACACTTAGTGAGCTCAAAGAAGGTCCCGAGATTGCTTTAAAATGTGGGTCTGTATTGTCTACCAGTGTGTTTTCTGCCAAGTGGATCAAACATCATGGTACAGAGTACCGCCGTGACTTCATTATCTGTACTGAGGTAGCATTTGAGATGCCTGTATTTTGTAAAATCAAAATTATTGCTGTGAAAGATGACTGTGTATTGCTCTGTGGAAAACTGATGGAAACAGTGTGTTTTGATTACTCATTACTATGCCTTTAAGGTCAGGATGCATCCAGACAGGGTTCAAAAGGTGATCAACATTACTGAACTGTGTTACTTTAAACCTTTTGATGTTCAAATGAAGTATGGAACGACAGATTCCTCCTTGTATGTTGTTCCCCTTTGCCATTTTATGGAAACCTAAGGTCAATGTTTTAAAAAGGGATTTGTATTCTTAATATATTTTAGCCTGACATAGTTGAGCTGTTAATAAAAATTTGAAATGCATTATTTTGTGGTAAGTTGTGATTTTTACTCACTTAATGGCTACTGTTATATTTCAGTAGAGATCATATTGTCGTGGATTCAATTCCATCTCAACGCATGACTATAAATCGCTGGATAAAAGCATCTGCTAACTGTCATTTATAATATCAGTTTACAATAGTGTTTCTGAACTCTGGTTCAGAAACACTATTAGGGTGCTTGTTCTAGCCCATCACATGCACAACTGATTCAACTAATCAAGGGCTTGATGACTACTTGATAGGTGAATCTGGTGTGCTTATGCTGGGCTAGAACAAAACTTTGGGATTATGTGAGGACCGGAGTTGAACTGGTTTAAGATTTACACTTACATAAAAGTCATTATATAATATGCTGTAGTAATGCCTATGCAATGTTAGTCTACTTCATGCAAGGCAAGTATTTCCAATATCGAAATGAAGCTGAGAAATAAACAAATAAATCAAAGTTCAAAGTAATATTTCACTGGGTTCTCATCAACACTGTCTTAGGGCTATCAAAGGGCAAACAATTCACACAATGAAAAAATGAATGCCAAGAATTGGCGGGAGACAGCTGAGCCATTCTGGAGATAGACTCGCCTAAATCTTCGCCACACACTCCTCCCCTTCTTCTTGACTCAACATTTCAAATTATACTCAAGACACATTATCTTCACACATATTTTCGATGCTTTTCACTGACAGGCACAACGCAACTCAATAATCAGCTAGGCCTATTGCCACGCACGCTGCCCAAATTGTGGGCTCCCCAAATAGGCATAGGCCTAGGAGCTTGTGATTTGAAACAATCCACAGCAATTTTTTAAAAGAAGCTAATGATCCTCAAATGCTCTGAGGCTAAGTCATGCTTTCTGGTGAAGTATTTTTTATGATTTTATTTATTTATGTATAGACAGGATTAATTACACTGCTCAAAAAAATAAAGGGAACACTTAAACAACACATCCTAGATCTGAATGAATGAAATAATCTTATTAAATACTTTCTTCTTTACATAGTTGAATGTGCTGACAACAAAATCACACAAAAATGATCAATGGAAATCAAATTTATCAACCCATGGAGGTCTGGATTTGGAGTCACCCTCAAAATTAAAGTGGAAAACCACACTACAGGCTGATCCAACTTTGATGTAATGTCCTTAAAACAAGTCAAAATGAGGCTCAGTAGTGTGTGTGGCCTCCACGTGCCTGTATGACCTCCCTACAACGCCTGGGCATGCTCCTGATGAGGTGGCGGATGGTCTCCTGAGGGATCTCCTCCCAGACCTGGACTAAAGTATCCGCCAACTCCTGGACAGTCTGTGGTGCAACGTGGCGTTGGTGGATGGAGCGAGACATGATGTCCCAGATGTGCTCAATTGGATTCAGGTCTGGGGAATGGGCGGTCCATAGCATCAATGCCTTCCTCTTGCAGGAACTGCTGACACACTCCAGCAACATGAGGTCTAGCATTGTCTTGCATTAGGAGGAACGCAGGGCCAACCGCACCAGCATATGGTCTCACAAGGGGTCTGAGGATCTCATCTCGGTACCTAATGGCAGTCAGGCTACCTCTGGCGAGCACATGGAGGGCTGTGCGGCCCCCAAAGAAATGCCACCCCACACCATGACTGACCCACCGCCAAACCGGTCATGCTGGAGGATGTTGCAGGCAGCAGAACGTTCTCCACGGCGTCTCCAGACTCTGTCACGTCTGTCACATGTGCTCAGTGTGAACCTGCTTTCATCTGTGAAGAGCACAGGGCGCCAGTGGCGAATTTGCCAATCTTGGTGTTCTCTGGCAAATGCCAAACGTCCTGCACGGTGTTGGGCTGTAAGCACAACCCCCACCTGTGGACGTCGGGCCCTCATACCACCCTCATGGAGTCTGTTTCTGACCGTTTGAGCAGACACATGCACATTTGTGGCCTGCTGGAGGTCATTTTGCAGGGCTCTGGCAGTGCTCCTCCTGCTCCTCCTTGCACAAAGGCGGAGGTAGCGGTCCTGCTGCTGGGTTGTTGCCCTCCTACGGCCACCTCCACGTCTCCTGATGTACTGGCCTGACTTCTGGTAGCGCCTCCATGCTCTGGACACTACGCTGACAGACACAGCAAACCTTCTTGCCACAGCTCGCATTGATGTGCCATCCTGGATGAGCTGCACTACCTGAGCCACTTGTGTGGGTTGTAGACTCCGTCTCATGCTACCACTAGAGTGAAAGCACCGCCAGCATTCAAAAGTGACCAAAACATCAGCCAGGAAGCATAGGAACTGAGAAGTGGTCTGTGGTCACCACCTGCAGAACCACTTCTTTATTGGGGGTGTCTTGCTAATTGCCTATAATTTCCACCTGTTGTCTATTCCATTTGCACAACAGCATGTGAAATGTATTGTCAATCAGTGTTGCTTCCTAAGTGGACAGTTTGATTTCACAGAAGTGTGATTGACTTGGAGTTACATTGTGTTGTTTAAGTGTTCCCTTTATTTTTTTGAGCAGTGTATATAATTTTGGCAAATATAGGATATTTCCATTTACTTCCCTATTGGACCCACCACTATGCCATTTATCTCCTGTTCTATTGGTTTTCATATCAACTTTCTTTCTTGTCCAGAAGCCAAAGGCACACTCCTAGTCATATTAGCAACCCATCCTAGTTGTTGCATATTTAGATCCCCCCTCCATCTAAGTTTCTTACACATATATATTTGTATCTCTGTCACATAGGCTATGGAACCACTATCTGGTGTGCTGTTTAAAATGTTTTTTCCAGGTGCGCTGTTTAGAATAGTGTTTTTCCGCGAACTGCATTTTGGCAAATGTTTGAAAACTAGATTTCTGTCATTCTGAGCACTGTGGGTGGACGCCCTAGTAGGTTATGCACCCAATGCACAGCCTATGGGTCCCGTAAATTTCTCAAATGGCCGGTTGGATAAATTAAAATCTTCCCGGTCACCATGTCCGGCGCCACATTTTCCTAACGGAAACCCTGGTACATTGGATGGTGCCCTCATTGATCGTGTCCCGGCTTATAGGCCTAAATATCTGGGCATCTGGTATGAAAGAAAAGCTATTTTCAAAAATCATGTTAATGAGTTAGTTAAGAAATTAAGAATAAACATGGGCTTCTTTTATAGGAATAGGTTATGCCTTTATTAAATAGCAGGAAACAAATAATTCAGTTGACATTCAAAACGGTTATAGACTATGCCAATTTTGTCTATATGAATGCACCTGCCACACTGTAGCCTATTGAAGCCATTGGACACTGTATATCATAGCGCACTACACTTTATTTCGGGCCTTAGGTCCAGTAGCCTGCACATCACTGCATTTTATATCAGAAAGTAGGCTGGCCATTTTTGAAGTCTGGTAGACGATGCATTGCACTCTTTTTGTTTATAAAGCCCTCCTGCATAAACCACCGCCATACCTTACTTTATTGTTAACTTACAGACCTACGAGATACCAGACACAGCCTCAGGGAGGTTAACTCTGAAGAGCCCTTCACTCTCCACTGAGTAAGGTAAATCTGCTTTTTGTTTTTTTGCACCTTCACACTGGGCACAAACGGGTTGAATCAACGTTGTTTCAACGTCATTTGTCAATGAGTGATAAAGTGTGTTCACATTTCATTTGCTCTGTTAAACCTACCCTTAGGAATGACTTCAATAGCAACAGTGAATTTTTGTAGTTTTTAAGCGAAGATATCTCAACAATCATTCTCATGATAGCACATCGGTATCAGTCTGTTACAAATATCATAGCTAAGCAGGGCTTAATTAAACCCTGGATGGGAGACCAAAGGGTAGCTGTAGGTAGATCAATTATCCAGTAGGAGGTGCTACTCAGCCTATTTTAAAAAACAAAACTTTTAATACAGTTTGATTTGATTTAGTTCTATTCTTTAACTTAGATTTTTGGTTGAGATGGAGATATTTGTTTGCGTTGACAACCAAACACAATATTAATATATTTAGTGATATTGAATTGCAACTGAAGTGATATTGAATTGTGTTTGGTTGTCAACACAACCAAAAATCAACATTTGAAGGAAATATATCTTCTGCTTTGATAGTTCCATCTGTGCCACTGACTTAGTCTGGCATTCATTCCAGTTTGTCTACAAATTAATAATTAATATGTTGGATTCATGTCTCCATCTCAACCAAAAATCTAAGTTAAAGAATAGAACTAAATCAAATCAAACTGTATTTAAAGTGTATTTAAAGTTTGATTTGTTTTGATTTAGTCCTATTCTTCAAGTTGTATTATTGGTTAAGATGGAGACGTGAATCCAACATATCAATTATTCATTTGTAGACAAACTGGAATTAAAGACAGACTAAGTCAGTGGCACAGATGGAACTATCCAAGCATAAGATACATCTCCTTCAAATGTTGATATTTGCTTGCGTTGACAACTAAACACAATTCAATATCACTTTTGAAATACAAAAAATTGCCTATTAACTTGTTGACAATTAACAAATGATATGTTGGATTCACATCTTCAACTCAACCAAAAATAAAAGTTAACGAATGAGATTAAGCTGTAACTATACATTTCTTCTTATGCAAGTATACTGTATAAAGCGTACAAGTTTAAGATAGCATTCATAGTTGTCGCAGGTCTGTGGAGATCTTCACAACTGCTGTAATAATCTGTGCAGAATCTAGAATAGCATTGATCACTTGCAACACTTTTTATGTAATCTCACAACTGTAATCCAGGTCATTTGGTTATGCTAGTAGATGAAGCACAGTGATAACACATTAATAATCTGTTGTATAAATAAACAAAATATCTGACATTGTATTCCTATTTGAATGTTGCTGTGCTTTTAAATGGTTGAAAGCGCAGTGAATGTGATAAACATTTGGGTGACAACTAAACAAAAAATCAGACATTGTTTTTCCATTGGAATTTGGTTGTGGTTTTAGATTGTTGAAAGCATAGTGATAACACATTGGTAATTCAACTAACTTTTGGCTGTCTTTTTGAGTGGGCGAATATAGGTTGTAATCTCACTGACCAATGTCCCAACAAAACATTACCCAATTATCCACGTTGAAATGAAGTGGTGTGCCCAGTGGGTTGTGGAATATCTCAAAGGCTCTCTAAAATTTGATGAATTGGTGCCTCTAGGGCAATTCAAAAGGCTGATTGAGGACCTTTTTACTGACGAATTTGTTTGTTTTCTATGATTGTGTTTTACTTTTTGTATATTGATGTGAATATTGATGTGTATAGTGATGTGTATATTGATGTCCATAGTGTATATTGATGTGTGCTGATGTGTATTCGTGTGTGTATACAGGGCTCATCTGTGAAAGAGACCTTGGTCTCAGCATGACTCCTTGTCAAAATAAAGGTTGAATAAACCATTGAGAATGCACTCACGAAACATTGCCTGTTCCTCATAACTCACTGCCTAGCTGGCTATAGCCTATAGCTTGTGACCTGCTTCTTGACGGACAGGTTTGCTATCTTTACAGCGTGTGTGACCATAAAATAAACCCATTGGATTGGATTGAGCACTTGTTGACATGCAATATTAGGAATGTAAAGCTCTATCGCAGGGTGGATCATTTACATTTATGGTTATGACTCCAAGTATTTTTATCAGTCTCCTGGAAAATGATAGGAGCGGGAAGTTGCAGGGCTGCCCTGCAGAATGCAGTGGTGACAACACATTCGTGCTTCCCCCCTCACATCTGGATTAGATCTCAGTAGAAGTCTGCTGCCAGAGGAAAATGTCATCTTTCTTTGTGTCTTATTCCTTGTCAAATGGAGAGAGTGCAGCCATATCCGTATGTGCTAATGCAGTCAACAAGATGGAATACATTTTATTCCAGAGGTGTCTTGGAGGATAAAGTGCTTGGAATGTTATTAGTTCTTCAGCGTATCACTATTCCTATGTCATGCGTGTGTGACTTGTGTCTTTGCACTAAGAGCTAATGTGAGGATGAAGTCATTAAAACTCAAAGCACTTATAACTCGCAACTCCTAGCCCTTTAGCTAGATGTACAGTGTCTTAAGAAACTTTTCATACCCCTTGATTTATTACACATTTTGTTGTGTTACAGCCTGAATTCAAGATGGATTACATATTTTTTTTTCCAACCATCTACACAAAATACCCCATAATGACAAAGTGGAAACATGTTTTTAGACATTTTTGCTAATTCATTACAAATTAAATACATAAATATCTAATTTACATAAGTATTTCCACCCCTGACTCAATACATGTTAGAATCACTTATGGCAGCGATTACAGCTGTAAGTCTTTCTGGGTAAGTCTCTAAGAGATTTGCACACCTGGATTGTACAATATTTGCACATTATTCTTTAAAAATTCTTCTGGTTGTTGATCATTGCAAAACAGCAATTTTCAAGTCTTGCCATAGATTTTCATGCTGATTTAAGTCAAAACTGTAACTAGGCCACTCAGGAACATTCAATGTTGTGTTTTAGGTTATTGACCTGCTGAAATGTGAATTTGGCTTTGTATTCGGGACATAAAGTTAATTTCTTTGCCACAGTTTTTGCAGTTTTACTTTAGTGCCTTATTGCAAACAGGATGCATGTTGTGGAATATTTTTGTTCTCTACAGGCTTCCTTCTTTTCATTCTGTCATTTAGGTTAGTATTGTGGAGTAACTACAATGTCATTGATCCATTCTCAGTTTTCTCCTATCACAGTTTTTAAATCACCATTGTCCTCATGGTGAAATCCCTGAGGTTTTGTTCTTCTCCGGCAACTGAGTTAGGAAGGACGCCTGTATCTTTGTAGTG
Organism: Coregonus clupeaformis; assembly: GCF_020615455.1. Classification (NCBI taxonomy): domain Eukaryota; kingdom Metazoa; phylum Chordata; class Actinopteri; order Salmoniformes; family Salmonidae; genus Coregonus; species Coregonus clupeaformis. Next base: position 29,810,243 of record NC_059206.1, on the reverse strand, counting down.
ACTGGGTGTATTGATACAGCATCCAAAGTGTAATTAATGCTCAAAGGGATAGTCAATGTCTGCCTTTTTCTTTTTTACCCATCTACCAATAGGTGCCCTTCTTTGCGTGGCATTGGAAAACCCTGGTCTTTGTGGTTGAATCTGTGTTTGAAATTCACTGTTCGACTGAGGGACCTTACTGTATGTGTGGGTGTTACAGGCTTTGGTTTTTCCATTTATATTTTGAGGTTGGACTTTAGCACGTATAGCTCGTTAGCACGTAGGGCGCACCGATTGGCGTCACCTCGTTAGTCAGTATGTGTTACACCTGTGCTGGTTACCATCTCGTTAGTGGGAAGGTGTTTCACCTGTGTTGGCCCAGGTGCTATTTAAGAGTGGCTGGCCCAGTTGTCTGGATAGATGTGGTGGGTTAACACCTCCCTATTTTTTGTTTATTGAAAAGAAAGCCTTTAGCTGATTTCATTTTGCTCCACCTTTTTGGTTTGCTTCCTGTCCTTAAGTTTGGTGTGGGTTTTTTGTTTGTTTGCTTCTTCTTGGGCAAATTTAGTTGGCGCTCATGATGGGTGTCTTTTAGGTTCCAGTTGTTGTTGCTAGTCAACTTTCAGTGGACACCCCCATGAGTGTCTTTCAGAACCCTTCCTAAAACCCCACCTGTTTCGTTTTGGTTGTTGTCAATGACTCTTTGTTAGTTGTCTTGCTGGGGAGCATAACAGTGGGGTACAGAGATGAGGTAGTCATTCAAAATTAATGTTAAACACTATTATTGCACACAGAGTGAGTACATGCAACTTATTATATGACTTGTTAAGCACATGTTTACTCCTGAACTTATTTAGGCTTACCATAACAAAGGGGTTGAATACTTATTGACTCGAGACATTTCAGCTTTACATTTTTTTATTAATTTGTAAAATATTCTAAAAACATAATTCCACTTTGACATTATGGGGTATTGTATGTATGCTAGTGACCAAAAAAATCTGAATTTAATCCATTTTAAATTCAGGCTGTAACACAACAAAATGTGGAAAAAGTCAAGGGGTGTGAATACTTTCTGAAGGCACTGTAGCTAATGTTTTCCTGGGTTTGAGTAAGATTGCATGATTCATTTACTATACAGTACATTCATAACATGTATTGATTACAATATTAACACCTTAAATGACCTGCTATGGTTTGGGCATTAATTGAAATAGGCTATGGCCTAATTAAAGTACATGTAAAATACATTGTGTTTGCACTGATACCTCACGGTATACCAATCACTCCATGTTCCTGTTCTGCCCACACACTGTTACTGTAAGTGCACCGCATGCGCCATGCTCTCTAGCGCAGTCATTGGTGCAGGAATAGCCTTTTTAGCCTCTTAGCTTGATTACATATGTAATTCATTTCCTGCCAGGCTCATCCTTCCGAATGGTAATTAGTGGGTGAACTCAATGGCAGTTTCTATAAATATATCACAGAAGACTAATTCCTGGGTTGCTTATCAGAGGAAGTGAGCACTGCACACACTAAAGATGTCAAACACTTGCATAGTGACTTCCTGGGTCCGTATTGTAATGATGCTGGAGGGGAGTGTAACATCTGTGGAGCTGTACCTGATGCAAATGAACAAACACTTGAATTCACACCGAGGGAATTGTCATGGTACACTTTAAAGGCGACGTGATGATGACCCTGATTCAGGAATGAGGCTGGTAGTGTAGTGGTGTAGTAGTGGTTCATCTTGTTTGCCAACTGTTGAATGGTCTCTGGAAGGATGTCACATTATATACAGTCCAATTATGCATACATACATTATTGTGTAAATGTAAACTCTCTGTTTAATTGCAGTGCAGCAGCTCCCCAGTTGTTTCCATCATATACATCCTGTTTATTTTCTTGATGCATGCTCCTGTTGAGTGCATACATTTGCCGTAGTCCCAAGCCTATGCATACTATTTTAGGAATCAGGAGTTGAATGTATATTAATTATATATATGAAATGATATAAAATGTGCTTAAAACCCACATAGTTCAGGCACTTAATACACCTTAACAGGTCAGAAAAAATACACTCACTTTACATTAAGGTTTAATAGCAGGGGCACATGTACAATGCAGTGCCAAGCCATTGAATACTAAATCAGAAGCCGACTGCAAATTATATGAAATTATATAACATTCTTAAAACCCACTTACTGAATTGAGGCACATATACAAATGAATGAGTATAAGGTTTAATAGCAGGAGCAGTTATCGTGGGTTGATAGCATTAACACTAAGATCAAAATACAATCATTCGGGCACTGAACCAATCAGAAACAAATACAGAAGATTTAACAGTGGGAGCAGTTACACTACATGGCCAAAGGTATGTGGACACCTGCTCATATAACATCTCATTCCAAAATCATGGACATTAATATGGAGTTGGTCCCCCCTTTGCTGCTATAACAGCCTCCACTCTTCTGGGAAGGCTTTCCACTAGATGTTGGAACACTGCTGCGGGGACTTGCTTCCATTCAGCCAGAAGAGCATTAGTGAGGTCGGGCATTGATGTAGGCCTGGCTCGCAGTCGGCGTTCCAATTCATCCTAAAGGTGTTCGATGGGGTTGAGGTCAGGGTTCTGTGCAGGCCAGTCAAGTTCTTCCAAACTGATCTCGACAAACCATTTCTATATGGACCTCGCTTTGTGCACGGGGGCATTGTCATGCTGAAACAGGAAAGGGCCTTCCCCAAACTATTGCCACTAAATTGAAGCACATAATCGTCTAGAATGTCATTGTATGCTGTAGCGTTAAGATTTCCCTTCACTGGAACTAAGGGGCCTAGACCAAACCATAAAAAACAACCCCAGACCATTAGTCCTCCTCCAATAAACTTTACAGTTGGCACTATGCATTTGGGCAGGTAGCATTCTCCTGGCATCTGACAAACCCATATTGTCCGTCGGACTGCCGAATGGTGACGCTTGATTAATCACTCCAGAGAACGCGTTTCCACTGCTCCAAAGTCCAACAGCGGCAAGCCATTCCGTATGGTGATCTTAGGCTTGTGTGCGGCTGCTCAGCCATGGAAACCCATTTCATGAAGCTCCCGACGAACAGTTCTTGTGCTGAGCAGTTTGGAACTTGGTAGTGAGTGTTGCAATCGAGGACAGACGATTTTTACTCGCTGCGCGCTTCAGCACTTGCCGGTCCCGTTCTGTGAGCTTGTGTGGCCTACCACTTTGGCTGAGCCGTTGTTGCTTCTAGATGTTTCCACTTCACAATAACAGCACCTACAGTTGACCGGGGCAGCTCTAGCAGGGCAGAAATTTGACAAACTGACTTGTTGGAAAGGTGGCATCCTATGACGGTGCTACGTTGAAAGTCACTAAGCCCTTCAGTACGGGCCATTCTACTGCCAATGTTTGTCTATGGAGATTGCATGGCTGTGTGTTCGATTTTATACACCTGTCAGCAACGGGTGTGGCTGAAATAGCCGAATCCACTAATTTGAAGGGGTGTCCACATACTTTTGAGACCAGGACCCAGTTCCATCCTGGGTACAGATGCAGGATCTTAATGTGATCACCCTGTTGCAGGAGAACTTTCCTGCAATGGAGGACATTTTAAACTTGTAGTGTATTTGAGGTTTAAAAAGAAGTCTGAAGTTTGTGATTTTCCCTTTCGAAAAATGTATCTACCCCTGAAAAAAATGCCATTAATTATAATCCACGTAATTCACATTACCTGTTGCTGCAGGATTATTTTCCTGCTGTAGCAAACTGGCTCAAATTAAGATCCTACATGTGTGTTTCAAGCCCCATTTATACCTAGTGCTAGCATGGGTCCTTTGTCCTGATCTTGTCTACATTCAGATTTTCAGAAATGTGTCTACACATGGTATTAAAATGTGTCTGTTATGTGCCCAATGTGTCTGCATTCCTGGTCCCTTCCTTTAAGCAAATTATTTCACAGCTATTCTTTCAAAATAATATGTATTTATTTATTGTAAGACACATATTGATGTAATCAGTCAATGGTGCCACCTGTCAATGATTTTAGAGGGCAGAATAATGAATTAAATAGTTTCTCTGTCCATCTGTCTATTCTTGTAAGATATCCAGACACAATGTGTGTCTGACTACCTCTGGAGGTGAGCAGGATGATCTGATCACAATCAAATCACAATGTGTCTTGATTGTGCCCCCATGGACAAGATCAGGACAAAGGACGATAATTAGAACCAGGTATAAACGGGGATTCAGAGAACCAAGGAACATTCTCTAGCCAGCTCCTGAGACATCAATCATTCTATTCCCCCCACCGCCCCAGGGACTTCAGTATTCAGTCACTAACTAAGGCACACACAAGTTGGCCAGCAGACCTCTTACCTCTGCCCACAACTGATACAGACACAGCAGAGTAGTTCAGGCACTTCTGTTGAAATTTAGGACTCTAATCAATCAGATCCGCTTCAGCCAACATCCGCATGTAGGAGGTGGAACTGCGTTAGAGCTCTCAAACCCTGTCTCTTTTAGGCATTGAATGCTAGCCACAAAATCCAAATATAGCTTCATCTTTATAAGACTTAATTATCTGTAATTTACAACAATTTGGTCTGCAGTTTTACAGCTGTGCTGACATTAAGAACATTCAAATTGTCTTCAGTTTCACTATCAATCTCAAGTGATTGTACTGTTCGCATAATAAACATTGTTATCCGAGAAACACATCCCTGTTGTTTATATATAATTGTTTCTGGGAAAGCCCTTCCTATGCATTCTCAAGAGGAAACCCCACAGCTTGTAACTATGTGTGAGAAGTTTTGATTTAGGACTCTTCTCTCTAAAGGTAATACACTCTTCTTTCCACTAGTGAAATATTGAATAAATAAAAAACATGCAATTAAGTGGAAAAAATAAAGGACTACATATAATTAGTACTTAGCATTCTCACTGACTTTGGCCTATTTGTCTCTTTCAGAGCACTCTACGGTTCTATCTTCCATCTCCACAATAGGCCCAGTGGGAAAGCCTGTCATTTATTCCCCATGGCCTGTCCTGGAAGCCATAGCAGGAAATGTTATTAGTGATAAAATCAAATAAACTTTGCTCCTCGCAATGGTGAGTGATGCTGCTGGGCAAATCAGATTAACACAGCAACTGAATGGCTTTGGCCCCCAGCCCAACTTAATTTCCTATATATTTGTTCACTCTGCTGCCAGACAGATAACACTTGAAGCAGTGTTTCTCTCCTCTACCTTCTCCAATTACTTACAGACCCATTGTTGATAACAAAATGGATGTGTGCACGAGGAGAGATTAAGGGTGCATCAGCCTCATCTGTTTGGCCTTTTCCTTCTAAGAGGACTTCAAGTGTGTGTGTGTGTGTGTGTGTGTGTGTGTGTGTGTGTGTGTGTGTGTGTGCGTCTCTCTTTCTCCCTCCTTTTTTTCAAGGAAAACAAGGTCCCTTGGGAACATTGGGTAAACACCAATACACCATGTTCTTGTCAACCAGTGAAGGGGCAGGATGAGTCATCCATTGAAGAAATATAACAGTCCTCCTCGCAATCTGTCACAAAAGCTTCAGAGGCCAAACAAGTGGTGTTTTTTAAAAACTTGCGACCTTGAGTTTAGTTCAATGTGTCAAACTTGACATACCCATCGTTGATTGATGATGGAATTTATTTGTTGTTTGGTTATGGCTGAAAGACAGCAGCTAACTGATGGAATTGATTGGTTAGGTTATCATTGCAACATAAACGGCAAATGCTGTGGTCAACTGTGCATGTCACTTTCTTGCGCATCAGTCTGTTTAACATTTACATTTTAGTCATTTAGCAGACGCTCTTATCCAGAGCGACTTACAGTTAGTGAGTACATACATTATTTATTTATTTTTCAATACTTGCCCCCCATGGAAATCGAACCCACAACCCTGGCATTGCAAACACCATGCTCTACCAACTGAGCTACATCCCTGCCGGCCATTCCCTCCCCTACCCTGGACGACGCTGGGCCAATTGTGCGCCGCCCCATGGGTCTCCCGGTCGCGGCCGGCTACGACAGAGTCTGGATTCGAACCAGGATCTCTAGTGGCACAGCTAGCACTGCGATGCAGTGCCTTAGACCACTAAGCCTCTGTTATTTAAAAAAGTCATGTGTTGCTGTTGGTGTTCTATACTAAATAAAAGATGGTTATACTTAACAAACTGGTCAGTGAAATGACATAGTATCCTGTTCGGTTGGTTAAACACACATCCGTCATAGACGGAGGCTTCTGTCCATGTTGGGGAACCCACTGGGAATCAACATCTGTTTTTGCAGTCAACTGATTACAAATCTAGGATATTAATTTGATCACTTTCGTTACTGAGAATGCACAACAGGAAATGCAAACTTGTAGTGTATTCGAGGTTTAAAAAGGCTTTTAAAGTTTGTCATTTCCACTTTAAAATGTCAGACATTTTTTTTATAATCCACATAATTCACATTTCCTGTTGCTGCAGGATTATTTTCCTGCTGTAGCAAACTAGCTCAAATTAAGATTCTACATCTGTATATTACCCTTCTGTACCACAGACAACCTTATACTTCACATTTCCCAATTTGTTTCCCCCCCTCGGAACATGTTCTGTGCTCAGCTCAGTTTTAACAAGAGAACACACGACACAATCACGAATAGACTTCACATTTTCAAATGGCCCATAATTTTACAGCTCTTGACCAGAGCACACTATTCTAACATTTCATTGCAAATACTAATTTCACTATGACTTCCAAAAGACACGTTTATGAAAGGTTACATAACAGTGGAATTGTTTCTAATAATCCATGAAGTGTCTTAATAGGGCATTGGGCCACTACGAGCCACCAGAGCTGCCAGAATAGCTTCAATGCGCCTTGGTATAGATTCTACAAGTGTCTAGAACTACAGTTGAAGTCGGAAGTTTACATACACTTAGGTTGGAGTCATTAAAACTCGTTTTTCAACCACTCCACAAATTTCTTCTTAACAAACTATAGTTTTGGCAAGTCGGTTAGGACATCTACTTTGTGCATGACACAAGTAATTTTTCCAACGATTGTTTACAGACAGATTATTTCACTTATAATTCACTGTATCACAATTCCAGTGGGTCAGAAGTTTACATACACTAAGTTGACTGTGCCTTTAAACAGCTTGGAAAATTCCAGAAAATTATATCATGGCTTTAGAAGCTTCTGATAGGCTAATTGACATCATTTGAGTCAATTGGAGGTGTAACTGTGGATGTATTTCAAGGCCTACCTTCAAACTCAGTGCCTCTTTGCTTGACATCATGGGAAAATCAAAAGAAATCAGCCAAGACCTCAGAAAAAAAATTGTAGACCTCCACAAGTCTGGTTCATCCTTGGGAGCAATTTCCAAACGCCTGAAGGTACCACGTTCATCTGCACAAACAATAGTAAGCAAGTATAAACACCATGGGACCACGCAGCCGTCATACCGCTCAGGAAGGAGACTCATTCTGTCTCCTAGAGATGAACGTACTTTGGTGAGAAAAGTGCAAATCAATCCCAGAACAACAGCAAAGGACCTTGTGAAGATGCTGGAGGAAACAGGTACAAAAGTATCTATATCCACAGTAAAACGAGTCCTATATCGACATAACCTGAAAGGCCGCTCAGCAAGGAAGAAGCCACTGCTCCAAAACCGCCATAAAAAAGTCAGACTTCGGTTTGCAACTGCACATGGGGACAAAGATTGTACTTTTTGGAGAAATGTCCTCTGGTCTGATGAAACAAAAATAGAACTGTTTGGCCATAATGACCATCATTATGTTTGGAGGGAAAAGGTGGTTGCTTGCAAGCCGAAGAACACCATCCCAACCGTGAAGCACAGGGGTGGCAACATCATGCTGTGGGGGTGCTTTGCTGCAGGAGGGACTGGTGCACTTCACAAAATAGATGGCATCATGAGGAAATAAAATTATGTGGATATATTGAAGCAACATCTTAATAATAATAATATAATATGCCATTTCGCAGACGCTTTTATCCAAAGCGACTTACAGTCATGTGTGCATAAATTTTTACGTATGGGTGGTCCCGGGGATCGAACCCACTACCTTGGCATTACAAGCGCCATGCTCTACCAATTGAGCTACAGAGGACCACATCAAGACATCAGTCAGGAAGTTAAAGCTTGGTCGCAAATGGGTCTTCCAAATGGACAATGACCCCAAGCATACTTCCAAAGTTTGTGGGCAGAACTGAAAAAGCGTGTGTGAGCAAGGAGGCCTACAAACCTGACTCAGTAACACCAGCTCTGTCAGGAGGAATGGGCCAAAATTCACCCAACTTATTGTGGGAAGCTTGTGGAAGGCTTCCCGAAACGTTTGACCCAAGATAACAATTTAAAGGCAATGCTACCGAAAACTAATTGAGTGTATGTAAACTTCTGACCCACTGGGAATGTGATGAAATAAATAAAAGTTGAAATAAATCATTCTCTCTACTATTATTCTGACATTTCACATTCACATTCTTAAAATAAAGTGGTGATCCTAACTGACCTAAGACAGGGAATTTTTACTAGGATTAAATGTCAGGAATTGTGAAAAACAGAGTTTAAATGTATTTGGCTAAGGTGTATGTAAACTTCCGACTTCAACTGTATATTGGAGGGACGCGACACCATTCTTCCACGAGAAATTCCATCATTTGGTGTTTTGTTGATGGTGGTGGAAAACACTGTCTCAGGAGCCACTCCAGAATCTCCCATAAGTGTTCAATTATGTTGAGATCTGGTGACTGACACACACACCATTTAAACCCCCTATGCTCCTTTGAGACTACTCTTTCAAAGTCACAGAGGTCTTTTCTTCCTGCCATGGCAGCCAGAATAATGGCAACTCTGTATTTTTTTAATATGCAGGACCCTAAGCATGATGGGATGTTTGAATTGCTTAATTAACTCAGGAACCATACCTGTGTAGAAGCACCTGCTTTCAATATACATTTACTCACGTGTTCCCTTTATTTTGGCAGTTACCTGTGCATAACAATTGATTGTGACACATTGTTTTTTCCAGATGATCAGTTAATGCTATCTAAATCAGCCACAGTACAGATCTGGAAACCTACCTTGGTATTGTTTTGAGGCCTAACTGAAAATGTGTGTCTGATGTTGTCCTGTTTTGTGTTTTGTATCAGCGAGCCAAGTTTTCTGGCTCAGTATGTCGGTGGTATGACTTTGCTCCAGAGGCAAGACATCCATTGAGAGTGATGGTGCAATACAGGCACGGGCATGGACCAATTACCAGTGAGCTATAGGGCACTAATCTACAGTTATGGTCAATAACGATGCTGCCACATCTGTTCCAACAGCAAGCACATGCTCACATGCACACACTTACATATATGCATGCAAGCACACACCACACCTCCTCTTTACTATGTGAGACATGCCCAGACAGAGGGCCATGTGAAAACAGCCACATGATAGGTACATCACGGGAGCCCAACTCACTCATCATCACTCAAATGTACAAATAAATGACATGATGCTATATTTATAAAAGCCATCGCAGATATGAAGGGTCCACAGTTAGTGGCAGAGTAATTCATTTCATGTGAATCTCAGGGGTTATTTAAAGCAGTCAATCCACATTCCAAATGGAATGTCTCTCAGCAACATCACCAGGAGGAGACGGTAAAACAATATAGTCTGCATTGATGTGCATATCTACGAGCCAAAGGTCATTTCGTATTAGACAGAGAATATACTGGATAGGGGCTCGAGAGCGATATCAAGGGAGCAAATGTTTGACTGCATCAGGTAGGCGCTCTGATTGAAGTCTGCTTTAAAGGAAATGACTTGTCTTTGTAGTGTGCAGGGGTATGCGGCTAAGCGGCTCTATGCGCATGGTGATTGCATGTACTGGTAAATCATAAATATGAGGCGGCGCCCCAGTTCCTCTGACGGAGAGTAATTTAATCTCTCCGATTCGCTAAAGTGGAGGCAGCTGCAGAGGAGGGTCATAAATTTAGTGGGGATGAATAATTCTGCGTAACCCTGGCCGCTTTAACAGGTCTCCCTCGCGCAGTTTCATTGAATTAACTGACCCGCACGTGGCCTAACAGTTGTGAAAAAGCCTCACTGTGCATTTTCCAATAACTTGGGATTGCCATTTACAGCATAATATATTCTAATATAAAATATACTAATAATTATACTAAATTTTAATCTGTGTTTTAGCAATCTAGTTAATAAATCAAATCGAAGACACAAAGGAGACTATGGTTATACCAACAGATACTTTGAATAGAAATTACCTAGAAATTACCATGAAGCCCACCCTTCAGTTGACACAAAAGGTGACAGGTTAAATGGTGTTTACGTGGTTTACATTTGGTGCCTTTTGAGAAGTGTAACTTGGTCCAAATAAAAGTTAGATTTCACTAATTGTAATATTCTGTTATAAAGAACACATGTTTAACTTCATGAAATCACATTTTCCCATCTCAAGAGGAAAAAATAAAAAGAAGACTATAGAGGTGCATATTGAGTGCCAAATAAAGTAACAGGGTTGACCGTAACAGGGTTGAATTAAATCAGCCATAAATCCCTTTGTGACAGGGGGAATGGAAACTTGTGTGCAACAGGGAGAGGCATTTGAATGCAAAAAAAATATTGTTAAAACATTTCTATCCAGTCTATCTATGGGTAACAGGGTTGATGTGTTATGCTCGACCCGCTCAGTTTTCCACCACAAAACACCAGAAAAATACCAAAAAGAGTAGAACCAGACTCTTAGATGTTCAATGTATCTTTTGAAAAATATATTTTAAAAGGAATAGTTTCACCATATTAAAACCACAGTTCAGTTCACGTAACAGGGTTGACCTTAAAATGAGGGACAGACTGTCAATGATGGTAAAAACTTGTAGAAATGTGAACTGTAGAAAAAGTGGGTTAAAATCTTCCTAGAATTCACAGAGGGTGCACAGAAGGTCAAAATACTGAAGTCTTTATTTATATTGAAAATCTGATTAATTGAATTCTCCATGTGGTCTACGTACATTAAAGGGCTATTAAATATCAATATTGGTGCAGAATTTCTACTTAGAATATCATAGGGACGCAAAAAGCACTCATTTCATGGCAGTTAAGCCACATCCGTAAACCTAACACATGCCTCAACTTGCTGACCCCTGAATAATACTGTACTAGACTTAGCCCAACGACGAGGTAAATTGTCTACGTAGCTGTGCTGCCTTACACTGTAGGCAAATATATTTTTTAATGGAAGTGACCATGCAGGCTATTGTGTTTGAAGACAGTGACAGGCTCAGACATGGCATGTTTACATTTACATTTTAGTCATTTAGCAGACGCTCTTGTCCAGAGCGACTTACAGTTAGTGAGTGCATACATTTTCATACTGGCCCCCAGTGGGAATCGAACCCACAACCCTGGCGTTGCAAACGCCATGCTCTACCAACTGAGCTACACGGGACATGTTCAAAGAAATATCAGTACATTAATATAAGGTAGAATCCATTACATGTAGGTTGCAGTTACATTTGTTGAAGGTTAAGTGATGAAAGAAATAAGAACTGATTTAATCAGAAATCACTGTTGACTGACATTGTATATACAAAAGTATGGACACCCCTTCAAATTAGTGGATTAAGCTATTTCAGCCACACCTGTTGCACACAGCCATGCAATCTCCACAGACAAACATTGGCAGTAGAATGGCCTAACTGAAGTGACTTTCAATGTGGCGCCGTCATAGAATGCCACCTTTCCAACAAGTCAAATTTCTGCCCTGATAGAGCTGCCCGGTCATCTGTAAGTGCTGTTATTGTGAAGTGGAAACGTCTACGAGCAACAACTGCTCAGCCACGAAGTGGTAGGCCACACAAGCTCTGTAAGTGCTGCCCATGATTTTGGAATGAGATGTTCACATACTTTTGGTCATGTTGTGTACTTCCTTTGAGAATAAGCCGGTTAGTTGGCATAGCACACTCAGGCATCAATCCGAAATAAAAGATTTAGGCACACAGCAGGGCTGAACCCTTGACCCCTTTAAATCCCGAATCCACCTCTGATGCATTACATATGCGTATGACTACTTTCGGTGCCAAATGCAAAGCGGCGAGTCGAAGGACATTCGGAGTCAGAGCTGCCAAGGATTAGCATCTCCTATGCTCTCAGGTGATTTCAAAAGGGTTAATTCCAGGCAAGGAGACTTATTGCTGTGCTGTCTATTTCAGTGGGAGGAAAAAGGCCTGAACCCTGCGTGAACCTGCCTTGCAGAATGGGTGACCAAACACAGAACAAATGTATTATAAAAAAGGACATCTGTTTCTCTTCATACTATCTTCTATCCAGCAGCACCAGTCCACCTGTGCCCAAAACATGATACCTATTACTTGCTCAGCATGCTTCTGACCATGCAAGACTTTGTGGCTTGTGGAAATGGAACAGAGTGTGTTATATGGTAAATGTGACATGCAACGCCTGCTGTTATGCAGCGCTGGTGCTTGATGTTGGTGGACAATGCTATAGGCTTCTCTCCCAATGATATGAAAGGAATGCACTGTCGAAGAATGTACTGTGATATTCTTCATACTCTTTCCATTCTCTGCAGCCTGAAGAGACATGATGTTGCCCTTTTTACAGCACAATTTAAGTCTTGTGATACCTGTGGTATTCTTGGTTATGTTGGCAATATGACAAAATATTCTGTATCATGTGTTCCCATTTGAAGAAAATGAAAAATAAGAAAATCTGGCATACTATAGCTTCCAATCAAAACGGAATATTCATGATGCTCATAGAAAATAGTATGGGATTTGCGTGTGGCTGCATACATTCATCAGGTGCTGTCATTTCACACATTCCAAATATGGCTTTGTACACATTCACTAATGATGGGCCTCCATTGTAACCAGGCAACAGAGAGGTGCAGAACATGCTGTGTGAATACATCCTTCATTAGCCAAGGCTTGTTTTTAGAGTTTGGTAAGCTGATGAAGGCCTGGTGGCTGCAGCTTGCAGCCTCATATGAACTCCCTCTTCAGGCATAGCCTCTGCATAATCTGCCAAGCATGTTCTAGAAATGTGGGTGCCATCCAAGGCATCATGTGGGTGCCATCTAAGGCCCCATGTCTCTAGGAGGGAGCTATAAGAACCCTGAGGACTGTGGAGAAGAATGCCGGGAGAAGCAGGGAAAGACAGGGAGAGACAGGGCTGGAGCTATTCCCTGAGGGTTGGAGCTCTTCCCTGAGGGTTGGAGCGCTTCACTGAGGGTTGGAGCTCTTCCCTGACGGTTGGAGCTCTTCCCTGACGGTTGGAGCTCTTCCCTAAGGGTTGGAGCTCTTCTCTGAGGGCTGAGAGAAAAAGAGAGCCTAAGCAAAGCCATCAAACATGGCTTGACATGATTAGCTCTGATGATGGGCTAAGATGACTTTACCCTACAGCCTTAGCTTCTTCAACACAATCACTCTCCACTTCTCCAACTGATGTGTGGGTGCATCACCCAGGTGGGTGCTACATGTTAGTGAGTGAGTATAGCTACCTCCTTACAACATAAAGTGCTTTGAGACTATGTAAGAAGGTCTATATGAATGCATTCCATCCATCTTCCTTGGATAATTCTCCAAGGCCTTTTTCTGCAGCACTGTTGACAACAATCCAGTCTCAAATGTTCTCATCAATATCAGACTCCTCAACTGTAATTCTAGAACCTACAATTCTAAGAATTCTCGGCCATTAACAATTTTGCCTGTACAGCATCAAGCATTCCCTTGTGATGTTGGATCAGAGGACATACAGCCAATTTTGACAGATGCTATCTGTTAATGCAAAATGTAACAATTGTGTATGGCTCATTGCATCGCCATTCAGGTTACCTGTGATTCTTCAGCTGGGAGTTAATTATTTATCTCTTTCAAACTTAAACATCTTCCAGAAAATTGCAACTTCTATGGGACCCTTATAAACTGAGAAAAATGTGTTATTCTTATTCCCCTATTTATAGATAAGCTTCAAACATTAAAACCTAAATAAATGTATTGTTAGTTTGAGGACGTTTAGATACTGTGGCCAAATGGCAGTTACTGTATCTTCCCGCTTTTCTATTGCTGGCTGGAGATACACTGATGCATGGCTTTCTGTATTGTGCTTTATCCTTTTATTTACATTTGAACTGTACCCTGCCTGCCAAGCACCCAGAACAGGAAACTCTCTGTATTATCCCTGAGTTTAGGAGGACATATAGAGCACAGAACATTTAAAGGGACATCTCGCTGCAAAAATTGAAGTTTGTCTGACTTTTTTCAGACCTCCAAAGTGGTCATTTAAAGTAATAGTCGGCTCCAAAATCAACGTTTGTCTGAAAATGTTCAGACCTTCACAGTGGTCTAATGTCGAGATGAGTTCTTGCTCCACCTCCCATGCCATCTGTTGTGTAGATCCTGCGAACCACAAATGGATGGGAGCCGTCTAATATGAGGAAATTGTATGGTGCCCATCTTTCCCATTCATTTGGGACTGAGTTATAGAGCTGGATCTACACAACAGATGGCGTGGGATGTGGACTTATTTCAACATCAGACCATTTTGGAGGTCTGAAAATGTTTGACAAACTTAGATTTTGGAGTGAACTATTGATTTAACTGTCAAACATAATGGAAATTCACAAATGTATGTCCAACATTCACAATTTACAGCAACATTAGTGCAATCACAATTCACCCCCTCCAAACAAACCACCCACACACACAGACTAATGATTTCTAATTTCCGGTTCCATTCGATACATTTTCTATCAGTCGCTCTGGATAAGAGTGTCTGCTAAATGACAAAAAAAATTATATATATAAATACATATATATATATATATATATGATAACAACGTGGACGGATAGATCAGAACCTCCAGCGATCTGACACAAAGGGTAAGCCAGTTGAAATGAGAGGGCGAGCAGAGCAGAGCACGGCTCCACCAAGTGGATTATTGTCCAACCCTATAATCAGGGAACAAGGTTATTATAGTTTTGTGTTTTGTGTTTTTATATTAGTTTTTATGTCTATTCGGTTTTTTTTAATAATTTTTTTATTCAGTTTAGTTTGTTAGTTTTCCGATTTGATTTACTAGTTTTTATTCCGTTTTAGTTTGATAAAAACATTTATATTTCATTTTTGGCTGGAGTCTTTGACAATTGTGAGGGCCTTCCTCTGACACCGCCTGGTATAGAGGTCCTGGATGGCAGGAAGCTTGGCCCCAGTGATGTACTGGGCCGTACGCACAACCCTCTGTAGTGCCTTGTGGTCATAGGCCAAGCAGTTGCCATACCAGGCGGTGATGCAACCAATCAGGATGCTCTCGATGGTGCAGCTGTTGAATTTTTTGAGGATCTGAGGACCCATGCCACATTTTTTCAGTCTCCTGAGGGGGAATAGGCTTTGTCGTGCCCTCTTCACGACTGTCTTGGTGTGTTTGGACCATGATAGTTCATTGGTGATGTGGACACCAAGGAACTTGAAGCTCTCAACCTGTTCCACTACAGCCCCATCCATGAGAATGGGGGCGTGCTCAGTCCTCTTTTTTTTCCTGTAGTCCACAATCATCTCCTTTGTCTTGGTCACGTTGAGGGAGAGGTTGTTATCCTGGCATATCACAGCCAGGTCTCTGACCTCCTCCCTATAGGCTGTCTCATCGTTGTCGGTGATCAGGCCTACCACTGTTGTGTCGTCGGCAAACTTAATGATGGTGTTGGAGTCGTGCCTGGCCATGCAGTCATGTGTGAACAGGGAGTACAGGAGGGGACTGAGCACGCACCCCTGAGGGGCCCCCGTGTTGAGGATCAGTGTGGCAGATGTGTTGTTACCTACCCTTACCACCTGGGGGCGGCCCGTCAGGAAGTCCAGGATCCAGTTGCAGAGGGAGGTGTTTAGTCCCAGGATCCTTAGCTTAGTGATGAGCTTTGAGGGCACTATGGTGTTGAATGCTGAGCTGTAGTCAATGAATAGCATTCTCACGTAGGTGTTCCTCTTGTCCAGGTGGGAAAGGGCAGTGTGGAGTGCAATAAAGATTGCATCATCTGTGGATCTGTTGGGGCGGTATGCAAATTGGAGTGGGTCTAGGGTTTTTGGGATAATGATGTTGATGTGACCCATGACTTTCAAAGCACTTCATGGCTACAGACGTCAGTGCTACGGGTCGGTAGTCATTTAGGCAGGTTATTTTAGTGTCCTTGGGCACGGGAACTATGGTGGTCTGCTTGAAACATGTTGGTATTACAGACTCAGTCAGGGACATGTTGAAAATGTCAGTGAAGACACTTGCCAATTGGTCAGCACATGCTCGGAGTACACGTCCTGGTAATCCGTCTGGCCCTGCGGCCTTGTGAATGTTGACCTGCTTAAAAGTCTTACTCACATCGGCTACGGAGAGCGTGATCACAGTCATCCGGAACAGCTGGTGCTCTCATGCATGCTTCAGTGTTGCTTGCCTCGAAGTGAGCATAGAAGTGGTTTAGCTCGTCTGGAAGTCTTGTGTCACTGGGCAGCTCGCGGCTGTGCTTCCCTTTGTAGTCTGTAATAGTTTTCAAGCCCTGCCACATCCGACGAGCGTCAGATAGCAGGGCTCACCGGGTGACTGACAATTCACTGCTGCTTTAGTAGCCGAGTTTCGTGGTGTGGGTGCATCTATAGGGTGAAATGCATGTTGCCTGGAAACAATTACATAATATTGCTGCTTGTATATAAATAAACTCCATCCATATTATAAGAATCTCCAATCCACTGTGTTTTATATATTTCTTGCACATAGCTTTTGCTCTTTGTGACGTATCCTCTTTCCAAGCATATTATCCAAACAAAACAAAAAACATTCTGATTCATAAAGAATTTTTGTGTTGTACAGAAAAATTATTTGGAGGTCTGGTTGTCTCTTGAGTAAAGGGTTTATTTTGTCTTATATAGTTACATCTTAACAATAATTTATTCAGAACAAAATCCTTGAGATATGACTTCATAATATGAACTTTAACATCCGCTCTGATAAGATGATGATTTCCATGAAAGATTGTGTATGCACATATTTTTCATAAGGATTTCAGACACAATAGTTACTTTAATAGCTATTTTAATCCCATATTGAGTTCATACTTATGGTACAGGTAACTGCCCAAATAAAGGAAACACTTGAGTAAATGAGGAATACAAAGCATATTGAAAGTAGGTGCTTCCACACAGGTGATAAAAAAAAGCAATTTACATCCCATCAGGCCTGATTGGCACACCCACCCTCGCGAGAATGCAAGTACAATCGTTCAGATGTATTCCCAATGGTTCACCCTGTATCGAAGCCTGTATTTAAAGCCTTGCAGAAGCAGCATGGAGGCAAAACGGCTCGAGGGGTGCGGATGAGGAAGGATCTCAGATGAACACGTAGAAACTTTAAAGGGGGTGGAGCTGTGGCCGCATCTTTGACGGGAAACACGGACTAGAGTAATGGGGAAGTGCAGTGTTTAACCATTTTCCACTGGACTGGACTCAAGTGATTTTAAAGAACAGATTTCAGATTTTAAGGAATAGACTGGTTTATTGCAAATATATATTCAAAGACCATTGTGTGGCATTGTGCTGCTCAACATTTCTTTGTGCCTCAGGCTTAACCCAGAGGTGGATCTGGAGTGGACAGCGCAGAAGGAAAACCATGAACGGACTTCCCTATCCCTTAAACTGGAAAAATACCTTTTGTCTTTTTGTGGAATAAAATTCCAATTTAGCCAAATGTTGAGCAGGACATTTTTACCTACTTATTTCTGTTCAAAATAAATGTCCATACTTTTTGCTGAAATCTTGCTTCCTTGTGTTTTTATGGTTACTGCAGTTCCCAACTGGTCACTAGAACTCAAACCTTGTACAGTTGAGTGTCCTGGTGCTCCAAACCTCTACCAGGTTATGTAGTCTGGTTTTTATGATTATGATTTTTATGATCACCAGATCTCAAACCAATTGAACACTTAAGGGAGATTCTGGAGAGGCACCTGAGACAGCGTTTTCCACCACCATCAACAAAACACCAAATAATGGAATTTCTCATGGAGGAATGGTGTCGCATCCCTCCAATAGAGCTCCAGACACTTGTAGAATCTATGCCAAGGGACATTGAAGCTGTTCTGGAGGCTTGTGGTGGCCCAACGGCCTATTAAGACACTTTATGTTGATGTTTCCTTTATTTTGGCAGTTACCTGTACATTAATAAGTTACATGATGTATATGCTCTCGTTCACATGCCGTCCAAACCTCAACATGTGAAAACTGTAATCTTCAGATTATGTCAGATGTAAACCAATGGATCATCACTTTCATTCATCAAGTAAACTCATAATTCACATCGCTTCCTATCACACTCATCAGCATAGCAAGTATTTACAGTGCCTTCAGAAAGTATTCATACCCCATGACTTATTCCACATTTTGTTGTGTCACAGCCTGAATTCAAAATAGATTAACTTGATTTTGTTTCTCACCCATTTACACACAATACCCCATAATGGGTAAGTCTCTAAGAGCTTTTCACACCTGGATTGTGCAACATTTGCCCATTATTCTTTTCAAAATTCTTCAAGCTCTGTCAAATTGGTTGTTGATCCCTGCTAGACAAACATTTCCAGGTTTTGCCATAGATTTTCAAGTAAATTTACGTAAAAAATGTAACTTGGCCACTCAGGAACATTCCCTGTCTTCTTGGTAAGCAACTCCAGTGTAGATTTGCCTTTTGTTTTAGGTTATTTTCCTACTGAAAGGTCGATTCAGTGTCTAGTGGAAAGCAGACTGAACCAGGTTTTCCTCTAGGACTTTGCCTGTGCTTAGCTCCATTCCATTAATTTTTTTATCCTGAATCATGTTAAACACTATTATTGTGCATTCCTCGGAGATGAGGCCTACCCCAAACTATTCAATAAAATGCAATATTGTATTCTGTCTCTGTTGTCATTCAGTTAAGCCTGTACTCGATTGAACTGTGGCTGAACTGTTATGTGTTGTGTCTGTGGTGACCTATAGCTGTTACATCACATTAAATACTTCGTATGGCCTGACCAAATATGTCTGGATGGGATGGTGAGGAACGAAATAACAAGTGTATACAGTGCCTTCGGAAAGTATTCAGACCCCTTGCCTTTTTCCACATTTTGTTACGTTACAGCCTTATTCAAAATTGATCTACACACAATACCCCATAATGACAAAGCCAAAACAGGTTTTTAGAATTTTTTGCTAATTTATTAAAAAGTAAAAGGAAATAGGACATTTACATAAGTATTCAGACCCTTTACTCAGTACTTTGTTGAAGCCCCTTTGGCAGCAATTACAGCATCGAGTCTTCTTGGGTATGACTCTACAAGCTTGGCTCACCTGTATTTGGGGAGTTCCTCCCATTCTTCTCTGCAGATCCTCTCAAGCTCTGTCAGGTTAGATGGGGAGCGTTGCTGCACAGCTATTTTCAGGTCTCTCCAGAGATGTTCGATCGGGTTCAAGTCCGGGCTCTGGCTGGGTCACTCAAAGATATTCAGAGACTTGTCCCGAAGCCACTCCTGCGTTGTCTTGGCTGTGTGCTTAGGGTCATTGTCCTGTTGGAAGGTGAACCTTCGCCCCAGTCTGAGGTCCTGAGTGCTTTGGAGCAGGTTTTCATCAAGGAACTCTCTATACTTTGCTCCGTTCATCTTTGCCTCGATCCTGACTAGTCTCCCAGTCCCTGCCGCTGAAAAACATCCCCACAGCATGATGCTGCCACCACCATGCTTCAACTTAGGGATGGTGCCAGGTTTCCTCCAGACGTGACGCTTGGCATTCAGGCTAAATAGTTCAAACTTGGTTTCATCAGACCAGAGAATCTTGTTTCTCATGGTCTGAGAGTCTTTAGGTGCATTTTGGCAAACTCCAAGTGGGCTGTCATGTGCCTTTTACTAAACTATATTATAACCACGATCGATAAAAGACAGTACTGCGCAGCCGTCTTCACCGACCTGGCCAAGGCTTTCGACTCTGTCAACCACTGCATTCTTATTGGCTGACTAAATAGCCTTGGTTTCTCTAATGATTGCCTCGCCTGGTTCACCAACTACTTCTCAGATAGAGTTCAATGTGTCAAATCGGAGGGCCTGTTGTCTGGACCTCTGGCCTGTTGTCGGGACCTCTGGGCATCTCTATGGGGGTTTCACAGGGTTCAATTCTTGGGCCGACTCTATTCTCTGTGTATATCAATGATGTCGCTCTTGCTGCTGGTGACGCTCGGATCCACCTCTATGCGGACGACATCATTTTGTATACATCTGGTCCTTCTGTGGACACTGTGTTAACAAACCTCCAAACGAGCTTCAACGCCATACAACACTCCTTCCGTAGCCTCCAACTGCTCTTAAACACTAGTAAAACTAAATGCATGCTCTTCAACCGAACGCTGCTTGCACCCGCCCACCTGACTAGAATCACTACTCTCGGCGGGTCTGACCTAGAGTATGTGGACAACTACAAATACCTAGGTATCTGGTTAGACAGTAAACTCTCCTTCCAGACTCACATTAAGCATCTCCAATCAAAAGTTAGATCTAGAATCGGCTTCCTATTTCACAACAAAGCCTCCTTCACTCATGCTGCCAAACATGCCCTCGTAAAACTGACTATCCTACCGATCCTTGACTTCGGCGATGTCATTTACAAAATAGACTACATCCAATTTGCTGAGTAGAATGTTGGAAGCTATCACAGTGCCATCCGTTTTGTCACCAAAGCCCCATATACTACCCACCATTGTGACCTGTACGCTCTTGTTGGCTGGCCCTCACTACATATTCGTCGCCAAACCCACTGGCTCCAGGCCATCTATAAATCACTGCTAGGCAAATCCCCGCCTTATCTTAGCTCACTGGTCACCATAGCAACACCCACCCGTAGTCTGCGCTCCAGCAGGTATATCTCACTGGTCATCCCCAAAGCCAACACCTCCTTTGGCCGCCATTCCTACCAGTTCTCTGCTGCCAATGACTGGAACGAACTGCAAAAATCTCTGAAGATGGAGACTCTTATCTCCTTCACTAACTTTAAGCGTCAGTTGTCAGAGCAGCTTACCGATCACTGCACCTGTACACAGCTATTCTGAAATTAGCCCACCCAACTACCTCATCCCCATATTGTTATTTATTTTGCCTATTTATTGCCTTACATCCATAACTTACTACATCCGCACACACTGTATATATATTTTCTGTTGTATTTTTGACTTTATGTTTTGTTTACCCCATATGTAACTCTGTGTTGTTGTTTTTATTGCACTGCTTTGCTTTATCTTGGCCAGGTCGCAGTTGTAAATGAGAACTTGTTCTCAACTGGCTTACCTGGTTAAATAAAGGTGAAATAAAAAAATAATAAAAATAACTGAAGAGTGGCTTCCGTCTGGCCACTCTACGATAAATGCTTAATTGGTGGAGTGCTGCAGACATGGTTGCCCTTCTGGAAGGTTCTCCCATCTCCACAGAGGAACTCTACGGCTCTGTTAGAGTGACCATCGGGTTGTTCTTCACCTCCCTGACCAAGGCCCTTCTCCCCCGATTTTTTTGGTACCCTTCCCCAGATCTGTGCCTCGACACAATCCTGTCTCGGACATCTACGGACAATTCGTTTGACCTCTTGGCTTGGTTTTTGCTCTGACATGCACTGTCAACTGTGGGACCTTACATAGACAGGTGTGTTCCTTTCCAAATCATGTCCAATCAATTGAATTTACCACAGGTGGACTCCAATCAAGTTGTTATAACATCTCAAGAATGATCAATGGAAACAGGATGCACCCGAGCTCAACTTTGAATACTTATATAAATAAGGTTTCTTTTTTATTTTATTTATACATTTGCAAAAATGTCAAAACATCTTGTTTTTGCTTTGTCATTATGGGGCATTGTGTGTAGATTGCTGAGGATTTTTATCCATTTTAGAATAAGGCTGTAACGTAACAAAATGTGGAAAAAGTCAAGGGGTCTGAATACTTTCCGAAGGCACTGTATGTAAATATTTCTACCTGCACCTGACACATAGATGTACTCTAGCCATTGTGGGATTGTAACTTCAGAAGAATCGTACTGGTAAAGCAATAAATACTTCCTGGGTGCAATCCATGTTTGTTTGTTTTGCCAAGTAAAGAACACAACAGCCATGGCAATGCCTAGCATTGGCATAGGACATTGATCCCTCCCCCTATAAGCAAAACATGTATAATGCTTTGCTGTCTCTGTTTAAACAGAGACAGCAAAGCATTATACATTTTTCACTACCTCAGATCTCCGTTATTTCATCATCCCCCATTGTCAAGTTGTTCACATCACTCAGATCATCCAAATCTCTGCCAGGCAGCAGAGTCAAATCAACCCAACTTCCAATCCTCCACATACAGTACTCTGCGTCTCACAAAGACACGGCGGTTGGAATCAAAAATCTCAAATTTGGACTCATCAGACCAAAGGACAGATTTCCACCAGTCTAATGTGCATTGTTCATGTTTCTTGGCCCAAGCGAGTCTCTTCTTCTTCTTATTGGTGTCCTTTAGTAGTGGTTTCTTTGCAGTAATTCCACCATGAAGGCCTGATTCACGCAGTCTCCTCTGAACAGTTGATGTTGATGTTACTTGAACTCTGTGAAGCATTTATTTGGGCTGCAATCTGAGGTGCAGTTAACTCTAATGAACTTATCCTCTGCAGCAGAGGTAACTCTTGGTCTTCCTTTCCTGTGGCGGTCCTCATGAGAGCCAGTTTCATCATAGTGCTTGATGGTTTTTGCGACTGCACTTGAAGAAACTTTCAAAGTTCTTGAAATTTTCCAGATTGACTGACCTTCTCTTCATTTCTCTTTGCTTATTTGAGCTGTTCTTGCCATAATATGGACTTGGTCTTTTACCAAATAGGGCTATCTTCTGTATACTACCCCTATCTTGTCACAACACAACTGATTGGCTCAAATGCATTAAGAAGGAAAGAAATTCCACAAAATAACATAAGGCACACCTGTTAATTGAAATTAATTCCATATGTGTTATTTCATAGTTTTGATGTCTTCACTATTATTGTACAATGTAGAAAATAGTAAAAATAAAGAAAAACCCTTGAAGGAGTAGGTGTCCAAACTTTTGACTGGTACTGTACATAATAAATGTATCCCCCGTTAAAGGACTTTGAATTCAAAGCACAGCTCGATTTGACAGGGTGAATCATTCACAAGCCTACCAACCCTTCATCTGTAGGCAGCCAGGAGCCTGACAGTCCAAGAGAGGTAAATCCACTGTATTCCGATTATAGAACTGGGCACTTAACCCCACTTACCGAACTAAGTGCCTTACCCACTAATCAGTGCCTGCCTGTACTCGTTAAGGCATCACCTTTCCGCATAACCATGCCAGGGCAGGTTCAACACCTCCACCTCGGTGATCAGGGAAAATTAACTATCTTTTCATATTCTCAAGGATTTCAGTTGTTGTGCTATTGCGCAACACTGCTTGACAAAACATGTATAACAAAGGTAAGTACTGTGAAAAATTGTACTACTATAATAGTGTATCCGAAAATACAGTAGATCACCTGCCTATCAAGGTCAGGGGGTCTAATCTTTCAAACATACATATCTACTATATTTCAGTGAGAGACACAAACTCACAGGTCAGTTTATTACGTACACCCATCATCTAGTACTTGGTCGGACCCCCCTTTCACTCCAGAACAGCCTGAATTCTTCGGGGCATTCTACAAGGTGTCGGAAACGTTCCACAGGGATGTTGGTCCATGCTGATGCGATGGCATCCCGCAGTTGCTGCAGATTGGACAGTGGTACATTCATGCTGGGAACAGCCTGTTCCATCTCATCCCAAACATGCTCTATTGGGCTGAGGTCTGGGGACTGCGCAGGCCACTCAAGTAAACTGATGTTTTTCCACTCCTCAATTGTCCAGTGTTGGTGGTCGCGGGCCCACTGGAGCCGCTTCTTCTTGTTTTTAGCTGATAGGAGTGGAACCCGGTGTGGTCATCTGCTGCAACAGCCCCATCCGTGACAAGGATCGACAAGTTGTGCATTCCGAGATGCTGTTCTGCACACCACTGTTGTACTGCACCGTTACTTGCCTGTTTGTGTCCCGCCTGTTAGCTTGCACAATTCTTGCCATTCTCCTTTTACTTCTCTCATCAACAAGCTGTTTTCGCCCACAGGACTGCCGCTGACTGTTTGTTTTTTGTCTGTCGCACCATTCTCGGTAAACCCTAGACACTGTCTTGCATGAAAAGCCCAGGAAGGCGGCCGATTTTGAGATACTGGTTCCGGCGCACCTGGCGCCGATGATCATACCACGCTCAAAGTCGCTTAGGTCACTCGTTTTGCCCATTGAAACGTTCAATCGAACAGTAACTGAATGCCTCGATGTCTGTCTGCCTGCTTTATATAACATACCACGGCAACGTGACTCACTGTCTGTAGGATCGATCCATTTTCGTGAACAGGGTGGTGTATCTACTAAACTGGCCGGTCAGCGTATATTCCTGTACATTGATTCCAAATCGAATAGGAGCATTCTAAACTGTCACAGGAGGCCTTAGTCGAGATAAGTATCCCCAATAAGGGGTTAAAGGTTAAACACATTCTGTATGGTAACCTAATGTTAATAAACCCGCAATCCGAATCCTTACATCTTCTCAAAATGTGTCATTTTCTGAAAAATACTTTCCCTTGGAATTTACACATAGAGATGTGATTGAATGGTGACATGCTCCTTTGAGTCACAATACCATGACATACAGTACATACAGTACACTTACTGTTGCTTAAACATACTAATTTCCTCTTTCTACGTACTGTCATGACATTACAGGAAAACAACCATTGACTTATTCATTGGAATGCACATTAAAAAAAGAGGGCCATCTATTCCTTTAAAAAAAGAGGGCAATAAGTAATTTGTAGACAGAGAGAATGATGGCCCATCATGTGTTCATTGTTGTGATGGATTAGGACTTCCTTACAATGCCTAAGCTCTGAATACATCAATTTACAATCGATGTAAAAGGGATACAATGCTTGAAACCATAATATAACCCTGACCAAGGTAGTTAGTACTCTTAAGGCCTTTCATACTGCGTTGTTCTTAGCCTCAGGCTAGACTGGCCCTGGGCTAGTTTAGCCTGTGTTCACAAAAGCATTTGTTAATCCTGGGCTAAGGATTCACACTTGTATTCCAAAGCCCTGGGCTAACGGACAAACAACATGCGACCAACATCTTTGACACGTGATCAATGTTATAAGCAATAAGACATTTATTAACATATTACTTAATCTTGCTTCTAGCCTAGCATTTGATTTCCAACAGTGAGGGTTTGCAGTGGTGTAGTGCTATTCTTGTAGACAAGGGAGATGAAAAATGTTAATATCTCAGAATTTCTCAAAGTTTGTACTGACAGATGTAGCCAATTGAATAGCCAATAATTATAGAATTTGTATAACAACACAGGATGAGACCCAGATGCAGACACAGGAGGCAGATGGTTAGAGTCTCTGAGATTCATTAATTTACAAGGGGCAGGCAAAATGCAGGTCCAGGGCAGGCAGAGAGTTGTAATCCAGAACAGGGTCAAACAGGGACAGAATGGCAGGCAGGATCAGGGTCAGGACAGGCAGAAAGGTCAGATCCGGGAAGACTAGCAAAACAAACTTGAGAGCAGGAGAAACAGGAAACACGCAGTTAACCATGGAAGGCCACCAAAAGAGTTGTCGGATGAAAGCCAGGGTCCGACGGGATCCTGCATGGCAAGTCAGTCTTGAGGAATGTGCCCCTTCCAGGACCGGGGAACGGGCAGAATCAAGGACAAACATCCGGTTAGCCGGGGTGCTGTAACCCCGGATGAAGCGGCGGTAGAAGTTAGCAAATCCCAGGAAACGTTGCAGCTGCGCTCTGGATGTGGGTTGAGGCCAATCCACCACCGCTCTCACCTTGTCTGGATCCATCTGTATATGTCCTGCTGCGATGACGTATCCTAGGAAGGAGATGGTGGAGCGATGGAATTCACACTTCTCCGCTTTAACGAAAAGCTGGATCTCCAGGAGACGCTGAAGGACTTGTCGGACGTGGAGGACATGTTCTTTAGCTGAACAGGAAAAGACAAGGATGTCGTCAAGGTAGACAAACACGAACTGGTTCAGCATATCCCGGAGCACATCGTTGAACAGGGCCTGGAACACAGCGGGAGCGTTGGTCAGTCCGAATGGCATAACCAAGTACTCATAGTGCCCGCTTGCCGTGTTAAAGGCTGTTTTCCACTCGTCTCCTTCCCGTATCCAAACCAGATGGTAGGCATTCCAAAGGTCGTACATTGAGAAGGTGGTCGCTCCCTGAAGAGGTTTGAAAGCCGAGGAGATGAGTGGTAGAGGGTAACGGTTTATAACCATGATGTCATTAAGGCACCTGTAGTCAATATACGGTTGCAGCGTTTTGTCCTTCTTCTCCACAAAGAAGAACCCTGCGCCGGCGGGAGAGGCAGATGAACGAATACTCGCTGCAGCGAGAGAGTCCTCAATGTACTCCTCCATAGCCTTGGTCTCCGGACCCAATAGGGAGTAAAGCTGCCCCCGAGGTGGTGTAGTGCCGGGAGAAGGTCAATGGCATAGTCGTAGGGTCGATGCAGCGGGAGAGACGTAGCGCGGGCCTTGTTGAAGACCACCCGGAGGTCCATGTACTCTGTGGGAATGGCGGAGAGATCCGAGGCTTCTCCCAAGCCTGCAGGAAGACGTATCGGAGCAGGCTGTGCCGACTTAAGACAATGAGCATGGCAGAACGGGCTCCAACCCACGATAGAACCAGTATCCCAGTTGATCAAGGGATTGTGCTTCTGGAGCCATGAATACCCCAAAACCACGGGTATTCTATGAGCAGGAACTGAATACACTCACTGTGATTTCCTGATACTCGTAGGTTGATAGGAATCGTATGGTGGGTGACTCTGCCAATAGAGCGCCCATCCAGCGCTCTGACATCCATGGGAATGGAGAGGGGTTGAGTGGAGATTCCCAGCTCTGACACCAAGGTAGCGTCAATAAAGCTCTCATTGGCCCCAGAGTCAATGAGCACCCAGAGCAATTTGGCCTGGTCACCCCACAACAGGGTGGCATGGAGAGGGGTACGAGTAATGGGAGATTGGAAAATCCCCGTACGGCTCACCTGAGTACTCGTACCTACTGATGAGCCTGGTCTTTTTAATGGACAGGTGGAAATATACTGTCCTGTAGTCCCGCAATACAGACAGCTCCTGGTACTCAATCTGTGTAAACGTTTATCTGGAGACAATCTAGCCCTTCCCAGTAGCTTGGGCTCTAGAGGAGGCGAGTCGACCGCCCTCGGTGATTCCCGTGGGCACTCGGGTGACATCGGATTCTCTCGGTAAGGTGGACATCGGGAACTTCCGGGATTCCTCTGAGGCGAGGTGGGAGCAGTGGACAAGCGAGCGTGACCGGAAACAGACCTCCTCTCCCTCCTACGTTCCCGTAGCTGCCCATCGATCCGTAAGGTCAAGGCGATGAGGGAGTCGAGGTCGATGGGAAGCTCCCGGGCTGCGAGCTCGTCTTTGACCTCCTTCGATAATCCGTGAAGGAACGTGTCCGTAATTCCGGGTTCCAGGCACTCTCAGTGGCCAACGTGCGAAAATCTACCGCATAGTCTGCCACACTACGGGAGTTTTGACGCAGTTGGGGTAGCTTCCGAGCAGCCTCTCTCCCGGACAACAGAGAATCTAACACCTTCCTAACCTCCACCCGAACTCCTTCACACTGAGGCAAACGGTGGATTGTTGCTCCCACACAGTGGACATCAGCGTTATGAGATACGCTATCTTCGAGCGATCCAAGGGAAACGAAGAAGGCTGCAGCTCGAAGATGAGGGAGCACTGGGAGAGAAACGCTCGGCAGGTTCCTGGATCTCCAGCGTAGCACTCCGGAGGAGTTACTGAAAGTCTGGGGGGTTACCGAAGAGGCTTGCTGCCTAGTATAATATCTGCGGAATTGCTCCAGCAATGCATTGGAAGTGCGGTCATGGCGTTCTGCAAAGTTCTGGAGTCCTTCCATAAGGTTTTGAAGTAACTCCTTGTGTCTTCCAATGGTGGCTCCTTGGAAGGAGACAGCGTTGCGGAACTGGTCCGAGTCTGCTGGGTCAGTTATGGCCAGTTCGTACCATAACGACACAGGATGAGACCCAGATGCAGACACAGGAGGCAGATGGTTTGAGTCTCTGAGATGTATTAATATTCAAGGGGCAGGCAAAAGGCAGGTCCAGGGCAGGCAGAGAGTCGTAATCCAGAACAGGGTCAAACAGGGACAGAACGGCAGGCAGGCTCAGGGTCAGGACAGGCAGAAAGGTCAGATCTGGGAAGACTAGCAAAACAAACCTGAGAGCAGGAGAAATGGGAAACATAATGGTAAGACCTTACAAGACGAACTGGCAACAGACAAACAGAAAACGCAGGTATAAATACACAGGGGATAATGGGGAAAAATGGGAGACACCTGGTGGGGGGTGGAGACAAGCACAAGACCGGTGAAACAGATCAGCGTGAGACAATATGCATAAAATGCATCCTCCAATTGCAACGTCTGCCTATGCCCAGTGCCCACACATTGTCAAAAATAATTATTCAAGTTTTACCGGTGAAATGCCCAAACTGCATCTCCATGCCAATAATTTGATTGATCTCAATCAGTTTAATGGGAATATGCATTCAGATATTCTTGAATTACTGTTTCGTGAGCGAATTAGAGCAGATGGTGTTAACAAACTATAATTAGCCTTTCTTGTATTTTGTTTCAATCAAAGCATACAGTATGTCCTGCCTAGCTCTGTTGAGTTTTGGTGCATGATAATTTTTTGGGACTATTCAGTTTGAGCAAACCATCCTAAAATCTAATTAGAAATTAGGGGTTTTTGGTGTAACAGTACATTTACATTTTAGTCATTTAGCAGACGCTCTTATTCAGAGCGACTTACAGTTAGTGAGTGCATACATTTTTCATACTGGCCCCCCATGGGAATCGAACACACAACCCTGGCGTTGCAAGCGCCATGCTCTACCAACTGAGCAACAGGAGGGCCTCAACGTTATAGGCCTACTATGCTATGGTATTATATTCGGTTCTGTTATGTAAAATGCATATGAATAATTATGTGATCTTGCGAGACATTGACAACAGCTTTGATCTAACTTTACTAAACGAGCACCATTTTGAGACGTGATAATATTCTACAATATTTAATCCTTCCGTTTGAGGACAAAAACCATGCAAAAACATTGGTTGCTATAACTAACAAAAATGGTTGCTATGCAGCAGGCTGGCTAAAGTCTTCTCACTTACATGCTGACCAAACTGCCAGTGTTGTGTGGCGAGCATTGCTAAATAAATGTACACATACATGTTATTTAATAATTTCATCCAAACTGCTCGCACACGTAAACAGGTGTCTGCATAGCCAGGCTCTAAAATAGAACTTGGTTCTACTTTAGACACTTGTCGCGCTGCAAGCCCGGCCTCTCCCATCTACTCATTGTTTTTTACGAGCATAATAACCCACATGGGTGATTGAAAGATGAATGAGGTCCACACTCCAGTACAGTTGGTGGCAGTAATGCTCCTTAAAATTGGTTGCCATCCACTATATAAAATCCACAGAAGAATGAACAAGGAGAGATGAATGAAAGAAAACTAACTAAAAAATAACTGGGTTTCCCCTTTTCTCTGTAGATTAATTGTCAGAGTAGAGAATACACTATTTAGTGCGACTCAAAATTGGTACAAATTCTCCAAAGATCCAGCAAAAAAAGGACCATATGCATTTCAGGTCAAATAACAACCCAATGTTTATCTCCAAGGACATATTAGCCAGCTAGCTAAATGTCCATGAATGTTTCGTGTATGTTTCGACCTGTCCCCAAATTAATATAGTTGGTTCACACGCGGAGAAGGTTTGGTCAACATGTTACTCAACTAAAGCTACAAACTCTACAGCTGGAAGGGCAGCAAACGCTACATTTTCATCTGTTTTCATAGCATTTTTATTTCATTTAATTGGATATATCCATGATAATAATATTGTTGCATGATTTCTCCTGGACCAGAAAAATTGATGTCTCATTCATGCACAGCATTCTCTGTGAGGGGCGAGATCTAATTTCTCACCTTCGATGGCCGCTTGCATGATGGAGAAATTTGCTCTTCACGGATGAATCCCGGTTTCAATTGTACCGGGCAGATGGCAGACAGCATGTATGTCTTCGTGTGGGCGAGCGGTTTGCTGATGTCAACGTTGTGAACAGAGTGCCCCATGGTGGCGGTGGGGTTATGGTATGGGCAGGCATAAGCTACGGACAACGAACACAATTGATTTTTATTGATAGGAATTTGAATGCACAGAGATACCGTGACGAGATCCTGAGGCCCATTGTCATGCCATTCATCCGCCACAAATCACCTCATGTTTCAGCATGATACCGCACAGCCCCATGTTGCAAGGATCTGTACACAGTTCCTGGAAGCTGAAAATGTCCCAGTTCTTCCATGGCCTGCATATGTTACCCATTGAGCATGTTTGGGATGCTCTGGATCGACGTGTACGACAACGTGTTCCAGTTCCCGCCAATATCCAGCAACTTTGCACAGCCATTGAAGAGGAGTGGGACAAAATTCCACAGGCCACAATAAAGAGCGTGATCAACTCTATGCAAAGGAGATGTGTCGCACTGCATGAGGCAAATGGTGGTCAAACCAGATACTGACTGGTTTTCTGATCCACGGCACAATTTCTTTTTTTTTAGGTATCTGTGACCAACATACATATCTGTATTCCCAGTCATGTGAAATCCATAGATTAGGGCCTAATTTATTTATTTCAATTGACTGATTTCCTTATAATATAAATGCAAATATTAACTCAACATGCAACAATTTCAAAGATTTTTACTGAGTTACACAGTAACTCAGTAAAAATCTTTGAAATTGTTGCATGTTGCGTTTGTATTTGCTTATCAAAATAATGTGCAGAATGAATTTCAGGCATCACAAGCCTATGTCAATTAAGTGACAGTGCAGCTTTTGTGATTGGACAGTGAGTGTTCTAGCGTTGGTCTTGACCCTGATTCTCACTGGCTATTTTGGCACCATGTTTTCTGGGGCTAACCCCAAAACGTTGGCGCTAACCCTGCTCCAGAGCAGGGCCAGCTAGCCCTGGGCTAAGGTTAATACTAGCCCACTTTAGAATGTGCAAGTGTGAACACTCACTTAGCCCTAGGCTAAAATCTCCCTTAGCCCAGGGCTAAGGAGGGAACGCACCTTTACAAAACAACATGAGATAGGAATGCACATTTCTACACAAATCCTTCTACAGTATGCAGACCTGGGTTCAAATAATATTTGTTTTCTTTCACATACTTGAGCTTAGCTTCATTGAGCTTGCCTGGTGTAATTAGACCAATTGAATTGTCCCAAAAGTGCAAACCCCACCCAACTGGCTCCAGTCAAGCTCAATAAATTGCTCAAAGTATTTCTATGAAAAAAAATACTATTTGAACCCAGACTTGACTTACAGTATGTAGTTCTAGCCATCAAAAACATGAGCGAGAACGAGAGAGAGTTTGCGGGATGGGGTCTAGAAAGTGTGCCCTCTGCCATGTAGTCTACTAGATGGCACGCCAATTATGGCCCTGCCTCGGAATCAAAGGGAACAGATCAGACAGCGGTTCCTTGGGGCTCGAAGATAACAGCCACGTCTGAATCAAAGAAGACCGACAGAGGAACATGTATGCACAGATCGGCCTTGAACTGCAGCATGTCTTAACAGTGTTTGTGTTCATGTTCTTTTCGATGTCGAGGTCCATATATCAAGTTGTCATTGGCCATGAATAGCTTTGTACCAGGACTTATTTGTCTTTTAAGATTTAGGGAGGAATAACTTGGAGCTGTAAGTATAGAGCCGAAAGGAATGTAATCTTTGAGAATCTGATATTCTAACCCGCAGGCACTAATGTTAACAGCTCCTCTCAACATCTAATTCAATAAAGATAACTCCCAAAAATACCCCACCAAGAATACAAAGTGAAGAGGTCAAACGGTTTTACACAGATTTAGTATCCCACTGATTATCTGCACATACCCATCATGACACATCCACTCTCAACACATTTCATGAACTCAACCCCAATCTGGAAAACTTGCCAATTCTTCAGCAATCTAGGACAACCTCAATCCTGCTGCATCCGATACTAATCCATTGTCCGTGGTGTGGGTGCTATGGGATTTCTGTCAGCGAGTGAAAGAGAGGGTTGAACGGAGAGGAAGAAGCGGATTTGGCAAAGATCGCCGCAGCGCGGCCAGATGACATGCTGTGCCCGGCCCTGACAGTGGCCTCTTACGCAAGCCCAGCCCCGACATCCAGCTGTGGGTGGGCAGTGATGTTGGGAATGTGTTTACATAACACAGCTTTCGGCCCTACTTTTCCCCTGACGCAGGGATATAAGGGGAAAAACCAAGCACTTATAAATTGTTCAAGGAAATATAATTTTTGCAAGTTTGGTCCACATCCATCCAGTTATTATAGTCCTACATGGTGGAGGGACAAGACCGTAAACAGATGGTCTAATTTGAGGGCCTAACAAGTCACTGAAGAGCTGACCTCATCCTGAATTTGTATGTTCTTTTTCTGATTTATTATACCCTGCCTGAACCTAAACTGAGATTTGTTTTTATTAGAGTATGTATCATAAATAAAATAAGCTGCGTATGTAGGCCTACATGTTGGCTAAGTGTTATCGGCTCAAGTTTTTTGTGGAATACATATTTTTCCATTCCATGCTAACTGTTACTCATCTTCATTATATTGACAGTAGCTCAGTGAGCAGTTCAAAGTAAACTAAATAAATAGGTGTTATTGTTTATGCTCTTGAAAAGCAGGGGAACGTTCACTGGCATAGAGACAATTCTTATGACACTGTGGCCTCATACCCTGAAAAATCTAGATGACTATGGTGTTCTGTCCATGATCTGTTTATCATTGATGCTTCTGTTTTTCAACGCCAAACCCACCACTGGTGTGTGTGCCCAAAGAGCTCTATGTTCATGTCATCTGACCATAGCACCAGTTCCAATCAAATCAAATCAAATCAAATTTTATTGGTCACATGCGCCGAATACAACAGGTGCAGACATTACAGTGAAATGCTTACTTACAGCCCTTAACCAACAGTGCATTTATTTTAAACAAAAAAAGTAAGAATAAAACAACAACAAAAAAAAGTGTTGAGAAAAAAAGAGCAGAAGTAAAATAAAGTGACAGTAGGGAGGCTATATATACAGGGGGGTACCGTTGCAGAGTCAATGTGCGGGGGCACCGGCTAGTTGAGGTAGTTGAGGTAATATGTACATGTGGGTAGAGTTAAAGTGACTATGCATAAATACTTAACAGAGTAGCAGCAGCGTAAAAAGGATGGGGTGGGGGGCAGTGCAAATAGTCCGGGTAGCCATGATTAGCTGTTCAGGAGTCTTATGGCTTGGGGGTAGAAGCTGTTGAGAAGTCTTTTGGACCTAGACTTGGCACTCCGGTACCGCTTGCCGTGGCGGTAGCAGAGAGAACAGTCTATGACTAGGGTGGCTGGAGTCTTTGACAATTTTGAGGGCCTTCCTCTGACACCGCCTGGTATAGAGGTCCTGGATGGCAGGAAGCTTTGCCCCAGTGATGTACTGGGCCGTACGCACTACCCTCTGTAGTGCCTTGCGGTCAGAGGCCAAGCAGTTGCCATTCCAGGCGGTGATGCAACCAGTCAGGATGCTCTCGATGGTGCAGCTGTAGATTTTTTTGAGGATCTGAGGACCCATGCCAAATCTTTTCAGTCTCCTGAGGGGGAATAGGCTTTGTCGTGCCCTCTTCACGACTGTCTTGGTGTGTTTGGACCATGATAGTTCGTTGGTGATGTGGACACCAAGGAACTTGAAGCTCTCAACCTGTTCCACTACAGCCCCGTCGATGAGAATGGGGCGTGCTCAGTCCTCTTTTTTTCCTGTAGTCCACAATCATCTCCTTTGTCTTGGTCACGTTGAGGGAGAGGTTGTTGTCCTGGCACCACACGGCCAGATCTCTGACCTCCTCCCTATAGGCTGTCTCATCGTTGTCGGTGATCAGGCCTACCACTGTTGTGTCGTCGGCAAACTTAATGATGGTGTTGGAGTCGTGCCTGGCCATGCAGTCATGGGTGAACAGAGAGTACAGGAGGGGACTGAGCACGCACCCCCTGAGGGGCCCCCCCGTGTTGAGGATCAGTGTGGCAGATGTGTTGTTACCTACCCCTTACCACCTGGGGGCGGCCCGTCAGGAAGTCCAGGATCCAGTTGCAGAGGGAGGTGTTTAGTCCCAGGATCCTTAGCTTAGTGATGAGCTTAGAGGGCACTATGCTGAGCTGTAGTCAATGAATAGCATTCTCACGTAGGTGTTCCTCTTGTCCAGGTGGGAAAGGGCAGTGTGGAGTGCGATAGAGATTGCATCATCTGTGGATCTGTTGGGGCGGTATGCAAATTGGAGTGGGTTTAGGGTTTCTGGGATTATGCTGTTGATGTGAGCCATGACCAGTCTTTCAAAGCACTTCATGGCTACAGACGCTCAGTGCTACGGGTCGGTAGTCATTTAGGCAGGTTATCTTAGAGTTCTTGGGCACGGGGACTATGGTGGTCTGCTTGAAACATGTTGGTATTACAGACTCAGTCAGGGACATGTTGAAAATGTCAGTGAAGACACTTGCCAGTTGGTCAGCACATGCTCGGAGTACACGTCCTGGTAATCCGTCTGGCCCTGCGGCCTTGTGAATGTTGACCTGCTTAAAAGTCTTACTCACATCGGCTACGGAGAGCGTGATCACATAGTCATCCGGAACAGCTGGTGCTCTCATGCATGCTTCAGTGTTGCTTGCCTCGAAGCGAGCATAGAAGTGGTTTAGCTTCGTCTGGTAGGCTTGTGTCACTGGGCAGCTCGCGGCTGTGCTTCCCTTTGTAGTCTGTAATAGTTTTCAAGCCCTGCCACATCCGACGAGCGTCAGAGCCAGTGTAGTATGATTCAATCTTAGACCTGTATTGACTCTTTGCCTGTTTGATGGTTCGTCGGAGGTCATAGCGGGATTTCTTATAAGCGTCCGGGTTAGAGTCCCGTTCTTGGAAAGCGGCAGCTCTACCCTTTAGCTCAGTGCGGATGTTTCCTGTAATCCATGGCTTCTGGTTGGGGTATGTACATACGGTCACTGTGGGGACGACATCATCAATGCACTTATTGATGAAGCCAGTGACTGATGTGGTGTACTCCTCAATGCTGTCTGAAGAATCCCGGAACATGTTCCAGTCTGTGCTAGCAAAACAGTCCTGTAGCTTAGCATCTGCGTCATCTGACCACTTTTTTTATTAACCGAATCACTGGTGCTTCCTGCTTCAGTTTTTGCTTATAAGCAGGAATCAGGAGGATAGAGTTATGGTCAGATTTGCCAAATGGAGGGCGAGGGAGAGCTTTGTATGCGTCTCTGTGTGTGGAGTAAAGGTGGTCTAGAGTTTTTTTCCCTCTGGTTGCACATTTAACATGCTGGTAGAAATTAGGTAGAACGGATTTAAGTTTCCCTGCATTAAAGTCCCCGGCCACTAGGAGCGCTGCATCTGGATGAGCGTTTTCCTGTTGATTAATGGCCTTGTACAACTCATTCAGTGCAATCTTAATGCCAGCATTGGTTTGTGGTGGTAAATAGACAGCTATGAAAAATATAGATGAAAACTCTCTTGGTAAATAGTGTGGTCTACAGCTTATCATAAGATACTCTACCTCAGGCGAGCAAAACCTCGAGACTTCCTTAGTATTTGATTTTGTGCACCAGCTGTTGTTTACAAATATACACAGACCGCCACCCTTGTCTTACCAGAGTCAGCCGTTCTGTCCTGCCGATGTAGCGTATAGCCTGCTAGCTGAATGTTATCATTGTTGTCGTTCAGCCACGACTCCGTGAAACATAAGATATTACAGTTTTTAATGTCCCGTTGGTAGGATAACCGTAATCTTAAATCGTCCATTTTATTCTCAAAAGCTTGAACGTTGGCTAATAGGATTGATGGAAGAGGCAGTTTACTCGCTGCCGTCGGATCCTTACAAGGCACCCGGATCTGCGTCCGCGATATCTCCGTCTCTTCCTCACGCGAATGACGGGGATTTGGGCCTTGTCGGGTGTCTGTATGATATCCTTCGCGGCCGCCTCGTTGAAGAAAAAATCTTCGTCCAATGCGAGGTGAGTAATCGCTGTCCTGATATCCAGAAGCTCTTTTTGGTTATAAGAGACGATGGCAGAAACATTATGTACAAAATAAATTACAAATAACGCGGAAAAACACACATAATAGTACAATTGGTTAGAGGGTTGGTTAGAGGGCTGTAAAACGGCAGCCATCTTCTCCGGCGCTGTTCTAACCAAGTGTCAATGCCGTTTATCAAACTCCAGACGGTGCTATGGTCAGATTACATGAAAAAATTTCTCTTTGGCCACGCACACCAGTGGTGGGTTGGCGTTGAAAACCCAAAGCATATGCAGAAAAGTACCTCATACCTACGGTAAAATATGATGGTGGATCTTTGATGTTATGGGGCTATTTTGCTTCCACTGGTCCTAGTGCCCTTGTTACGGTCAACGACATCATGAACTTTACCAAGTACCAGGACAATTGGCCACAAGTAGATCTTCCAGCAAGACAATAACCCCAAGCACTAATCAAAAATCACAAAGAAATTGTTAATTGACCACAAAATCAACATTTTGCAATGACCATCTCAGTCTCCGGACTTGAACACCATTAAAAACCTGTTGTTTGAATTGAAGAGGGCATTCCATAAGAGCAGACGAAGGATATCAAGGATCTGGAAAGATTCTGTATGGATGAATGGTCTAATATCCCTCCCAACGTGTTCTCCAATCTCATAAAACATTTTAGAAAAAGGCTCAGTGTCGTTATCCTTGCAAGGGGAGGGTGCAAGGATACCCCTAACTTTTGCCCCAAATTTATTTAGCATACAATATCGCTCAGTATTCATATTATTTATTTTATACAGTCTTTTTTACTCACCTCTATCAAGGGTGCCAATAATTATGGACCTGACTGTACGTTTACACCGAGTGTACAAAACATTAGGAACACCTTCCTAATATTGAGTTGCACCCCCTTTTGCTGGATGGCTGGATGTTTTTTGGGTGTTGGATCATTCTTGATACACACGGGAAACTGTTGAGCGTGGAAAACCCAGCAGTGTTGCAGTTCTTGACACACTCAAACCCGTGTGCCTGGCACCTACTACCATACCACGTTCAAAGGCACTTTTTTTTTGTC
Organism: Coregonus clupeaformis; assembly: GCF_020615455.1. Lineage (NCBI taxonomy): Eukaryota > Metazoa > Chordata > Actinopteri > Salmoniformes > Salmonidae > Coregonus > Coregonus clupeaformis. Next base: position 29,772,810 of record NC_059206.1, on the reverse strand, counting down.
TTGCCCATTCATCCCTCGGAATGGCACAGATACACAATCCATGTCTCAAGGCTTAAAAATCATTGTTTAATCTGTCTCCTCCCTTTCGTCTACACTGATTGAAGTGGATTTAACAAGTGACATCAATAAGGGATCATAGCTTTCACCTGGATTCACCTGGTCAGTCTGTCATGTTTTGTACACTCAGTTGCCAGACAGGGTTTCTAAGTAGAGTATGTTTGCGTCTCCTCTCCAATATCCCTTTAAAACCCAACTACTAGACATGCTATGCCCTATTCTGTGTCTGTCAGGTAATGCTGCAGCCCTGATTCGAGCTGATCCTAATGCTATACACTCCCACAGTGGAGGCTGAGCCCTGGAGTCTCAGGCAGGCAGGCCAGCAGCCCCCGAGGCGAGGGAATGGCTGGCTGATCTGTGCTTAGCCTCAGGCCTTAAATCCCTTTCTGACGGACCGCTAATGCGAGCCTCTGTGGGACCACACCAGAGCTGTGTCAGTCTCCTGAGCCCACGCCTTGGCCCCATGTCTGAAAGAGGGATTTTCTCCCCCCTCCTGCCTCATTTCTTTCCCTGTACTCACGCCCACCAGTTCACAGACATAGGCCTCCAGTAAGCCCAATACTTTTATATTCTCCTTTCCTCTTTCCTCCACTCTCTATCATTACATCCACTTCCACCTTCACAGGCTTACAGTCAACGCAATACTGATCTGAAAGGACATAGTGGGTGAAAGCAATAGGGAAGAAACCTACACAGTGTTTTTAGCCATCAGTGGAGAGTAAAAAGAAAGCAGCATATCAGGTATAACACTAGAAAGAGAGCATAATATGGTTTGGGGCTAAAGTTGACCTTTGCCAGTTCAGGAAATGAAAGTAATCTTAAATGGAGAAAAAGGAGCTGGTGGTTGAAAGCAACAGGGAGGAAAGCCAGTCGTTTTACCTTTCCAATGGCCATAAAGGTCTCTCTCAGTGGGAGAGCCAGCTTCAGTCAGTAGAGCCTCTAAACACCCCGACCAGCACCCACAGAGAAGTAGAGCACATTCCGGAAGGCTTTCACAAGTTGATTAATCCATCTATCCTTCCATCTTGGCTTTGCACTGCTTTAGATAGACTGAGCTCCTATGTGCAACACTATGTGTGCCATTTGAACTTTTGTACATTTATGCAATATGTATTACATGAACGGCATTTCTATTTTAATTTGTCCTATATTTTCCGTGTTCTCGATCGCAGGTACTCGTAATAATGCACATCATGGGGATGAATCAAATCAAATGTTATTTGTCACATGCGACGAATACAACCTTACTGTGAAATGCTTACTTACAAGCCCTTAACCAACAATGCAGTTTTAAGAAAATAGCGTTGAAGGGGCCTTCTGAGTGGTGTAGCGGTCTAAGGCACTGCATCACAGTGCTTGAGGCATCACTACAGACCCGGGTTCAATCCCAGGCTGTGTCACAACCGGCCGTGACCGGGAGTCTCATAGGGCAGCACACAATTGTCCCAGCGTCATCCGGGTTAGGGGAGGGTTTGGACTGCGGGGCTGTACTTGGCTCATCGCGCTCTAGCGACTCCTTGTGGTGGGCCGGGCGCCTGCAGGCTGACTTCGGTTGTCAGTTGAACGGTGTTTCCTCCGACACATTGACGCAGCTGACTTCCAGGTTAAGCGGGCAGGTGTAAAGAAGCGCGTTTTGGCGGGTCAGGTTTCGGAGGACGCATGACTTGGGGGACGCATGACCTCTCCCGAGCCCGTTGGGGAGTTGCAGCGATGAGACAAGATCAGAATTGGATATCACGAAATTGGGGAGAAAAAGGTGGTACATTTTTTTTAAAAATGCAAATAAATATATATATATATATATATATATACACACACACACATACAGTACCAGTCAAAAGTTTGGACACACCTACTCATTCAAGGGATTTTCTTTCTTTTTACTATTTTCTACATTGTAGAATAATAGTGAATACATCAAAACTATGAAATAACACATATGGAATCATGTAGTAACCAAAAAAGTGTTAAACAAATGAAAATATATTTGTATAGCTAACAAGGCTAAAATAAACAGGATTATTGTTATGTTTGGTTGAGGGGGAAGAAAAGTGCTAGAGGCACAAAAAAAAGAGACTGAAGTCGTTTCACTATATCACTGGAGCATAGGTGTGGTTGTATAGGGTACAGATGTAGGATTTTAATTTGATCACCCTGTTGCAGGATAACTTTCCAAATGAAACACTTTAAAAAGTTTAAAAAGTATTCTTAAGTCAGTAATTTTCAGACTAGATTTTCTTTCCCTTACGAAAAATGTATCAAACCCTACAAAAATGTCCATTAATTATAATCCACATAATAATTCACATTTCCTGTTGCTGCAGGATTATTTTCCTGCTGTAGCAAACTGGCTGAAATTAAGATCCTACATCTGTACCTGGAACATGGTGAGATTTGGGTCATGTTCATTACAGCACACCATGGCAAAATGTTTTGCAATGGAAAACAAAAACAAGTATTTCTTATTGGACAAGTTTAGTTAGTCCCTCCTTGTTTCAGTCTGTTTTCTTCCGTTTGGTGCTTAATGAATACAACCCTGGTGATACTGATCGGGTGCCACCATAAGCCACCATGCCCTTTTGAACTTTGCCATACAACACTTCCTGAAGGGGAGTGAAGAATTTCAGCTCAAGTATTTGCTGTATAATAACTGACTCATTTGATGCTATTTTTCTTCTTCTTTTTGACCCTTTTAATTGAGGTAATTAATTGTTACAGAGAAATTATTTGATATTGAGATTAAAACGGCTGCATTGGGCCTTTAAGTCAACTATGGGAGAAAAAGGCCATATCACAAAGCCAATAACACAACAAAAATGATACTGTATCATAATGACTATTGGGTCATTGTGTGTCGAGTATCGTGTGTTCCATGACTCACTTATTACTTAGAAGCACACACTTTCATGTGATGGTTGAACTCTAGAAGTCTTTCCAAGAGACATGATGATGACAGTGCAAAACGGACACTCAATGAGGCGAAGTGAATCACTCTGATGATCTGGCCAAACCATGAGATCATCACTAACCACATGCCTTTTCCATTGGTGCACTTTTTGCACAAGACCATTCAAGTGACACCGTATTGTCACTGGTTATGTTGCAACGTTATGCAGTGTCATGAGACCACATCTGGTGACATTGTATTATTATAATTTTTTATTACCGTTTCATTCAATTCTCACTCCCACCCCTGCTGCTCCCCCTATGGACATTCCCCAACAGACTCGTACCCTGCCCCCACAGTTGCAAATGTGTATTTATACTTTTTTTTTTTTATTATTCGTTTTTTGGCTCACCCACTTTTCTTTTTCTTTTACTTTTTAATTTGACCTGCTCTGTTGAGCATAATATTTTAAATGTGCCCTGCAATTACATCTAAGTCCCTGTGACAAATAAACTCTATCCATCTACACTTGCCTTCACCAGTTTGATAAATCATTTTCAGAAAGTGTGGAGATGGGCTATTGTAAACATAAAAATGAATCACATTTTGTGAAAAGGGAAATTTTAGAATTTTTCCAAAAGAGTAAATTCTTCTGAATTTCCTACTTCCCTTTAAGTCCTCCTATAGCCTATGTAAAGACCAGGGATGGAATTGGGTTGGAACACAAAGAAAGTTATTCTGAGTGATGAAAACATAATCTGCTGCAACACCTCAGAAATCCCAATATAAACTCTGTATCCGTTTTTATAGACTTTGCTGTTCTATGAGGCCCTCGTTCTATGAGTCCCTCAGATAATCGCACAAATCTTTTTTTGTGCCTCTAGCATAGCTGAGAGATATACATCCAATTTCAGTGTGTACATTGGGCCTACAACTATCTCACTAAAATGACTGCTAAATAAACCAAAGATCCATTTATCAATAAGTTTGAGACACACTGGGACAACAATATGGTGTACCTCAACACATACAGTGCCAGTCAAAAGTTTGGACACACCTACTCATTCAAGGGTTTTCCTTTATTTTTACTATTTTCTACATTGTAGAATAATAGTGACGACATCAAAACTATGAAATAACACATATGGAATCATGTAGTAACCAAAAAAGTGTTAAACAAATGAAAATATATTTTATATTTGAGATTCTTTAAAGTAGCCACCCTTGCCTTGATGACAGCTTTGCACACTCTTGGCATTCTCTCAACCAGCTTCATGAGGTAGTCACCTGGAATGCTTTTCAATTAACAGGTGTGCCTTCTTAAAAGTTAATTTGTGGAATTTCTTTCTTTCTAAATGCGTTTGAGCCAATCAGTTGTGTTGTGACAAGGTAGGGGTGGTATACAGAAGATAGCCCTATTTGGTAAAAGACCAAGTCCATATTACGGCAAGAACAGCACAAATAAGCAAAGAGAAAAACGACAGTCCATCATTACATTAAGACATAAAGGTCAGTCAATACAGAAAATGTCAAGAACTTTGAAAGTTTCTTCAAGTGCAGTTGCAATAACCATCAAGCGCTATGATGAAACTGTCTCTCATGAGCACCGCCACCGGTAAGGAAGACCCAGAGTTACCTCTGCTGCAGAGGATAAGTTCATTAGAGTTACCAGCCTAAACAATTGTAGCCCAAATAAATGCTTCACATAGTTCAAGTAACAGACACATCTCAACATCAACTGTTCAGAAGAGACTGTGTAAATCAGGCCTTCATGGTCAAATTGCTGCAAAGAAACCACAACTAAAGGACACCAAATAAGAAGAGACTTGCTTGGGAGAGACTTGCCAAGAAACATGAGCAATGGACATTAGACTGGTGGAAATCTGTCCTTTGGTCTGATGAGTCCAAATTAGTTTTTGCCGTGTTTTTGTGAGACGCAGAGTAGGTGAACGGATGATCTCTGCATGTGTGGTTCCCACCGTGAATCATGGAGGAGGAGGAGGTGTGATGGTGCGGGGGTGCTTTGCTGGTGACACTGTCGGTGATATTTAGAATTCAAGGCACACTTAACCAGCATGGCTACCACAGAATTCTGCAGCGATACGCCATCCCATCTGGTTTGCGCTTTGTGGGACTATCATTTGTTTTTCAACAGGACAATGACCCAACAAACCTCCAGGCTGTGTAAGGGCTATTTGACCAAGAAGGAGAGTGATGGAGTGCTGCATCAGATGACCTGGCCTCCACAATCACCCGACCTCAACCCAATTGAGATGGTTTGGGATGAGTTGGACTGTAGAGTGAAGGAAAAGCAGCCAACAAGTGCTCAGCATATGTGGGAACTCCTTCAAGACTGTTGGAAAAGCATTCCAGGTGAAGCTGGTTGAGAGAATGCCAAGAGTGTGCAAAGCTGTCAACGCAAAGGGTGGCTACTTTGAAGAATCTCACATTTAAAAATATATTATGATTTGTTTAACACTTTTTGGGTTACTACATGATTCCATATGTGTTATTTCATAGTGTTATGTCTTCACTATTATTCTACAATGTAGAAAATAGTAAAAATAAAGAAAAACCCTGGAATGAGTAGGTGTGTCCAAACTTTTGACTGGTACTGTATATGCTTTCAAAGCCACCATGTTCAGCATTACTGGGGGAGGGAAAGTACAGAACAAATGAAAAGCTGCCAGTACAAAATCCCTAAGGAAACACTAGAGCTAACGGATGGATTGTAAACTCTAACCTCTGGACTCTTTGCCATTGCTGTGTAAGAATCTTGAGCACTTATGGCGCAATGGGAGCTCCCCCAGGACACACGTGCACACACACACACACACGCACACACACACACACACAGAATGCAATGCAGGACACGGCTGTCTAGCTGAGAGACTTCTCTCTTCTAATGCATTTTCTCACCCCGCCGTTTATTTATAAAACTATTTCTCTAACAGAGTAAGCTTACTCCTATATAATTCTATATACTACATAGCTTCTCCTCCTTTTGTGTGAATGGCCAGACTGGGTTCTTTCTGTCTAAAGCCTAGACAGTATTAATTGCAACGTGCAGAATATGGGGGTTGGGGCTAGGGCTGGGGCTTGGCGGATTCCCAAGTAACAAAATGTACCTGATCTACGTCCAGAGGCAGAAGTGAATAGAAGCCAGAGAGGATTTATCCTCCTCTCAGATTGCATGCTTCCAGAGGAACTGTGTCAGAGGCATGCAGATAGAGACAGCTAGCATTCCACACCACACCGAGCAGTCTACTGATTCATTAACCACTGCTGCCTTTTGATGGTTTTATCATAATTAATTAAGAATGTAAACAATGGCATGGTGATGTTCACATTGACTACAATCTTGTAGTCTTTATGATCTCGAAAGGGCCATTTGTATTGTAGCATGTAGACATACAGACAACATAATATATAAATAGTACAGGGATATACAAATACATGATTATAGCTGCTCAAATGGCTCAACTCAACCACAAGAAACCACATTATTAAATAAAGAGAAGGTTACAGTGCTCAGAACCTTTTCTTTGAGCTGCTATTGTCCACCGGGACAGATTGTGGGATAATACTCTGTGTGTGCGTGCGCATATACGTGCACCTGCTTGTGCCTACATGTTCACCTACGTGCGTGTGGCGCCTGAGTTTAAATCCACACCTTATTGATAACAACACTGTAGGTCACACGGTTAGAATTGATCTGCCTTTTTGTTAAATGAATGACATAAACAAGCCTCAGTAAATGACGCCTTCTATGTTCCCTCCATTCCTGCCTCCATCGCCTGCCGTCACGCTGGCCGCGAAGCGTTCAGTGACATCAAGCGAGAAGTCCCATCAAGATACTGTCCATCTCCATGATTCACCTTCCAGACTCTCCTGTACCGTACCCTATCTCCCTCCGTCTGCATGCTCAGATTGTTTGCCGCTTGTTTTATTAACCCCTTAATGCATTATTCATAACTGATTTCATTTAGAAGTTAAATTCTTACGACGGAGGCGGTGGTGAGAGAAGGTTTGGTCAGGGTGATAGAGAGAGACTCCCAGCCACGGTAAGGTTTGCAGATTCACAGTAATGAAAGATGGCAGTGGTGGGGGGATGGGAGGGATGGGGGTTTAATCTAAAACTGCCTGCACTGTAATGAAGTGTGGTTTTGATAGCAGGATTAAATGAGGAAGAGTGGATTGGGGGGATGCGATGTGGAGGAGTAGAGCAGACTTGTTCTTTTGCCAATTGTGTAAATTGGTGAACAGTTCCAATTTCATGCTGCTGCCTAGCTTGTTGACTAACAAGAAACATTAATCACTGCGGTTATACGATAGAGACGGATAACATGTCAAACATAGGCCAGTGGGCCACATGGAAAAGGAAAAAGCCAGTCAAGGCTTCCACTGAAAATAAGACCTCCCTGTAACTATAACACCAAAAATAACTGTCATAAATTGGCAATACAAACCAACTATAATGCTAAAGAGAAACTCAAGAGGAACCCAAGATACCCGAGTCTAAATGAATAACAAACTGCCTAAAGTAACCTTGGTCATTGCACAAACCCAAACAAGCTTCTCCAGGGCTATGGGAAATACACTCCTAACCTCAGCTTCCAACCAATGGCAGAGCAGCCATCATAATATCCCTGTTTACTCGTATGCCCTCTTTCTCAATGCACACGAGGGGGGTAGTCGTCTTTAGTCTATCTGTAGGAAAATACACAATTATATTATATTCTCACACACAAGCCCCCCTTTCCACCTCCCTACCACTCTTTCACTGTTTTAGTCAGAGGGGCTGTAAAGATTATTTAAATTTGCGGGAGATTAAGGGCCTGGCTGTCCCACAAGCAGTGGCCAGTGTCCATTGATGTTCAATTGAGCGATGTAGGTCAGAAGAGCCCCGCTGTCTGCTCTTTGTGCTAAACCATGCCATGGGAGACCTTTGACTTCCCCGCCATCGTCCGCGACATCCCCACTGCCATGACAGTTTTACCATGGCTGTCTGGCCTCATTACCCAAACCCGATATCCTTTTTTTTCTGCCCTATTTCATCAGAAAACATTTTTAAAATATTCCTGAACTGATTTTTTTTGTCTGTGCCTGCCTGGCGTTTTTGGTAATGGCTCAGTGTGGGTGGTGGGTGCCGGCAGGCTACATCTGCCTGATCACGACTGTACTGTAATTACACAGATGATGCAGCAAGGATAATTGAATGGAGACAGATCGCAGAAATGTATTGTGTTTGTACGTAACTAGGAGTGGGCATAATTCAGTACTTTTCTATACTGGGCCTACTTCTGCTGCACGAAGAGATTGCAGTATTATTACATGGCCTAGTGCTGAGAATCAAGTCTTGCTGCTGTGTTGTATTCAGGACATACTTTACATCTCATGCAATAATACATAACATTGTTTGTGTTTATGTCACAGATTGCATTGTGTTGTGTATTATATCTGCAATATTAATGTGTATTCAGCATCTTAAACATTTTAAATTCCCTCTGAGCACATCAGAATCCCATTTGGATTCACATTATTCTGTGTATTAACATTTGGGATTGAGTGACTGGCCGCTAATCTTTGGTCTCTCTGTCGAATATGCAGCTTGTTCAGGGTGGTGTCCTAATCACCCAAAGGTTTATATCTATTTATACAGAGATTATAATGTGTGTCTTCTTTATCTCTCAATTGGATAGAGTTGTTGCATAACAGATGAGCATTCATTTCTTTGCAAACCCTCAGCATAAAGATGGCCCGACAGTGCCCCCTGTTGTTTGATGATATATACCACATCCACAAGTATTTGATGTTAATATCAAGTCTTATGACACATTAAAGACAATGGTAAACTAAGGACTGCAGTTATGCCTTACCAAAACTTTAATTTATTCTGTAGATATGCTGACCTATTGTAAAGTGAGATACTAATGTGGTAGAGAAAGTCTGTCCTCTGTGGTCTGCAGATGGGATGGCAGCCATTTTGGTTTCAAAGTAACTGTGGCTCTGTCAACTCAGAGGTACTGTAGTTTTAGAAAGCTATCAGATTAAAATATTTTAGTAGCCACCCCATCAGTTGTAGACATCTAAAAATTACAAAACAATGTTGAGTCAATCACATAAAAACAGATTATGATACCAATTGGCCTAGTCCCTTTTCATTTTAAAGGTACAGTGGCTTGCGAAAGTATTCACCCCCCTTGGGATTTTTCCTATTTTGTTGCCTTACAACCTGGAATTAAAAACGATTTTTTGGGGGTTTGTATCATTTGATTTACGCAACATGCCTACCACTTTGAAGATGCAAAATATTTTTTGGGATGAAACAAACAAGAAACAAGACAAAAAAAATCAGAAAGCTTGAGCATGCATAACTACCAGAGTACCTTCTTCCATATGTTTGGGGAGTCTCCCACATGCCTTTTTGCAAACACCAAACATGTTTGCTTATTTTTTTCTTTAAGCAATGGCTTTTTTCTGGCCACTCTTCCGTAAAGCCTAGCTCTGTGGAGTGTACGGTGTAAAGTGGTCCTATGGACAGATACTCCAATCTCCGTTGTGGAGCTTTGCAGCTCCTTCAGGGTTATCTTTGGTATCTTTGTTGCCTCTCTGATTAATTCCCTCCTTGCCTGGTCCATGAGTTTTGGTGGGCGGCCCTCTCTTGGCAGGTTTGTTGTGGTGCCATATTCTTTCCATTTGTTAATAATGGATTTAATTGTGCTCCGTGGGATGTTCAAAGTTTCAGATATTTTTTTATAACCCAACCCTGATCTATACTTCTCCACAACTTTGTCCCTGACCTGTTTGGAGAGCTCCTTGGTCTTCACGGTGCCGCTTGCTTGGTGGTGCTCCTTGCTTTGTGGTGTTGCAGACTCTGGTGCCTTTCAGAACAGGTGCATATATACTGAGATCATGTAACAGGTCATGTGACACTTAAGTAAAGTCCACCTGTGTGCAATCTAACTAATTATGTGACTTCTGAAGGTAATTGGTTGCACCAGATCTTATTTAGGGGCTTCATAGCAAAGGGAGTGAATACGTATGCATGCACCACTTTTCCGTTATTTATTTATTTTTTTCATTACATGAAATCCAAATAAAAATCCATTTAAATTACAGGTTGTAATGCAACAAAATAGGAAGAACGCCAAGGGGGATGAATACTTTTGCAAGGCACTCAGTGATATGATGTAGTTGCAGAAAGTAAACACCATAGTGGGTCAATTTCCGCAACCATTAAGATCTTTGAAGCCACTGGCATACCGTACACCCCCTCAGACCCCTGCAAGGTGGGAGGGCCCACGAGCCTGTCATCAATGTCTATTTAAAAAAATGTAATAAACAGTGGCGACCTGTCATTCAGGGCAGGTGGGGCAGAGACACCTTTTTTTGAGCACCACCTTTTTGGCAAAAATAATGTTTTGGTTGCCTGTTTTGCATGTTATTTTGGCATTAATACGTGTCACATACAGTGCATTCGGAAAGTATTCAGACCCCTTGACTTTTTCCACATTTTGTTACGTTACAGCTTCATTCTAAAATGGATTAAATTGTTTTTCCCCCCTCATCAATCTACACACAATACCCCATAATGACAAAGCAAAAACAGATTTTTAGAAATTTGAGCAAAAACGGAAATCACATTTACGTAAGTATTCAGACCCTTTACTCTGTACTTTGTTGAAACACCTTTGGCAGCGATTACAGCCATTTTTCTTTTTGGGTATGACACTACAAGCTTGGCACACCTGTATTAGGTGAGTTTCTCCCATTCTTCTCTGCAGATCCTCTCAAGCTCTGTCAGGTTGGGTGGGGAGGGTCACTGCACAGCTATTTTCAGGTCTCTCCAGATGTTAGATCGGGTTCAAGTCCGGGCTCTGGCTGAGCCGCTCAAGGACATTCAGAGACTTGTCCCGAAGCCACTCCAGCGTTGTCTTGGCTGTGTGCTTTGGGTCGTTGTCCTGTTGGAAGGTGAGCCTCCACCCCAGTCTGAGGTCCTGAGCGCTCTGGAGCAGGTTTTTGCTCCGTTCACCTTTCCCTCGATCCTGACTAGTCTCCCAGTCCCTGACGCTGAAAAACATCCCCACAGCATGATGCTGCCACCACCATGATTCCCCGTAGGGATGGTGCCAGGTTTCCTCCAGATGTGACACTTGGCATTAAATCTTGGCCAGAGACCAGAGAATCTTGTTTATCATGGTCTGAGAGTCTTTAGGTGCCTTTTGGCAAACTCCAAGTGGGCGGTCATGTGCCTTTTACTGAGGAGTGGATTCTATCTAGTCACTCTACCATAAAGGCCTGATTGGTGGAGTGCTGCGGAGATGGTTGTCCTTCTGGAAGGTTCTCCCATCTCCACAGAGGAACTCTAGAGCTATGTCAAAGTGACCATCGGGTTCTTGGTCACCTCCTTGTCCAAGGCCCTTCTCCCCCGATTGCTCAGCTCTAGGAAGAGTCTTGGTAGTTCCAAACTACTTCTATTTAAGAATGATGGAGGCCACTGTGTTCTTGGGGACCTTCAACGCTGCAACATTTTTTGGTACCCTTCCCCAGATCTATGCCTCGACACAATCCTGTCTCGGAGCTCTACGGACAATTCCTTCAACTTCATGGCTTGGTTTTTGCTCTGACATGCACTGTCAACTGTGGGACCTTGTATAGACAGGTCGGTGCCTTTCCAAATCACGTCCAATCAATTGAATTTACCACAGGTGGACTCCAATCAAATTGTAGAAACATCAAGGATGATCAATGGAAACAGGATGCAGCTGAGCTCAATTTCGAGTCTCATAGCAAAAGGTCTGAATTTTTTAAGGTATGTTTTTTATTTTTAATACATTCGGCAAAAAATCTAAACTTGTTTTCGCTTTGTCATTATGGGGTATTGTGTGTAGATTGATGAGGATTAACATGTATTTAATCAATTTTAGAATAAAGCTGTAACGTAACAAAATGTGGAAAAAGTCAAGGGGTTTGAATACTTTCCGAATGCTTTGTATCAGTTTGCAAACAATGTAAAAAAAGAAAATAATTTAGTTAATAAAGCTGCATACAAACATGGTCTCTTTTTTGCTTTCTTGAGTAAGGCAGCTCCAAAATGCAGATGTTTCAGCCTAGCTCAGTGCTTTCTGTGGTGGTGGGGCAGCCAGCGGAAAATATGAAGCATAGGGGTTGGTAATGTTCTCTAGTTGCGCCGTGATTGGCTCAGTGTTCTGTCGCCGCAAAATCTACGGGTAGAGCTCGAAAATTCAAGCCCCTTGGGTGCTTCCCTAGAGTTACATTAGAAGTGCCCATCCAAGAAGGCTCAAGGTCATTGGCCACAGATAAAATGACGTCAAGTCACGTTATATCTACCGTAGCTTTGATTGGACTGATCATGTCAACATCATACTCAAAATCTTAGCTAGCAAGCTAGCAGTCATCATCATGAATCAAGTCGACAATCTCCTGGAAAATCCTTTTCAGTCCTTGTCATATGAAGAGAAATTATAGATAAAACGTATCGGTGCTCATCGGCCATTGGACATAAACATTACACAAATTGGAAATCACAAATTCAACAATGAGTGGTTTGGAAGGAATCAGTGGCTAACTGCAAGCGTTGCAAAGCAATCACTAGCCTGCTATTCAGTGGAGTGGGTGTGTGGTCCAAGTCTGGGTTTAAGGGTCTCTTTTCCAAGCTTAAAAGGAATAACATTCAACACCATGGGCCATAAAAGGTTGAATACATTGGCCATGCTGTCAATCAAGCATGACTTTTGCCGCGTTCAAAACAACTGGAAACTCAGAGCTGGGAAATCTCAGACTTCAGTGAGTTCAAGACAACTGGGAACTCAGAAAAAAAGAGCTTACTGGCTAAATCAATGACGTCATGCTTTGACCTTGTTTTTTTTCCAGAGTTCCCAGTTGTCTTGAAAGCATCATAAATCCAGAGAATGTCAGACTTTGATATCAAAGTTTGATAACAAAATTTGCCCAAGAAGGACCGTCGCACAACCTTCCTGTTCAAATGAGCACAGCACAACAGGCTGAGTCCAAAAATGTATTGTATGCTGCTGTATAAATTATGTAATATGCCAGGGAGATATGTATACTGTAGCTAAGTCATACTAAGTGTATATTGTGTAGTAAGCTGTTAGTAGACCATGTGCCTCACCCTAATAATTTAGTCCCTTTCCACCTCATAACTTAGCCTACTGTTCTGACTTGGTGGTGCATATGTAGCCTATAGCCTGTTTTAGAGACATTTTATATTGTAAGAGCTTTCATTGTCTGCTTATTTGCCCCCTTTATTTATCCTATGGTTCTGACTTGGTGTACATCTTAGTTTGTACATCTCAATTGTCAGTAGAAACCACATTTATTTAAGCAAGTCAGCCATATCAGTTATTTTAAGGCAGTAAATTAGGCTGAATGAACTGTTTCCCTGCCAGACAAGGCTCCGCTAATAGCAAGGTGTCGCAGTGGTAAGGATTCACTACAGTGGTGAAAAGAAAGCTCTGCTGTTGAGACAGCTTTATGTAGGCCCTAACAGTTTGTGGTCACCGTTATAGCGCACCGTTATTGTTTAGTGTTGTGTTGTGTAGTGTAGTGGCTTTGCTGGCATCCATCAAAAAAACATTTTTGGGAGTTTGCCCCACCAAGATTGACATGCTAAAATCGCCACTGGTAATAAATCATTTTGACAGTAACCCTCCAAAAAGTCATTCATAAACCTTTTTAATTTCCATATGTACTAGGAAGCTAAGTGTTTGTTTCTTGGGCTTCAGGAATGTGACTGAAAAAGTGCCTCAGGCCTTGAAATATAATTTGTTTTTGTAAGTATTTGAAGAAAAAAAACGCTTTTGAAAGTATGATTGAAAGTAAGCGGATATCGGTGAACAAATCCGTGGTCAAGGCTACGACGGCGCCAGTGCAATGAATGGAGCTTACTCAGGTGTTCAAAAGCGCATATCATACCGACTGTGAAGCAACACAAACATGCTAGAGCCTAATGCTTCTTAGGTAGTTATTTATGAGTTTAGAAAACGATCTCTCCGCAAAAGCGATAGTTACAAGGAAAGTGGGCAGAAGGGAGTGGTGCTTCAAATACAGCAGTTCTGCAACATCTTAATTGAGCCTCTCATTCTCCTTAATTGCAGGCCTCAACACCTTACGGAAAGAGATTAACTGTATAAGAAGCTCTGGGGACAGGTTGTCTCGATACTGGACAGCCAATAAATTGACAGATGCAAACAGATATTCTTTAGTGGACAAGAGTGCCTGAGTGCTTGAACAACAAAAGCATTTTGTTCATACTGGTGAATCGGCGTTTGAGTTGTGTGTTTGCAATCTCTGGTATATCTTGGCATACATCATTCAAGACTAAGTTTAAATTGTGTGCAGCGCAATAGACATACTGTATATGACTCCTCACAATTCTATATCGGAGATATATGGACAGTTCCTTGGACTTCATGGTATAGTTTCTGCTCTGATATGCACTGTCAACTGTGGGACGTTATATAGACAGGTGTGTTTCTTTCTAAATCATATCTAAACAATTGAATTGGCCACAGGTGGACTCCAATAAAGTTGTAGTGACATCTCAAGGATGATTAAAGGAAATTGAACGCACCGGAGCTCAGTTTAGAGTGTCATAATACAGAAATATAGCCGGTATGATGCATCATAAAGGCTGTATTTCGGTATTTTTAAAGTTATATATCTTGAAAACTCGATTGCTGACATGCAAAAATGTTGGGACTATATCAACAAAGGACTAACGAAACAAATACCAAAAGATATGGGGGGGGTGCGACCTCCGATCTTGCAGGGGTCCAAAGAAACTGTGTTACGCCAGTTGTTGAAGTGCAATGCTCAACTTCTCCGCTGTTTTGGTGCCCTGGCTACCACGCTGTGAACAGCTTGAAGCGAACCCATGCACATGCGCAGATACTGTGTGTGACCGTGTGAGAGCGAAGTCTTGCATCTCGCTCATCTCAATATCTGCGGTGCTGCTCGATGCAACATAATTTCTCTGAGCCTACCTTTAATACCTGCCTATTTCATTGTAAGAATGGACTAAATAATTATATCAAAATGAGAAACATGTATTTCCTTTTTGTCTACAGGGACATTAAAATGATCAACAAGTTGCACATGATGCACGTGAAATAGTGATTGCATATTCATTTACAACTGGCCAGAAAATGTTAGCTAAATCTGGTGTCCATCGCTAATGGCTGAGCCACTAAAACGCGACTCTCACAAACTGTCACTTGTCCTTTGCTAGGGACAGCCTCACGTATGACAGAGATGACACAAACTTAAAGCATTTGTTCTTCCCAATCCCTTGGTGTGGGCTTGGTTCCAGTTTTACTTTGTGCTGAGTGATCTGTGCACATACACCGATCATATCCCTAGGAGGCACATGATACACACACAGACAGAGCCCTGGGGGAAAAACAGACTTTTGTTCCAGACAATGGAGACATCACTAGCATTGTATTGTAATCCCACCACAGTGTTGCACTTGCAGCTTCCATTTAGGCCTATCGAGAGCTTGGGACTACAAGGTTCTATCTGCATTTTTGTCAAAATTGAGTTATTGACATAGCTTTATTCTGTTAAATGTTCTCTACCTTTATACAACAGGTGGGTTTAATCCTGAATGCTGATTGGTTAAAACCGCATTCCAGCCTGTGTCTATTCCACAAGTTACCACCTGCTAAATCTATGATGTTAAAATGCATATTTACTCTGTTCCATCTGACTGCGCAATCCACTGTCTCATCAGCCCAGCCAGGCAATTTATAAACTTGATCTCCACTATAAAAAGCATCTAGACATTCTCACATTTCTTTCAGACTAACATTTAGTTTTGAACAGCGGAGATTTGTATAAACATTGCTGTCTATCTCTCCGACATTTGCAACATTGTTTCAATATTAAAATTCGATCTCCAGCTCTGTCAGGAGTCGGGACGAGACAGACAGGGAGACAGCTTTTCTCAGCCATTGGAAATCATGAATCCGCTGGCATCATTTTTATGGATATATACAAAGAAATGTCAATTGAAAAAAGGTAAAACGTCTTTCCAGCTTCAGTTTGAAGTGATTGTGTTAGCTGTGTTGTTGGCTAGCTCCTCTGAACAGGAGTGTCCTGACGAGTGAGCACATGTTCTATGCCAGGCGAAATCGCACCTCATTAGCTCATTGTTATGGATGTATCCAAATAAATGTCACTAGAAAACAGCTTAAACAAATGCAGCTACTTTGCTGTTATTCTGGCTGCACTTTTTGACGTGACTAAGTTAGCTGGTTGGCTAGCTAGCACGCAAGGGATAAGAACATTGCCAGCCAGTATGGCAATGGAACATCTAGAACGAACGACTGGGTCACGTTCATAGATACAGAACAAAAAGACAATGACTGGGTCGCGTCTCTGGCAACTGAACCGATAGAACGAACGTCCAGCCAGCTTGGGAAGCAACCTTAGACTTGTACCGGGACTATATCTTGTGGAAGGATGAAATAGTATTAATAAATTCATCAAAATAACGTTTTTTATGAAAATATGTCAATCATGATTTGAATGTTGGTAACCCCTTGTATAAAAGTGATAATGCTCTCAAAGCCGGTGTTTGGAGGATATTTTGGCACGGTTTGCAAACACCGGCTTCGAGGGCATTAGCACTTACATATAGTACTCTTAATACCCCAATTCATTTTGTTAAATTCAAAAGAATACAATACAAAAATTGCTGACACCTTTCAAACCAATGAGGCTTCGGAACTTTAAAGCCAATTATCTCAGAATCATATTTTTGCAGATATAACCTTATAGTCCCAAGCTCTCGCTATATCTGTGTAATTTGTAAGGTTGTTGTCTGCATCTGACTGAGGATTTGGCATGGAAATAAAGAATAGTGTCTGATCAGCCAACATAATAATAAACACATCGTAGCACAGGTTCTCTATACTTCTTGATTTTTTTATTCCTACTTCCAGGTTTCAGTTGTTAGTTCTGCTATTTGTCTATGTCTGCACATGAAAAAGGCTTACTTATTTCATTTAGATCCAGTGCCATCATGAATAGACAGTGGATTATCTGTGTTTTCACAGTTCTATACTTTACTAGGGCGAGTAATGCTATTCCTCGCCCGAAGAAAGTCTGTGAACTGGTAAATTGTGATATTAGTATTTATTTAGCACATTTTGAGATGCTCGTAATTACAATTTTAAAGTTTATTGAAAATTTAGCAACCCTCATGTTAATTATATACAGTTTTAACTTTTGTCAATACGCCCTTATACATGCTTATTAAAACTTAGCAACGATTATAACTGTTTAATACTTTGCTATAATACAAATGTATAAAAAATATATGCAGTCATTATAGACATTAATAGAATATTAGGAAAGTAATTTCATTTTTTGTTTCAGACTGATGAGACTTTTTTTTATTCTTTTGAGGGGCAACCAGGCCCAACAGCTGATTGCTCTGGTCAAGGCTTACCTAGAATCCCTAATGGGCTTCCCAGCTCCACCAATACTCTGGATTTCAGCTTTAACTACCTGCCAGCCATTTACAACACCACTTTTGTTAGGCTGAAGGAGCTTGTCTCATTGGATCCAACCAGGTTGGTTACTTCCTGTAACAATTTAAAATAACAAAATACAGGGTTTTAGCTGTACATAAAATAAAGCTTTAGTCCTGGATTATCACCTTGAATGTTTCACTCTTAATTACAGATGCAAAATAAACTGTATATTCAAGGATGTCTTGCACCACCAAGCAGACCTAGAGACTCTTATCTTGATAGCGAACCAGTTAATGTTTTTGTCGGATGATGCTTTGGCAGGACCTCAGTCCCTGAAACATCTTAGTTTAACTCAGAAATCAACAGATGACCTGAAATTCCTCCCTCGCATGAATCTCAATTCTTTAGAAACACTGGACCTTGGTGACAATGACATTGACTCCTTACATGATCTAAACCAGTTCAACTGGCAAAAAATGACAATCAATCTTCCAATGAATTCCCTCCAGAATATCTCAGCTGCAGAGGTGGCTGTACTGAAGAAAGCCAGCCTTCTCAACGTCAGCTTCAAAGGCAACAGCATTGTGTACATTAAACCAAACTCCTTCGAATCCTGTCACTTCAACAGCCTAGATTTCAGTGACTGCCTCAGCGAAGGGGACATTTCAGTAATCTTAGCCGGACAGAGTTCAGACCAACATTCTCTCCCTGGGGGTCTACGAGGACAGCCCATCTGCCACCATGCGGGCTGAGTCCCTTCACGCTTTCTGTAACATCACCGTGAACGAACTGAGCCTCCAACTACAGTACTTCCCAGATCTGACCGATGACGCCCCGTTCGAGTGCCCGAAGGGCCTTCAGAAGTTGTCTCATCTCCACTCCCTGCCGGCCTCCATCACAAGATGACATCTCTTACCCACCTCATCCTGAACCAGATCAGCTTCAAGGACCTGTGTCAGACCAACGCCGCCTCTCTTCCCCAGCTAACTGTCCTGTCTGTGAGGGGCAACCAGGCCCAACAGCTGACCTTCGGGATGGACTTTAAAGAGAGCTGCCTGAGGAATGCCATCAAGCTGGAGCTGCTTGACTGGAGTCACAGCAGGTTGCTGACAGACGGAGCTCAGTGCTGCGAAGTCCAGCTAGCAGGTCTGGGTCAGCTCCATAAGCTCAACCTCAGCTACAACGTCCCAGCAACCTCCATGAAGTGGGGGGACATGCCATTCAACGAGACCTCAGGGTTGATAGAATTGGACTGCAGTAATTTGAAAGTTACCCGCGTTGCCCACACCGCAGCAGGTGGTCCTCTCCGTAACTTAGGTCAGCTCCGAATGCTAAATATCTCGTGGAAGTTTGGTGACTTCAGTGTCCAGTGGAACCTTCTGGAAGGTCTGAAAAGCCTGGAGCATCTCAATTTGAGGGGCAGTTCCTTTAAGGACGGGGTTGTTTCTAATGGTTAGATGTTTATACAGGTTCCTCTTCTACTGAGCCTGGTTTTGGCAGTGTGTGACATATCTGTTAAGAATAACGCATTTCGCTACCTCACCAACCTGGCGTATGCAGATCTTAGTGGTAATAAACTAGGTGTAGCCAGTACGAATGTCCTGTTAAATTTAGCCATAAATCAGATAGAAATGGTTGACGTTGACTCTGTCAAAGCTTTAACAGAAAATAGCAAAATTGACCTGAGTGGCAACCCTTTGACATGCAACTGTTCCAACATTCAATTAATTGGTTGGATTCAGAGCAATGCCAATAAAGTGATGAACATTGATAGGACAACATGTGTTGGTTCAAAGGAAAGGTTATCAGATGTGTATTTTAATTGTGTTTTTTCCACAGGCATGTTAGCATTTGGGCTTGTCGTTATGTCAATGACAATTTTAAGAATTGCATTTGTCATCATTAAAAAACGAAGGAAGCAATACAGAGGATACGAACAGCTTTGAAGGGTAACACGTTATTTGGATATAGTCCCCTGCAGATGGTAACAGTTCAGCTAACTTTCCAATAACCCTAGCCCAACACTAAACTTAACCCCAAAGAAAGCGGTTGCAAACAGTTGCAGATTATAGTTTTAGCATTTATAGACGATCTTAAGGGGACAACCCAAGTAAGTGGGACAGAACGAAGTTTAGTTCACTGACTAACACAATCAGGGTAGTTCTATCACATGCCTAACAGCTGAACTTTCCAAGGTTAAATACAAGGCCAGGCATATGCCTTTTTAGTGTAGCTCTTCATAATCGCTACATCACAATAAGAAATCATGCATATTCAGATTTGTCATTATCATTTCATTAAATCAATAAAAAGAAACTGTTTTATCATGCTTTTTATTCTCAGTGTTATGCAACTTTAGAAGTATAAATATCTGTTTTAATATACAACATCTATGACATCCATAGAGCTTTCCTTGGGCGAAATACCAAAACTCAAACATTTTTATTGCACAGATCCTAAATGACAAACAATAGTAAGCAAGTTCATCTAATACTAGTTTCACACAGAGGAAAAAAGGAAACAAAAAACAAGCAGGACCATGTGGGACCCGACGGATGTTGAAACAGAGACAGTCTAACAGTACAACTGGGTGGCTGGGTAGGTGAGGAAATCACAAACACTATCACAAACATATTTCCTGTGATGTAGTACACAGATTTGGCAAATCAATTACACAATATACATCCATGAAGTATTTGTAAACAAACATTGAATGTGCTTTTTTTAAAGGATTTAAATGTCAATCGTCAGAAACAAAAGGCATGGAGACAAATATACGCTCCGTCATTCAAAGGAAGTGTTTTTCGATTCATTTCTGTCTATATCCAGAGCCTGTTTGATAGCGGACAAGATAGCCCCATAAGACATTTTCATCTCAATCATTCTTCTCCTACTCTCCCCAAACTACTACAACTAGCAGGGGAAAGGTGTTTAATATTAAAGGTGTATTTTTTTCTCCCCAAATGTTTGACAATACATTTACAATAACTAATGAGAATAGTAAAACTTCAGATTCTGATAACATTTTAGTCATTTAGCAGACGCTCTTATTCAGAGCGACTTACAGTTAAGTGAGTGCATACATGTTTTTTTTTGTTTTTTTTCCATACTGGTCCCCCGTGGGAAACGAACCCACAACCCTGGCGTTGCAAACGCCATGCTCTACCAACTGAGCTACACGGGACTATGATAACACATTATTTAAAAAAATCTCTACAATCAACCTGATTTGTATTTGTCCACAGTGTGCCTTCTTGGGTACAGTATGCCATTTATGTAAATATATTGTGTCCAGTTTACATAATGTTTTTTTGTTTGCCTCTCTAAGATACAGTAGATTGTTTATTGTTATGACATAGCCTACATTATAGAGTAAATATTGTATCACATAATTAGAAATCTACTTTGTGTTTGATATTTAGGGTATGCAGTCAAAAGGCCTGGCAGCTAACCTACAGGACATCCCTAGGTCAGTGTAAAAGAAGTCAACTTTTTTCTGATACACAAAGCTAGAATCATCTAAACAACAACTGTCTAGAATAATGACATTTATGTATATGAACTAAGATTAGTATATTGGTGCATTTTGTTCTTACAAAATCTGTCCTTTCAAGCCTATTGTTAGCTAGACATTTAACTGGGCACAGTTCTCATCCGGACGATCTGGTACATAAATGTAGGCTACTGCATCACGTACGGAAAAAGAAAAGTCTGGAGTTGAATGAAAATGAGAAAAACAATACAAGGCTAGAACACGACTTCAGAACTGTAACTGAAATCTAATCTCTTGCAAACCAGACATTCTCAATAAATTTGCTTGACATTTACTTGAATTTAAGCCCTTTTTAATTTACCATACCCGAAAATACATTTCACATTGTATGAATGTCTGTCCGTACAAATATAAACAGAATAGGAAAACACCCAATCGATGCAGACGACTCCTTAAAAACAGACTTCGAGAAATCTCTTCCATAGTGTGGCAAACGTACTCAGAATTGTTGGTTTATTCCAACTCCTTGGAGCTTGCATTCTACACATCGTCATAATAACATAAATATTTTCTCCTGGGCTCAGTGAAGTATCTCAATTTTACACGGTCATTACAATTCTTCATACATCTTTACAACAAAATCACGATTGAATGCATTCTTGGGAACCACTTGCCCCTCTCACAGTTATCTTTTGTTTAAATCTTCAACACTACATTTTTGAGGAAAAGCACAACTGCCCATTGTATGCTTTATTTCTCCTCAAGTAAAATTCTGAACATATCAGAATGTGTTAAAACGACTGTTAGAGAGAGGATGTATTTTGGATAGGTATAGATAGACATTACATTAGCTTATTCTAGACCACAGAATTATCAAGCAGGACATGATTCTGAAATGACATATCATTGCGTATACAAACATGACATTGGAAAATATATACATACAAAACAAACACTTATATTTACTTAAGCCCATGTATCCCAATTTTTTGTTAGTTTTGTCATAATTATTTACACAATTGCATAAAAATCAAAGGTTTAGAAATGTAGAGATGTGAAAGGAATGTGAATTACACCATAACCTGCTAAGAACAGCAAGTTTTTTAAAATTCCCCCTTAACCCTAAGGCCCCTTCCACTAAATATGATTCCAGAACCGTAAGATGATTCCATATTAAATAGTTCTAGGTGAGAAGCACAGGACATAGTGCATTCCTTCTGTGCACCGCTACCCAAAACAAAAAAACACACTTCACCTCTAGGTAATAATAAAAAAATAAAAAAAAGTGACATAAGATAAAGTATCTAAACAAACTTTTGGTGAATGATCTGCATCACTGTCACACCTCTTAAATGGTTAACCGGATGATGTGCCATGACTACCGTGTTTTCACCTAACACAGCTCTTTGAGTGGGAGTGAAATGGAAATACTTCCGTCTACACGCATTGAAAGTCTGCTACCTTCAATTTCAGGTGCTCTTAACCCAGAACTCTAAACCCAGAGTGCAATTCAAAACCTTGGAAAAGGCTACTCCATACTGCCCACTACATTTTGATTTCACATTGCACTCTGCTGTCAATTAAAAAATAAAAGCTCCAAACAATCATAGGATACAAATTTGACACCTTTTTTTTCACACAGCAGAGAACCATAAATGAGCAGCAAATCATTGTCTACATTCAGTCCAAGAACATTAGACATTTACAGTATTGCCCAAGCATACGCTTACACCACTATACACACACACACACACTCAGGACAACACACCTCTCTCACGCCATATAAACACTGAAGTAACAGCTTCCCCGGTTCTCAAAAAAATAAGGTATGATGACACTATGAACAACAACAAAAATGTCTACCTTGTCTTATCTCAGACATACCGCAAATGTAAGGGTGGCTGCTGTCTTATTTTTTAAATTCCGCATCTCCTTTGTTAGCGGGGCTGCGTGGCGACTCCTTGGTTTGCTTGTGTTCGGCCGAGTCTTTGTCTGAACCTGAACCCTCTTTCACCGCGGTAGCCACTCTTGAAGTCTCTATCTTGGTGTTTTTCTGTGTAGATGCTACCTCTTGAGCAGATTCCCTTTTCTTCTTGTCAGCCTGTTCTTTTCGGCTACAGGCTACCTGTTTATCAGAGTTCGTGACCCTGGATTCAGCTGTGCTGTGTTTGGCCTGGGGGGTCCTGTTGCTGGTGGAGGTGGAGGTGGGTGTTGGCCCTGTGGTATCCATCCCACCCAGGCTCCTATGAGAGTCTGACCTAAGGCCCTCTGACCTGGGAGCCTCTACCCTCGGCCTCCCCTGATCCTCCCTGGAGGTCTGGACCACAGCCTCCTGTCCGGTGCTGCCGCTGGCCCTGCCTGAGAGAGCTCCACCGTTGGGTGGGTGTGCTTCTCTTCTCACTGCTGGGGCCAGCAGGACTGGTACAGGGGCAGACTGGGAGGGAGCGCTGGCCCGGGTCGGAGGCTCTTGCTGTGCCTGCTGTCGGGGTGCAGCAAAGACCGGCGCTGGCTCTTTCATGACTGGGGTTGCAGTTGGGGCAAGGGTTTTGTGAGGGGGGGATTTCTGTTTTGAGTCTATGATTTGTTTAACAACAGTTGAAGTAGTGATTTCCTTTTGTTTTGAGTTCATTGAGGTTGAGGTTTTGTGAGGGGGTGATTTTTGTTTTGAGTCCAGGTTATCTTTGATGACTTGGGCTGGGGTTGGGGCAAAGGTGTGGGGTTCTGGTTCTTTCTGTTTTGGGTCAGAGTTGTGTCTGACAACTGGGGTTGGGACAGGAGTTAGGGACAAAGATTTGTTATGTTTGGAGTCTGAACTTTCTTTGACGATGTGGCTTTGGAACAAGGTTTTGAGTAGGGGTTCATTCTGCTTTGAGTCTGGGATTTCTTTGACCATTGATACTGTAGTTTTCTGAGATGACTCTTGCTGTTTTGAATCCAGGCTTACTTTGACGACTGGGGCAGGAGTTTTCACTTCATACCTCTCCCTCTCTTCCTCAGATCTTGGCTTAGTTTTGGGATTGAAGGTTGTTTGTTTTGTTGAAGCAGGACTTGGTGGTGACTGTTTCACTATCCGCACAGGACTCGTCTCTTTGATATTTACATCAGCAGTTTGCTTTTTAGAGACTGGGATTTCTGCCTCATGAGCCCCTTTGACCCAAGTCTTTTCAGCAGGTCGGTTTGTTAAATATGGCTTCTCTCGCTCTCCAGTCTTTGCAATGCTACCCTTTGTCTTTGGTGAAGTGGGACCTTCTCGAATTTGCTTTGCTACAATACTAATAGCTACCCGACTGCCAATAGGACAAGCATCTTTACTTTGATCACACCTCTGTGTTGCTTCAGTTTTAGCAGTTGCAGTGTCCACAATTCCTTTAGATAAGCCACATTTTACATACACTTTAGGACTTGTCTCTCTGACTTCGGCCATTTTATCTCTTGCTGCATTTGCAGCTTTGAGCTCCTCAACAGCAGACACACTGGCAGGTTCACTGGCCTTGTTTGGTACTGGCCTGTTGCTTTGAACCTTGTCCAAGTTTTGGGTTTTCGCTGTGGAGTGCTGTCTTATAGACATTTGACCACTTGTTCGGTTCATATCTCCAAGACTAGAGATTGGAGCAGGGATGGATGTTTGTGTTGTGGTCACTGTCGAGGGACTGCTGTATACCATCTGCTGCTTTGACAGATATGAAGTCGGCTCTAAATTATATTGTACAACTGTAGTGATGCTACTTGTATTCTCAGCTGGTCTTTGTTTCTCATTGCTCTGCAGGTAACCAGGCCCTGACTGACAATCTGAACTTTGCTTCACTGGTACAGCTGCATGAGGGGCAATTTCTTGAACCTCCACATTTGAGGCAGGGAAGGATGCTGCAGTATTTTTGGGACTCTCCGTCTTTGCAATGACAACCGTATCGGATGTCTTGGAGATATCGGTGTTGTTTTGCTGTGTGGGGGCTGGGGTCTCTTGTGGTGGCTCCACCTCCTCCTCCTGGTCTTCGTTGCTGACCTCCCGTATGGAGGGCGTCTTCCCACAGTGGGAGAAGTGGGCGCTGTGGCGCAATGCCCTATGATCGTGAGTTATCATACTGGACCTGCTTTCTTGTTTCCCACCAAAGTCTGAGACCTCCGCATTGGAGGGAGCCATTGGGGGTTCATGGTGACTAGGTCTGTCGTGTGGCTTCTCACCACTGCTACTGCATTTAAGCCCAGTGTTGGAAATACTGGCTTCCTCTTTGGCCGGAACTGGACTGCTAAGGGCCACAACAGCTCCAGGGCTTAGTATACTGGTGGGGGGGCTCTTCTGCTTGTCAGAGGGTTTTAGCAGGGGAATCAACACCTGCCGCTCAACTGGGCTTTGCAGCCACATTGGCGTCCCTATCGAGCCAATATCACTGTCAGACATCTTAGAGAGGCAGGTGTCTGTTTTAGACACCCTTGGCCCGGAGAGCAGGCCAATGTCTAGGGTGCCCTCTAGGGGTTTGAGGGAGGAGACCAGACGCCCCTCCAGCTTGTACTCTGAGGAGGTCTTCCTGAGGGAGCCTTCACTGGAGGAGATGAGCTGGAGTTTCTCCACGGCGCTTCCCTCTCCTCTCCCAGGGAATATCTTGGGGTTCAGGCCCTCAGGGCTGGAGTGGACGCTACACATGGTACCCTTGACGTGGTCTAGAGCCAGGGCCGAGTCCAGCTGCAGACTCTTGGAACGGGTGGAGCCAAAATGGAGGCTCTCATGAATGACGGGAGAGAGTCGACACATGCAGTCTTCCCGCTCCTCGAACGACTGCCTCTTCCGGGCAAACTCCATGTTGGGGGCCTTGAAGTCCAGCCTTTCTGGCTTACCACCCTCCTTGCTCTGCCTGGACAGCTGCCACTCAGTCTTCTGGGGGCTCCAGTCAGGGTGGATGGAGCACAGAGGCGAGTCAGAGCTATTGCCCACTAGTTGTTCAGGGCTGCCCTCACAGGCCCGAGTGTTCAGCTTCTTATACAGGACATCTTTTACCGTGGTGCTGGCAGCTTTGCCTTCCAGTGAGACTGTCTCTGAGCATTGGCTTCTGCCCTGGCTTCTTCCTCCTTCAGCACCAGACATATCAGACTCCTGTAGTGCGTCCTGCTTCTGCAGGGACACTCGCCTCTCTGACCAGTCCTGTCTTTTCATCACCACCTTGGCTTTCAGTTTCTCCTTGTCCAGCTCCTCCATAGACTCCTGGCGGCCCACCTTGCGGCCAACTGGCCTCTTGAGGCAGCCCTGCTCAGCCGGCCGGACCCGGGTGATGGCCGGAGGCTCGCAGGGCTTCTCCTCCACACTCTGCAGGGTGTGGTGGTCCCTGTCCCCAGGCCTCAACTCTTCTCCCTGGGCCTCTTCCTGGGTCACCTCCAGGTTGTGCTTCCTGGAACACATGTGCTTCTTGTCGCCCGTGTAGGAGGGCGACAGCTTCTCCTCCGACTGCACCCGCTTGAGGAGCGGCGAGCGGGGAGGCTCCGCGCTCTTGGGCCGTGCCATGTGGCGGACAATGGTGGGGGGCGAGTGCATCTTGACCGGGAAGGCTTGGGTGGTCTTGGAGATCCCCATGGACCCATGGCTGAGTAAAGGAGAGGGTGAGCGCTGCGGGGAGGTGGGCTGGGGGGTTGGGGATGGGGTGCGGGCCAGAGGGGAGAGGGGAATGCTGCCGACGGACTTGCGACGGCCCTGTCGGAGCCTTTGGC
The DNA here is from genome assembly GCF_020615455.1 of Coregonus clupeaformis. NCBI lineage: Eukaryota > Metazoa > Chordata > Actinopteri > Salmoniformes > Salmonidae > Coregonus > Coregonus clupeaformis. Next base: position 29,746,151 of record NC_059206.1, on the reverse strand, counting down.
CAGTCAGTTTGGGGCCCAGGCCGTGGAGGGTGCTGGGACGGATATGGCCGGAGCCTGCGGGGGAGTTTGGAGCACTGGAGCTGGGGGAGCTACTCTGAGAGGAGTTGCCACCTGGAAACACAGAGGGAAGGACTTTATTCAACTAATAATCTTTTATAGTGGTAAATATTGTACATTCATCCTAATTTAACAAACATTGATTGTTTTACTGATACACACCACATGTATTTTATTGATTAATAAAATTATAGACGGTTAATCTCACCTGACTGGTTGAAGTCAGGGGTGGGCCGGAATGCTGCAGTGGGGGAGCGGGGAGACAGGCTGTGAGTAGGGGAACCTGGGAGACTCTCCCCAGAGGACAGGGAGCGGTTGAATGAGGAGAAACTGCGGCTGGTGTGGAGCAGAGGGGAGGGCTGCATGGCAAAACGCCTGAACACAGACCGTCGCCTGGAGGGAGAGAGGAGAGAAGACATGGTCAATCTTTCACTATGAGGCCCAGGCACTCACTAGATTATATTTGTGGTCTAGACTCTAGATGGTCTAATCTAAGATAATTATCCTTAAAATTGTGTTATTACTATATATGCGTTCTGGCCAAGAGCGGAAAGAAGAGAGAAGACACTGAATCAGTCCACCCCTATAGGGCCAAGCAAAAATTTTCCATAGAAAATGCCATTTTTGTAGGTAGAAAATAGATATGTGTAGTGTTGTTGTGACATCTATGATCATTGTTCTTAAAATGGAGGTATAACAATGTATATAATATTCCTGAGTAATCAATAAAACCATTCAGTCAATGAAAAAGGAAAGCCACAGTAAGATCTTCGAAATTAAAAACTTAAGACTGACGTGATGTGGGTTGACATTGTCAAGCACTGACAGACATAGGGAGTTTTAGCACTGTTGCAAGGAGCCACAGCTACACCCTGTGGTTATACTGTATATGACAAAATCTGGACATGGAACCCATGGAAGATATACAAGTTTACTAGCGACCTCTACAGAGCAGACTTACAGAGATTTAGTTAATTGGTTCATATCTAATAACAAAATGGTTTCTCGTATAGAAAATAACAAAACCAAACACAAAATTCTTGCCTTTCTTGTGTCTTCTCCTTCTTGGGCTTCTTGGTGCGTCGGACCATCTTGCTCCTGTAGCTGTTCCTCCTGGCAGGCCCTGTTTTGATGGAGGTGTTCTCAAACGCAGTGGTGGAGATAGCTACCCTACTGCCACTCTGGAAAGGAAGCAGACACAGATACATCAAATAAACCGGCCCAAAATGAATTAGCTCCATTGTGAGAGTATGAAGCTACAAACAGGATTAGAACTATAAATTAAATTACCGCTAGATAAACAGTCTATTATAAACTGGGTGGTTCGAGCCCTGAATGATGATTGGCTGACAGCCGTGGTATATCAGATCGTACACCACGGGTACGACAAAACTTTTATTTTGGTAACTAATTACGTTGGTAACTAGTTTATAATAGCAATAAGGCATCTCGGGGGTTTGTGATTTATGGCCAATATACCACGGCTAAGGGCTGTTTTTAAGCACGACACAACGCGGAGTGCCTGGACACAGCACTTAGCCGTGGTATATTGGCCATATACCACACCCCCTCTGGCCTTATTGCTTAAATATATGAGCTCCATCATGAGAGTATCAAGTTACAAACTAAAATACCTTATGCTTATACGATTACATCATAACCTTTTGTGGACGTAATGGTGGACAATTGTTACTATCAGTTATATCTGATGAAAGCTTTATATCCAATGGTTCTCTGACCTTGAGCAGCAGTTCCACCACCTCAGTATGGACCAGGCCGTGGACCGTCTCTCCATTCACATGAGTGATGAGGTCACCAGCTTTCAGCCCTGCCTTGTGGGCCGGACCCGGGTCCTCAACGCTCTGAACAACACACAGAAACACACTGTTAGCTACTGTATCTATCACCCCTCAGTAATGAGACATTATTGCAGTACAAAAACAAAACATTGTTTTCCCATGGTGCAGGTTTAATTGAATACAGCCACTAGACCTATTACTCAATATCTAATAACACAGATGAAAGTGACTACTTGTTGTACCAACAGAAGTGTACTGTTTTACCAGTGCTTCATTAGATATTAGACTGTGCTTGTTAGACTGTGAAAAGTCATATTCTCAACATCACCCAGAAGCACCTCAACCCGTTTCAGTTTGCCTATCAGCCCAGCAGAGGAGTTGATGATGCCATTCTTCCTCTCCTCAACATGGTCTATAGACGTCTAGAGGGCACAAAATCTTATGTCAGGTTCTGTATGTTGACTTTTCTTCTGCCTTCAACACAATCCAGCCTTACATTCTGGCACAGAGACTCATAAGGGACTTCTCCTTAGATGGGGGGCTGGTTTTGTGGCTTCCTGAGCCAGAGGTCACAGCGGGTCAAAGTAGGTCCCCACGTGTCAGACATACGCACCACCAACACAGGCTCTCCTCAGGGATGTGTTTTGTCCCCACTCCTGTACATCTTGTACACTAATAGTTGTACTAGTTCCCATCCTGACAGACACCTTGTTAAGTTAGCTGATGACACTGCCTTGATCAGCCTGTTGCATGATGACGTGGAACACCATGGTCTGGTCCTAAATGACTTTGTAGAGTGGTGTGACCAATCACACTTGGTCCTCAATACCAACAAGACCAAAGAGATGTGCATAGACTTCATGAAGCGTACAACACCTTCCTCTGCAACATCTATCAGAGGTCAGAACATAGAGATTGTAGAGGAATACAAATATCTGGGTGTCCTCTTGGACAAGAAAGCTTCAGTGGAGTAAAAGTACAGACCTAATCTACAAAAAAAGTCAACAGAGACTGTACTTTCTCAAAAAGCTGGGATTTTTTTTATGTTAACTGTACTAAACTGACTCTGAGTATTTTAACTTTTGTATTGTTTGTTGGTTTGGCAATGCCACTGTCAGCCAGAGAAATATGATGAGAAGGATTATCACCACAGCAAGCAAGGTACTTGGAGTCAAACAGACAGGCCTGGATGAGATCTTTAAGGTCAAGGCCCTCCAAAAAGGCTCCCAAAATAATTTTAGACCCAAGCCACCCCCTGTACCCATTGAGCACGTCTGGGACCTGTTGGATCGGAGGGTGAGGGCTAGGGCCATTCCCCCCAGAAATGTCCGGGAACTTGCAGGTGCCTTGGTGGAAGAGTGGGGTAACATCTCACAGCAAGAACTGGCAAATCTGGTGCAGTCCATGAGGACGAGATGCACTGCAGTACTTAAAGCAGCTGGTGGCCACACCAGATACTGACTGTTACTTTTGATTTTGACCCCCCCCCCTTTGTTCAGGGACACATTATTCAATTTCTGTTAGTCACATGTCTGTGGAACTTGTTCAGTTTGGTCTAAACTATGTTCATACAAGTCTTGTTATGTTCATACAAATATTTACACGTTAAGTTTGCTGAAAATAAACGCAGTTGACAGTGAGAGGACGTTTATTTTTTTGTTGAGTTTACATGACACTGCAACAAAATTTCCCCATGGGGACAAAGTCAGTCAAGTATAGTAAAGTAAAGTTCTTACCCAGACTGTGTGGTAGACTGTGTAGACATCACGATCGCATGCATACACCGGGATGGCCCGCAGCGTAAAGCCAAACTTCTTCCCCGAGCTGTGGATGATGATTGGCTGCCTAGGGTTGATGACGCCGAGGGAGGAGTCTCGGCTGGGTGAGGAGTCACGAGAGGAGGGGTCCGAGGAGAGGGAGTAAGGGGATATGGGGCTGGCCAGTGGGGACACCCCGAAGATATCTGGAGCAAGACAGACAAATATAAATCATTTTAAAATGACTAAATACGGCTGTACATTTCACAAAGTGGGCCTTTAAGATATCTGGAACAATGAGAAAGACAATTCTAATGATATCTGTATCACTAAGAGACACACATTAATGAAGGGCATTATTACTAGGGAAAATGTGGTAATTGTGATACAATCAAGGGACTAATCTGGGAATGTGCCAGATACATTGTGAGAGCAAAATAAATGTTGCCATAGACGTTTTTAAATAACACACCATCCATTTTTATCCTAATTTTAGAGTGAATTCTCCAATTCTTCAAACCAAAATACCCAGTGGAGGTTCATTTAAAGGTTAAAACACAGACACACATACAAAGACCGCTATTGTAATTTCTATTGATCGGTCTTCCTGTAGCTCTCCCCTCAGTAGCCTGGGAGCCTGGAATCACTGTGCCCCTGCTGGGAGTGAGACCTGAGGGATTTACCCTTAGGGTGCGTATCTCTCAGCTACTACCTCAGAGGCTCCTCTTCTGCGCTACTGCATTCACAGCCACTCCATAAACTGTAGCCTCTTCCCAGCAGGAGCCGTGCCAGGCCAATTTCACACAGATCTAATGGCCTCATCTCTTTCACACTCCTCTCTGTCCATTGTTCTGTGCTAGCTCTCCCTCCCCATCCTGCTCTCTAACCATCCTTAAATCGAAATGCTGGAGATCGCAGGGGTAGGGTGTATCCTCTGACTCACCTCCAGGGATCATGAGGGAGAGGGCGCTAGCTGAGATAGACTTGGGGACTTTGGCAACAACACCATGCTTCTCCCCATGTCTATCGGGCCACAGGCTGCCATGCTGGCCTCCCAGGTCCATGGGGGTCTTGGAGGAGGAGTCAGGGCTGTCTACACCCTCCCCTCTAGAGGGATGCATGTCCAGGTGCTCAGAGAAACTACCTACTTACCAAAAAAAGAACAGGTACAATGTCAGAGATGTCCCATATTTCTTTTAGTTAGTCAGGCACATTAAAAAGATTGAAACAACTCCACGTAATACCCATATCATTACTTTTCTGCTCTTGAATATCAGCTGAACCACAGTCTTCAACACCCAACATGATGCCCATTCTTTAGCATTATCCCTATATCTTCTATCAGCGCTAACCAGTGCTCCAAGCCTCCATACCAGAGAGGGTAGCCCCGCTGTGGGTGCTCCCGGGGGTGGTTGCGTCAGCATCATCCTCTCCTATGGAGAAGGCCAACTTGGTGGGGTCCCCCAGGACCAGGGACTCCTCGTCTCCGTCCTCGGCCGAGATGGCAAACTTGGGGAGCAGGCCGGGTGGGCGAGGGCCCATGCTGGGGCTCTCGGTGTCTGAGGAATGGGAGAGGGAGGGCCTGGGGGGAGAAAGGAGGAATGGATAAATATCAAGCACCATCAGCTAACTGTATTATAGATGTTGTACTGATGAATTGGGTTAATATAAGCGGGTTATGCATTGCCATCTTTGTCTTAATGTATTCTGAGACCTTGCAATAGTGGCAAACTTAAATAATAGTGTACCAAACGTGTGTGAAAACAGATAATTTGAATATTACAGAAGGGATGTTGTGGAGCGTACATTTCAGTGAACTCTGGTGTCCAGCTCAGAGAGTCTACAGTCAGAGGGCTCTCACTCTTCTTCTCCTCCGTCTCTCCCTTCTCCTCCAGCTGGCCACGGGACAGGTCCAAGCTGCTGTACACCTACACACCACACAGACAGTTCATCCTTTACATGTCGGAATTGTCCTATATGGATAGGGCTAAATTGAAATGTTTCTTACAGAAGAAAAGCATATGCATAACAATGGTAGCAATTGAAAGGGAACAGTTTGGAGATTATGGGAAAATTATTACACCAAAGTTTAGGACAAAAGTTCACCTGACAAGACTGAATCGAAACATTACACTTGATTTTATTAGCATTTTACATTTACTGTACTTTTAGCCACATTTGTTGATAATGAAATCTGAAAATGCTCTGGATACATTCAGTAACATAAGAATATTCCTGGATAATGTGGGGTATGTGCAACATAAGACAAATAAATTACAAGGGTTTGATGAGAGGACTAACTGGTGTCTCCAAGTGGCCACACCTCTCCAAAGTGTGCTAAGTAATTTTGATGCACCTTTAAGACTCAAGGAAGTCTTAAACTACACTGCTCAAAAAAATAAAGGGAACACTAAAATAACACATCCTAGATCTGAATGAATGAAATAATCTTATGAAATACTTTTTTCTTTACATAGTTGAATGTGCTGACAACAAAATCACACAAAAATGATCAATGGAAATCAAATGTATCAACCCATTGAGGTCTGGATTTGGAGTCACCCTCAAAATTAAAGTGGAAAACCACACTACAGGCTGATCCAACTTTGCTGTAATGTCCTTAAAACAAGTCAAAATGAGGATCAGTAGTGTGTGTGGCCTCCACGTGCCTGTATGACCTCCCTACAACGCCTGGGCATGCTCCTGATGAGGTGGCGGATGGTCTCCTGAGGGATCTCCTCCCAGACCTGGACTAAAGCATCCGCCGACAGTCTGTGGTGCAACGTGGCGTTGGTGGATGGAGCGAGACATGATGTCCCAGATGTGCTCAATTGGATTCAGGTCTGGGGAACGGGGGGGTCAGTACATAGCATCAATGCCTTCCTCTTGCAGGAACTGCTGACACATGAGGTCTAGCATTGTCTTGCATTAGGAGGAACCCAGGGCCAACCGCACCAGCATATGGTCTCACAAGGGGTCTGAGGATCTCATCTCGGTACCTAATGGCAGTCAGGCTACCTCTGGCGAGCACATGGAGGGCTGTGCGGCCCCCCAAAGAAATGCCACCCCACACCATGACTGACCCACCGCCAAACCGGTCATGCTGGAGGATGTTGCAGGCAGCAGATAGTTCTCCACGGCGTCTCCAGACTCTGTCACGTCTGTCACATGTGCTCAGTGTGAACCTGCTTTCATCTGTGAAGAGCACAGGGCGTCAGTGGCGAATTTGCCAATCTTGGTGTTCTCTGGCAAATGCCAAACGTCCTGCACGGTGTTGGGCTGTAAGCACAACCCCCACCTGTGGATGTCAGGCCCTCATACCACCCTCATGGAGTCTGTTTCTGACCGTTTGAGCAGACACATGCACATTTGTGGCCTGCTGGAGGTCATTTTGCAGGGCTCTGGCAGTGCTCCTCCTGCTCCTCCTTGCACAAAGGCGGAGGTAGCGGTCCTGCTGCACGGCCTCCTCCACGTCTTCTGATGTACTGGCCTGTCTCCTGGTAGCGCCTCCAAGCTCTGGACACTACGCTGACAGACACAGCAAACCTTCTTGCCACAGCTCGCATTGATGTGCCATCCTGGATGAGCTGCACTACCTGAGCCACTTGTGTGGGTTGTAGACTCCGTCTCATGCTACCACTAGAGTGAAAGCACCGCCAGCATTCAAAAGTGACCAAAACATCAGCCAGGAAGCATAGGAACTGAGAAGTGGTCTGTGGTCACCACCTGCAAAACCAGTCCTTTATTGGGGGTGTCTTGCTAATTGCCTATAATTTCCACCTGTTGTCTATTCCATTTGCACAACAGCATGTGAAATGCATTGTCAATCAGTGTTGCTTCCTAAGTGGACAGTTTGATTTCACAGAAGTGTGATTGACTTGGAGTTACATTGTGTTGTTTAAGTGTTCCCTTTATTTTTTTTAGCAGTGTATTTTCTTTCTCTTAGCTGTGTCGTTAAGGAACTAGAGCAGGAGTGTCAAACTCATTCCATAGAGGGCCTAGTGTCTGCAGCTTTTTGGTTTTTCCCTTTCAATTAAGACCTAGACAACAAGGTGAGGGGAGTTCTTTACTAATTAGTGACCATAATTCATCAAATCAAGTACAAGGGAGGAGCGAAAACATTAAGAAACTCAGCCCTCCATGGAATGAGTTTGACACTTGAACCAGAGCAAGTGCACTTGTAGTTCTTTTGTTTGGAACACAACCCTGCATCCTCGCCATCACACAATTATCCATTAGAAATCGCAATATGGGTCAGGTGGGCATAATTTGAAAGCCTGTTCTATTGCCAACATGACTAGCTAAGTTATAAAATAAGATTGTACAGTTTTAGGCTTTCACGATGCAATTCAGGGAAACGCATCATAATTTTGGTGCGCACAGAAAGGAGTCATGAGTGCATTAAGGTGCGCGTGCCGCGGCAAATTTTCTTCGCAATAGGCTCATTCTGTTCAGAAAAAACAGGATATGACGACATGTCATCTTGTAACTGTACATCAAACATAGTAATCATAAACGTTGACACTGTATATGACATGAGTTATGATATGGAAATGTAAAGTGCACATTTGGACTCAATGTATGTTTGGCTTGCTTGTATCACATCAAAGCGGTATTTATTATAATCCTCAACATCTTTCAAAATACATCAAGTCCTCTTAAATTTACAGCATTTCCTTCACTCATACAACAAAACATTTGCAAAAGTTGCCCAATTAGAGGGAGGGATGGGGGCAACTTCTTGTCGCGCGACGTGCTCAAGTTCAGAACGGTTGTCAGTCAAAACCCATACAGAGCTGTTAAGTTATGTATAGTAAGGCCAGGACGATACCAGTATTGCGATACTCGTTAGTATTGTGGCAAGGAAACAAAACACGAAGCGGATTTAACTTCTTTAGGAAAACAGCCCTAATGTTGGAAACAAACATCATTATGTTGTCATCCAGAGTCACATGTATTTATTTTCCAAAGTATAAGCACACAATACTTTCCATACAGCAGGTTTTTAAAGGACCAAAGAGTTTGAACTGCTTTGTGTGATACTGGTATAGTCACAGCCCTCTTGTATAGCATGTTACTGTACTGCCACTGCGTTCCAATATAGTTGTTTATCAGTAACCAAATCTGCCATTTTCAACCCGTATATGGGTACGAGTGTAAAGGGCTACATACCTGAACACCATGCAGGGACAGACACACAGACAGAGACCTTACAGACTGTCCTCATGGAGGACAAGATTACTACACCTAAACACCATCACTTTCATCAATATATCCCTTCAGTATTGGGACACAGAGTCTGATACCATAGAAACTAGTCAGTGGTTCCAAAATAGTGGCAGCAGCCACTGGTTAGACTACCAGGCTGTGTACAAAAAAAAGGTGGGTAACAAAAATTCAAAAAGATCTAGGTAGGTAACAAAACAAAAACTCTTCCTCTGAGACATTCTCCCGCCTTCGAAGGCACTTTGTGCATTATTTTCAGAGGCTTAGCGTACTGCAATGCAGCACAACAATGCGTGCAAGTCTCTGTGTGTGTGTTTGCATTGTGTTCTACGTTCTACCAAAATAGATCTGATTTGCAGCAGAAAATGTATGCAAAGCCGAGCTCTACATAACATGCTGCAGGGGGTTGGGGGGAAAGATGCAAAGGTTGTTTTATGGACCAAACGATAGTCTTTTCCATATGAAACAAATCAATCATGTTGGGTTTTCATTGAAAGCATTGCAGATATTTGTATGAACTACATACATTTTATGTTGAAGGTAACTACCTCATTGATCCACCACTGTTTTTCAATCATATGGAGTGATATGGAAGTGAGTGAGCAGTAATGCCTTGAGCGAATGTTTTGTAATTTAGAGAGAGAGAGAGAGTGAGAGAGACCGAGAGAGAAAGTACAAAGAGAAAGAATGACAACCCACCTTGGAGAATCTGTGAGAGCAGGAGGAGAACTGACGTAGCTCCACGTTGAAGTCTTCATCATTGGTATCCTCCTCTTCCTCCTCTGTCTCCAGGTGATGGTACCTATCTGATCGAGCTGTGGGGATAAAACAGTCACCATCTTTCCTAACTTTCACTTTCAAAGTGGCTGTATTCTATAATATAGGTTAGTGTACATTTTGAGAGCAGGAAGAAGACTCACTGTCGAAGTAGCTAGTGTCGTCCTCGGACTCCAGCTGAGGGATGAACTCAGCTTTCTGTCTCAGCAGACTGTCCCAGTCCAGAGTGTGGAAGAATTGGTGGTGCTTCACCTCATATGCACCACCTAAGGATGGATGGACATACAGTACACATTATGAACACATGCATATACATACAGACACTCACAAAGATACACAGATATCTTGCACACATAAGATAAAGGTTGACATTGTACAGTGGTGCCACTGCCCCAACACAAAAGGAAGAAGTGCAGACGCTAACATTTCTTCCTCGCTTTATCATTGGCCGGCACCCAACAGTCGTATCACCGGCCATAAATTATGCAGTGCAATTTCCTGCCGGTGACCTTTGAGGAAGAGACGGAGGGCCGCCTGCTGAATGGTTCGACCCGACCCGGGGGATTGGCTCTGATGAATGCAGTCCTGTGTAACCTGATTAGATTGAATCTGCTATGCAGGAGACAAAGTCTGCACCCTAAATGGCCCACTATTCCCTATATTGTGCACTACTTTTGACCAGAGCCCTATGGGCTATATAGAGAATAGGGTGCCATTTTAGACGTAGTCAAAAAGTGGGCGGCCCGTGGTCTCCAGTCAGGGACAATGTTTACGATCCGCAGACGCTGATGATGTGTGACCTTGTCCAGGTCGGCATTCATGAGGGGGCCCATTCATAAGGCAGCGTGGTTATGTGATAAACTGTTCCGCCTATTTGGTTGACCCCATTTATCCCCCCGTATGTTTAAATAATGCACTGTGATGAGAAGGAACATGGAGAGTTATGGCAATATACCACTGTCTGTAACTGGACTATTTTAACTGAGGGGAGAGAATGCTCCCTGGTAGGTCATAACTGGTTGTAAACTTTTGAACACCTTCAACCTCTTAACAGTAAAAAGGTTCATTTGTGCCCTGTGCTGAGTTTCAACAAACTAAAAGTAACCCACATAACTGTGCCAGAACTGTACTCTGCTGACTTAGGTATCTTCTTTATACATTGTCCGATACCAGGCCAGCCCAGTACAGCTTGGCTCAGTAGTGTGAAAATTGTATGTGTGTGTGGCATGTGTTGTGCACAACTTATGCCTACCTGTGCCCATCCTCTCCAGAGGGTTCTGTCTGAGTAGCAGGGTGATCAGTTCCTGGGAGTCAGCAGGGGGAGCGTCCTCTCCCTCCGGCCAGTTGATCTCATCTGGGAAACAACACATACTCAGTTTGTTAGCACTTATTAATATCCCAGAGACAACACATATTGAGTTAGCTAGCAGTTAGCAATATCCCAGAGACAAGACATACTGAGTTAGCTAGCAGTTAGCAATATCCCAGAGACAACACATACTGAGTTAGCTAGCAGTTAGCAATATCCCAGAGACAACACATACTGAGTTAGCTAGCAGCTAGCAATATCCCAGAGACCACACATACGGAGTTATCTAGCAGCTAGCAATATCCCAGAGACAACACATACTCAGTTCGTTAGCACTTAGCAATATCCCAGAGACAACACATACTGAGTTAGCTAGCAGTTAGCAATATCCCAGAGACAACACATACTGAGTTAGCTAGCAGTTAGCAATATCCCATAGACAACACATACTGAGTTATCTAGCAGTTAGCCACAGTTTTAACAGTCCCACAATAATAAATGTAAATAATCTGATTAATGCATGCTATTCAGCACTTCCTCAGACAAAGGGCATATTGTTTATTATTCACATCATTACATTTGGAAATTGGTGACCTTCACTCCCTCAAGGATGAGAAATGAAATTCATGAGTGTCTGTTCTCCAGTACTAGAATAATGTGTTATCCATGTTTGTGTGTGTACCTCAATGTGTCTGTGTGAGTCTGTTCATGCGTGTTTGACCGGTGTAGACCGTTAGCAACAGTTGAAAAATACCAGTGTGCGCCACACCAGTAGAGTCTGTGCCATGCCACGGTTGTCTCTTTGGCGCCATGTGGCCCCCATTTTAATCAAATTTGGGAGTGAGGCATGAATATGCATGATGGCCCTCAGGCCTGAGCAGCGTGGCATTCAGCTCAGTGTGTTCAGAGCCCTTTAATTAACACTGGGTCCCTATGGCCTGGTATGATGGAGAGCACACCAAATCTGTCATGGCACCACATTAATTAACATAGGATAGATCGGGGTTCTGTGTAGAGGATCAGTTTTCTAAGAACATGCTGACATTTTAAACTATTTTTTCTTATTCGTTGCATAGAACAAGTAGGCGAATACACCATGTCTGTGCTATACACTTAAAATGGCTAGAAAACAACGTCCGTAAGGAATTTGGCATGATATAGAGCACACCACATCTGTCATTGCACACCATTAATTTTCATAGGATAGATAAAGGGGGCACTCTGAGGTTCTCTGTATACTGTAAAGACTCTTCTCTCTAAGAATTTCCACTGCTGACATTTTTAAAGGTCTTATTTCTTTATTCAGCATAATGTGCTGTAAATGTAAAAAGGCTTGAACACAACAGCCATAAGGAAGGATGTTTTCATAAATTGGAGAAATGTATTTTGTTCTAATGTCGAGCTGAGTCCACATCCCACACCATCTGTTTTGTGCATAACATGCCTTGATCCCAAATAAATTGGATAGATTGGCACCATCCATTCCATACTGTTTAATTAGATATTGCCAATCTTTCCTATTCACTGGGGATAAAGGCCATCAGATTTTTCTCCTACTTAGTCATGCATTGATGTCAATGGGAAGTGAAATTTCGACTTAATTGGAACTTTGGATTCGCCCCAAATGTCAACTCAAAAAGAGATAAGAGTAAAACTGACCACTGATAACTTGTCCAAACAGTTCTTCCGGTGTGTCTCCAAAGAAGGGTACGCAACCCACCAGGAACTCATAGAGGATGATGCCCATGGCCCACCAGTCCACTGGCTTCCCATAGCCCTGTCTCAGGATTACCTCTGGAGCGATGTACTCTGGGGTCCCACACACCTACACACAGACAGAAGGCAACAGGTATAGACACATTATACTAGTAGTATGTTTTGGTGAAACGTTGCGGCTTGAAAATGTCCTATTTGAAAAAGAAAAACCTGAAAGCTGTAGGTATTCACAATCTGAGCTCTTCGAACAGTGTTCAAACTGGATACCATAACTGTCATGTTCTCTCTGCTTGCTTGTTTTAATTATGAGAAACTATAAATGAGCGAGAAAGACTGGCCTATACTGTAGGTAGAATGCCAATCCATCTCCACACACTGTACCTGTTTATCAGAGAACTCTCGGGCGTCCTTCTCTATGTGTCCCTCATACAGGTTAGTGGTCATGTTCATCAGGCCCACCTTGGACAGCCCAAAGTCTGTCAGCTTGATGTGGCCCATGGAGGTCACCAACAGACTGGGGTGGGGGGGGGAGAACGACACAACCATCACATAGAAGCCAATGAAGATAGATCTCCAAATCTCGCTCAGTTGGTACGATAAGTAGATTAATGACATATGTGCCTCTGCATCGGCTTTGCTTGCTCTTTGGGGTTTTAGGCTGGGTATCTGTAAAGCACTTTGTGACAACTGCTGATGTATGAAGGGCTTTATAAAATAAATGTGATTGATAGACATCAATGACCCAAGTGACTATTTTAAAAACACAAAGATCAGCAGTCTGAAGGGTGTCTTACCAGATCTGTTCATGCGGTCTTGCCAACTCCTATGACATGTGTTGTCTTACCATGGTAAGACAGCACTAACAGATCTGAGATCAGGCTATATCTATCTACATTCTCAGTAGCTGAATATACTATAGAGATATTAGAGACTGACTTGTCTGGTTTGAGGTCCCTGTGGACTATGCCATAGTTGTGGAGGTACTCCAGTGCCAGCACCGTCTCAGCAAAGTACATCTTGGCCATGTCCACAGGCAGGGGGCCCATGTTCTTCAGCAGGTTGGCACAGTCACCTCCTAATGGCATACAGACACAGAGAATTGGCTTACTGAGTTAATTCTGACATTAAAATACTGTATCCTACAATGAAGTACTTTCGACATATGATTAATCCCAACACAAAATTGTTAATACATTTGGAAAATAATAGGGCAGAACAACATTAACCAGTATTTCTAGAGCAGTTTATCCCCACAGGTGTGAGCTTTCTGTCTTCCACAGTTTTGGTACCGTAAGAAAGAAGAATTAGAAATGGCTGCCTACCTTCCACATACTCCATGACCATGCAGAGGTGTCGTCGCGTCTCGAAGGAGCAGAACATGGAGACCACGAAGGGGTTCTCAGCGAAGGTCAGGATGTCTCTTTCCACGAAGGCTTGCTGGATCTGGTTCCTCAGCATCAGGTTCTGTTTGTTGATCTTCTTCATGGCGAAGCGCTGCTTGGTCTCCTTGTGGCGCACCAGATACACAGCCCTGTCACAGAGAGAGAGAGAGAGAAGACAATATGTCAGACACACAGTACAGGTTGAGGTAAATCAAGCATATATTGCTCTGTCAGAGAATGACATTGTTAGTCATATACAGGTAGCTGCAAAAATAAAGAAAACACCAACATAAAGTCTCTTAATAGGGTGTTGGCCACAAGCCGCCAGAACAGCTTCAATGCGCCTAGGCATTCTACAAGTGTCTGGAACTCTATTGGAGGGATGCGACACCCATATAATTAGGAATTAGAATAGTAATATAATAGGATCTCTATGGCGACACCATTCTTCCACAAGAAATTCCATCATTTGTTTTTTTGTTAACGGCGGTGGAAAACGCAGTCTCAGGCACCGCTCCAGAATCTCTCATAAGTGTTCAATTGGGTTGAGATCTGGTGACTGAGACACACACCATTTGATCCTTTGAGACACCTCCTTCAAAGTCACTGAGATCTTTTCTTCCAATCATGGCAGCCAAAATAATGGTCAACTGGGCATTTTTATACATGACCCTAAGCATAATGGGAGTTGAATTGCTTAATTAACTCAGGAAGCACACCTGTGTGGAAGCACCTGCTTTCAATATACTTTGTATTCCTAATTTACTCAAGTTTTTCCTTTATTTTGGCAGTTACCTGTACACTATAAAGATGGATTGAAATCACACATTCATAGCTCTGTTGGAGAGGGAACACATTGTCAGTCCCGCGGTACAGACTTATTTATGGCTTAGGAAGAAAACAGGACAGGGCCATGAATTGGAGATGGTAAACATGAGTGAAAGATTCCCTTTTAGTAAATCCAAATCACATATTTACATTTTAGTCATTTAGCAGACGCTCTTATCCAGAGCAACTTACAGTTAAGTCAGTGCATACATTTTCATACTGGTCCCCCGTGGGAATCAAACCCACAACCCTGGCGTTGCAAGCGCCATGCTCTACCAACTGAGCTACACGGGACTACATATCCCATTAAAATCCTAAATAACAGCTTAAACAGAGTAGGATTCCATCATAACCGTTCTGACTGACACCAGAGAGGATGCTCTCACCCGTAGGCTCCGTTGCTGATGAGTTTGTTCATCTCAAAGTCCATCTCGCAGGGCTTTCGTCGGGATCGCAGGGCCGCGTTCAGACTCTGGGACTGGGAGGACGAGAGGAGAGAAACTTTATTCTACTGAAATACATCTAACCTGCAATTAAAACTTGAATAAAAATGCTGAAAACTCACAGAGTCATCTGTCTCGGGTGTTTCAGCGATCCCACTATCATAACTGGTCATCTGAGCAATTTCTATAGGTGCGGGACAGAGAGGAACAACGTCAGCATTTCATTCGACTTTGCCATTTCAGCATTTTCACCTTCAGACACAAAACAGTGCCCTTTGAATCCAGATGTCTTATCTATACCCCGACATTTAGTCAAAGCCTATAGGGAGTACTGTATATTAACACACATCAGTCTGTTGAGCGGAGTCTGAGAAATCCTAAAGGAGAGGAAATGAGGTGGAAACCAGAAGTGGCAGCAACACAAACACATCCATTAAGAAAATCACAACTCCAGAACACTCCTGTGTGTGTGTCTTGCATGTACATGCGCATATGCACGTGTGTGTCCATCCCTTCCCATCAGCGCTGTATGAACAGCAGGAGCTAGCGAATTAGGAGGGGGTTGTTCGGTCGTCCAACACATTTCCAATGCAACTTAGCATCTTGTCCCTGCCTAGAAGGCTGCTTCCAGCGCTCCAGGCTACTGGGCAAGAAAAACACACAGGATAGGCCCAGGGGAAATGAGTCGAGAGACATTGGCCAATGAGGACGGAGGTTAGTGAGCCAGTCTGTGTGTCGATCTGTTTCAGCTCTATAGGGAGACCATTCGTTCCTAATTAGTCAGAATGAACACTGGGGTTTGAATGGAGAGAGGAGAGGCACATTAAATAATAATAATAATAATAATATGCCATTTAGCAGACAATTTTATCCAAAGCGACTTACAGTCATGCGTGCATACATTTTTTTTTTTTTGTGTATGGGTGGTCCCGGGGCTCGAACCCACTACCTTGGCGTTACAAGCGCCGTGCTCTACCAGCTGAGCTACAGAGGACCAGAGGATGGCAGTCAGTTCAGTACATGACATTACTCCACACCACCTTTGTCTTAAAACTTCTCTAATCTTGTACAATATTAGCATTGCTAGAAAAGTTACCTGTAATGCTGATGCAATATTTTGGTCATTGGGTAGCTGGTACTTCTAGTATTAGTTCTTCTGTAGTAGTAATACAAGTCATTCATCTTCTCTAAAAACTGATTTTCTGCTCCGGCAATGCTTTCAAAACGTTAATAAAGACCGCAATATCCAAAACATAATTAGGATTTTTTCAATTATCATAGAAGTATTTTCTCTCAGTACATTACGGAGGGAGTTTCACAAGAAACATAACGTTAATTAAAATGTGAAATTATTTTCCGATGACTCCTCTCCTCCACTGAAACGAGATCAAGAAACCAATTTAGGCTGAAGTGTTCTGATGAAGCTGGTTGGGTGAAGTAGATTCACGATCATAAATCTTATCCTTATCATATTCTCATCAGGTCATCAATGTAGCGTTGACAGGTGCTTCGAGAACAAAGCGCGAGAAGTGATTGGATGCAATACAATGGCTGCGTTACGATTCTGTACCTTTCTCCAGAAGTTTGCACTCATTCACTACCCCTCATTCATTTAAAACAGGGTTCATACACATTTTGACAGATTGAATTTCATGACTTTTCACCACATTTCCATGACTAACAATTGACGGCATCTCTATTTACATTAAAAAACGTAAGCATATGTGGTATCGAAACAGAGGCTGCTCTCTGATCCCATGTACTATCTCCAGTCATTGTGCAAGGCACTTAACCCCCCCCAAAGTAAAATACCTGTTAGGCAACTGTATAAAAAAACGTGGTCAACCCACAGTCTGGAGCAGTAGCGGTGCTTGGGTAAAATCATTACACATCTTTAATGATTTTTTTCATTGGCAAGATTAGAAAACTTAAGCATGACATGCCAGCAACCATTGCTGATACTACACATCCAAGTATATCTGATCAAATTATGAAAGACAAGCATTGTAATTTTGAATTCCGTAAAGTGAGTGTGGAAGAGGTGAAATAATTATTGTTGTCTATCAACAATGACAAGCCACCGGGGTCTGACAACTTGGATGGAAAATTACTGAGGATAATAGTGGACGATATTGCCACTCCTATTTGCCATATTTTCAATTTAAGCCTTCTAGAATGTGTGTGCCCCCAGGCTTGGAGGGAAGCAAAAGTCATTCCGCTACCTAAGAATAGTAAAGCCCCCTTTACTGGCTCAAACAGCCGACCAATTAGCCTGTTACCAACCCTTAGTAAACTATTGGAAAAAATTGTGTTTGACCAGATACAATGCTATTTTACAGTAAACAAATTGACAACAAACTTTCAGCATTCTTATAGAGAAGGACATTCAACAAGCACAGCACTTACACAAATGACTGATGATTGGCTGAGAGAAATTGATGATAAAAAGATGGTGGGGGCTGTTTTGATAGACTTCAGTGTGGCTTTTGACATTATCGATCATAGTCTGCTGCTGGAAAAACGTATGTGTTATGGCTTTACTCCACCTGCTATATTGTGGATAGAGTTACCTGTCTAACAGAACACAGAGGGTGTTCTTTAATGGAAGCCTCTCCAACATAATCCAGGTAGAATCAGGAATTCCCCAGGGCAGCTGTCTAGGCCCATTACTTTTTTCAATCTTTACTAATGACATGCCACTGGCTTTGAGTAAAGCCAGTGTGTCTATGTATGCGGATGACTCAACACTATGTCAGCTACTACAGCGACTGAAATGACTGCAACACTTAGAGTTGCAGTTAGTTTCAGAGTGGGTGGCAAAGAATAAGTTAGTCCTAAATATTTCTAAAACTAAAAACACTGTATTTGGGACAAATAATTCACTAAACCCTAAACCTCAACTAATAAATCTTGTAATAAATAATGTGGAAATGTAGCAAGTTGAGGTGACTAAACTGCTTGGAGTAACCCTGGATTGTAAACTGTCATGGTCAAAACATATTGATACAACAGTAGCTAATATTAATGTCAATCTCTCCTGGCTCAAAGTGGATGAGTGATTGACTTCATCACTACTTGTATTTATGAGAGGTATTGACATGTTGAATGCACCGAGCTGTCCGTTTGAACTACTGGTGCACAACTCGGTCACCCATGCATACCCCACAAGACATGCCACCAGAGGTCTCTTCACAGTCCCCAAGTCCAGAACAGACTATGGGAGGCGCACAGTACTACATAGAGCCATGACTACATGGAATTCTATTCCACATCAAGTAACTGATGCAAGTAGTAAATTTAGATTTAAAAAACACCTTATGGAACAGCGGGGACTGTGAAGCAACAAACATAGGTGCAGGCACATGCATACACACACACACACACACAATAACATACGCACTACACACACACGTACACATGGATTTTGTACTGTAGATATGTGGTAGTGGTGGAGTAGGGGCCTGAGGGCACACAGTGTGTTGTGAAATCTGTGAATGTATTGTAATGTTTTTAAAATTGTATGAACTGCCTTAATTTTGATGGACCCCAGGAAGAGTAGCTGCTGCCTTGGCTGCAGCTAATGGGGATCCATAATACATAGAAATAGAAATACTGGGGAAGCCAACCCAGAAAAAATCCTGTTAGTTCATATGCCTTGCAACCGTGATATATAGGCCTAAGGCTGAAACAATAAAATAAAAACAGTTACATGACCTACAGCATCGTCAAGCAAGTTAATGTTTGCAACATCTTCGCACTACTAAACAACTATTGATTTAGAAATACGGAGAGTTACCGCAAGTCGCAAAGAAAAAAGAAGCTGCCTCCACTATTTCAACTTCAACATTACAAAATCATAAAATCATCTATGCTTAGTCTAATACAGTGACAACTAAGGTACTAAAATTTAGTCCAATCAACGTAAGCTAAATATGATGTGGCTGTCCATGGTTCCGATTTGCGTATGTGTGTGTGCGTGCGTGCGTGCAAGTCGAAAAAACACAACTCACCCTACTTGTAGAGAAATGCCAACGGCAATGCCATCCTCCTCTCTTTCATGTTGACAATACGGTCTATGGCTCTGTCATACAGTACATGCTTTAATTTTTTGTTGTCCTAGGCTACCTGGCTAAAATGCTAGCCTAACTTCCTTTCATGTGCAACGTTAGCTAGTTAACATTAGCCTTCTACATCTAGCTACATATTTAACTTCCATCCTCTCAGGCCAGGGGCACAATGTATGAATTTATGGTTGGATCAGAATCGCCGCTACAATAATTGGCTTACGGAGAATTAAGTAAAACCACAAGTCCAAATCCCTATCTCCATCCATGGTTAATTTAGGAAAGGGCCAATTTTAGCTAGCTAGCTAGCCAGCCAGCCACCGGAGGACAACACAACGAGATGCAACAATTCAAGTTCTTTCTGTCAATGAGGTATTGCTCTCGATGTGATGTGATTGGAGTGAAGCCAAATCCAAACTGTCTTTTTTTTTGGTGCGCTAGGACCATTCACAGTTGAGCTCACTCAGTTTAGCTCAACGCTGATTGGCTATTATTTAAAAAATTAATCAAGGGAGGCCAATAGCTCGCTGGCTTCCCTTGCATACAATGTCATACTCTTTTTGACTAGACCGCATCAGATAGATAGTCTACACATACAGAGACCGAGGGGCACTGCGTCGCTCGCTCGGATGCTTTCTCCGGTGAGATACATTCTGCCTCTTGCGAATTTAAGGGAAATTATACTTTTACATTTACGTCATTTAGCAGACGCTCTTATCCAGAGCGACTTACAAATTGGTGCATTCACCTTATGATAGCCAGTGGGACAACCACTTTACAATATTCTATTTTCTAATTTTGTGTTTTTTGTTTCTAGAGTATATTTTTAATTTCCATTTGTTTATATATACAGTGGGGAGAACAAGTATTTGATACACTGCCGATTTTGCAGGTTTTCTTACTTACAAAGCATGTAGAGGTCTGTAATTTTTATCATAGGTACACTTCAACTGTGAGAGACGGAATCTAAAACAAAAATCCAGAAAATCACATTGTATGATTTTTAAGTAATTAATTTGCATTTTATTGCATGACATAAGTATTTGATACATCAGAAAAGCAGAACTTAATATTTGGTACAGAAACCTTTGTTTGCAATTACAGAGATCATACGTTTCCTGTAGGTCTTGACCAGGTTTGCACACACTGCAGCAGGGATTTTGGCCCACTCCTCCATACAGACCTTCTCCAGATCCTTCAGGTTTCGGGGCTGTTGCTGGGCAATACGGACTTTCAGCTCCCTCCAAAGATTTTCTATTGGGTTCAGGTCTGGAGACTGGCTAGGCCACTCCAGGACCTTGAGATGCTTCTTACGGAGCCACTCCTTAGTTGCCCTGGCTGTGTGTTTCGGGTCGTTGTCATGCTGGAAGACCCAGCCACGACCCATCTTCAATGCTCTTACTGAGGGAAGGAGGTTGTTGGACAAGATCTCGCGATGCATGGCCCCATCCATCCTCCCCTCAATACGGTGCAGTCGTCCTGTCCCCTTTGCAGAAAAGCATCCCCAAAGAATGATGTTTCCACCTCCATGCTTCACGGTTGGGATGGTGTTCTTGGGGTTGTACTCATCCTTCTTCTTCCTCCAATCACGGCGAGTGGAGTTTAGACCAAAAAGGTACATTTTTGTCTCATCAGACCACATGACCTTCTCCCATTCCTCCTCTGGATCATCCAGATGGTCATTGGCAAACTTCAGACGGGCCTGAACATGCGCTGGCTTGAGCAGGGGGACCTTGCGTGCGCTGCAGGATTTTAATCCATGACGGCGTAGTGTGTTACTAATGGTTTTCTTTGAGACTGTGGTCCCAGCTCTCTTCAGGTCATTGACCAGGTCCTGCCGTGTAGTTCTGGGCTGATCCCTCACCTTCCTCATGATCATTGATGCCCCACGAGGTGAGATCTTGCATGGAGCCCCAGACCGAGGGTGATTGACCGTCATCTTGAACTTCTTCCATTTTCTAATAATTGCGCCTACAGTTGTTGCCTTCTCACCAAGCTGCTTGCCTATTGTCCTGTAGCCCATCCCAGCCTTGTGCAGGTCTACAATTTTATCCCTGATGTCCTTACACAGCTCTCTGGTCTTGGCCATTGTGGAGAGGTTGGTGTCTGTTTGATTGAGTGTGTGGACATGTGTCTTTTATACAGGTAACGAGTTCAAACAGGTGCAGTTAATACAGGTAATGAGTGGAGAACAGGAGGGCTTCTTAAAGAAAAACTAACAGGTCTGTGAGAGCCGGAATTCTTACTGGTTGGTAGGTGATCAAATACTTATGTCATGCAATAAAATGCAAATTAATTACTTAAAAATTATACAATGAGATTTTCTGGATTTTTGTTTTAGATTCCGTCTCTCACAGTTGAAGTGTACCTATGATAAAAATTACAGACCTCTACATGCTTTGTAAGTAGGAAAACCTGCAAAATCGGCAGTGTATCAAATACTTGTTCTCTCCACTGTATATATATATATATATATACTGCTCAAAAATAAAGGGAACACTTAAACAACACAATGTAACTCCAAGTCAATCACACTTCTGTGAAATCAAACTGTCCACTTAGGAAGCAACACTGATTGACAATGCATTTCACATGCTGTTGTGCAAATGGAATAGACAACAGGTGGAAATTATAGGCAATTAGCAAGACACCCCCAATAAAGAAGTGGTTCTACAGGTGGTGACCACAGACCACTTCTCAGTTCCTATGCTTCCTGGCTGATGTTTTGGTCACTTTTGAATGCTGGCGGTGCTTTCACTCTAGTGGTAGCATGAGACGGAGTCTACAACCCACACAAGTGGCTCAGGTAGTGCAGCTCATCCAGGATGGCACATCAATGCGAGCTGTGGCAAGAAGGTTTGCTGTGTCAGTCAGCGTAGTGTCCAGAGCATGGAGGCGCTACCAGGAGACAGGCCAGTACATCAGGAGACGTGGAGGAGGCCGTAGGAGGGCAACAACCCAGCAGCAGGACCGCTACCTCCGCCTTTGTGCAAGGAGGAGCAGAAGCACTGCCAGAGCCCTGCAAAATGACCTCCAGCAGGCCACAAATGTGCATGTGTCTGCTCAAACGGTCAGAAACAGACTCCATGAGGGTGGTATGAGGGCCCGACGTCCACAGGTGGGGGTTGTGCTTACAGCCCAACACCGTGCAGGACGTTTGGCATTTGCCAGAGAACACAAAGATTGGCAAATTCGCCACTGGCGCCCTGTGCTCTTCACAGATGAAAGCAGGTTCACACTGAGCACGTGACAGATGTGACAGAGTCTGGAGATGCCGTGGAGAACGTTCTGCTGCCTGCAACATCCTCCAGCATGACCGGTTTGGCGGTGGGTAAGTCATGGTGTGGGGTGGCATTTCTTTGGGGGGCCGCACAGCCCTCCATGTGCTCGCCAGAGGTAGCCTGACTGCCATTAGGTACCGAGATGAGATCCTCAGACCCCTTGTGAGACCATATGCTGGTGCGGTTGGCCCTGGGTTCCTCCTAATGCAAGACAATGCTAGACCTCATGTGGCTGGAGTGTGTCAGCAGTTCCTGCAAGAGGAAGGCATTGATGCTATGGACTGGCCCGCCCGTTCCCAGACCTGAATCCGATTGAGCACATCTGGGACATCATGTCTCGCTCCATCCACCAACGCCACGTTGCACCACAGACTGTCCAGGAGTTGGCGGATGCTTTAGTCCAGGTCTGGGAGGAGATCCCTCAGGAGACCATCCGTCACCTCATCAGGAGCATGCCCAGGCGTTGTAGGGAGGTCATACAGGCACGTGGAGGCCACACACACTACTGAGCCTCATTTTGACTTGTTTTAAGGACATTACATCAAAGTTGGATCAGCCTGTAGTGTGGTTTTCCACTTTAATTTTGAGGGTGACTCCAAATCCAGACCTCCATGGGTTGATACATTTGATTTCCATTGATCATTTGTGTGTGATTTTGTTGTCAGCACATTCAACTATGTAAAGAAAAAAGTATTTAATAAGATTATTTCATTCATTCAGATCTAGGATGTTTGTTTAAGTGTTCCCTTTATTTTTTGAGCAGTATATATATATATATATATATATATTTTTTTTATATATATAACACACACACACACACACACACACACACACAGTGGGGGAAAAAAAGTATTTAGTCAGCCACCAATTGTGCAAGTTCTCCCACTTAAAAAGATGAGAGAGGCCTGTAATTTTTATCATAGGTACACGTCAACTATGACAGACAAATGAGAAAAGAAAATCCAGAAAATCACATTGTAGGATTTTTAATGAATTTATTTGCAAATTATGGTGGAAAATAAGTATTTGGTCAATAACAAAAGTTTCTCAATACTTTGTTATATACCCTTTGTTGGCAATGACACAGGTCAAACGTTTTCTGTAAGTCTTCACAAGGTTTTCACACACTGTTGCTGGTATTTTGGCCCATTCCTCCATGCAGATCTCCTCTAGAGCAGTGATGTTTTGGGGCTGTCGCTGGGCAACATGGACTTTCAACTCCCTCCAAAGATTTTCTATGGGGTTGAGATCTGGAGACTGGCTAGGCCACTCCAGGACCTTGAAATGCTTCTTATGAAGTCACTCCTTCGTTGCCAGGGCGGTGTGTTTGGGATCATTGTCATGCTGAAAGACCCAGCCACGTTTCATCTTCAATGCCCTTGCTGATGGAAGGAGGTTTTCACTCAAAATCTCACGATACATGGCCCCATTCATTCTTTCCTTTACACGGATCAGTCGTCCTGGTCCCTTTGCAGAAAAACAGCCCCAAAGCATGATGTTTCCACCCCCAATGCTTCACAGTAGGTATGGTGTTCTTTGGATGCAACTCAGCATTCTTTGTCCTCCTCCTGGCATGTCTTGTGGGGTATGCATGGGTGTGTTTTGTGGGGTATGCATGGGTGTTTTATGACAAGCATGAACTGACATATTGTCCACCCAATCAAAGGGTCAGAGAATTAATCTAGTACTGAAAGCATAAGCTACAGCTAGCACTGCAGTGCATAAAATGTGCTGAGTAGTTGACTCAAATAAATCATTTCTTCTAAAATGAAGGAGCGAGAGAGAGAAAGAGAGCTAGCTATATTTAGAGAAAAAAAAATCACTTTCACTTACTTAGTTAGCAAATTCAGCTAGCTAGTTTAGCCTACTCAAACACCTGGCTCAAACAGAGGGATACTTTGTTAGCTAGCTGGCTATGACTATCCAACATTGGAACTCTTCCAAGTCAAGGTAAGCTTTTGGTTTTATTAATTTATTGCCACCGTGGCCCGCCGGTGTAACAGCCAAACTGCTTACTGACTTACTGCATGATTGTAGCGGGTTTACTAACGCGTTAGTTCTAGTAGCTATGTTGACTTGACGTTAGCTAATATGGTGACACCGATATAGGCTGTGGGTAGCGGATATGAAGGCTTGGCTTGGCAAGGTTTTTTCGCCTGGTCACAGACAGCTGATGTGTTGTGCATTGAAGTCCACAAGCGAAAGGAAAAGTTGAGAGGAGGAGAGTGCGTAGATGCGAGAAGGAATACAACGAGCTGTTTGCATGTGGCTATGAAAGTGAACTGTTTGCGTGTGATCAGGGGTGTATTCATTCCACCGATTCTGTTGAAAAACGTTTCTTAAACGGAAGCAAACGGAACGGGGATAAACATCCCTGAATTTGTCCAATAAAAACTATTTTTCAACTGTTGGACTAATGATTACACCCTTGATCAGCTAGATGCTGCCATGAGTGTTCAAGACGGTATTGAATGTGTCACGGTCTGTCACTTCAAATCTTTCTCTCGACCTGTGTGCACCTACATTGTAAACTTTTATTCATAGGCTAGATTGTAGCAACCGCATGATGGGTATAGGGAAAATTTGAGTATCATGTAGTAGCCTAAACCTATCGATGTTACATTGAACTGGGTGAATGGAATATGAATGACAGTCATCCAATATGCTGTAATAGAAATAAGGCCATGCTCATAAAATAAATAATCATCCTCCCTCATCTTTTTAAATGGCACCGACCACCACTGGTGTGCAGGCTTTTGATAAAGCCCTGCTCAAACACATCAAAGCCAGTTTATCAAGGTTCAGTTGATCAGCTAATTTCTCAAATGTGGTTTGTTAGAGGGGGACAGGAATAAAAGCCTGAACACCCATTAGCTCTCCTGGAGGATGATTGACCACCCTTGCTGTATAACATTTGAACCAAATACATTTTATGCCTTTTGAAATAATTCGCTCATTCAATATATCAAAGATAAAAAAATATATATTTGATATATTGAATGAGCGAATTATTTCAAAAGGCATTAAATATATTTGTTTGTAATGTTATGTAATCAAGGGCGTAATCAAGGGTGGTCAAGCTGGTGCAGCTTCTCATGCAGGTGATGTGCGCAATCACAGACTTGCTAAAGTGCATACCAATCCTGGCTTATATGTTGATTTTTATTTAATTGATTTTTAAAAATTCAACTGTGCCTAAAACAATTACATTAAGAGAAATTATGAAATACATTTCCATGACTTTTCCAAAACGTTTCAGATTTGATCATTTTCCAAAACATTTTGAAATTCCATGACTTTTCCAGGATTTCCATGACTGTACGAATCCTGTTAAAAGCATTGGATTGGTGCAAGCATGGCTGGAGGGAGTTTCCACCATATTCCTCACACCAGCCCGTTCCTTTTAAATCAATGAGGGGGTGTGTACACTTTGGGAGAAGGGTGAACAATTGGAAAGTAGCCAGTGGCATCAGTAGAGCATGAATATCAAGGTTAGCACATCTTAGGTTTTACATCATGAAACAAAAGTTATTTTCTACATATTCAGAAACTTCTTGATTACTTGAATAATGCAGTCCACCACTGGAATTAGTTCATAGCCCTTGCAGCTTTCAGCAGAAAGCACTTGTTTCATTCTGAATGTGTGATGTTTGGTTGCACCTCCACTCATGATGGTTTAGGCACCGTCTACCCAACTCTTAAAAGGTCAAACCTGACATACCTTCCAGGGGGTCCCGTGTGAGCCCCAACTGGCTGATGATGTAGCGGGGGATGTCAGTCTTGATGCCTTGGCCCTCTTTGGCGTGACCCTCGGCAGCCTCCAACAGATGGTAGAACTCCTCTGGATCAAACTCCTGAGGAAAGGACAACACAGGGACACAGGTTTCACTACAACACTTCTGGAACTCTTAGTTTTAAGTTTCAATAGGAATTGTCTGAGTGCTGTTGGCTTTTCTTTGGGTTGACAGTGATGTCAATGTAACAATCAATAGCAGCAGCGAGAGGAGGATGTATTGCATCTGTATGGCTTGTCACCAGGTCGCAAGCCTCTTTATACAACAGAGACATGGATGTGATGTGTGTCAAATGCCTCACATACCTCTTCAAACCTAGTTTAGATAGAGCTACATGGACATTTGTGTAATTCTGATTAGCCATGGGACAGAAACATATTTAGTATTATTGCCCAGAGATTTGCCTAGTCACACCACATGGTCAGGAAAAACTCCTGGCCCTAGTATAATTAGTGTAATATGTGTCAGTGAGAAGTCATTGCCATGTGCTTGGTAGCTAACTAGCAACATTCAGGCGAGACATACCAGGCATTCCAGGAGGCGCGCTGGCCTGGCGATGACGATGAGGATCTTCTTTACCAGCTCTTTGATGAAGTTCACCTCCTGGCTCTCCGACCGGGACGTGGACTATACACACACAGAACAAAACAGAACACACTCACTCAACATCTCATACAGACCTGTGAGCTTCTCAGTGCTTGGGACTGGAAGTACCATTAAGTAAGAGGGAGGGATTATCATAGCAAGCCTGCATGACGGGAGATGAAGCTGAGCAATACAGAACATTTATATTTGTAATAGTGCTTCAAAAATTACTTTGAATACCGTAGAGGTAAGAGAGCACTGTAAACCAAATCATTTTGGTGAAAGAATCTGTTTGATTGTATCACAAAGTCTTATGCAGTAATGTGTACCGACATTGTAATTACACTGCGCTTATTACTATGGTAAAAGGTTGATGTATTTTAAAGTGGGGCAGGTACTCTTTATTGCTTCCTTTCCTCGTCTACTTTCCTTCATTATGCCAGATTATTAATATGGGAGTAGAGGACACAAGGAAAGGTAACCACTTTACACTATTGAGGTGCACCCATAGTGTCACCCACCTCCTGGAAGAGCCTCTCCAGTTTGTCGGTGAGCTCGCAGAAGTAGCGCGAGGTGACGTGGCCCAGGCGGCTCTTCTCCAGGCAGTCGCGGACCAGCTCGATGATCTGGTGGTGAGCAAACCCCAGCACACCGTCCGCCAGCGGCAGCACGCTCTCCGGGGAGCTGGTCCGGATGATCTCCTGGATCCTCTCCTCCATCTGGGCCGTGGCCTGGAGAGACACGGAGGGGTGGAAAGGGTTAGAAGGAGAGGACATGTTGGGTAAAAAGGTTTAAAGGTGGTAGAAAGTGGTGCAAAAGTGGTCAGGAGAGGGTAAAAAGTTTAGAAGTGGTTGAAAAATAGCAACTTTTGTCACTGTGTGTAATAAACCTTATGATAACTAGATAACTAATGTAAAGCATACTGTGTTCATAATAAGTATATAGGTTATAGGTTGAGAGCTTTTGTGAAAGAGCACAGTTAGAAAGATATGGCATATAGAAGCAAACCGGATGGACATCATGAAAATGATCGGAGAGGTTGAGGGTAGAGGAAGTTCAGGAGTAATTATTGTCAAATTGACTGTGTGCATAAAATGTATATATTATGTATAAGGTGAAGTAGAGGCCTAAGCATTGTTGTTCACTAGTTTACTTCAATTAGGGAAGGGGTGGTGGGGTTGGAAAGTAATAAAGGGAAATATATATTTTTAAAGGATATGTATATATGTATTTATATGTATGTATGTATGTGTGTATGTATGTGTGTGTATATATATATATATATATATATATATATATATATATATATATATATATATGCAAGATATATACATATGTAGGATCTGGGAAGTGATGCAGACAATTGCATTGATGGAAGTTACAATCTATCTGCAATATAATCTTTTGCACATCTATCATTCCAGTGTTAATATGAAATTGTAACTATTTTGCACTATGGCCTATTTATTGCCTTACCTCCATAACTTACTACATTCGCACACACTGTATATATATTTTCTGTTGTATTTTTTACTTTTATGTTTTGATTACCCCATATGTAACTCTGTGTTGTTGTTTTTATCGCACTGCTTTGCTTTATCTTGGCCAGGTCGCAGTTGTAAATGAGAACTTGTTCTCAACTGGCTTACCTGGTTAAATAAAGGTGAAATAAAATAAAATATTTATAAAAATATAGAAATAATAATTGATACCAAATAACAAACGTTAAGGAGATAAGGCAATATTAGTTATACTCCTGTTGTCCCCTCACCTTAGGAAAGCGTTCCTTGTAGACATGGTTCATCATAATGATCTCATGATCACAACAGGATGGGGATCTTCCAGGGCTGCAAACGCATAAGAAAATAAAGGAATGATCAGTACTTATAACACATACTTTATCTTACATCAAAAATACATTGATACATGTGATATATGGTTGGACCAGGTCTCTCTTGAAAAATAGATTTTATCTCAATGAGACTAACCTGGATAAATAAAGGTTAAATAAAATAAATATATATATAGTATGAATCACATCTAATTTGAAAAATAATCACATAAAAGTACATATAAGGAGTGTCATTTTCAGCGACTGTTACACCCAGCATCCTTAAAAGGTGTGTGACCTTGCCGGGCCTCCATACATACCTGAGACTGCGTGAGCGGGGTCGCATGGGCGCTGTCCCCCTCCGTCGGTCGTCCCCGGCGATGCTCTCAGTGCAGAAGTGCTTGGAGAGAAAGTGCAGCTCGTCCGGCGTGGGCTGGAAGGGTAGCTGGTGCAGCTTCTCCTGTGATGAACAGGACGACTGGAAATGAAATGAATATACAATGAACAAGAAAATAAAAGAGAAAAAGAAGGAGGCTAACGCTTTGATGATGTTTTTGCACGAGAGAATGACTTATCAGGAGAGTTGCGTGTTTTTTCTGACTGTTGTGTTTATTTGATTGGGTAAATGTTGATTGCGGTTTTGATTCTCTTTTACAGCGTCTTGAAAATGAAGGACTGAAACTTATGGGTGCCAAAATGGTTGTGACGGTACAGTACATGAAAGCTAACAAATTACTGTAAACAATCCCCCTTTTCTTCTCATTACATTGTTCTCAAATCCAATCCAAATAGGGATTCAATTTAAAGTAAGCTGCAAACATAGCCTGGACAAACAACACAGTTGCTGGCGTTAATCCCACTCTATAGTAGTTCCTCCTAACCAGTCGTTCTCACCAGCCTCCGGCAACATGTTAAGTATTTATCAGCTCTAATTGATCGTCCTCATACAACATGGCCGTTAACAAACAACCCATTACTTTGTGTGCGACGGCTTGTTTACTTGGCTTGTGTACTCAGCCATGGGGCCTGTGTGTGGTGTCTGAGTTGACCATCTCCTGCCTGTGTGATTTTAGTTTGTCAGTAAACAGAGCAGAGTTATGTGTATGTGTATGTGCATGTGTATGTGCGTGTGCGTGTGCGTTTGTGCCAGGGCCATGTTTACTCCAAAACAAATCTGCTGGCCCTAAACACAGCGTCTGGTGGTATGAGTCAGCCTGCGAGACACTAGCGGGAGAATCTGATCACTATGGCACCCCTCATCTCTGACTACCAGTAGCTTACAGTACAGTACTGGTGACTGAAGTACAGACTAGAGGATGTCCATCAAATGATCATTTCACATTGAAACATATTTTTTCGAATGATTCTTGAATATCCAGTGATTTGGTATAAGTATTTTTAGATTGAAAGGGTTTTCCATCAGTATACTGTATGTGAAGAGGTTTAGGTTTAACAACCTTTTTGGCATGGCTTTTAAAGAATCTAGCTAACACATACAATATATTCTGTTTTCATGTCCTTTAACAAATCGAGTGGTAAGGTATGGTACATACAGAGACAGTGGAGCTGGGTGTGTTGGTGCCATAGCCAGAGGAGGGCAGAGAGGCCAAAGACCAGCGTCGTCCATCAGTCCTGCTCAAACACACAAACAGACAGAGATAGAAAGAGACAGACGTCAGCATAAACTCAAAACCCATCCATAACCAATCAGCAATATGAGAACTGTAGTTAACAAAATATAAAAATAACTATGAATGATACTCAAAACAAGACTACTCAAAGCTCCAGGATTGTGAATAACAGATACCTACACTACATTTACATTTTAGTCATTTATCAGACGCTCTTATCCAGAGCGACTTACAGTTAGTGAGTGCATACATTATTATTTTTTTGATTTTATTTTTTATACTGGCCCCCCATGGGAATCGAACCCACAACCCTGGCGTTGCAAACGCCATGCTCTACCAACTGAGCTACCTCCCTGCCAGCCATTCCCTCCCCTACCCTGGACAACGCTGGGCCAAATTGTGCGCCGCCCCATGGGTCACCCTGTCGCGGCCGGCTACGACAGAGCCTGGATTCGAACCACTGCGCCACTCGGGAGACTACAAATGCACAACATTCTGGATGACCTTTGACCTATGTGCAGTACTGATCAGAGGTACACTACCAGTCAAAAGTTTGGACACCTACTCATTCAAGGGTTTTTATTTATTTTTACAGTTTTACACATTGTAGAATAATAGTGAAGACATCAAAACTAAGAAATAACACATATGGAATCATGTAGTAACCAAAATGTGTTAAACAAATCAATATTTTATATTTGAGATTCTTCAAATAGCCACCCTTTGACTTGATGACAGCTTTGCACACTCTTGGCATTCTCTCAACCAGCTTCATGAGCCAGTCACCTGGAATGCATTTCAATTAACAGGTGTGCCTTCTTAAAAGTTAATTTGTGGAATTTATTTCCTTCTTAATGCGTTTGAGCCAATCAGTTGTGTTGTGACAAGGTAGTGGGGTATACAGAAGATAGCCCTATTTGGTAAAAGACCAAGTCCATATTATGGCAAGAACAGGTCAAATAAGCAGTGCAGTCGGAAAAAACATCAAACGCTATGATGAAACTGGCTCTCATGAGGACCGCCACAGGAATGAAAGACCCAGAGTTACCTCTGCTGCAGAGGATAAGTTCATTAGAGTTATCAGCCTCAGACATTGCAGCCCAAATAAATGCTTCACAGAGTTCAAGTAACAGACACATCACAACATCAACTGTTCAGAGGGGACTGTGTGAATCAGGCCTTCATGGTCTAATTGCTGCAAAGAAACCACTACTAAAGGACACCAATAAGAAGAAGTGACCTGCATGGGCCAAGAAACACGAGCAATGGATATTAGACCGGTGGAAATGTGTCCTTTGGTCTGGAGTCCAAATTTGAGATTTTTGGTTCCAACCGCCATGTCTTTGTGAGACGCGGTGTGGGTGAACGGATGATCTCCGCATGTGTATTTCCCACCGTAAAGCATGGAGGTGGTGGTGTTATGGTGTGGGGGTGCTTTGCTGGTGAAACTGTCTGTGATTTATTTAGAATTAAGGCACACTTAACCAGAATGGCTACCACAGCATTCTGCAGTGATAAGCCATCCCATCTGGTTTGGCCTTAGTGGGACTATCATTTGTTTTTCAACAGGACAATGACCCAACACGCCTCCAGGCTGTGTAAGGGCTATTTTACCAAGAAGGAGAGTGATGGCCTCCACACCTGTCCACAACCTCAAACAGTCACACTCCAAACTCCACTATGGCCAAGACCAAAGAGCTGTCAAAGGACACCAGAAACAAAATTGTAGACCTGCACCAGGCTGGGAAGACTGAATCTGCAATAGGTAAGCAGCTTGGTTTGAAGAAATCAACTGTGGGAGCAATTATTAGGAAATGGAAGACATACAAGACCACTGATAATCTCCCTCGATCTGGGGCTCCACGCAAGATCTCACCCCGTGGGGTCAAAATGATCACAAGAACGGTGAGCAAAAATCCCAGAACCACACGGGGGGGACCTAGTGAATGACCTGCCGAGAGCTGGGACCAAAGTAACAAAGCCTACCATCAGTAACACACTACGCCGCCAGGGACTCAAATCCTGCAGTGCCAGACGTGTCCCCCTGCTTAAGCCAGTACATGTCCAGGCCCGTCTGAAGTTTGCTAGAGTGCATTTGGATGATCCAGAAGAGGATTGGGAGAATGTCATATGGTCAGATGAAACCAAAATAGAACTTTTTGGTAAAAACTCAACTCGTCGTGTTTGGAGGACAAAGAATGCTGAGTTGCATCCAAAGAACACCATACCTACTGTGAAGCATGGGGGTGGAAACATCATGCTTTGGGGCTGTTTTTCTGCAAAGGGACCAGGACGACTGATCCGTGTAAAGGAAAGAATGAATGGGGCCATGTATCGTGAGATTTTGAGTGAAAACCTCCTTCCATCAGCAAGGGCATTGAAGATGAAACGTGGCTGGGTCTTTCAGCATGACAATGATCCCAAACACACCGCCCGGGCAACAAAGGAGTGGCTTCGTAAGAAGCATTTCAAGGTCCTGGAGTGGCCTAGCCAGTCTCCAGATCTCAACCCCATAGAAAATCTTTGGAGGGAGTTGAAAGTCCGTGTTGCCCAGCGACAGCCCCAAAACATCACTGCTCTAGAGGAGATCTGCATGGAGGAATGGGCCAAAATACCAGCAACAGTGTGTGAAAACCTTGTGAAGACTTACAGAAAACGTTTGACCTGTGTCATTGCCAACAAAGGGTATATAATAAAGTATTGAGAAACTTTTGTTATTGACCAAATACTTATTTTCCACCATAATTTGCAAATAAATTCATTAAAAATCCTACAATGTGATTTTCTGGATTTTTTTTCCTCACTTTGTCTGTCATAGTTGACGTGTACCTATGATGAAAATTACAGGCCTCTCATCTTTTCAAGTGGGAGAACTTGCACAATTGGTGGCTGACTAAAAACTTTTTTTCCCCACTGTATGTGGGAACTCCTTCAAGACTGTTGGAAAAGCATTCCAGGTGAAGCTGGATGAGAGAATGCCAAGAGTGTGCAAAGCTGTCATCAAGGCAAAGGGTGGCTATTTGAAGAATCTCAAATATAAAATATATTTTGATTTGTTTAACACTTTTTTGGTTACTACATGATTCCATATGCGTTATTTAATAGTTTTGAGGTCTTCACTATTATTCTACAATGTAAAAAATAGTAAAAATAAAGAAAAACCCTTGAATGAGTAGGTGTCCCCAAACTTTTGACTGGTAATGTAGGTCATATGCAACCTTTACCTTTCTGGCGGAATAGGTTGAAAATACTCTGCTTTTCAATAGCCTACTGCAGCATTTATATTGGATTACATTGTAGTAATTTAGCAGACACTTTTATCCAGTGCGACTTACAGTAGTCAATGCATACATTTTTGTACTGGTCCCCCGTGGGAATCGAACCTACACAGAACACACAGTTTCCTTGATCTCTGCTACCTGCCACCCACACCTACCTAGTAGTGAGATGTCTTCGTTGCACTAACCAATAACACTGAACAATGATACAAACTCTGAGAGGAATAACATGTGGGGTTAGATGTAGGGACAGCTAGAAACACATCAAAAAGGATTTTCATGATTCAGGTATAATGGCACGGTAACAATGACATGATGTAATCATACACATTGCTCGAACGGACATGTGAGTTACAATGACGTTGTGTGTATTCATAGACATGAGTAACAGGAAGAAGAGCTATGAAGATGTATGAGGTTTACATGACAAAACAGAGGCCTAACATGACATTACCTGTCTGGTCTGTGGCACTGACTGAATCATAGCGATAAATAAAAAAGCTGTTAAATAAAGTATTGTTGAGTGAGGGTAGAACAAAAAAGATTTCAGGCTTTTGTGAAGACGTGGAGAAAAGCTCTTCAGAAAACGCGAGGAGTTTGAGAGTCTGAAACTCCTCGTCTTCGTCTTCCTTGAACCTGCCTCTGATTTCTATCTCTGTAAAGAGAGCCTGTCAGAACACAGTGAGATCCTGTCTTTGCTTCTCAAAAGAACCGTTGCCTGTCTGCTTCAGACAATAATAGCACCACAATTTGGCTTCGTTGTTTAAAAAAAGAGAAATGTTTCTTTTAAGATTTGTATTTCCTATGTATGTCACATTTCTCATGCCATTTGTCAGATAACCACCAAGATAAAGTAAAATTACTTTCTGGAAATTCAAAACAATAAAGCCTGCCCCTAAGCGTTTTATTGCTGACTATTGGCATGCTAGTTGAGTGGAGTTTTGGCTAAAAAATTCAACTGGCATTGACTTTTACTTTTATCAATACCTTCGTGCAAATGAGAAGTGGGCTGAGGCACTAGGAGAGAAGTTTCTGGGGCTGTCTTGAGGACTCGTTCCTGTTGTTCAGAGAGGAAGCAGAGAAACAAGGGGAGATTAGAAGTCATTAAAGAGAACATTCCATAAACCTGAGATAAAAGGATTTGAAATGAATGAAGGAAATATTAATACTAAGCCTAGAGCATACAATCAAACCTTTACCAAATTAGGACTTGGTCTAACCACTGTCACAATTCATTGACACACAAAAAAAAAAAAGTGTAATAAGCCAGCATAGATAAAATACATTTCATCATCAATTTACTCTCAGCTATTTTACTTTATACGGCATTTTAGATTTTATTATGTTTCCTTGACTCTTATCTGATGGAGCTTAATCTAGTTAGATTGAAAGTCTCTCAAATGGGACTGATCTGCTTGAAGCAGTAATTACATAATCTTAATAATATACTTCCACATTCCAGCTCATCGGCTTGGATTAATCAGGAGACACACATGAGAAATGGCACAAAAAAAAAATGTAATTCTTTCAAATTCAAATAAAAAGAGCCCGACCAATATGTTTTTTTGGGTCCGACACCGAAAACTTGCTGATATATTGTTTTACAGCAGGGAAATGAAAGTAATTTTCCCACACTGAATTCTCATAAATTGCCAAACAAAAGAGCAATTGTCCAATAACTATGCTTCAAATTTTGAGTTTATACATTGTGACAATGACACATCATGAGAATAGCTGCAAATGTTCAGAAAAGCATGAGATTCCCTTTTTTCATCCTATTAATTGTATATCGGTTATCAGTGGAGTTATCGGCTACTGTAAGAGTAGCCTTTAGGCTAATACCGTAGTCTAAATAGCTACAGTTAAAGTCGGAAGTTTACATACACCTTAGCCAAATACATTTAAACTCAGCTTTTCACAATTCCTGACATTTAATCCTAGTAAAGATTCCCTGTCTTAGGTCAATTAGTAAAGAGAATGATTTATTTCAGCTTTTATTTCTTTCATCACATTCCCAGTGGGTCAGAAGTTTACATACACTCAATTAGTATTTGGTAGCATTGCCTTTAAATTGTTTAACTTGGGTCAAACATTTCAGGTAGCCTTCCACAAGCTTCCCACAATAAGTTGAGTGAATTTTGGCCCATTCCTCCTGACAGAGCTGGTGTAACTGAGTCAGGTTTGTAGGCCTCCTTCCTCGCACACGCTTTTTCAGTTCTGCCCACAAATGTTCTATAGGATTGAGGTCAGGGCTTTGTGATGGCCACTCCAATAGCTTGACTTTGTTGTCCTTAAACCATTTTGCCACAACTTTGGAAGTATGCTTATATATTGCTTCAATATATCCACATCATTTTCCTTCCTCATGATGCCATCTATTTTGTGAAGTGCACCAGTCCCTCCTGCAGCAAAGCACCCCCACAGCATGATGCTGCCACCCCCATGCTTCACGGCTGGGATGGTGTTCTTCGGCTTGCAAGCCACCCCCTTTTTCGTCCAAACATAACGATGGTCATTATGGCCAAACAGTTATATTTTTGTTTCATCAGACCAGAGGACTTTCTCCAAAAAGTATGATCTTTGTCCCCATGTGCAGTTGCAAACCGTAGTCTGGCTTTTTTATGGCGGTTTTGGAGCAGTGGCTTCTTCCTTGCTGAGCGGCCTTTCAGGTTATGTCGATATCAGACTTGTTTTACTGTGGATATAGATACTGTTTCCTCTAGCATCGTCACAAGGTCCATGCTGTTGTTCTGGGATTGATTTGCACTTTTCGCACCAAAGTACGTTCATCTCTAGGAGACAGAACGCGTCTCCTTCCTGAGCGGTATGAAGGCTGCGTGGTCCCATGGTGTTTATACTTGCATACTATTGTTTGTACAAATGAACGTGGTACCTTCAGGCGTTTGAAATTTGCTCCCAATGATGAACCAGACTTGTGGAGGTCTACAAGTTTTTTTCTGAGGTCTTGGCTGATGTCTTTTGATTTTCCCATGATGTCAAGCAAAGATGCACTGAGTTTGAAGGTAGGCCTTGAAATACATCCACAGGTACACCTCCAATTGACTCAAAATATGTAAATTAGCCTATCAGAAGCTTCTAAAGCCATGACATCATTTTGTGGAATTTTCCAATCTGTTTAAAGGCACAGTCAACTTAGTGTATGTAAACTTCTGACCCACTGGAATTGTGATACAGTGAATTATAAGTGAAATAATCTGTCTGTAAACAATTGTTGGAAAAATTACTTGTGTCATGCACAAAGTAGATGTCCTAACAGACTCGCCAGAACTATAGTTTGTTAACAAGAAATGTGTGGAGTGGTTGAAAAACGAGTTTTAATGACTACAACCTAAGTGTATGTAAACTTCCGACTTCAACTGTATGTTAACACAATGGCGTTATACCAACAAAGACAGTCTGGGTGAAGACATCTGGCTATAAGACACACATTTACAACAGTCCATCAGGCGTTAGTTAGCCCTTAGCTAACAGACGCTACTATTTGGGGTCTTATTGCAGAACTTTAAGTCCTATAGTGGAGCTTGAAGCATCCTCTACCAGGGAGGCCCTCCAAATGATCCCTCTATCCCTCCATCTCTCAATCCCACCATCCATATGGACAGCATCCACTTATATCCCACAGCCCTACTGATTTGTGTCTACGGACTCAGGCTATTGAACACATCAAACTGCAGGGCTTTCCCCAACGGCAGCAATTAGGTCTCGTGTTCCCTCACCAATAAGTTAAAGAAACAACCCACGGTCCAACGTTAATTAACCACAATTAACTCTGTAGCCAAAGGCGGGAGTAAACTGTTAATTAACTAAGGGCAACGATGGCACCCCCTGTGACAAATCTGACGATAGCGAGAGGGCTTTGCGGTACTGGGGGAACAATGGTGGTACTGAGGAACAGAGAGAGGCTGGTTAGATGGTGGATGTCACCTGTTTAATTGTGGTGTAATTTAATCATAGCTGATGAGTGTAGATGAGTAAATCACCAGGATGGGATAGAATACGCCTGAGGAAAAGTAACTGTCCAGAGAAAATCTCACTTTTAAAATTAATCTTTTTTTTTATTTTTATTTTTTATGTTATTTTATATTTTATAAACAATACAAAACATACACATACAAATGACTGCACCATACAAACATCACACCTCCATTACGTGAACGATGGAGGATTGGCTGATTTCCAGTTTGAATATACGTTTTTTAAAGATAATTGATGAGAAGAGTATTGTCCAACCCATCTGGTATCTCACTTGCACCCTCATGTCATGTCTTGAAATATACAGACAGACAAATTAAAAGTAAATTTACATTCCAATACCACTGACATCCAACTCCACCCATAACTTTAGAATTTTGTAACGTTCCCAGAAGCATGAATTATTGAGTCATTAGTAGTTTTTAAACTTCAGACATGACTCTGCTGTTGTGCTGTAGAATTTGTGAATTTTGTCTCTTGTATTATAAATTCTATTCATTAATTTATACTGAATTAAGCGTACATTTTCATTAACTGTAATAGCGTTAGTTATGTTCCAGCATTCTCTCCATCTTGTGCCAATATCAGTTATTTTTTAATCTTGGTTCCAATACTTAATATTTTTTTCTAAGAGATTGTCAATTGTATAGGCTCTCTGCAAGGTTTTCTATAGCTTACCTATCATATCAATATCCTTTTCTGACTCAAATAGGATTCCCTCAAGATTGCGCTGATGTCCAAAATATTTAAAAAGGAAGACAAAGTAACTGTCCAGTGAAAATATCACTTTTAAAAGTTCACATTCTGTTAACTCATACCCAAATAATGTTGTTGACTTGTTCAGTATTTGTGGGCAAAGCATAATTTGGAGAAAAACACACTTCAAAAACCCCACCTCAAACAAATGCTTGATATTTCCTCATAGAACATGATGTCGGCACATTGGCTGAGTTAATGACAGATATATGCCCCACACCATTCTGTTTGGGTATGCCCACACCATTCAAACACAGAAAAAATGCTTTTTAACATACTTAATTACCAATTTTGGAAGGAAAACTGTTGAAGTTATATTGTAATTAATAATAGGTCACATTTAATAGAAATCTGGAAATACTGGACAGTTACTTTAACCCAATCCAGATGGAGGTCAAGTCCATTCTTTGAGATTAATCGTATTTTGTCAAATTTTAATAACAGTGGACACAGGATAATACTGATGAATCTTATGTGTTTAGAGAAAAGATCCTGGGATTGCTTTGATAAACACCAGCAGTCGTAATAGAGTATACTGAGAAGATTTAATCTAAATTAAATACCGTTTAGAAATCATGTGAAAAACAATCACTAATGATCCAACATTCTTAATAGGAAAATAATAGCTATTTTCCTGTAGAAAAGAACAGTGAACAAAATGTAAAAATACAGTGGGTAATGTTGACACACTCTCCAGCTTGGCTATCAACCAAATGTCAAAACAACTGTGAAAGGCTGCAACAATGTAACTAACAACCCAAACACCTACTGTAGTCCTAACATGAGAACTGGAAACAATGCTCTTACCGAATGAACATGCACCTGCAATACGTCTGTGCCAGCCAGGGAAGTTCTCCCACAGTTCAACGTTGTTATTACCTTCACTATTTCTCACATAGTTCATCTTAAGGACCGAGCTCTCTAGCAAGGTTAGAAAGTCTGACTGCGCAAACGGAGGGCTGTTATCAGTGATTGGCCTGTCAGGAAATAAAACGCCCAAGCTGGAATAAATGAAGTCCACCCTCCCCTCTTTGCGCTCCTGTGCATTTCCTTCCTGAGGCCCACGACTTCAGGATCCATTACAATCACAATCACAGCTGGCTCCAATGTCAGCGCTCCGATAGCACAGCGCACTCACCCTTTTAAACCATCTCATCAGAGACGTATCTTTAGAAAGGCAGTAGCACTAAATGTTGACAATGAAAAAGTACTTTGCTGATGAAGACTGGTTGCTAACATTTGAGACACTTGTGTGTTGTTGTGGTAAAGGTCTACAGAGAGAGAGACCGAGGAGGATCTTGTGGGTGGCTAATGAACAAGAAATAGACGGCACTTCAGACATGTGTTTTTTTCCCAGACCTCTTCTTCATTTACCCACAGACAATGGCCTTCATTCAGGGATAGAACACTCTGGCCAACCAAAGCCTCTTTGGTCTTTTTGCATGCGAGCAATCACAACATTAATTATGTCTGTCACTCATTTGGGCACTTCACACACATCAAAACAGATAGATGCCTGTACAAAGATGATGCGCACACACACACACACCTTACCTGTATGTGATGAGAGGGGGGAGTGAGGTCGCGGAAGCGCTGAAGACTGACCACTTCCTATCAGGCTTTTTCTGTTGCTCGTCCTGCAGCTATGAAAACACAGACAGTAAGAGGTTAGACGGCTAAACAGGGAGCGAGACACAACAAACCCACTTTGTCACCCAGCCAGTCACCCACAGTGTTTTATTATCTAAGTAAACATGCCAGATGTAATCATAGCTACTTAAGATGCACTACACATTTCACTGCACATAGTGCACTTATACATCACTCACATCCACAAAAATTCTCTTTCAACCTTTTTTCCCCTCACATTCTTGGATTCATATAGGTTAGCATTGGATTCATATAGGTTAGCACTTGGAGTATGATGAAGTTGCCCTAGATGCCATTCTTCCCCAGGGGAAGGCTAGTACTGGAGCAGAATAAGGTGACCCTACGCCTGTGTGGAACTTCTACCTGGAGCTTTGCAAGTCCTTAAAACACAATTCTAGAGGCCCAAATCTATTCTATAGGCCAATCCGCCCCAGAAGGTACCACCAGATCTCTCCTATAGGCCAATCCTGCCCCAGCAGGTCCCAACCAGCAGGATCCATTAAAAATCATATAAACCCCCCAGCACTCGACGACCAGGCCGTATCAGCAACATGAGTAACTGATTAATAATGATAATAGCGCCTCTGATTAGCCCGAGGATGGGCCTTTTCTGTGGATTATTAAACACAGCACTGCAGACCTGATTCTACACCCGGAGGAAGCTTAAAATACTGCACTGGTGGTAGTGAGCAAATTCAGTTAACAGGGACTCATGTAGAAATAGGTCAATGCTGATTCTATTTGGGAAAGACAATTTGCATAATCAGTGAACACAAAGTGTAATGGGTCTAGTTAACAATAGTTTTAAAGATGGATTGTTCTGCTTACTCAATGAAAACAAAGGCTGCAGTGAGTGTTGTCAATGAAAACAACTAATGTAGCCACACCCTGAATCATTGGACAAATCAAAATTGGACTTTGACTAATATGCCCATTGCTCACCAAAGAAACATTGAACAGCAAGAATCGTTGCCTGGCTACCCAAATTCCTTGCTCCGGCCAAACGCTACGCCACGCACACGGACAATGTTTGTTTCTTCTCCGAAATGAGTCTGGATCAGAGTACCACCCAGACGATTTCGAGAATGGAAATCCATTCTAGACTGTCTGATTAGTCCCTGAAACCGATTGGTTAGGCCAGAGCCAGAATACATGTCGGTAAAGCAGCATTTAGAAAATGCATCATTGGCTTTGATACTCTGATTGGTTAGAGATGATCCAATCACTGATGACTTTGTTTTGTACAACACCCCTCATTTTGACATCACCACAAACAACTTAAATGATTGTAGTCTCAGACTGAAGTATGTAGTGAACGATAGAGCAGCGGAAGAATTCAGTTTGAGTCGTCAGGCGACCAAAATCGCTCTTCAGTAGCATGACAGTAAATAATATAGGCCTACTAACATTTCATAAAACAAGTTAGTACATTTTCTTTGGACTGGCATACCGTCCTCTGCACCGTTTCCACAATCTGCACCACTTATGGTTGCCAGAATCCTGCATCCCATTCACTCTAGGTCTTCAAACTATGCTCTCCACAGTTCCAACAATAATGTTCATATTCTCCATTAAAACACATGGAAGCTTCCAACTCCTCTTAGTCCAGGTGTAACAGTGCTACTAATAAAACATTTTACTTCTATAGCAGTTGAAGACATTAAAATCCCTTTACACACATCAATAAGAGAAGTGAAAACATAAACATAAAAAAAATCATATCCATAAAGAGCATCTTGTTTGGGTGACAGCCT
Organism: Coregonus clupeaformis; assembly: GCF_020615455.1. Lineage (NCBI taxonomy): Eukaryota > Metazoa > Chordata > Actinopteri > Salmoniformes > Salmonidae > Coregonus > Coregonus clupeaformis. The sequence continues at coordinate 29,704,240 of NC_059206.1, read as the reverse complement.
CAGGAGGAAATGAAGGACAGACCGGTGCCGGGTACAGTGGCTCTCTAATGTCATGCTAACTGCTGACAAATCAGATCCTCTTATTTAGCCCGGCTTAGCTAGCGAAGACGTAACACTAGCCTCAATCCATTCTGACAAAGCACTCTAGCCTACTGCTACCGAGCGGAAGAATTGGGATGAATAGTGTAATCGCAACATCTAATGACTTTGATATTACTCACATTATTCATTAATGTATTATTGTGACTCATATACAGTGGGGAAAAAAAGTATTTAGTCAGCCACCAATTGTGCAACTTCTCCCACTTAAAAAGATGAGAGAGGCCTGTAATTTTCATCATAGGTACACGTCAACTATGACAGACAAATTGAGAAAAAAAAATCCAGAATTTTTTTCCAGAAAATCACATTGTAGGATTTTTAATGAATTTACATGCAACTTATGGTGGAAAATCAGTATTTGGTCACCTACAAACAAGCAAGATTTCTGGCTCTCACAGACCTGTAACTTCTTCTTTAAGAGGCTCCTCTGTCCTCCACTCATTACCTGTATTAATGGCACCTGTTTGAACTTGTTATCAGTATAAAAGACACCTGTCCACAACCTCAAACAGTCACACTCCAAACTCCACTATGGCCAAGACCAAAGAGCTGTCAAAGGACACCAGAAACAAAATTGTAGACCTGCACCAGGCTGGGAAGACTGAATCTGCAATAGGTAAGCAGCTTGGTTTGAAGAAATCAACTGTGGGAGCAATTATTAGGAAATGGAAGACATACAAGACCACTGATAATCTCCCTCGATCTGGGGCTCCACGCAAGATCTCACCCCGTGGGGTCAAAATGATCACAAGAACGGTGAGCAAAAATCCCAGACCTAGTGAATGACCTGCAGAGAGCTGGGACCAAAGTAACAAAGCCTACCATCAGTAACACACTACGCCGCCAGGGACTCAAATCCTGCAGTGCCAGACGTGTCCCCCTGCTTAAGCCAGTACATGTCCAGGCCCGTCTGAAGTTTGCTAGAGTGCATTTGGATGATCCAGAAGAGGATTGGGAGAATGTCATATGGTCAGATGAAACCAAAATATAACTTTTTGGTAAAAACTCAAATCGTCGTGTTTGGAGGACAAAGAATGCTGAGTTGCATCCAAAGAACACCATACCTACTGTGAAGCATGGGGGTGGAAACATCATGCTTTGGGGCTGTTTTTCTGCAAAGGGACCAGGACGACTGATCCGTGTAAAGGAAAGAATGAATGGGGCCATGTATCGTGAGATTGAGTGAAAACCATCAGCAAGGGCATTGAAGATGAAACGTGGCTGGGTCTTTCAGCATGACAATGATCCCAAACACACCGCCCGGGCAACGAAGGAGTGGCTTCGTAAGAAGCATTTCAAGGTCCTGGAGTGGCCTAGCCAGTCTCCAGATCTCAACCCCATGGAAAATCTTTGGAGGGAGTTGAAAGTCCGTGTTGCCCAGCGACAGCCCCAAAACATCACTGCTCTAGAGGAGATCTGCATGGAGGAATGGGCCAAAATACCAGCAACAGTGTGTGAAAACCTTGTGAAGACTTACAGAAAACGTTTGACCTGTGTCATTGCCAACAAAGGGTATATAACAAAGTATTGAGAAACTTTTGTTATTGACCAAATACTTATTTTCCACCATCATTTGCAAATAAATTCATTAAAAATCCTACAATGTGATTTTCTGGATTTCTTTTTCTCATTTTGTCTGTCATAGTTGACATGTACCTATGATGAAAATTACAGGCCTCTCTCATCTTTTTAAGTGGGAGAACTTGCACAATTGGTGGCTGACTAAATACTTTTTTTCCCCACTGTAAAGGTTGGAATATTTTTAAACACAACAGGGGAGTTCAGTCATTTACACAGGACAAGGTTTGGAGGAACAATTGCTCCATGACTCATGGGAATGTTTCAATCTCAAGGGAAAATGCACTTGGGAATGTACAATGTTTCAATCTTCAGAGACCATGAAGTGAACATATACTGATCAAAAATATAAAACGCAACATGCAACAACTTCAACGATTTTACTGAGTTAAAGTTCATAAAAGGAAATCAGTCAATTGAAATAAATTCATTAGGCCCTAATCTATGGATTTCACATGACTGGGCAGCCATTGGTGGGCCTGGGAAGGCATAGGCCTACCCAATTTGGGAGCCAGGCCCACCCACTAGGGAGCAAGGCCCAGCCAATCAGAATGAGTTTTTCCCCACAAAGGGGCTTTATTTATTACAGACAGAAATACCACCCTTGTTCTGAGAAATGAAGGCTATTCCATGCGAGAAGTTGCCATGAAACTGAAGATCTCGTACAACGCTGTGTACTACTCCCTTCACAGAACAGCGCAAACTGGCTCTAACCATAATAGAAAGAGGAGTGGGAGGCCCCGGTGCACAACTGAGCAAGAGGACAAATACATTTGAGTGTCTAGTTTGAGAAACAGACGCCTCACAGGTCCTCAACTGGCAGCTTCATTAAATAGTACGTGCAAAACACCAGTCTCAACATCAACAGTGAAGAGGTGACTCTGGGGTGCTGACCTTCTAGGCAAAGTTGCAAAGAAAAAGCCATATCTCAGACTGGCCAATAAAAATAAAAGATTAAGATGGGCAAAAGAACACAGACGCTGGACAGAGGAAGATTGGAACAAAGTGTTATGGACAGACAAATCGAAGTTTGAGTGTTCGGATCACAAAGAAGAACATTTGTGAGACGCAGACCAAATGAAAAGCTGCTGGAGGAGTGCTTGATGCCATCTGTCAAGCATGGTGGAGGCAATGTGATTGTCTGGGGGTGCTTTGGTGGTGGTAAAGTGGGAGATTTGTACAGGGTAAAAGGGATCTTGAAGAAGGAAGGCTATCACTCCATTTTGCAACACCATGCCATACCCCGTGGACGGCGCTTGATTGGAGCCAATTTCCTCCTACAACAGGACAATGACCCAAAGCACAGAACCAAATTATGCAATAACTATTTAGGGAAGAAGCAGTCAGCTGGTATTCTGTCTATAATTGAGTGGCCAGCACAGTCACCGGATCTCAACCCTATTGAGCTGTTGTGGGAGCAGCTTGACCGTATGGTACGTAAGAAGTGCCCATCAAGCCAATCCAACTTGTGGGAGGTGCTTCAGGAAGCATGGGGTGAGATCTCTTCAGATTACCTCAACAAATTGACAACTAGAATGCCAAAGGTCTGCAAGGCTGTAATTGCTGCAAATGGAGGATTATTTGACGAAAGCAAAGTTTGAAGGACACAATTATTATTTCAATTAAAAATCATTATTTCTAACCTTGTCAATGACTACATTTCCTATATTTCCTATTCAAACTCATTTCATGTATGTTTTCATGGAAAACAAGGACATTTCTAAGTGACCCCAAACTTTTGAACGGTAGTGTATATTCACTACAGACTTCAATACCCACATCACACTGCAATATATAGACTATGTGTCTTTCCCAGATGGCACAGTCTGAAAATACCTCATTCTTAAAAATATGGGAGAATTCACTGCAAGGTCAGAACTCATTGAGACTCTCTGTGATTGCGTAACCTCCTGCTCAGCAGAGAGACATGTCATTTCACATAGAGTATTAAGCTGACATTGAAGCACATTTCATACATTGTACTGTAGCCATGACTAGACCTCTTGTCCCTTGCAGTGTTTTAGGATAGGAGCTGAGGCTTTGATAGAGAGTGAGTATGGCGCAGTGTGTTGCATCATGGCTAGAGAACCATGTAGTTTCATAGAGGCAGAGATACAGTAGTAGAAGCAGGGTGTGTCTGGGTGTGTTTCACAGGTGCAGATGCGCACATGCACACAAACTGGCAGTCTGTCTGTCAGGTCCCTGGCAAGGTAGCTGCTACAGGTGACATTGCAGTGCCCTTGGTGCTCTGATCTTAATGCTCTCTCAGTGAGGAGGCACTTTCATGTGAAGAGATTTCAGTAGGTGTGTCAGGCATTCACATTGTTCACTTCTCCTCTGAACACTAGAAATGTTCATGCTCAAACATTCTCAACATATTACTGAATTCCAAAATTGGCCCTTAGCCTCTACCCTTAGCACTTTACATAGATCTGAAAGGCTTGGTTGACGCAATATCTCCATCTTACCCTCCGATATAGACTAAGTGGAATTTTCCACATATTGAATAATCCTATCCAACCATTTGAGATCTACAGAAGTGCCTAGGGCAAGTGGCTAGTAGTAGATTTGGAATGCAGCCTATGAATATGTCTCTGTCAGAGACGGGATGAAGCCTTAGTGCTGCTAGATGACAGTGCAATACGCACACAGTGTAATGACTAATCTAACTCTGAACAGATTCTATTCAGCCTCAAATCTCAGAGAAATTGAGGGAAGAAAAGGAAAAAAGCTTAGAATCTCAGGATCATGGTTGTCATGGCTCCAGAATAGAGGTTTTACAAGAACCGAAAAGTAGCCCATCACATCTAGGAACTGGAAGAGCCTGTTATTTTCAAAGAACACTCAGACTACAGTAGTTTACTAGTATTTTATTAGGATCGCCATTAGCTGTTGCCAAGGCAGCCACTACTCTTCCTGGGGTCCAAACAGGAACACAAAAACAAAACAATAATTTACATCACAACAAAACATCACACAAGACATTGTGCAATATACAAATGTACACTGCTCCACCATTACAAATGTACAATATAAAATGTACAATATTACAATGTGTGGGTGTGTGTCTCTTCACAGTCCATGTTGTATTGTGAGGTGCTGTTTTATCTGTTTTTTTATTGATTTTCCTACTAGGTTGAAGTTACCCGATGTGTAAGAGAGTTTCATGTAGTCATTACTATTTAGTACGTTTCCCAGCCTCTGTTTTGGACTTAGGGACTGTGAAGAGACCCCTGGTGGTATGTCTTGTGGGGTACTACTGTACTGAAGGTTAAATAATGATTAGTTACTAATAATAAATAATAATATATTTTCTATGTAAAGTGTTTTTAATTGACATCTCAAAACGCTGCACCCAGACTCTGGTTTCCCGGACGCTGCCCGGCGGATCATGGGAATAATGCTGCCGGATCGCTAGTTGGCATCACTTATGGTCAGAACTACGACGGTATCTGATAGTCTTCAAACCTCCGACTTTCATTCTTGATTAATGAAAACATTATTCGGAATTGCTTTTGCCCGTCTTGCGCCGGTCCAAGAATTTCACCTCTAGCGGCACAATATGATTGCCCCCGGCCATCCCTCTTAATCATGGCCCCAGTTCAGAAGAAAACAAAATAGAACCGGAGTCTTATTCCATTATTACTAGCTGCGGTCTTGAGGTGACAGGGTCTGCTTTGAATACTTTATTTTCTGACCCCAAGGGACACTCCGTTAAGCATATCGAGGGGCCGGAGCTGAGAAAGGCCGTAGCTCGCCTCGTGGCAGACCGCCACCTCATACCCGAGATCCAACTACTAGCTTTTAAACTGCAGCAACTTTAAGATGCACTATTGGAGCTGGAATTACCGTAGGTGCTGGCATCAGATTTGCTCTCCAATGGATCCTCATTCAAGGATTTTAAGTGTACCTATTCCAATTACAGGGCCTCGAAAGAGTCCTGTATTGTTATTTTTCGTCACTACCTCCCCGAGTCAGGAGTGGGTAATCTGCGTGCCTGCGGTCTTCCTTGGATGTGGTAGCTGTTTCTCAGGCTTCCTCTCTGGAATCGAACCCCGATTACCCGTTTATGAATATTATCATATCCCAACTCCTTGCACATGAGGGATCATGGTCTCTCCTTACAACTTATCATAGGGATGCTTTTGGTGGAATACAGTGAGGGAAAAAAGTATTTGATCCCCTGCTGATTTTGTATGTTTGCCCACTGACAAAGAAATGATCAGTCTATAATTTTAAATGGTAGGTTTATTTGAACAGTGAGAGACAGAATAACAACAAAAAAATCCAGAAAAACGCATGTCAAAAATGTTGTAAATTGATTTGCATTTTAATGAGGGAAATATGTATTTGACCCCCTCTCAATCAGAAAGATTTCTGGCTCCCAGGTGTCTTTTATACAGGTAATGAGCTGAGATTAGGAGCACACTCTTAAAGGGAGTGCTCCTAATCTCAGTTTGTTACCTGTATAAAAGACACCTGTCCACAGAAGCAATCAATCAATCAGATTCCAAACTCTCACCATGGCCAAGACCAAAGATCTCTCCAAGGATGTCAGGGACAAGATTGTAGACCTACACAAGGCTGGAATGGGCTACAAGACCATCGCCAAGCAGCTTGGTGAGAAGGTGACAACAGTTGGTGCGATTATTCGCAAATGGAAGAAACACAAAAGAACTGTCAATCTCCCTCGGCCTGGGGCTCCATGCAAGATCTCACCTCGTGGAGTTGCAAAGATCATGAGAACGGTGAGGAATCAGCCCAGAACTACACGGGAGGATCTTGTCAATGATCTCAAGGCAGCTGGGACCATAGTCACCAAGAAAACAATTGGTAACACACTACGCCGTGAAGGACTGAAATCCTGCAGCGCCCGCAAGGTCCCCCTGCTCAAGAAAGCACATATACATGCCCGTCTGAAGTTTGTCAATGAACATCTGAATGATTCAGAGGAGAACTGGGTGAAAGTGTTGTGGTCAGATGAGACCAAAATAGAGCTCTTTGGCATCAACTCAACTCACCGTGTTTGGAGGAGGAGGAATGCTGCCTATGACCCCAAGAACACCATCCCCACCATCAAACATGGAGGTGGAAACATTATGCTTTGGGGGTGTTTTTCTGCTAAGGGGACAGGACAACTTCACTGCATCAAAGGGACGATGGACGGGGCCATGTACCGTCAAATCTTGGGTGAGAACCTCCTTCCCTCAGCCAGGGTATTGAAAATGGGTCGTGGATGGGTATTCCAGCATGACAATGACCCAAAACACACGGCCAAGGCAACAAAGGAGTGGCTCAAGAAGAAGCACAGTAAGGTCCTGGAGTGGCCTAGCCAGTCTCCAGACCTTAATCCCATAGAAAATCTGTGGAGGGAGCTGAAGGTTCGAGTTGCCAAACGTCAGCCTCGAAACCTTAATGACTTGGAGAAGATCTGCAAAGAGGAGTGGGGCAAAATCCCTCCTGAGATGTGTGCAAACCTGGTGGCCAACTACAAGAAACGTCTGACCTCTGATTGCCAACAAGGGTTTTGCCACCAAGTACTAAGTCATGTTTTGCAGAGGGGTCAAATACTTATTTCCCTCATTAAAATGCTAATCAATTTATAAAAATGTTGACATGCATTTTTCTGGATTTTTTTGTTGTCATTCTGTCTCTCACTGTTCAAATAAACCTACCAAAATTATAGACTGGGGCAAACGTACAAAATCAGCAGGGGATCAAATACTTTTTTCCCTCACTGTATGCATTTTAGTGAATCAATAGAATTATACATTTCGTTTTCAGCTTAGAGAACTCACTGAACTGTCTTCCAAATTACATCATCAATAGGAGACAGCTGTGTGCTTGGATGGACACAGGCCTGCATAGTATGCTTTTTTTGTCATATTATACCAGAGAACAATTGGATTTCAGTGACACGGAACAATAATGTAATTGCTTTCACAGTGCGAACAGTGTGACATAGTCATGGCAGACAGAGGATGTCTTCTAATAAACAAGCCAATTAATCAATTAGGGTTTATCACAACAATAAGGAAAAGGGGCCATCTTGTACAGATGTCTTCAACTGTGGAATGAATAGGAATTATGAAAAAAGTGCTTCCTCACAAACTATGATTTGAGGTGGTCAAACTGTTGTCATTAAGTCAGCATCGTTTATGAGATGATAGACGTTATAAGGGGGTCATACATCCTTATGACAAGTCTTACAATGCATTATAACCACATAATAACACATACTTGTTCCGACTTGCGTGGAAGAGCATTAGGTAGATACATTAATAACTATGGAGGGGTTTAAGATGAATATACAGTATGTCGTCACACAGTATATTCTGAAAGTATTCAGACCCCTTCACTTATTCCACTTTGTTACGTTATAACCTTATGCTAAAATTGATTATTTTTTTATTTACTCATCAATCTACACACAATACCCCATAATGGCAAAGCAAAAACAGGTTTTAAAATAAAAATAGGAAATATCAATTAATTTAATCAATTTTAGAATAAGGCTGTAACATAACAAAATGTGGAAAAAGTGAAGGGGTCTGAATATTTTCTGAGGTCTGAATACTTTCCGAATGCACTGTATGTGTAGTTGGTGTTACCCCTATCTCAAACTCAAAGGTATTCTCTCCAGCAATGGAAACTCCTGGTCAGTCAGGAGGTAAATCATGTTTGCTCTGGGAGCACCTCCCTGCCTGCCAAATGACTATAAACTGCTTTAGATAACAGATGTTCAAGTTGGTAGACCGGGACATTGTGAAACGTCAATCAGGGGAGCCGAAACATTCATCATGATAGCCAGGTGAATAACATCCGCTTCACAGGTGGTCAGTCAAAGAGGATCAGGTTTAACCCAGGCTATTTCTGCCACGTCAGTGCAGGATTAGACCAGGAGAGTGCCACACTTCTGCCCAGTGGACACACTGAGTCGCACTCACTTCCTCACTCAACGGCCCCTCTCTAGACAGACAGGCACACACAAACACACAGGTCTAATGTCAAGGGTCGGTCCACACAAGAATAGTAATACAAACCTAAAGTATTGTCATTACACTTCTGCTAAATCTACTCCCTCACTATGGCCCCATTCTCAGAGACATTTTACCCCCAAAAAGCCATCACAACTGTCAGTTTAACTGGAGAGGCAGGGAGAGAAATCACTTCCCCATTGCCTTATACTTACAACATTAGCTAGCTAGTTAGTTTATTGTTCTGTGTAAACTGCCACCACAGTACAGGTTAGGCTGTATGAGAGATGTCACTCTCAGAGCACAAATGGACGTTGACAGAAAAACCCTTCTCTAATGTTGAAAAAACAACCCTTTTTAGCATGACAGCCTTCATCAGTGTTATTTATCCTGTGGTACAGTATACAACTCATAATGACATCTCCCGAGTGGCGCAGTGGTCTAAGGCACTGCATCGCAGTGCTAGCTGTGCCACTAGAGATCCTGGTTCGAGTCCAGGCTCTGTCACAGCCGGCCGCGACCGGGAGACCCATGGGGCGGCGCACAATTGGTCCAGTATCGTTCAAGGTAGGGGAGGGTTTGGCCGGCAGGGATGTGGGTTCGTTTCCCACGGGGGGCCAGTATAAAAAAAAATAAACATGTATGCATTCACTAACTGTAAGTCGCTCTGGATAAGAGCGTCTGCTAAATGACTAAAATGTAAATGTTAGAGGAGGGGGGAGGAAAAAGAAAGGGAAACGTGATTGTCTAATGATGCTTTAAACTGGGGATAAAGGAGCCCAGGGCAAAGATGATACAGAGTAAGTAGGCCAGTGCTGCCTGCCTGTGTGCTGTGCCTAGTAAGGTTTGCCAGTCTCTGTGATAAGCAAAACCTCTCATAGCCTCATTCACAGCCATTATTGTGCACCATGTGAAATCGGCACTTAGCTGGCTAGCCAGCCATCAGTCTCTCTGGCAATGGAATAGAGCGTTTTTAGCAAACAAACCACCGTCTGTTGTGTAAAAAAGGTAATGGTTTATTTTGAATTAAAATGAATTAAAGCCAGGTTTAGGTGCTCCTACAACATATTTGGTCTTGTTTGAGAGAGGCAACAAAGGAAACCCTGCTGAGAGACAAATTGTGTGGAAATATAAAATCTCTGCTGATCGTGCATTCTTTTACATTATTTTCCTGGCAAATGAAACATTACAGTACAAGACTTTTCATGTTGTGAATCAAGTAAAAAGTGTCTTAGCTTATGGCTTGTTTACTAGCTTCTAGTTCAGCAAGGCATTAAAATAACTCTCCTTAATTTACAACACTGCTTTCCAATCCGAGCAAATCAAAAGTCTCTTATCTTGACCCATGTCAACAACAAGAAGTCATGATTCCTCTTGTTTTTCTTCCTTGTCAAGAGCTGTCAAGTGAGCTGACGTCAGCCCAATATCCAACAGACAGACAGGCACACACAGAAAGAGCAAGAAAGAAACAGAGAAAGGGAGAGAGAGAGAGAGAGAGAGAGAGAGAGAAAGAGGGGAAGGTAGAGATTATGTGCTCTCCCTCCCCAGCTAAAGTATCTGTCGCTAATGCACTATGGTCATTAGGGATTACCGCTTTCACAGAAATGATTCTGTTGAAATTGTTAAAATGTAATACGTAACAAATATATTCCCATATTGCATGTCCTTTTCGCCTGAAAGATTCTACTTAAAAAATGGTAATCATATTTTTGTATTAGAAAGAATGGATAATGTCACAACACAAATACCCAGCATGGCAAAAATTGGACACTTCTTCAGATGGCTGAATGGTTCAAGTGGCATCACAGATAGAAATATAACATGTGGAGTTAGAGAACAATGTTATTTCTATATGGTACATTTCTATCTGCATTACAAAATTGTGAATAAACCCCAGTTCAGGACATGACCAGAGCTCTGTTTTGTGCTCTCCTCACATGCAGTGGTGTAAAGTTCTTAAGTAAAAATACTTGAAAGTACTACTTAAGTAGTTTTTTGGGGTATCTGTACTTTACTATTTATATTTTTGACAACTTGTTACATTTTGAATGCTTAGCAGGACAGTAAAATTGTCTAATTCACACACTTATCAAGACAACATCCCTGGTCATCCCTACTGCCTCTGATCTGGCGGACTCACTAAACACATGCTTAGTTTGTAAATTATGTCTGAGTGTTGGAGCATGACCCTGGCTATCAGTAAATTAAATAAACAAGAATATTACGCCGTCTGGTTTGCTTTACATAAGGAATAAAAAAGTATTTATACTTTGACTTTTGATACTTACTGTAAGTATATTTAAAACCAAATACTTTTAGACTTTTCCTCAAGTAGTATTTTACTGGGTGACTTTCACTTTTACTTGAGTCATTATCTATTACGGTATCTTTACTTTTACTCAAGTATGAAAATTGGGTACTTTTTCCACCACTGCTCACATGGGACAACATCCCTCCCTCTCATCTGTTCTCCACCGAGACAGCTCTGATCTCCACATAATCAAATCAGTTATCACTGATACATGCCTATTCACTCAATGCACTAACCAGCAATCCATCTAGTTCAGTGAGCTTTGACCCTGCCCATTTAGGCTACAATCAACTACAGCCTCGATCTTAATTTGTTTCAGTTACTCCCATAAATCAATGTTTTTATACAGAAAATGGTGATTTTCAGATGAAAGGAGTAGATTACGTAGCACAGTACAGCATGTCCTGAAAATACAGAGAAGCGAGGACATCCATTTCATATTAAGCTGTTCTTTAATATAAAATAGGTCATGCTGTGGATTATAAATAATATGAGTTTCAGAGGGACTGGACCAAATGCACCAGTTTACACAAAGAGGATGTGAGGAAGAGCGCTACGTAATTTACAATCCTCTGGACGATGCAGTGCTACAGTGATATACTGTCACAGTACCATGAAAGGTAATTGTATGAAACTTAAATGACAATCTTTAAGACAGACCTACAGTATTCATGGGATGTGTCTGAAAACCCAATTATATTGTGGCTTATGTTCTAATGAGGTACCAGATATGACGTACCAGATATGACGTATCAGATATGAGACACAGATTCATAGGAATCTGTGATAATCTCAGATAATATATTCCTAAAAGTCGACACTCCCTTATACCAATTTAAGGAAAAGTGGTAATCATACTGTGTTGGTAAACATCCTTTATAGAGTGCATGGCCCACAAGATACTGCCTTGATCGCAATCAAACATTCACCCGGCGTTACAGCGCCACAAGGCTCAATCACACACAATAGGGAAGCAGCAACACCCAATTTACTGTGCTGGGTTAATATCATCCTAAAACATCTTAGATGACCCCAACAAGGCAACAACACATTCACTACTAGTCACTCACTGGTCTGTCCAATTCAAAAGGTAGAAGAAGGAATAGGCTTGCTCTTCTACCAAACTCTGAATTCTTCAAAACACTCTGGCTGCAGGTGTTTTGAAAGAAGAACCAAACCTACACTCACTGAACAAAACACACTGTTTGTCATCAAGGTTACCTTTTTGATCTTCTGAGCCTGGCCCCGCTGAGAAAGTGTGGCATGGTGAAGTTGGAGAGCACCGTCCACAGACTGGAGTCCGACATTGTGCCAAAGTCATGCCAGCCTCCTTCGGGAAGCGGGATGTGGGGACTCAGAAGACCCGGTGAAGAGACGCACCGGGTGTCAGTGACATGGGGGTGGGGAGCGACCCGTCCCCTACAATAGTCCCGGCGACAAGCGCCCCTACTCGAACAGCCCCCCTCTTCCTCCAAGGCTCCAAACTTACTCTGCTGCACGGGCACATCTGCAGCCAGCTGCGGCATACACACACACACACTGGCAGAGCAGACACTGCAGCGTCCTTTAACTGCTGCCCCAAAACCAAAAAATTAAAAGTACTCCAGGGATTGACAACACTTTGTTTGACATCAGGTAGTTATAAGCCGCTACGTCAGGGACACCTTATAACAGCAGACATTTGCTTTTCTTGTCTGTGTCCATCTGTATCCCATACACTCACTCAACCTGCTCCCTCTCTCTCCCAGCTCAACATGCTCCATATCATGTAACAGGCGGCATCTACCACTCTGCGTCCCAGGCAGGGGGAGGGGTTGTGAGTCAGTGCGGCGCTGCATCATCAGCAAACATTGCAGTGCATTCACAGCTTTCACAATCTGTCTCCCCTCCAAAATGTCCCGTGGGCTGGCCGGTCTTAAGTACACATACAGTCTTGACAGTTGGCTATTGAATTTGGCTGAGATCATCCTGCATGTGTGTGTTAAAAGGGAGGCTGGGCATGCAGTTGGGTAAGAGGCATGCAGCCACACGATCCACAGCAGATAGCATGGCATGGCGTGGAGTCAACAGTGATCTCAGTCAGGTTCCTGTTACACTGTGTGTCCTCCACCTGAGGAGCCTGGTGAGATACACACCTCTCCCTGAGGGGAAACACTGACACTCATTGACACCCAGTCAGGGACAAAGAATGGGATCCAATCACGGAACACAGGCATTGATTACTTACTGATGCAGTACTGCAAAAAAGTGGCCAAAGTCCAACCATATATTTTACATTTACATTTTAGTCATTTAGCAGACGCTCTTATCCAGAGCGACTTACAGTTAGTGAGTGCATACATTTTCATACCTGACCAGGAAGAACTACTGGCCATATCTAGCTGTAGATAGTATTGTGTCTCCACTGCACGGAGACTTGCTATCTTTCTATCATACAATCAGGTTTTCCTGATCATATGACCTGGCCAAGAAAATGTCACATGGTCTGTAAAAACAAGGTCACATTGTCTGTAAAAACTCAGCGTCCCTTGATGATAACGTGTTCTGTAAAAACCTAGGGTTCCTCGTCAGGACCTGTGATAGAACACGTTCCTAAACTGTGAAGCAATGATACTGATGTCAGGTAGCAATGCAGGCCTCTAAGCCAGCCCCACAGTGCTCTGTGTCCCAGTAGAGGGATGTGACAGGTCCAGCCCTACTCTAATTATGGCGTTGCTCTGCTTCTGGGCTCCAGATAAGAGAGGGTGATTTCAAAGGCACAACCACTGTTACCGGTACAATGGTTCAGTTATTAGATGGAGATGTGCAGACTAGTCCGAAGATAGATTTGAAGTTAAACTTTATTGGAAGCGCATTCAAAGGATTTGTCAATAAATAGAGGTGAACTTTAAAACTGGTGGTTTATTGATTTTTATTGGTTAAAACATTTATATTTCTGCGGCCTGTCATGGATTTCGACAGATATGCTGACTGGTGTCTGCTGGTAGCATTTGTAACTGCTGGTTATACAATCTAATATACACCATATTAATATTATAATTGTATAAACACAATTCTAAATATATGGGAATTCTGCATAGTGTTGACCTCAAACTACAATGTATATTACAAAACGTCAATATTCGACTCAATAAAACCTGCAATCCATGTTAAATTATACACTTGAATATAGTTACGAGCAGCAATGAACGGGGTTCACAGGATAACAGAAAGGACAAGATCAGTTGGATAACAAATAAAGCACTATCATGTAGGATCTATCTTCCTTTATGTTCAATCAGTGAAAGCATGAGCATGTTTATTAAAGACTGATGTAATGAGTCTAAATACAAAATCTGAAATGAATCTGACGTATGGTCATGAGAAGATGGTTGCAGATGATTTTCAACATTAGCGTTACATATGCAAAGAATGGGTTGTTAATAGCTTGTTGTCTTTTGAACTAATACCAAATTCAGTGTGGTTCATCATTCAGTGTGGTTCATCTTAGGGATGTCTACGAGAGCGATGTTAAGTTTCAAGTTAATAGGCCCCTGTGGAGTGGATTTACAGTGGTTTAAATGTACACATAAAATCAGATTTTTTATTTGTCAATAACTCAGCCATCTTTGATCAATCCCTTAGCTTTTCTCAAACTAAGTTAAGAAATGTACCATGTGCCTATATTCCAACTTTGGTGTCATTTGGTCCTTTGGGTCATGAGAATAATCATTTTAAGCATATTTTAGCATATTAGCGAATGTGTTACTACTAGTATAGTGTGGCAATCTTTGAACGCATCAACGTTCTTTTCTCAAACTCTTCTGGACTATTGTGATTGTGAAGTCCAAAGACCAAATTTGGAGTAAATCAGACTTTTTTTTTTAAATCTTTTTTTAAATATTTAAAAATCAGACTTTTTAAATATTTATTTTAAGCATTAGCATTAGTCAAAAAGGTGAATTTTTAAATATTAATGCCAAACGTAACATGGTAATGCCTTTGATGACCCTAAAAACGCTTAAACTTGACAGGCCTTTGTGGAGAGGATTTACAAAGGATTTAAGTGGACAAATAAAATTGCATTTCCTGATTTATCATTAACTCAGCCATCTCTTAACCAATCCCTTAGCTTCTCTCAAACTAAGTTAAGAGATGTACCATGGGCCTAAATACTGAATTTCCACATTTCCAAGATGGAGGATAATCTATCCTGACGGACCTTATGGGTCCTTGAGGCAAATGTGTTCAGCATTAGGAAAGACAACTACATACAAAGTTTCACGTCTCTTTAAGTGAGACAGCTTATAACAGCGCCACCTATAGGCCAATCGGTGCCATTCTTTTTGAAGTTACTCATGGCCTGATGTGCTAATTCTCTTGCCCTTGACTTACAGAGGTGAGCTGCAAATATTTTGGGGAAAGATTATACATTCTGTGCAGCACAGCAATTAGCCAAATAGACTAATCTCTCCTAATTCATTAATCCTGATTAAAGTTCACTATGTTCTCTGGAATCACTGTGAAACATTGTCCTGATGACTAATATTACACATAGGGGGATGACTGACACCAGACACTTGACTTCAAAGGCTTTGTACTTAAAATGGATTAGCTGATGGATACCCAGCCTGCCCTTGCTGGTTAGCCTAGTGAGTCATTATATCCTTTGCTTACTGACTGGTTAGCATTTGCAAGCTAATGTAGCGACTGTGATTTGTCTTTTGTTACTTAACGGGTAATCTCTCGAGGACAGATCAAGCATCTGACCAAATACGCAAGATTTTATTTCTGGGTTAAGCGACCTGTCATGTCTACTTACCAGGTAGACATGACCTGACAACCAAATAAAATAAAATAAATGTGTTGTCTCCAGTAGAAAAAATCTAAACAAGACAATACTCTAAAATAAATGTACAAAGTGGCAGTTTCCTGCTGTCAGAGTAAACTTGCACGCATGACTGTAAGTCGCTTTGGATAAAAGCGTCTGCTAAATGGCATATTTATTTATTATTTAAACTGGAAAACACTAGCTAGCAGTAGCAGCTAGCGCTAAACTAGCTCTGACAGACATGCTCATGTCTGAGGTGTTCACCATACTAGTCAGTGTAGACCTTCCCGTTGGTTACTCAGTGTGACACTAACAACAGTAACCAGGAGACAACACAGGGCAAACTTAAAATACACATTCAAGTAAAGGTCAACTACGGAGTCAAATTTCAAATAAACAAACATGCCAAAATTGTAGATAGGAAAAGCAAAACGCAGATAGAATAAAATAGTAGCATCAATGATGTAATGATTTTGGTGATCAGCACTTTCCTATTTATTCTCAATTAAGAGGTTTTCTAGTTTCAATTAGGAACATTACAATATTAATACTGTATGGCGCAAATGCTGAAATCTTTGTGAAAGTGATTCACTTGAACGTAAGAGCGTTGTGCCAGTAACCGAAAGGTCGCTGGTTCTAATCCCTGAGCCGACTAGGTGACAAAAAAAATCTGTCGATGTGCCCTTAAGCAAGGCACTTAACCCTAATTGCTCCTGTAAGTCGCTCTGGATAAGAGTGTCTGCTAAATGACTAAAATGTAAATGTAAGTTCCTCTCAATAGACATTTAAGAGTAGCTAGCAGCACAAGAGGTGGTCATCGGATGTGAGGGGGTGTTGTGCTACTCATTGATGAACACTTGGCTGTCAAGGACTTTGTCTTTCATACCATCTGTATATTCCCAATTGAAAGCATGTCTGGCGTACACACATGCACTGCCAATGGCTTTTTAGGAAGTATAGCATATTCTATAAAGAATATTCATGACCAACACTATATAATGGTATAACTAATGGCATTAGTCCACTCCAAACATAACAAAGCATTTACATTACAACAGTCACATGAAACTGATGGACACGTACTTTGTCATCACAGTTGAATAAATCTATCGATCGATCGATCTATTTATCCTAAATAAGAATCCTTTCCTCATTTTAGCATGGATACTCTTGAACTTGACTAATTACAATCTAGGGCCTCATTTATAAAAGTCGCGAAAATTTCACACTAAATATCTACATGCATCATTGCTAAAAATTGAGATTCCTAAACTTGGCGTACACCATATATACGCATGTTTCCCTTTATAAATCAGACCCGTAGTAAAACTGTGCGCACAAGAACGAGGATTATAACTCCGCCTGAAAAACACGCTCTATTCACCTTTTGTGGTGACAATAACGCCCTTAATTTACTGTATAATTTGGAACTATTGGAATTAGGCAACGGCAGTTTCTAAAAGAAAGCGCAATGGCAAATTTGATCAAATGTTTTTGGTGTTGGCAGAATATTTTATTATTTTGCAGTAACTTATGCTGTTTTTGGAAAAGTTTAACAAAATAAAAAAACAATGGCAAATCGTTGTGGACTCGTCAGCAGAACGTTTAAATTCAACAATGTCTGCATTGACTTTTCCCCAAAATGTAATACGCTGGACTGCCTGCAAATTCTGAAACATTGCCTAGGCTACACATTTTATAACAGTACTTACAGTAGTGATGGCAGGCATCCTTGGGCCAGTAACCGAAAGTTTGCTGATTCGAATATCCGAGCCGACAAGGTGAAAAATCTGCTAATGTGCCCTTGAGCAAGGCACTTAACCTTAATTAGTTCCAAGGGTGCCGTACTACTCTGTCTGACCCTGTAAAACAACAAATTTCACTGCACCTATATTTTTGTGTATATTTTAGTTGCATACAGTGCATTCGGAAAGTAATCAGACCCCTTGACTTTTCCACATTTTGTTACGTTACAGCCTTATTCTAAAATTGATTTTATATATATTTTTTTAAATGTCCTCAATCTACACATAATACCCCACAATGACAAAGCGAAAACTGTTTTAAATGTTTGCTAATTTATTAAAAATAACAGAAATAACTTATGACAAAGCCCATAATGACAAAGCGCATAATGTTTGAACATTTATTAAAAATAAAAAACATACCATATTTAAATAAGTATTTAGACCCTTTGCTATGAGACTCAAAATTGAGCTCTGGTGCATCCTTTTTCCATTGATCATCCTTGAGATGTTTCTACAACTTGGAGTCCACCTGTGGTAAATTCAATTGATTGGGCATGATTTAGAAAGGCACACACCTGTCAATATAAAGGTCCCACAGTTGACAATGCATCTCAGAGAAAATACCAAGCCATGAGGTCGAAGGAATTGTCCGTAGAGCTCTGAGACAGGATTGTGTCGAGGCACAGATCTGGGGAAGGGTACCGGAATTTATTCTGCAATGGTTATGAAAATAAAATAGGAAATGGATTCTCATGTCTACATTTGTTGGATTCAAAAAAACAATACACAGATTTTCGCTCTTCTTACTAACGTCAAATGGCTGAATCTTGTTATTAGGCTATGTTCTTTTTTTTATGAATAAAAAATCATCATATCCCCCATTTGCGTGTCATCATATCCCCCATTTGCACAAAATACCAACTTGCCTGGTTGCAATACAATACTTCAACCACTAGAAAATGTGCATACGCATGGTCTGAATATTGCATTCTCACGCTAAGTTCAATTTTTATAAATGCCTACTTTTGCGGGAAAACTGGAGCAGGCATGTTTTGGGGTATATTTTGTACGTACGTAACGTTTATAAATGAGGCCCCTGTAGCATATCAATCACACAAGTAAAACAGCATGTTTCTCAGAAAGGATGAACTCCTTTCCCCTTTGTCCTTCCCATCACAAACAAATAACTTGGTGTAGGAGGGGAGAAGACGAGGGATTATGTCAAATATTAATTAACCAGAATGGTTACTACAACAAAAGGAGGGATCGGGCTCAATGACCAGAGGAACCTACTCCAGGAACAAAAGGCTGATTCAGTGCAGCTCGGCAGGTGACATCAAGATATAGTGAAGAGGACCGTGTGACCTGCTATCTCTGACAACATTAGTGCGCAGAGAGGAGAGAAAATAAGGACTTGGGGAAAGAGAGAAGAGCGAAAATTGAAGGGGAACACTCAGGGAGACAGCCATGTCCCCCTCTTCCTCTGTCACTTCTCCAGATGATACAGAGTCCCTTTGAAGTCTTGACATGAATCAGTCACAGTAGCAAGAAGCACAGGTTCACTGACCAGATAGGAACTATCTAAGTATATTCTGCTATTGACTAGTGCTGGGAATTGCCAGGGACATCACAATACGATATTATCACGATACTTAGGTGCTGATACGATATGTATTTTGAGTCTATATTTATCACGATTCTATACGTATTATGATTCGATACTACATTGTTATTGCAATTCAATGTTCCAAACATATTGCTCACTAGATATGCTGCAGAGGGACAAGAGAGAGACATAATAAAAACAAGTTTTGCTCAGTCATGGAAATAAAAGTGCTGAAAACATGCTGGCTTACCATTTAAAAAGAAGATTGAGGCCAAGCTATAGGAGGAGAACTAGCGCTAGCTAACGTTAACTACCTAGCAAAACATGGTGAACCAGAATGTTTAATACAACAAAAGGAGGAATCGGGCTCAATGACCCAGTTGAATATGCAAAACCAGAGGAACCTACTCCAGGACCAAAATGCTGATTCAGGGCAGCTCGCCAGGCGACACATCAAGAGACAGTGAAGAGGACAGAGTGACCTGCTATCTCCGACATCATTAGTGCAAAACGCGGAGAGGAGAGAAAATAAGAACTTGGGGAGAGAGAAGAGAGAAGAGAGAGAGAAAATGGGAACACTCAGGGAGACAGCCATGTCCCCCTCCTCCTCCGTCACTTCTCCAGTTGATACAGACTCCCTTTGAAGTCTTAAATGCATCAGCCACAGTAGCAAGAACCACATGCTCACTAACCAGATAGCAGAATATACTTAGATGGTAACTATTGACTAAGGCTGGGATTTGCCAGGGACCTTACAATATCATTATATCACTATACTTGGGTGCCGGTACGACATGTATTGTGATTCTATATGTATCACGAAAACATGTTGGTTTACCATTTAAAATGAAGATTGACGCCAAGCTATAGGCCGAGAATTACCGACGTTTTGGCTCAGGTACAGCCAACTAGTGATAGCTTACGTTAAATACATGAGGCTCTATTTTCGGCTGGCGTTACGACAGCGCTAGTATCAAACTCACGCTCTTCTGCAATATCGACTTGTAAAAGCCAGCGCTCTGCTATTTTCCAAAAGCTGGTCTTAGCGGTAACGCAATTAGTTATGGCATACATTTTGCCAGCGGAGGCACACAGTAGCCTAATCAATAGTTGACTAAATTCCACTCCATATTCCTATGTCCAAAAAAGTTTAATTGTAAAACGCTTTCCTTGTATCTATGTTTGTCCTTTTAGTTGCATGCCTTTCTTTGTTTGCTGAAATCCACTTTTTCAATAAACATTAAATCAAATACAACCACAGACTGTTTCCCTGTTGAGATTCAATTGGCACATGCACATCTGCGCCGAGTTGCCATCTTAGAGCAAGAGCAATGAGCAAACAGTCGGTGATTGTATTTGATTTACTGAAGTATGGATGGTCCATGGCTCGAACATGAAGTGCATTTCCGAAATAGTACACACCCCACACACTCGTTCAAAACAACTGGTAACTCTGAAAAATACGAGGAAAAATCATGACGTCAGGGATCTTCAGGTCGGAAAGTCGAAGCTCTAGAAAGATGCCAGATTTCCCGAGTTGAATGACTGTTCAAAGCTTGTTTTTTTCCGAGTTCCCAGTTGTGTTGAACGCGGCATTAGAGTTGGGATTATGGTTAATTGTTTAGCTAGCTAGCTACATATCTAAACAAAATCTGTGCATCGACACAATCCTGTCTCGGAGATCTACGGACAAGTCCTTCAACCTCATGGCTTGGATTTAGCTCTGACATGCACTGTCAACTGTGGGACCTTATATAGACAGGTGTGCCTTTCCAAATCATGTCCAATTATTGAATTTACCACAGGTGGACTCCAATCAAGTTGTAGAAACATCTCAAGGATGATCAATGGAAACCGGATGCACCTGAGCTCAATTTCGAGTCTCATCGCAAAGGGTCTAAATACTTATGTAAATAAGGTATCTGTTTTTTTTATTTGTAATAAATGTGCAAACATCACGCGCTGTCGTCATTATGGGGTAGTGTGTAGATTGCTGAGGATTATTTATTTATTTATTCCATTTTAGAATAAGTCAAGGGGTCTGAATACTTTCCAAAGGCACTGTAAGCACTGTGTCCTCCTCTTCCATCAATGCTGCTCCAAAGGCAGAATATTTCAGAGAGAAATCCAAAAACACACTTCTGTCAGAACAAACAGATAATTGCATGCAATTTCGACTCAACCTTTCACAATCCAGCATTATTTGTTCCTCAACCACCAAAAACAAAATGGCCTTGATGGTCGAAGAAGTAGAGCTTGTGACGCTTACCTCCAAAAATGAAACGCGTGCAGCGGGCTGAGCGGGCTGCAAGGACTTGTGGGTGTCGGGCTCAAGCTTCGGGGAGTGAGGCTGGAAGTTAAATGTAAGTTTTGTAAATAGTGATTTCTTTATCACACTAAATTTGCACAGGACAATGATTACTCTCACTTAGAAGCCCTGTGAAGTGATTTTGGCTGATGTATGCAGACACATACCCTGTTCTGCTAGCTAGCTGACATACATTAACCACAGCATCACAGCATAACAAATGGTCCCCTTTGAAATGAAACAAAATGGTGTTTTGGAAATAGGTTACTAAGGTACTTGTCTATTCACACAACACAGGTTTAGCTTCTTTGAGGATTAGAGACTTTGTTTGGTCCTTGAGGCTTGATTGGTTTAAGCGATTATAATAAAAACGGTCTAAACTATCCACACACAGAGGTGGAGTGAAACCTGAAACAGGCAAACAATGAAACCAACTCCTACTTGAAATCTGAAGGATTACTAAAGGCTATGAGAAGACAATCATGTAACCTTGGCCTTCTACCCCTTTACAGTAACTTCACTGATGGAAAGAAATCTCACTTCTTAAAAAGGTCTTCACTTTACATGTGATAGATATCTTTTAGCCCTCCAAACCATTGCATGTTTACTTTGAGTAATCCAAATAAATAAAAAAGTCAGACTTTTGCCTGCTATCATGGCACTTAGTAGACAGAATCTAAAATGATTAGCGAATAATAGTACAGTATCGCAACAGTATCAGTAGTCTGTGATTAAACACTGGTATTGTTCCATAGAGCTGATGAATTCAAAATCAAACCATAGACTTTCCTGTCAGTAATGACACTGAACTGGATCTAAATTAAATGAGTAGGCAACGTATGTGCCTACAGAGCAATACCTGCAATTGCGCTAGCTTAAGCCTCGGAGGACGCAAACAAACATGTGCCTTGGTGACCCGAGAGAACCCAATCGACTGCCTTCACGGGTCATTACACTAAGAACTAATCTGTATGATGTGCAATAGGAAAATGAAAGGGCCATAACAGAGCCTGTGTTGTTTGAGTCTCTGGCCGTGCAGATTACTGTGACTGGTAGCAGGCAGGATCCGTTAGCCAACAAGGCCTTGGGTATAAGACCGCTCTACTGCCAATCAACATATTGATCATGCCTCACAAATGCCTGCCATTTAATAGTCACACTGTCACAATGATTTAGTGGTGCGTTTCAGTATGTGTGAGAGTGTACGTCTATGTGTGTTTGTGTGTGTGTCAGTGTGTCGTCACAACCAAACAGAGGTTGTGTGGCAGTCCTCTGCTTGACAGACACACACACAGTCCCTGTCGCTATAAATCAATGCAGAGGATTTGACATTCCACATCCTGCTGTGTACGCTGCAACAGTGCTGCTGCTGTATGTGGCAATGCTGCATAATGATAAACGCTCCACAACGCTTGTTGTAGCTACAGAGAAATAACAACAACAAAAGGTGCAGCAGCAGCAGCAGAGACCAATGAAGCGGTCTGCTGCAGTGTGGAGCAGTGGTGCTGTCACCACCACAAGAGAAAAAGAGAGGGAAAATACTCACTCCAATGTCAGTCCGGGAATCCTCAGCCTCTCCCGCTGGGCTTTCATGGCTGAACTGTGCTCGCCTGCTTTATTGTGCACATGATATATACACACCACTCAGCCACGTAGCCACCCCCCTTATCCTCTACCCTGCACTGAACTGACAAAGAGCCAGAGCCAGCCACCACCATAGAGGAATGGGGCTAGCCTAACCCTCTCCTCTGACAGAAAATAAGAGGGAGAGGACAGGAAAGAAGAGGTAAACGGCAACAACACTGCAGCTTGTTTCGGGTCCTTCCACCACGTTCCACCGTGAGGCTGTCAGAGGAGATCGTCAGCCTGAGGTAGCAGGGAGGGTGGGAGGGCACAGAGGCAGGACAATACCCCTCCCTTTCCCCTCCCCTCACAGACACACCTCCCCCCTTCATATTGCAAATACACACACGATTTCACTCATCGGCGTCTCCTCTACCCCTTTCTTCCACTGACTGGTGATTCACTGCAGCAACATCATAGCTCAGAATGTATTCATCCTATATTCTGTCTATCCTTCTTCTTCTCATCCTCTATGCGGTCTATCCTTTCCATCACGTCATCATGACTGGTCCTGACACCACAGAATGTCCCCTCACAGCACACAATGTCACTGCAGGGCTGCATTCATTTCCATATCTCCTCCATTCAAAACAATGATGTCATACTAGAAAATGTGGACCCTACATGCGTCATTCCAAACTGTTGCTTTCCAATATCCAGAATAAAGCAATGGATGAGAAGACATGAGCAGTCATTTTCGGGGAGGGCAAGAGCATACCTCAGAAGGTCAATAATAAAGTGGGAAGATCCCCCCACACTACCGCCTCCTCCGGTCCCCCTCCACCCCTGCAGTGCTTTAGTCCACCCCTGGGGCAAGTGCTTATTCACCGATAAAACACACCCTGACGTGCATCATCCGCCTTTTACTGTTATACAATACGTATTGTTAAATAATCATGGTGTACTGTATGTAACATATACCGCATCAATAACTACATTATTGATAGTCTGTCATGATGATGATATACTGGAGGATCAATTAGAAAACAGCCAAGGAGAGACTTTCCGTCACATCAAAGCATATAGGGAATTGTGTATTTAAAATAGCTGTGAAATACAGTGTTGTGTATATAGGCTACAGGCAGTGCTGTCAAGATGTCTGTATTCTCAAACGTTTCTCTGGAAGCACATTCTATATATATATATATATATATATATATATATATATATATATATATACATACAGGTAAAAGTCAGTAAATTAGAATATTTTGAAAAACTTGATTTATTTCAGTAATTGCATTCAAAAGGTGTAACTTGTACATTATATTTATTCATTGCACACAGACTGATGCATTCAAATGTTTATTTCATTTAATTTTGATGATTTGAAGTGGCAACAAATGAAAATCCAAAATTCCGTGTGTCACAAAATTAGAATATTACTTAAGGCTAATACAAAAAAGGGATTTTTTAGAAATGTTGGCCAACTGAAAAGTATGAAAATGAAAAATATGAGCATGTACAATACTCAATACTTGGTTGGAGCTCCTTTTGCCTCAATTACTGCATTAATGCGGCGTGGCATGGAGTCGATGAGTTTCTGGCACTGCTCAGGTGTTATGAGAGCCCAGGTTGCTCTGATAGTGGCCTTCAACTCTTCTGCGTTGTTGGGTCTGGCATTCTGCATCTTCCTTTTCACAATACCCCACAGATTTTCTATGGGGCTAAGGTCAGGGAGTTGGCTGGCCAATTTAGAACAGAAATACCATGGTCCGTAAACCAGGCACGGGTAGATTTTGCGCTGTGTGCAGGCGCCAAGTCCTGTTGGAACCTGAAATCTCCATCTCCATAGAGCAGGTCAGCAGCAGGAAGCATGAAGTGCTCTAAAACTTGCTGGTAGACGGCTGCGTTGACCCTGGATCTCAGGAAACAGAGTGGACCGACACCAGCAGATGACATGGCACCCCAAACCATCACTGATGGTGGAAACTTTACACTAGACTTCAGGCAACGTGGATCCTGTGCCTCTCCTGTCTTCCTCCAGACTCTGGGACCTCGATTTCCAAAGGAAATGCAAAATTTGCTTTCGTCAGAAAACATGACTTTAGACCACTCAGCAGCAGTCCAGCTCTTTTTTCCTTAGCCCAGGTGAGACGCTGCGCTGTTTCTTGGTCAACAGTGGCTTGACACGAGGTATGCGGCAGTTGAAACCCATGTCTTTCAAGCGTCTCTTGGTGGTGGATCTTGAAGCCCTGACTCCAGCAGCTGTCCACTCCTTGTGAATCTCCCCCACATTTTTGAATGGGTTTTTTTTCACAATCTTGACTAGGGCGCGGTGATCCCTATCGCTTGTACACTTTTTCTGACCACAGTTTTTCCTTCCCTTTGCCTCTCTATTAATGTGTTTGGACACAGAGCTCTGAGAACAGCCAGCCTCTTCTGCAATAACCTTTTGTGTCTTTCCCTCCTTGTGCAATGTGTCGATGGTCGCCTTTTTGGACAGCTGTCAAATCTGAAGTCTTCCCCATGTTTGTGTAGGCTTCAGAACTGGACTGAGAGACCATTTAAAGCCCTTTGCAGGTGTTTTGAGTTAATCAGCTGATTAGTTTGTGGCACCAGGTGTCTTCAAAATGTAACCCTTACACAATATTCTAATTTTGTGACACACGGAATTTTGGATTTTCATTTGTTGCCACTTCAAATCATCAAAATTAAATGAAATAAACATTTGAATGCATCAGTCTGTGTGCAATGAATAAATATAATGTACAAGTTACACCTTTTGAATGCAATTACTGAAATAAATCAAGTTTTTCAAAATATTCTAATTTACTGACTTTTACCTGTATATATATATATATATATATATATATATATATATATATAGATAGATAGATAGATAGATAGATAGATAGATAGATAGATAGATAGATAGATAGATAGATATATATATAGATATAAATAGATAGAAGAGAGATAGAGATAGATTTCTTAAAGAGAGAAAGTGCCGGCCAACAGTGCAGTCAACTGTTTCCAGGACTCCTTCCAGACAGCGTATCACAGAGTGCAGAGTGAACCAGACAGACAGATAATGCACTAATGTTGCCACTCTTCAGAAAATCTATCAATTGTTTATTACCGGGAGCCAGGTTCTAGGAAAAAAGCAGGCAGTAACTGGGATGTGAGAAGGTATGTACAGTGAGGGAAAAAAGTATTTGATCCCCTGCTGATTTTGTACGTTTGCCCACTGACAAAGACATGATCAGTCTATAATTTTAATGGTAGGTTTATTTGAACAGTGAGACAGAATAACAAAAAAAAAAGAAAAACATGTCAAAAATGTTATAAATTGATTTGCATTTTAATGGGGGAAATAAGTATTTGACCCCCTCTCAATCAGAAAGAATTTCTGGCTCCCCGGTGTCTTTTATACAGGTAACGAGCTGCGATTAGGAGCACACTCTTAAAGGGAGTGCTCCTAATCTCAGCTTGTTACCTGTATAAAAGACACCTGTCCACAGAAGCAATCAATCAATCAGATTCCAAACTCCCCACCATGGCCAAGGCCAAAGAGCTCTCCAAGGATGTCAGGGACAAGATTGTAGACCTACAGAAGGCTGGAATGGGCTACAAGACCATCGCCAAGCAGCTTTATGAGAAGGTGACAACAGTTGGTGCGATATTCGCAAATGGAAGAAACACAAAAGATCTGTCAATCTCCCTCGGCCTGGGGCTCCATGCAAGATCTCACCTCTTGGAGTTGCAATGATCATGAGAACGGTGAGGAATCAGCCCAGAACTACATGGGAGGATCTTGTCAATGATCTCAAGGCAGCTGGGACCATAGTCACCAAGAAAACAATTTGTAACACACTACGCTGTGAAGGACTGAAATCCTGCAGCGCCCGCAAGGTTTCCCTGCTCAAGAAAGCACATATACAGGGCTGTCTGAAGTTTGCCAATGAACATCTGAATGATTCAGAGGAGAACTGGGTGAAAGTGCTGTGGTTAGATGAGACCAAAATCGAGCTCTTTGGCATCAACTCAACTCGCCGTGTTTGGAGGAGGAGGAATGCTGCCTATGACCCCAAGAACACCATCCCCACCGTCAAACATGGAGGTGGAAACATTATGCTTTGGGGGTGTTTTTCTGCTAAGGGGACAGGACAACTTCACCGCATCAAAGGGACAATGGACGGGGCCATGTACCGTCAAATCTTGGGTGAGAACCTCCTTCCTTTTTTTGTTGTTATTCTGTCTCTCACTGTTCAAATAAACCTACCATTAAAATTATAGACTGATCATGTCTTTGTCAGTGGGCAAACGTACAAAATCAGCAGGTGTTCAAATAATTTTTTCCCCTCACTGTACCTCTAGTACAGCAGAACTAGGGCAGGCAGGCCGCTCTGAGCACCACTCATTCACATTGTAGCGTAGCTACAAAACTTTGTCAGCCGGTGATTGTCAAGCAAATAACTGTCGTTCTCACTGTAATTTACGCCAATTAACAAACACATTTAGCATCTCCTGGCTTCCACACACAGCCTACAAGCCACTGATGCAGACCTTTGGAACATCACATTTTAAAAAGTCTAACAAATCCATGTAATATAGCCTACACCTTCACAATAAATCCATTATTTATTTTAGACTAGGTCTAAAGAGCATGATCTGGCTATGCCAAAATGTTGTGGGCTACACTAGTTCATTTAGCAGACAAGATTTGCTTAGAATTCCGTGGCATTACTGTATAGTATGAAAAATACAATTGAACAAAGCTGAATAATAGAAAGGATATTTTCTCCAAATGATTTAAGGGAGTGGACACATGCGGCTATTCTGTATTTAGCGGTTAACAAAGAAATAGGTAATCCTATATGCTTAATTTAGAGTTATTAATGTAACTTTAGTTATTCTACAAATGTTGGGCTATATGTTTGGATTTTTATTACATTGACTCTAATGATGATTTGAAAAAAGTAGCTTGAAAGGCATGAGCTCTGCTTTGTTTATTGCGCAGGCTGTACACACTATCAGTCTCGCATTCACAATTTGACAAGCACTTGATAATACCTCAAATTTCACGGTGGCATCCCCTTCGTGTGGCCGTAATGCACCCTAAAAAAAATCCATGCCTTTTGCGGCCAATGGCCATTGTGCCCTTGGCCCGGAGTGTTCCATTGTGCCCTTCTCCCAGAGTGCTGTGCGCTCCGAAGCACCTCTCACTCACATGGCTCTCCATCACGTGATCAGGTCTTTCTTACAGGCTACAAGTGAAGACACATCTGGGACGCAACTGCGCGCATCCTTATCCAATTCCGAGGTGCATAATTGAAGACATTGGAAGAACTGTCCACATTTTCTTTTCGTCAGCCAACAAGATGAGTAGGCCTAACGAACAGCAAAAGCACTAGCCTATGTCAATCTACTATTCCCCATAGTACAAAAGTCGACCTATTCTATTTTGTGCAATTAATAAATATTCCAAACATAGTCTGGGACAGTTGTGGGATGCGATAGATCCCAAATTAATACAACCACTGGCATCAAAAAACCTTTACGCAATGTGGCTGAAGCAAAAGATCAGAACGTTTAGCTTTAAATGTTGATAAACTATTAGGCTATTTCTTCAAATTATAAGCGCAGCAATTCACACATGGCAGTAGGCTATAAGCGCGAATGCTCCATTAGCGGGAAGACACCATTATCAAACGTGACCGCAAATGCGATTATGCATGTAATGCTTTTATTATAAAGGTGCATTTTTATTGGGAAAATGATATTTCCCAAACTTGAAACTCACGAGCTGCTTATGCATGCCAGTTAGGCTCTACACCCCTTGTAAAGGTGATTAATGTGCTTAATTTTAAGAATTATTTGGCCACTTTAGTTGTGATAAACATTATCAAAACATAAAAGGCCTATGGGCTAGGATACATAAAAAAGTCACCAAAAAAAGCATTGTTTCTTGCCTTATGCTGGGCATCATTCACAAGTGATAATATATAATTGTGTGTTAGTCTAATAGTCACCCATCAGACTACGGGTGTTGGTGATTTATTATATGTCCAATATGACTAACCTACCATGTGTATGATGGTCTGTCTCCAGTCGTCAGTTGTGTTGACAGCATCTCTGCGGGGGCCAGAACACAGCCGAGAATGAACACCCAACAAAAGCAAAGTTCATCAAATCAGCAGGACAATCAGATGGCTGTTTGACAATAACAATGACTCATGTTCATTGGAGTTTGACTTTTTAAAAACAAGGTTTGTTAACAATGTGCTTGGATATGTAAACTCAGCAAAAAAAGAAACGTCCCCTTTTTCAGGACCCTGTCTTTCAAAGATAATTCGTAAAAATCTAAATAACTTCACAGATCTTCATTGTAAAGGGTTTAAACACTGTTTCCCATGCTTGTTCAATGAACCATAAACAATGAATGAACATGCACCTGTGGAACGGTCGTTAAGACACTAACAGCTTACAGACGTTAGGCAATTTGTTATGAAAACTTAGGACACTAAAGAGGCCTTTCTACTGACTCTGGAAAAACACCAAAAGAAAGATGCCCAGGGTCCCTGCTCATATGCGTGAATGTGCCTTAGGCATACTGCAAGGAAGCATGAGGACTGCAGATGTGGCCAGGGCAATGAATTGCAATGTCCGTACTGTGAGACGCCTAAGACAGCGCTACAGGGAGACAGGACGGACAGCTGATCGTCCTCGCAGTGGCAGACCACGTGTAACAACACCTGCACAGGATCGGTACATCCGAACATCACACCTGCAGGACAGGTACAGGATGGCAACAACAACTGCCCGAGTTACACCAGGAACGCACAATCCTTCCATCAGTGGTCAGACTGTCCGCAATAGGCTGAGAGAGGCTGGACTGAGGGCTTGTAGGCCTGCTGTAAGGCAGGTCCTCACCCGACATCACCGGCAAAAACGTTACCTATGGGCACAAAGCCACCGTCGCTGGACCAGACAGGACTGGCGGTGTGTCACAGCATCATAAGACTGAGCTTGTTGTCATTGCAGGCAATCTCAAGGCTGTGCGTTACAAGGAAGACATCCTCCTCCCTCATGTGGTACCCTTCCTGCAGGCTCATCCTGACATGACCCTCCAGCATGACAATGCCACCAGCCATACTGCTCGTTCTGTGCATGATTTCCTGCAAGACAGGAATGTCAGTGTTCTGCAATGGCCAGCGAAGAGCCCAGATCTCAATCCCATTGAGCACGTCTGGGACCTGTTGGATCGGAGGGTGCGGGCTAGGGCCATTCCCCCCATAAAATGTCCGGGAACTTGCAGGTGCCTTGGTGGAAGAGTGGGGTAACATCTCTCAGCAAGAACTGGCAAATCTGGTGCAGTCCATGAGGACGAGATTCACTGCAGTACTTAATGCAGCTGGTGGCCACACCAGATACTGACTGTTACTTTTGATTTTGACCCCCCCTGTTCAGGGACACATTATTCAATTTCTGTTAGTCTGTGGAACTTGATCAGTTTATGTCTCAGTTGTTGAATCTTGTTATGTTCATACAAATATTTACATGTTAAGTTTGCTGAAAATAAACGCAGTTGACAGTGAGAGGACGTTTCTTTTTTTGCTGAGTTTATTAGTATTTATTATGGATCCCCATAAGCTAATGGGGATCCATAATAAATACTAATACATATCCAAGCACATTGTTAACAAACCTTGTTTTTTTAAAGTCAAACTCCAATGAACATGTGTCATTGTTATGGTCAAACAGCCATCTGATTGTCCTGCTGAGTTGATGAACTTTGCTTTGTTGGGTGTTCATTCTCAGCTGTGTTCTGGCCCCCACAGAGACGCTGTCAACACAACCGACGACTGGAGACAGACAATCATACACATGGTAGGTTAGTCATATTGGACATGTCATAAATCATCAACACCCGGCCCAACAAGACTTATCGAATTACTATTTGTGAATGCTGGACAAATGCATCAATAAAGCATTATTCAAATACCATCTCTCATGTTTAACCAACACCAAAAGAGTAAAGTGAAATTGATCTCCCCCTCAGATTTTCTGTGTTGCTCTAACCTACTTTCTCTCCATTGTGCCTATATTTGCTGTATGGAACAAATACAGGAAGTGGCTGCCTACAAATACAAAGAATGGGAGAGAGGATAGCGGGGCATTAGTTGACCCAAGCACCCAGGAGTTTGAGAAGTAGCCAGTTGTAAAATGACACTGTTGAAGTGTTTTCCGAAACTCTAGACACAGAAGCAAACCGGGCCAATGGCTGTAACATTATACAGCGCACTACTCTGTGGGCTTAACACAAACTGGAGCTACCGGCACATACAGTGTATTCGGAAAGTCTTCAGACCCCTTGACTTTTTCCACATTTTGTTACGTTACAGCCTTATTCTAAAATGGATTACATAGTATATTCCCTCAATCTACACACAATACCCAATAATGACAAAGCAAAAACAGATTTAGATTTTTTTGCACATTTATTAGAACATTTAAAACTGAAATATCACATTTATATATGTATTCAGACCCTTTACTCAGTACTTTGTTGAAGCTCCTTTGGCAGCGATTACAGCCCGAGTCTTCTTTGGTATGACGCTACAAGCTTGGCACACCTGTATTTGGGGAGTTTCTCCCATTCTTCTCTGCAGATCCTCTCAAGCTCTGTCAGGTTGGATGGGGAGTGTCGCTGCACAGCTATTTTCAGGTCTCTCCAGAGACGTTAGATCGGGTTCAAGTCCGGGCTCTAGCTGGGCCACTCAAGGACATTGAGAGACTTGTCCCGAAGCCACTCCTGCGTTGTCTTGTCTGTGTGTTTAGGGTCGTTGTCCTGTTGGAAGGTGAACCTAGACGTGATGCTTGGCATTTAGGCCAAAGAGTTCAATCTTGATTTCATCAGACCAGAGAATGTTTCTCATGGTCTGAGAGTCCTTTAGGTGCCTTTTGGCAAACTCCAAGCGGGCTGTCATGTGCCTTTTACTGAGGAGTGGCTCCCGTCTGCCCACTCTACCATAATGTCCTGATTGGTGGAGTGCTGCAGAGATGGAAGAACCTTCCAGAAGGACAACCATCGCCACAAAGGAACTCTGGAGCTCTGTCAGAGTGACCATCGGGTTCTTGGTCACCTCCCTGACAAAGGCCCTTCTCCCCCGATTGCTCAGTTTGGCCGGGCGGCCAGCTCTAGGAAAAGTATTGGTGGTTCCAAACGTCTTCCATTTAAGAATGATGGAGGCCACTGTGTTCTTGGGGACCTTCAATGCTGCAGAAATTTTTTGGTAGGCTTCCCCAGATCTGTGCCTCGACATAATCCTGTCTCCGAGCTCTATGGACAAGTCCTTCGGCCTCATGGTTTGGTTTTTGCTCTGACATGCACTGCCAATTGTGGGACCTTATATAGACAGGTGTGTGCCTTTCCAAATCTTGTCCAATCAATAGAATTTCCCACAGGTAGACTCCAATCAAATTGTAGAAACATCTCAAGGATGATCAATGGAAACAGGATGCACCTGGGCTCAATTTTGATTCTCATAGCAAAGGGTCTGAATACTTACGTAAATCTGTTTTTTATTTTTATACATTTACAAACTTTGTCGCTTTGTCATTATGGGGTATTGTGTATAGATTGATGAGGATGTATTATTTATTTAATCCATTTTAGAATAAGGCTGTAACGTAACAACATTTGGAAAAAGTCTGAATACTTTCAGAATGCACTGTAAGTCAGACTTTCGTCTAAGTGATACATTGACGTCTCTGTTAGGAATCAACCCTATAAATCTAAACCACCACAGCAAGGAAGTGTTGTGAAATTGTCTTGAACCGCCCTTCCTCACTTTCCATGGTAAAAGCTTGAGATTGAATCCTAGCTTTGTTTGAGAGCATCAACACTTGACATTTTCAAGTCTTTCTCAAAGTCAGGCAGGAATAGATAAGACATTTTAGTCAAGGGTTCAACTAAAGCATTGATTAAAGGTAGACCATCTTGTTCAGTAACCTACATTTTATCTCCCAACAAATGCCATATGTTCCATAAATGGGACAACACTGATATTCTTCAACGCAATATTAAGGGGAAAAAAAGAGGCCAATACGTGAACCCTATGATGTCACAATGCTATCACCATGGATACCAGAGGCAATAGAGGCCCCTTCGGTCCAAAAACACTGCGTGCACCTTCAAAGGTGATCCCCTGCCACCTATTGGCGGATCATCTCCTTGTGGCTCTGCTCTGCTGCGCTGGCAAGTAGAGTAGCATGGTGTCACAGTCAAATCGTTCCCCCATCATAATGCATGTCACACTGAAACCTTTCAGACTGCCACACAGGCCCATCAGAATAGGCATGAAATACACAGGACATTGATGCCTTTAGCTGATTAGGACCAAACCTGTTGGACTGTGATATTCATAAATGAAACAAATAGCTGGGTGATGCCTTTCGTGTTTTCAAATCTCACTTTATATTGAGGATTTATATGCATTCATAACCAGATCAGGTCCTGTTGTTGCAAATACAGTCAACACCATTCACCTGTAATCCTATAGTGCTCCTGCTGTTTCTTTGCCCTAGCCTGCAGCAGGCAGACATAGCACCTGACTTAATCAAATCTGGATCCCTTTCAGGGACAATCTCCAGGTAGAAGTTGCCCTCAGGCACAGACCTAGAAACAGCTTATCCTGCTTGACTCCTTACCGTAACCATTAGGAGGAAACACTAAGGGGAAGGTTCATCCTACTCCATATATCGGGTAGTTAAGGCTGGCGACCTGCCTCTCTACCATAAGGTCACAATATTTTCAGTAATTATTTAAACATGTGCCATCCAAGGTACATGCGTCACCTCCAACAGACACCATAACCCTTAGTGTCTATAAACCCTTAGTGTCTATAAACCCTAGTGTCTATAAACCCTAGTGTCTATAAAACTACACTATATTGTATATAATCCTATAGTGGAGGTAACTTCAGTCATTTCATCCCATTCAGATTTTTCAACAATGAAAGGGTCTAGGTGTCAGTGAGAAGCATGTTTATTATTTTATTAGGATCAGTTCACCAAGGACAATGGAGGGCAGGGTCGATATCACAGACACCAGTACTGAAACCAATTTTGCACTGGTTGGTTAGGTCACAAATATTGTACCTAAAAATGCAATTTAGTTCTCAAGGGCCCGATGAGGATGGCTTAGTCAGCTATTGAAATTCAAAAATTGAGACTTCATTTAAATTAATTTACTCTTATTTAAATTAAACATATTTTTTTTTTCTTCAGAGTATCAGAAAATAGGTGCATGAGAATGAAAAATTTAACTATGGATGGCAACATGCACTCCTTGACCCGTCAGCCATGGTTGAAAGAATATGATTCCTTTCTATGGATAACACACCTACACAACTACTTGTTGCAAGAGCTACACAAACACATCTGTAGAGACACAAAATGCCCATTATTTACACAGGGTTTGGTACTCTGCCTGAATACTGTATGTTTAATATAAGAACCAGATTCACTTACAAACTTCCTCTCCTTGGAAGACTCAGCTCCTTCTGTAAATGAACAAAATAAATAAAAAAGATTAGGACAAAATACATGTAAATGTTGACACAGACACAGAATCTTTGTTAAACAGCATGACATAAAACCTTTAGAAAACACTTTAAAACGTTAAATGGATGATTTTGTATTGACACACCTACATAAAGGTAATATATTGACATGAAAGCCATATATTGATATTCATCAGACAGTTCTGACTAGCTTGCCCTGGGACAATGGATCATTTATTTTATTAGCTTCATAGCTACCTCTGCCACTTAAATGGATGTGCATTATTTGTCATTGTCAATTAAATAAAAGCGATGACCTGCACCCACACCACCCTGTCTGAGTGTCCATTCACCCACTCCCAAAGCATGACTTCACTTTCTTGGTTCCAGACACTGACCCAGTTTCTGAGTCCCTCGAGATAAAAAGCACTGGTTCACACAATTAATAATGAACCAAGTCACACTCTGGTCAGAGGCCATATGCAAATCACAGAATTACTGTGCCTCAGAAGAGGAAACATTTCTAATTGCTTGACCATTACAAGCATAGACGATAAAGCTTTTTCTCAGGAAAACAATTCCACAAGCTACAGTAAGCTCCAGCTGGGGTTGGTACTGTACTGTAGCAGTCCCTTGCAATGGGGGAAAACAACAACAATACTTTCATTGATTGCTCACGGGAGCGGATTAGGCACTTTGATCCGTGACAGCTTTGTATTTACTGTACCCGTCGTTTAATGTGAAAAATGTATAATAAGCATTTGCGTAAATATTTATCCTGATTGTTTTCATTCATCAACTGAGATGGATCTCAATGTGTTTACAGGCAATGTTGAATCCACAGAAATCATACCATATATTGGACAAAGTGCCACTATTTCCTTTAAATATTCAAATCTGTTTATATCAAAAAAGTAGTGTGTTCATCATTATGCACAGTTTGAATACTGCACCTTTAAAAGCAGGCCTCTCAATGTGTTGAAAACGCAATAAAAAAGTTAATAAGAGAGGTTTCCCAAAAATGCACACCAAGCTCTGCAGTGTGCACTTGGGGGAAATGCAATATTATTAATATACCAGCAGAGGGGAGCATTTATAGTGAAGATGTGCTGTCATTTCGTGATATAGTCAATAGCTGGATCGGGACTGATGAGGTGAATGTGTTTACTGACTAAACCAGCTTAGATATTACTGCACTGTTGGAGCTAGAAACACAAGCATTTCGCTACACCCGCAATAACATCTGCTAAACATGTGTATTTGACCAATACAATTTGATTTGTAGCTACACAGAGCAAGTGAACAGAATATATTTGAATTGGGACTGTGGAACGGCACTGATGTGTACATACAGTTGAAGTTGGAAGTTTACATACACCTTAGCCAAATACATTTAAACTCAGTTTTTCAGTTTTAAGAATGTGAAATGTCAGAATAATAGCAGAGAGAATTATTTTTTTCAGCTTTTATTTCTTTCATCACATTCCCAGTGGGTCAAAAGTTTACATACACAATTAGTATTTGGTAGCATTGCCTTTAAATTGTTGAACTTTGTCAAACGTTTCAGGTAGCCTTCCACAAGCTTCCCACAATAAGTTGGGTGAATTTTGGCCCATTCGTCCTGACAGAGCTGGTGTAACAGTCAGGTTTGTAGGCCTCCTTGCTCGCACACGCATTTTCGGTTCTGCCCAAAAAAATTATATAGGCTTGAGGTCAGGGCTTTGTGATGGCCACTCCAATACCTTGACTTTGTTGTCCTTAAGCCATTTTGCCACAACTTTGGAAGTACGCTTGGTAAACTTCCGACTTCAACTGTTCATAAAGGATGTTTGAACTTTTTAACTAATCTCAAGTGCACTTACAGTATGTGGTGTCGACTCATTTGGCATTTTCATTCAATTGCTTTCAGTATCCGTGGAGCAACTACGACTACGGCTGGGCGATACATCAAATTAATTAGAATGCATGTTTTTGCACGATATTCCAACTATGGTAAATTCAATTGATTGGACATGATTTGAAAAGGCAAACACCTGTCTATATAAAGTCTCACAGTTGTAAGTGCATGTCAGAGCAAAAACCAAGCCATGAGGTCGAAGGAATTGTCCGTAGAGCTCCGAGACAGGATTGTGTCAAGGCACAGATCTGGGGAAGGGTACAAAAAAATGTCTGCAGCATTGAAGGTCCCCAAGAACACAGTGGCCTCCATCATTCTTAAATGGAAGAAGTTTGGAACCACCAAGACTCTTCCTAGAGCTGGCCGCCCAGTCAAACTGAGCAATCAGGGGAGAAGGGCATTGGTCAGGGAGGTGACCAAGAACCCGATGGTCACTCTGACAGAGCTCCAGATTTCCTCTGTGGAGATGGGAGAATCTTCCAGAAGGACAACCATCTATGCAGCACTCCACCAATCAGGTCTTTATGGTAGAGTGGCCAGACTGAATCCACTCCTCAGTAAAAAAAGGCACATGACAGCCCACTTGGAGTTTGCCAAAAGGCACCTAAAGGGCTCTCAAGACAATGAGAAACAAGATTCTCTGGTCTGATGAAACCAAGATTGAACTCTTTGGCCTGAATGCCAAGCGTTACATCTGGAGGAAACCAGGCACCGCTCATCACCTGGGCAATACCATCCCTATGTTGAAGCATGGTGGTGGCAGCATCATGCTTTGGGGATGTTTTTCAGCGGCAGGGACTGGGAGACTAGTGCCAAAGGTGCTTCAACAAAGTACTGAGTAAAGG
This sequence comes from Coregonus clupeaformis, assembly GCF_020615455.1. Taxonomy (NCBI): domain Eukaryota; kingdom Metazoa; phylum Chordata; class Actinopteri; order Salmoniformes; family Salmonidae; genus Coregonus; species Coregonus clupeaformis. The sequence continues at coordinate 29,666,925 of NC_059206.1, read as the reverse complement.
GTCTGAATACTTATGTAAAATGTGATATTTCAGTTTATAATTTTTTATACATTTGCAAAAGTTCCTAAAAACCTGTTTTTGCTTTGTCATTATGGGGTATTGTGTGTAGATTGATGAGGAGAAAAAAAACAATTATTTTCAATTTTAGAATAAGGCTGTAACGTAACAAAATGTGGAAAAAGTGAAGGGGTCTGAATACTTTCCGAACGCACTGTACACCAGAGATCTGTATATAATGACGAGATGCACGTCTCCACCCTAACAATTAGAGTCGTTGTGCCAAAGGCGGGAAGGCAAGCGACTAGCTTAGGTCCAAAATAAGCCCATAGAAATGCATTGGCCTTATTTTTGACATATTTTATCGAGAGTGAAACCTCTCGCTTCGCCTCTTCCTCTATGGTTTACACACACACACACCAAGCCCCTCCCCCTGCCTCTGACACCAACAAAGTTGAAAGATCACATCTTCCTCTCTGACCAGCGGTTTCAACTCACTATTAGCATTTGAGGTTTGGTCCAACAGAATCAGTCATATGGACACCAAAACGCATTGAGACATTATTTTACTGTAATGGAGAAGTTATTTTTCTAACGATGCCCATTTGTCTCAACTACTCAAATTGGGCACAGAGCAGACACTACTAAAACGAGAGTATCAATGAACATTGATTCTGGAAAATGAATGCTCAATTTGTCATGCGCAGCATTGAGGTACCTACGTACTGCTAGCAGCATCTTAGCCAAAGACCGTTATACTAGCTGTCTAGTCTTTTATAAATGTTTAATAAGCATAAAACACAATTACATAAGGAACTAGCAATTTGTTCTCATTCTTAGAAATAAGGTAGGCCACTTGATTTCAACATCTGAACAAAGTGGACAGGCTAACATGCTTTTCAAACAGTTCGAGACAGACAGAAGGGTGTGTTCATAACAATTCAACCGTTCAACCTTGTCAGATAGCAAATAGATCAAAATTTAAATATTTCAAGTTTAGCCAACTTGGATCTATTTGCTAGCTGACAAGGTTGAACAGTTGAAATGTTATGAACACACGCTTCTGTCTGTCTACAACTATTTGAAAAGCATGCTAGCCTGTCCACTTTGTTCAGATGTTGAAATAAAGTGGCCTACCTTATTTCTCAGAATGAGAACAGGTTGCCAATTCCTTATATAAGAATTAGCTGGCTAATCACTAGCATGTGGGTCTTATGGTTGTGGAAGGCTTATCATAGGTATAACTTCACAAGCCCTGAATTCATTTGATTATTTCTGGAGTGTATTTGACCTTTAAATTGTACAACAATGCTTATTTAGAGAAAACATTGTTTTTTTTTTAAAGAGATTTTGTGAATAGCCCATAAGTTTGGAAAGAAATCCAGATATGATTTTTAGGCCATATCTCTCAGCCCTAACTACCCCACAAGGCAATTACAGGACTAAAACCCACACAATTTCATTTGTAACTCGTTTCATTCCAATCATACTCAAGAATACCTATAACTAAGGTTGAAGAAATACAGACAGTAAGTGAGGTCCCGTTGTCAGAGATGAGACAGCAGTGTGAGAGTGTTTAAAGAGTGATGTGTTTAAAGGTTCTTCTAGTCAGCAGAAAATTAACTAAGCCCCTCTCCCCATTGCCATCAATTAGAGCTGAATGTCTGCCCCCCCGTGCTGGCTCCTGTGCACCCAGGACACCATTTCATTGTCTAACATGACCGCGGTTCACATCACTAATTACAAGAAGGGAATGAGTTAGCGCTAATGTGAATTCTAACCAATTACAGCATAGCAAATCACAGTGGGTGTCTACTGTCTGGTCTAGCTGGTCCACTGGCACACACTGCTATGACAAATACTGGTAAAAATCTGTGGACATTACCCTTAAGATTCAAAATATATACTTGTAGACATAGGCCTACTGTGAATTTACACTTTAAAATAAAAACGTATCTGTGAGACAAAATACTGACTATATCCCTTACAGAAGTTGGTTCACTGACAAACACTTGTGTGAGAAACCCTATACAACCCATTGAAAAAAAAAAACGTTATGTTTGTGAAAATACACTTTCAAGAAATAAACTGAAGACTCACGTCATGTTTATTCTACTCAGTCACAACTGATACTGTGAGACGGAGTATGCAAAACTCAAACAGTGCAAGTGGTGCTATTTCTGAAAGCATGCAGGCTAGTCTACACCATATGGTGTGAAGACACAGCGTGCATGGAACCACTGCGGGGTGCGACATGGTACTCATAACAGAACTCCCAGTCAACCACACTGAATAGCAGTCAGACTGAAGCTTCCACGCTAAGAAAAACGATCAATATTCTCCATAGGGAACAAAAACTTCATCTGATACTAGGCAACAGCAGCAGGCAACATTCAAAGAGAACCCTCAAAGTTAAGCATGAATGAGTACAAACAAACCGTCAATATTCTCCATAGGGAAGACATACTTGATCGGAAACTGCTAGACGGAAACTGTGAGAAACATTCAAAGTGAACCCTTAATGTTACGGATGAATGAGAATGGAAAACTATCAATATTCCCCAAAGGAAAGTTACACTTGATCCAAAACCTACTAGACAATGTGTGATGAGTGAACCCTCAAAGTTAAGCATGAATGGGTAAGAAAGACTGCCTATATTACACAAACAGAAAAACTTGATCCATAACAATAGTAATATGGGTGATATCATAATACCACCCAGAAGTCCTAGACAAAACAGTCATTCAAAGTGGACCCTCAAAGTTGAGCTTGACTGAGTAAGAAAAATATCAATATTCTCCAAAGGGAAGAAAAACTTGATCCAAAACATGATATTTAACTCCTAGACATTGAACAGAATGAAGAGTGAACCATCAATGTTAAGCATGTCTCGAAAGGGACGAAAGATGCATTAAAAACATCCACTATCCAAGTGGTTTACTGTGACGCTCACTTAATATAATTTGTTGTGATATTGGACTGCAGTTCACTGACTGACTGAATTTTTATCATTTTATTTTTTCAGCATTCCTGTCATCCAACATTGTTGAAAGTTAATTGTGGTCCTCTGTAGCTCAGCTGGTAGAGCACGGCGCTTGTAATGCCAAGGTAGTGGGTTCGATCCCCGGGACCACCCATACACAAAAACAAAAAATGTATGCACGCATGACTGTAAGTCGCTTTGGATAAAAGCGTCTGCTAAATGGCATATTATTATTATTAATTGGGCTAGGTTTTTCTACAGCTAATTTGAGAGCACAGTATGATGCAGAAGTTGCCCTTCTCCCATCCCTCCTACTGATGTCATAAAGGAGGGGGGATTATTGACTCATGAGTGATGCGGTCCATCAGTGTTGCCCTGTGATTGGCTAAGCTCCTGTTGTGTCTGGGGTCAGATTGGATGACCTATGATGTCTAGGTTCGTGGCGGGGGGTCTGTCAGAGAGACTAGGGTCATGCGGTGCCTCTATCGCGCTCTCATCTAAAGAGTAATGACAAGGCGGGGGTGGGGAGTCTGGGGAGAGAGACTACTGAAGAGACTGGGATAAGACTAGGATAAGGCTGGTGCAGATATCGACAATAAAAGGACCCAGATGTGTCATAACCCAAAGCCTAAAGCTGCACCTTGTCTCCCATCCAAGGATTGACCAAGATCCAACCCTATTTAACTGTTGAGACAAGCCAGCAGAGGGATGCAGGGTGGTATGGTCAGTCTATAAATGGTGCTTGCTGAAGGTCAAAGAGTAGCCTAGGTAAAAGCAAAAACCTTATTGGAAATCCTGTTTTATCGCAACTCCTTTAATAATTTCTAGATGGTATGACAATGGAATATGGCAGCTAGATGTACAATGCCACAATTTCTTATCCACCGCTACATTCCTAATGGCTATCACTAACTGAAAACGATTTGGACTGAAATATTTAACAAATGTAGGATATTAACACATTGCTAGATTTACATGATGAATAATCATGAATATTAACCATGATTATTTCCAATGCCTCCCAGCAATGTCTACAGAATATCATAGAATGAGAAATTCAAGAGTAAGCTGTTGCCAAGACATTTTCTACAGACTTTCTCAGCTCCTTCGTAGGTCGTGGTAGGGTCAAATAGGCAGCTATCACGCTGTGCAGGCTGAAGAGACTGTTGACAATGCATGAGAGCTCTTTTCAGTTCACAGTTGTTTTTCCGCGTGCTTCCTCCATCTCTCACGCTGAAAAAACAGACTTCAAAAGAGGATGTTCAAATCAAATTTTACATGCGCCGAATACAACAGGTGTAGACATTACCGTGAAATGCTTACTTACAGCCCTTAACCAACAAAGCATTTATTTTTTAATAAAAAAGTAAAATAAAAGTGTTGAGAAAAAAAGAGCAGAAGTAAAATAAAATAACAGTAGGGAAGCTATATACAGTGAGGGAAAAAAGTATTTGATCCCCTGCTGATTTTGTACGTTTGCCGACTGACAAAGACATGATCAGTATATCATTTTAATGTTAGGTTTATTTGAATAGTGAGAGACAGAATAACAACAAAAAAATTCAGAAAAACACATGTCAAAAATTTTATAAATTGATTTGCATTTTAATTAGGGAAATAAGTATTTGACCCCTCTGCAAAACATGACTTAGTACTTGGTGGCAAAACCCTTGTTGGCAATCAGAGGTCAGACGTTTCTTGTAGTTGGCCACCAGGTTTGCACACATCTCAGGAGGGGTTTTGTTCCACTCCTCTTTGCAGATCTTTTCCAAGTCATTAAGGTTTCGAGGCTGACGTTTGGCAACTCGAACCTTCAGCTCCCTCCACAGATTTTCTATGGGATTAAGGTCTGGAGACTGGTTAGGCCACTCCAGGACCTTAATGTGCTTCTTCTTGAGCCACTCCTTTGTTGCCTTGGCCGTGTGTTTTGGGTCATTGTCATGCTGGAATACCCATCCACGACCCATTTTCAATGCCCTGGCTGAGGGAAGGAGGTTCTCACCCAAGACTTGACTGTACATGGCCCCGTCCATCGTCCCTTTGATGCGGTGAAGTTGTCCTGTCCCCTTAGCAGAAAAACACCCCCAAATCATAATGGTTCCACCTCCATGTTTGACGGTGGGGATGGTGTTCTTGGGGTCATAGGCAGCATTCCTCCTCCTTCAAACACGGCGAGTTGAGTGAATGCCAAAGAGCTCGATTTTGGTCTCATCTGACCACAACACTTTCACCCAGTTCTCCTCTGAATCATTCAGATGTTCATTGGCAAACTTCAGACGGCCCTGTATTTGTGCTTTCTTGAGCAGGGGGACCTTGCGGGCGCTGCAGGATTTTGGTCCTTCACGGCGTAGTGTGTTACCAATTGTTTTCTTTGTGACTATGGCCCCAGCTGCCTTGAGATCATTGACAAGATCCTCCCGTGTAGTTCTGGGCTGATTCCTCACCGTTCTCATGATCATTGCAACTCCACGAGGTGAGATCTTGCATGGAGCCCCAGGCCGAGGGAGATTGACAGATCTTTTGTGTTTCTTCCATTTGCGAATAATCACACCAACTGTTGTCACCTTCTCACCAAGCTGCTTGGCGATGGTCTTGTAGCCCATTCCAGCCTTCTGTAGGTCTACAATCTTGTCCCTGACATCCTTGGAGAGCTCTTTGGTCTTGGCCATGGTGGAGAGCTCTTTGGTCTTGGCCATGGTGGAGAGTTTGGAATCTGATTGATTGATTGCTTCTGTGGACAGGTGTCTTTTATACTCTAAGAGTGCTCCTAATCTAAGCTCGTTACCTGTATAAAAGACACCGGGGAGCCAGAAATCTTTCTGATTGAGAGTGGGTCAAATACTTATTTCCCTCATTAAAATGCAAATCAATTTATAACATTTTTGACATGCGTTTTTCTGGATTTTTTTGTTGTTATTCTGTCTCTCACTGTTCAAATAAACCTACCAGTAAAATTAAAGACTGATCATTTCTTTGTCAGTGGGCAAACGTACAAAATCAGCAGGGGATCAAATACTTTTTTCCCTCACTGTACAGGGGGGTACCGGTACAGAGTCAATGTGCGGGGGCACCGGCTAGTTGAGGTAGTTGAAGTAATATGTACATGTGGGTAGAGTTAAAGTGACTATGCATAAATAATTAACAGAGTAGCAGCAGCGTAAAAAGATGGGGTGGGGGGCAGTGCAAATAGTCCGTGTAGCCATGATTAGCTGTTCGGGAGTCTTATGGCTTAGGGGTAGAAGCTGTTGAGAAGCCTTTTGGACCTAGACTTGGCGCTCCGGTACCACTTGCCGTGCGGTAGCAGAGAGAATAGTCTATGACTAGGGTGGCTGGAGTATTTGACAATTTTGAGGCCCTTCCTCTGACACCGCCTGGTATAGAGGTCCTGGATGGCAGGAAGCTTGGCCACAGTGATGTGCTGGGCCGTACGCACTACCCTCTGTAGTGCCTTGCGGTCGGAGGCCGAGCAGTTGCCATACCAGGCGGTGATGCAACCAGTCAGGATGCTCTCGATGGTGCAGCTGTAGAACTTTTTGAGGATCTGAGGACCCATGCCAAATCTTTTCAGTCTCCTGAGGGGGAATAGGCTTTGTCGTGCCCTCTTCACGACTGTCTTGGTATGTTTGGACCATGATAGTTCGTTGGTGATGTGGACACCAAGGAACTTGAAGCTCTCAACCTGTTCCACTACAGCCCTGTCGATGAGAATGGGGGCGTGCTCAGTCCTCTTTTTTTTTTCCTGTAGTCCACAATCATATATGTTATGTTGGATGTTGTGTTACAATAAGAGATTGTGTTTATTCAGTATCAGTCAAGCAAACCCTTCCACAGGCATAACCTGCAGAAAATATCACATACATACAGTGAATCTACTTGACAAACAGTGTTTTGTGTTTAGTCTTCAGAAAGCACAAGTGAGGAGCTGTTATATTTGTGCCAATTGGCTTACTAAAAATAAACAAGCTGTGAAGAGAGTCATGCCACCGTGTCTCATCGAGCCAACCTGTTCGATGTTGATGTTAAGTGTATGGACGTATATAACATTTTCATGAGAGGGCCATGAACAGTACCTAGTAATGCCTTACACTGCTAGAAAGCTTAGATTTTGGACTTTTTGTAAATATTGTATGCACTTTTGCACTAGTATGAACTAATATAGCCTCCAACAGTTGTGGATATGGAACCCGATACCCCAGCGTCTTGCAAAACGTACTCAAAGATGATTTAGTATGAAGATATGTAGATACTGTTCCTCCAATAGAAATCCCCGCTCACACTTGTAGGCGACTTTGGCTAGCTAAGCTCATGTGCAGTAACACGTCATCAGGTCTAACGGTCGTCTCGCGCCGAACTGCGCATGTGCAGGTCCGCCAATCAAAGTAACTCCTTCGATATAAAGTTGTTTTCGACGACAATGACATATCAGTTTGTCACTTTCATGAGGTTGGAGTAATAACATGTTCAGTTACTTAAGACCTTGGCTTGAATCTAGATTGTGCCTTTAGATTTCAAGAAAATGTGCAACAAAGGAATCGTTTTTTAAATTCTCTCATTGACTTCTCAAACCCGAAACCCTGGTCTGGTCTGCTTGCTCTGCGCTTCACAGCTCTGTATGGGTTTTGACTGACAGCCGTTCTGAACTTGAGCACCGCACGCGACAAGAAGCTGCCCCATCCCTCCCGCTAATTGGGCAACTTTTTCAAAATGTTTATTGTCGAAATGGGGGAAATTATGTAAATTAAGAGGACTGTGTATTTTGAAATATTGAGGATTATAATGAAGCTTTTGATGTCATACAAGCAAGCCAAACACCCATGAGTCCAAATGTGCACATCACATTTCCATATCATAAAACTCATGTCATATACAGGGTCAACGTTTATGATCACAATGTTAGATGAACAGTTGCAAGATGTCATGGCATCACACCCTGGGTTGTTCTGAACAGAATGAGCTCGTTTGTCTATTGTGAAGAAACTTCGTTGCGGAACACACAGCTGAATGCACTCATGACTCCTTTCTATCGGCACCAAAACTACAATCTGTTTCTCTGAATTGCCATGTGAAAGCCTAACACTAAGATCATATTTTATAATTTACAGTGCATTTGGAAAGTATTCAGACACCTTGACTTTTTCCACATTCTGTTATGTTACAGCCGTATTCTAAAATAGTTTTTTTTTTTATCCTCATCTATCTACACACAATACCCCATAAATGACTAAACGAAAATAGGTTTTTAGAAATGTTTGCCCATTTATAAAAATAAAAAACAGAAACATTTACATAAGTATTCAGACCCTTTGCTATGAGACTCGAAATTGAGCTCAGGTGATCCTGTTTCCATTGATCATCCTTGAGATGTTCTTACAACTTGATTGGAGTCCACCTGTGGTAAATTCATTTGATTGGACATGATTTAGAAAGGCACACACCTGTCTATGTAAGGTCCCACAGTTGACAGTGCATGTCAGAGCAAAATACAAGCCATGAGGTCGAAGGAATTGTCCGTAGATCTCCGAGACAGGATTGTGTCGAGGCACAGATCTGGAGAAGGGTACAAAAAAAATTCTGCAGTATTGAAGGTCCCCAAGGACACAGTGGCCTCCATCATTCTTAAATGGAAGAAGTTTGGAAGCACCAAGACTCTTCCTAGAGCTGGCCGCCCGGCCAAACTGAGCAATCGGGGGAGAAGGGCCTTGGTCAGGGAGGTGACCAAGAACCCGATGGTCACTCTGACAGAGCTCCAGAGTTCCTCTGTAGAGATGGGAGAACCTTCCAGAAGGACAACCATCTATGCAGCACTCCACCAATCAGGCCTTTATGGTAGAGTGGCCAGGCGGAAGCCACTCCTCAGTAAAAGGCACATGACAGCCCACTTGGAGTTTGCCAAAAGGCACCTAAAGGACTCTCAGACCATGAGAAACAACATTCTCTGGTCTGATAAACCCAAGATTGAACTCTGGCCTGAATGCCAAGCGTCACGTCTGTAGGAAACCTGGCACAATCCCTATGGTGAAGCATGGTGGTGGCAGCATCAGGCTGTGGGGATGTTTTTCAGCAGTAGGGACTGGGAGACTAGTAAAGATCGAGGCAAAAATGAACGGAGCAAAGTACATAGAGATCCTTGATGAAAATCTGCTCCAGAGCGCTCAGGACCTCAGACTGGGGCGAAGGTTCACCTAACAGGACAATGACCCTAAGCACACAGCCAAGACAACGCAGGAGTGGCTTCGGAACAAGTCTCTGAATGTCTTTGAGTGACCCAGCCAGAGCCCGGTCTTGAACCCGATCTAACATCTCTGTAGAGACCTGGAAATAGCTGTGCAGCAACGCTCCCCATCCAACCTGACAGAGCTTAAGAGGATCTGCAGAGAAAAATGGGAGAAACTCCCCAAATACAGGTGTGCCAAGCTTCTAAAGTCATTCCCAAGAAGACTCAAGGATGTAATCGCTGCCAAAGGTGCTTCAACAAAGTACTGCATATTGTGTCTGAATACTTATGTAAATGTGATATTTCAGTGTTTTTTGGGGGGGGGGGGGACAATTCTAAAAACCTGTTTTTGCTTTGTCATCATGGGGTATTGTGTGTAGATTGAGGGGGGAAAAAACAATTTAATCAATTTTAGAATAAGGTTTTAACCTATCAAAATGTGGGGAAAAAATCAAGGGATCTGAATACTTTCCGAATGCACTGTAGCTAGTCATGTTGGCAATAGAACAAGCTTTGAAATTATGCCCACCTGACACATGTTGCAATTTATAATGGGCCATTTTTGAATTGCGTAAAAAATAAAAAAAATTGTGTGATGGCAGGGATCACGGGTTGTGTTCCAAACAAAATAACTACAAGTGTGCTTGCTCTAGTTCCTCAATGTCACAGGAGAGCTCAAAAAAGCACCTTATAGTTTAAGACTCTTCTTTAAGTCATAAAGGGAATTGAAATTACTTAGGAACTGTGCACAGTTTGGAGAGGTGTGTGGCCACTTGAAGACACCAGTTAGTCCTCTCACTCAGACCCTGGTCATTTGTTTGTCTTATGTTGCACCTACCTCCCACTTTCCAGGAAAATTCATATAATGTTGCTGAAAGTATCCAGAATATTTTTAGAGTCCTTATCAACAAATGTGGCGTAAAGTACAGTAAATGTAAAAAACACAAAATCTGTGTAATGTTTGGATTCAGCCTTGTGTACAGTGAACTGTTGTGTCCTCAACTTTGGTGTAATAATTTTCCCATAATCTCCAAACTGTTCCCTTTCAATTGCTACCATGCTTATGCATATTCTTTTCATATTTCTTCTGTAAGAAACATTTCAATTTAGCCCTATCCATAAACGCCAATTCCCACGAGTGTAAAGGGTTAACAGGAACTATTATTTTCTCTATCATGGACTACACTGTATCACGTTCAGTCTAGCTTCTGAAGAATTTGATGGTCATAACTTTATTCTCAACATAAAACTGCTTCTAGCTCAAGAAAGCTAAGCGTTTTGAAGACAAAAATGGTCATTTGTGTTCATGTTGCCATTTACAGCTGTCATACAGTAAAAGTAATGGTGCTAAAAGATGCCAATTCTAGTCAAAGTAAAACAGATGAGTTCATGTTTGACTAACCTTAGTCCTCATTCCTTAGTAAATACTGCAAAAAACAAGAAGTGGTTGCTCATAGGCAGTGTATAGGAGGATCCTCTGATGCATGAGGCTAGTTGGTATTGACAGAAGACTTCAGAGAGACCCGAGGCACTGAGTAGACAAAGCTTTTATCAACGACTTCCCTCCTGAAACTGTCAGAACCGTGCCGCAAAACGATCTCATGAAAGTACATCTGAGTGCTGTATCAAAAAATCCATTCTCCCTCCAGTCATGCCTGGACATGACAGTAGATAGAGAATGGTAACGCGGTTGACAATTGATGGTAACACGGATGACTTCAGATGGTTGACTACTCTGCTCCGCAGTGCCCAATGTCACTGGATGACCGCTGGCGGGAACCTCTTCAACTGCAAGACTTGACATCAAAGCAGGCAGTGCCTCTTTAAATACCTTTTTGTGATGCTTTATTAATAATTCCCTTTGATTTTCTCGCTCATCTCAAGATCAAAAGTGCACTTTCATGGCCTTGGTAAACTTCTGAATTGCAGGATACTAAGTGGGGAAAGCCCAGTTCCTTAAACACAGATAGTGGGGTTGTATGACTGGGGTGAAGGGACAACATCACAACAAGATGAGTGCCACAGCCTCAAGGGTTTGTTCTTTCCCAACAACCAGTTCTTATGACCTTGTACAACAGAGGTAGAAAGTATTAACAGTTTAGATTTCATGACAAGAAATCTAAACAACTAGACATTATATAGGTATTGTACATGCTTATAACAAGTCTTATGATGCATTATGATCACAACATAATGTATTATACACAAGGAGATATCTCGAACACTAGATTCTTGAGAGACAAAGGTAGTGCGACATGTTGTCAATCCAAATACATTAACTACACTATGACAGCCTCTGTGTCTCAATCTGCACCAATGTGTCAAGTATTTCACATAAAAACTGAGATGAACACAGTCAAAAACTGAGATGAACACAGTCAAACACGAAAAGAACACAACTAAAAGTTAATCTCATCAGCAAACAATGACAAAAAAGAACCCAGAGTTTTTGTGGGGGAAGATTGAAAACGGGACATTTTGGGGGTACAGACGAGACTGATGACATCAAAGCGATCTGCGGGAGTTATCTGGGGTACCATATTGTGTGGACACATCTCGGTTTGAGTGTTTTTTGGGGGGGCTTTTTTCACTCAGCTGTCAGACCCACAATTACTCAGTATAAGCAATGTGGTTATACCAACACACACATAGTTAATGTCGTAAAAAAATATAGAATGACTCAAAGGCTTTCTGTGTGGATGTCGAATATAACCTGATTGATGGCTCCGCTCCCAGACAGCCCGTCAGGGATCTCTTTGGTTAAGATGAGTAAATACTGGGAGTAAAACACTGATGATTCCAGGGTCTAATATTTCCACTGACAAGAATGAAGGCATCATGTTCAAAAGGAACTGTGATATCCTATCCCTGTTAATAATTATTCCCCACCATTTTTCATACATATCTGAAATCTCTCATTGATCGGCGCGAGATGAGAGATAGGCTAAACATTTTTTATTTAATATTTGTCACACTTAGATGAGGGAACGATGATAGTATATTTTAAATGAAGGAATATATTTGTTTTTTATGATTTCTTATAAGAGTTTCAAGTGTCATAACAAAGGATATTATTAACTATTAACACTTTCAGGTACACTCATCTTTTCAGCAACAAAGACTGAAGGCACCAGGACAAAATTACATGAGATATACAGTGGAGAAAAAAAGTATTTAGTCAGCCACCAATTGTGCAAGTTCTCCCACTTAAAAAGATGAGAGAGCCCTGTAATTTTCATCATAGGTACACGTCAACTATGACAGACAAAATGAGATTTTCTTTCTCCAGAAAATCACATTGTAGGATTTTTAATGAATTTATTTGCAAATTATGGTGGAAAATAAGTATTTGGTCACCTACAAACAAGCAAGATTTCTGGCTCTCACAGACCTGTAACAACTTCTTTAAGAGGCTCCTCTGTCCTCCACTCGTTACCTGTATTAATGGCACCTGTTTGAACTTGTTATCAGTATAAAAGACACCTGTCCACAACCTCAAACAGTCACACTCCAAACTCCACTATGGCCAAGACCAAAGAGCTGTCAAAGGACACCAGAAACAAAATTGTAGACCTGCACCAGGCTGGGAAGACTGCATCTGCAATAGGTAAGCAGCTTGGTTTGAAGAAATCAACTGTGGGAGCAATTATTAGGAAATGGAAGACATACAAGACCACTGATAATCTCCCTCGATCTGGGGCTCCACGCAAGATCTCACCCCGTGGGGTCAAAATGATCACAAGAACGGTGAGCAAAAATCCCAGAACCACACAGGGGGACCTAGTGAATGACCTGCAGAGAGCTGGGACCAAAGTAACAAAGCCTTCCATCAGTAACACACTACGCCGCCAGGGACTCAAATCCTACAGTGCCAGACGTGTCCCCCTGCTTAAGCCAGTACATGTCCAGGCCCGTCTGAAGTTTGCTAGAGTGCATTTGGATGATCCAGAAGAGGATTGGGAGAATGTCATATGGTCAGATGAAACCAAAATAGAACTTTTTGGTAAAAACTCAACTCGTCGTGTTTGGAGGACAAAGAATGCTGAGTTGCATCCAAAGAACACCATACCTACTGTGAAGCATGGGGGTGAAAACCTCATGCTTTGGGGCTGTTTTTCTGCAAAGGGACCAGGACGACTGATCCGTGTAAAGGAAAGAATGAATGGGGCCATGTATCGTGAGATTTTGAGTGAAAACCTCCTTCCATCAGCAAGGGCATTGAAGATGAAACGTAGCTGGGTCTTTCAGCATGACAATGATCCCAAACACACCGCCCGGGCAATGAAGGAGTGGCTTCGTAAGAAGCATTTCCAAGGTCCTGGAGTGGCCTAGCCAGTCTCCAGATCTCAACCCCATAGAAAATCTTTGGAGGGAGTTGAAAGTCCGTGTTGCCCAGCGACAGCCCCAAAACATCACTGCTCTAGAGGAGATCTGCATGGAGGAATGGGCCAAAATACCAGCAACAGTGTGTGAAAACCTTGTGAAGACTTACAGAAAACGTTTGACCTGTGTCATTGCCAACAAAGGGTATTTAACAAAGTATTGAGAAACTTTTGTTATTGACCAAATACTTATTTTCCACCATAATATGCAAATAAATTCATAAAAAATCCTACAATGTGATTTTCTGGAGAAATTTTTTCTAATTTTGTCTGTCATAGTTGACGTGTACCTATGATGAAAATTACAGGCCTCTCTCATCTTTTTAAGTGGGAGAACTTGCACAATTGGTGGCTGACTAAATACTTTTTTTCCCCACTGTACTTCAAATTACTTGCTTGATGAAAAAGGCCAGGATTGCATATGAGGCTGAGCTGGTTTGGTGAAAACCCTTTCTTGAGACATGAAAACTCATGTTAGCTCCCAGAACCAATGCATATGCTTTAGCTCAGAGAGATAAACACTCTCACAACTGTGCATGATTTACCTCAGGCCTGAGAAATGAGGAGCTTCGACTGGCTATCAGTCAGTAGCCCATTAAATAATAACAATTAAACTGTCCTCCAATATGCTCTGCTCACTCAGCCAGGAATCAACTCCTGCGTTATCTATGGAGAGAGAGAGAGCCAATCTTGATGGCAAAGCTCACAATTACTGTGGGATATTTCACTGATCTGTTTGTTGACATCTACAGCACTTCGCCTGATAAGGGGGATGCAGTCTGTCATAAATGTATAAATTGGCTGCTCCACTGGTGTCCAGTGTGATAAGGTTTCATTCATCAGGACAGGAGTAGACCTAGGTTTAACCTCTTGGCTAGACTTGGTATCTGTCCTGCTCTTGTACCTCTCCTGCTCTGTATCTCAAACAAAGCAGATGGATGAGCGCATCTCATTTGCCAAGCAAGTTGTTAGTTCAAATTGCAAGTGAACATATAGGCTACTATCCTGCTAGTGGAAAATGTTGGCAGAGTGGATATAAGATTGTGTTTAACACTTCAACACTGAATGGTGTGGTATTGATAACATATTTTACCGGATGTGTTCAAAGGATTAAAACTTGAAACCGTAAGTTTACTGCCCAGTCCTTAAACACTAGCAGTGTCCTTGGCTCAACACAAAGGAAAACCTAGGCAACTGGACTGTCACCTGAGACCCGGACATCCAGTAACATTTACAGTAACTTCATCAAGTCATTTTAATTCTTACGAACCTAATAGATACAGTAATGGACAAGGCCTGAATCGATCATTCTCGCTTCAGTAGCACCACACCCCATTTGAGTCATTATACAATATTGTCACAGGAACATCCATTTTGGTGTCCATTTAAAAGGACACTTAATCATCATCAGCTTCAAGGGCAAACTATCACCCTACTCAAAACACTCTAGCTATTCATGCACGGTTAATTCTACTCATATCCAATCAACTCTCAACTGATAATATATGCAAAGTGCCATTCACCCGACAGTGTGGATGAAATAAAAAGAGGTTGGCTGGCTGGCAGGAATACTCAGTAACACAAGTGTATTACCAGTGCACCTAGCACAAGCAGAATGTTGTGAATACAAATACACTGACATGATCAGATAACATGCTACGAGAAGATTCGTCCAGTCTCAAATGCCATTTCCCCAGATAGCCATGCACAGACTGAGGCAGCCGGACACTCTGAGAAAGCAATATGAAATGGAGACAGGACTGCTTGTGCCATAGGCTACTCCTGTACAGGAAAGTGCTAGACAAGCCCAAGGCAACACATCTGAGATGCTATAGCTAGGTTTCCATCCAATTGGTGAGAGATTGTCATGCGAATATTCCAGAATCTACATCAATAAAATATGCGCATTTTCCCACCAGAGATGTTTCCATCAAATTGACCTGTTGCTGATAAGTCTGTGCGTGATGATGTAGCGCACATAAAAATAACTTTTGCGATTAAATTCCCATGTACCGAAAAAAAAATACAAGTCAAATAGTTTCCATCGCATTTTCAACTCTGCTGATGTTTGTCACTAAAATGTTGCATTATATTGAGAATGTGTCCACTCTGGTATTGGCATGTGTGTTCTAGCCAACAGCTCGCCGATACAGTGCAGGTATAACCTACATTATGATATTATGATGAACAAAATAGCGAGATTATTTTTAATTTGTCAAACGGCAGCCAAGCATCGATCAATATGTTACCAGAATAAGACCTCGATATTTATTGGAAAGCATCATCAAGCACATCACCTTGCACTTTCACCAGTGAAGTTTATCGTAACTTATTTAATCTGTAACCTAATAAACTGTATGCTTTCCCGAGTTGTAGTGGGAGTACCACACAACATGTCATCACGTGACTCCAAGTTTACTTCGATATAATGGTTATCATATCAACATTTCCACCACCTTTTCTCGCATAGTTACATTTACAGAGGAAAAGATTACCTTATTTAGCGCATTCAACATTTGGAAAGTTTCCCGACAAATTTGCTGTTTCCATCAGGCCTGTCATTACATTTTTTATTCAAGATGTATTTTACACGCATAAAAACTTTGGATGGATACCTGGTTAGTGATGCACAATACTAAATCTATAGTATAATAGAACTACTGGTAACACTTAATTTCCGGCCACTGAGCATTCCACTGGTCAAAGTGCACTATATAAATATGCAATTAAAATCGGGAATGACCTGAGAACGGCTGCTTGCACAAATTGCAATATGATTGAGGAAGAGAAAAATGTGTCTGATTTCACCAAGCAAATATTGCTATTATCAAGAGATGTTAGATTTTTTTAGAACTGCAAAACATTTACAATGGCATAAAGGAAATAAACAAAATAAACAGAACGCATTCGGTAATATGCAAAAAATAATGAATTACATGAGAACAACATTAGAAATGCCCCCATTCGTTCTTATTAAGAATACATGTGAAAAAGGAGCTAAATGAAACAAACAAATACAGCTAAAACTCTAGAGACTCACCATACCTGGTCCTACAACTGAATTATAAACTCAAAAATAAACAACTCATCTGGCTATTTATTTCAATTACAGTCCAGCACACCCAACACCACATGGTTTAAATATGCAACAAGGTGCTACTGTTATTATATTCACTTTGTAGTCTGACTGCAGAGCTTCGTAGTGCAAAGAGAGAGAGAGAACAAGGTACAGAGGAAAACCTTCGCACAGATGGCTAAGAGATATCTGAATAGGCCACCTTTGCTGGACAATGTACAGTGCCCTCCTGAATTATTGGCAGCCTAGGTAAATATGAACAAAAAAGGTTGTGAAAAAATGTCATTGTTGTTTATCTGCTTGATCTTACACTCAAAATATTATAAGAATCTAACCTTGGAGTTAAAATTGGTCAACGGAAAATAAATCGTCATCAAGAAATAATTATTTTATGCGTGTCACAATTATTGGCACCCCTAGAAATTCTTATGAACAAAATCTAATTGCTGTATATTCCGATTAAGATTTTACTTTTTAAAGTTCATCCGAGTCTTTGGGAACTCTTAAGTGGTCACCCGTGACTTCCTGTTTCACTGGGGTTTAGAGATGAGGTGACACACAGGCTAAACTCCCTTAGTCATCCATCAACATGGGAAAGGCCAGAAAACACACAAATGAAATAAGACAAAAGAGGTTGCTGACATTCACAAATTAGGCAATGGCTATAAAAAGATAGATACAAGTCTGAAAAACCCATCTCCACTATTAGGGCAATAATTAAGAAATGTAAAACAACTGGAGCTATGATGAACCTGTCTAGAAGAGGACAAGTGTATTTTGCCCCCACGCACAGTGAGAAGGATGGTTGAAGTGGCAAAGAAAATCTCCAAGGATCAGTTAGAGAATTGCAGAAGTTGGTAACATCTTGGGGTCACCAACACTCCAAAACTACAATTAGACGCCACCTCCATGCCAATAAGTTATTTGGAAGGGTTGTCAGAAGAAAGCCTCTGCGGTCACCAAACCACAAATGTAAGCGCCTGGAGTTTGCTAAATGTCATTGGAAATTTGATTGTAACCAGGTTCTATGGTCTGATGAGACTAAAATAGAGCTTTTTGACAACATTCACCAGAGGTGGGTTTGGTGTAAAAAGAGCCATAGTCATGCAGAAAATAACCTAATCCCCCCTGTGAAGTATGGTGGTGGATCTGTAATGTTGTGGGGTTGTTTTACTTCCAAAGGCCCTGGGAACCTTGTTAGGATACAAGGCATCATGGACTCCAAGTACCAGGACATTTTAGGCCAAAACCTGTCTGCCTCTGCCAGAAGGCTAAAACTAGATCATCGTTGGGTCTTCCAGCAGGACAACGATCCAAAGCATACCTCCAAATCCACACAAAAATGGTTCACTGATCATAGAAGCAAGCTTTTGCAAATGGCCATCCCAGTCCCCTGACCTAAACCCCATTGAAAACATGTGGGGTGAGCTGAAGAGGAGAGTCCACAAGCGAGGACAATCTGGAGAGTTTCTATATGGAGGAATGGTCTCAAATCCCTTCCTATATGTTGTCCCACTTCATCAAACATGATAGGAGACGACTCAGAGCAGTTATCTTGGCAAAGGGAGGCTGCACAAAGTACAGTCGTGGTCAAAAGTTTTGAGAATGACACAAATACTAATTTTCACAAAGTCTGCTGCCTCAGTTTTGATGATGGCAATTTGCATATACTCCAGAATGTCATGACGAGTGATCAGATGAATTGCAAAGTCCCTCTTTGCCATGAAAATGAACTTAATCCAATGCATTTCAGCCCTGCCACAAAAGGACCAGATGCCATCATGTCAGTGATTTTCTCGTTAACACCGGTGAGAGTGTTGACGAGGACAAGGCTGGAGATCACTCTGTCATGCTGATTGAGTTAGAATAACAGACTGGAAGCTTTAAAAGGAGGGTGGTGCTTGAAATCATTGTTCTTCCTCTGTTAACCATGGTTACCTGCAAGGAAACACGTGCCATCATCATTGCTTTGCACAAAAGGGCTTCAAAGGCAAGAATATTGCTGCTAGTAAGATTGCACCTAAATCAACCATTTATCGGAACATCAAGTACTTAAAGGAGAGAGGTTCAATTGTTGTGAAGAAGGCGTCAGGGCACCCAAGAAAGTCCAGCAAGCGCCAGGACAGTCTCCTAAAGTTGATTCAGCTGCGAGATCAGGGCACCACCAGTGCAGAGCTTGCTCAGGAATGGCAGCAGACAGGTGCGAGTGCATCTGCACGCACAGTGAGGCGAAGACTTTTGGAGGATGGCCTGGTGTCAAGAAGGGCAGCAAAGAAGCCACTTCTCTCCAGGAAAAACATCAGGGACAGACTGATATTCTGCAAAAGGTACAGGGATTGGACTGCTGAGGACTGGGGTAAAGTCATTTTCTCTGATGAATCCCCTTTCCGATTGTTTGGGGCATCCGGAAAACACCTTGTCCGGAGAAGACAAGGTGAGCGCTACGATTAGTCCTGTGTCATGCCAACAGTAAAGCATCCTGAGACCATTCATGTGTGGGGTTGCTTCTCAGCCAAGGGAGTGGGCTCACTCACAATTTTGCCTAAGAACACAGCCATGAATAAAGAATTGTACCAACACATCCTCCGAGAGCAACTTCTCCCAACCATCCAAGAACAGTTTGGTGACGACCAATGCCTTTTCCAGCATGATGGAGCACCTTGCCATAAGGCAAAAGTGATAACTAAGTGGCTCGGTGAACAAAACATCTACATTTTGGGTCCATGGCCAGGAAACTCCCCAGACCTTAATCCCATTGAGAACTTGTGGTCGATCCTCAAGAGGCAGGTGGACAAACAAAAACCCACAAATTCTGACAAACTCCAAGCATTGATTATGCAAGAATGGGCTGCCATCAGTCAGGATGTGGCCCAGAAGTTAATTGACAGCATGCCAGGGCGGATTGCAGAGGTCTTGAAAAAGAAGGGTCAACACTGCAAATATTGACTCTTTGCATAAACTTAATGTAATTGTCAATAAAAGCCTTTGACACTTATGGAACGCTTGTAATTATACTTCAGTATACCATAGTAACATCTGACAAAAATATCTCATAACACTGAAGCAGCGAACTTTGTGAAGACCAATACTTGTGTCATTCTCAAAACTTTTGACCACGACTGTACTAAATGCAGGGGTGCCAATCATTTTAACATGCATGTTTTTGAAAATGTAAAAAATGAAATTGATGCAGATTTCTTTTGGTTGAACAATTTTAACTCAAAGGTTAGATTCATATGATATTTTCTGTGTAAGATCAAGCTGATAAACATTTTGCATAGCCTTTTTGTTCATATTTACCTAGGGTTCAAATAATTCAGGAGGGCACTGTATGTGAAGGACATTCACAAGGGGATTTGATGAAAGGGAAACAATGACTGAAATGCTGTGTGTGTTTTTTGCAAAACCTCAAATCCACAGACAAATTCCTCATCCTTTCCCATAATTGAAAATTCCACAAATATATTCTTAAAGCCTTTCCTACTGTATAAATTAAAACTTACCTAAAACTGTTCTTGGCAGCAGGTATGAGAGTCTATTTTTAATCTGAGGGCATTTTGTCACTTTTGCCTTACTCTAAAAATGACATGAAATTGCTAACAATTACTGTTGACTCAGGCTTTAAGCAGTATTACATCCCAATTGCACTTAATCGCCTGCACTCTGAGTGAGACAATTGTCCTTGACCTTGAAAACTGCAATCATCCAGACTTCAATGGAATAAACGGGGGGCCAGTATGAAAAAAAATATATTTAAAAAATAATGAATGCACTCACTAACTGTAAGTCGCTCTGGATAAGAGCGTCTGCTAAATGACTAAAATGTAAATGTAAAATAAACTGATCACATTCTCTACAGAACACGTGTTGTTACAGACCCAATCCAACTTCTGCATTATGACACACTTATGTGGTAATGCCTCAATGTCACAGACTCAGACTAGACAAGTAAACTCAATGGCATTTATATGTATAAAGAACATCAATGGGCTGGATGAATGGCCATGTGTACTTGTCATTCAAGGTGTTCTACTCTTTACAAGCATCATTTCTTACTGTATAACCGTGTGCACGCACATTATTCCAGTAAACATGATCAATAATGTAGACAAGTAAACATGCAGTGAAATGTAAATATTTGACGATTTCTGTGCAGCTCTATCTACCATATCAATCCAAAGGCAGGCAAAATGTTGGTGAGTTTTTATAAAGTGAGCTGCATCTGAGGAAGACAGTGTGGTTTAACATGTGTAAATTCCACCAACCTGCAGTTCACTTAATCATGAGTTCATTTTCCTCAGTCTAGAAAAGTGGTCTTCAAACTTTTCTTGCCCAGGCAAACCAGCAACCCTGGGACTCCCATCATACGTTAGCAAAAAACAATTTGGGCATGTCTTGTCTTATCATCAGATAATGGCAAGGAGAAGGAATCAACATTTTAAAATGAATAGATTTGCAGATCGTTTTTCATTATTTCAACCTCCCCACATTATAATAACATAGCCTATTAGCTAGAAAGTTAACACCAAACACATTTTAGAAGAGCAGCTGTTTAGCTGGTAAACAAAAGTTAGCCATGTGTTGGCAAAAATGTATTCTCTTCCTAGCGATATTCATGAAAAACATTTAAATACAAATATTTTTTCCACCTTTATTTTCTCATATATACACTACCGTTCAAAAGTTTGGGGTCACTTAGAAATGTTATTGTTTTCGAAAGAAAAGCAATTATTTTGTCCATTAAAACATCAAATTTATCAGAAATACAGTGTAGACATTGTTAATGTTGTAAATGGCCATTGTAGCTGGAAACGGCTGATTTTTTATGAAATATCTACATAGGCCCATTCTCAGCAACAATCAGTCCTGTGTTCCAATGGCACGTTGTGTTTGCTAATCCAAGTTTATCATTTTAAAAGGCTAATTGATCATTAGAAAACCCATTTGCAATTATGTTAGCACAGCTGAAAACTGTTGTGCTGATTAAAGAAGCAATAAAACTGGCCTTCTTGAGACTAGTTGAGTATCTGGAGCATCAGCAATTGTGGGTTCGATTACAGGCTCAAAATGGGCAGAAACAAATAACTTTCTTCTGAAACTCGTCAGTCTATTCTTGTTCTGAGAAATGAAGGCTATTCCATGTGAGAAATTGCCAAAAAACTGAAGATCTCGTACAACGCTGTGTCCTACTCCTTTCACAGAACAGCGCAAACTGGCTCTAACCAGAATAGAAAGAGGAGTGGGAGGCCCCGGTGCACAACTGAGCAAGAGGACAAATACATTAGTGTCTAGTTTGAGAAACAGGCGCCTCACAGGTCCTCAACTGGCAGCTTCATTAAATAGTGCCCGCAAAACACCAGTCTCAACATCAACAGTGAAGAGGTGACTCTGGGATGCTGACCTTCTAGGTAGAGTTGCAAAGAACAAGCAATCTCTCAGACCAGCCAATAAAAAGAAAAGATGAAGATGGGCAGTCTGAGATATGGCTTTTTCTTTGCAACTCTGCCTAGAAGGTCAGCATCCCGGAGTCGCCTCTTCACTGTTGACGTTGAGGCTGGTGTTTTGCGGGTACTATTTTGCGGGTACTATTTTGCAGGTACTATTTGGCCAGTCTGAGATATGGCTTGCATTCACAAAGTATTCAGACCCCTTGACTTTTTCCACATGTTACGTTACAGTCTTATTCTAAAATGGATTTAAAAAATAATAATCCCTCAATCTACACACAACACTCCATAACACTCCATGGAATAAGCAATTTCATAAATGATTCAAGTGCAGTGTCTGTTTGCTCCTTATTACACACCACGGACCAACATATATTCTTTACCTCAACAACATAGGAATCACTACAAAACGTATTGTATGACGACCTCTTATACACAATATTAGGCCCAGTCTTTGGAACTTTGGTTTTCCTAGATATGGCTACTATATTGTGATCACTACATCCAATGGATTTGGATACTGCTTTCAAACAAATTTCTGCAGCATTACATGATGATTTAATTCCTGTACTGTTTGTAACTACCCTGGTAGGTTGACTGATAACCTGAACCAGGTTGCAGGCACTGGTTACAGTTTGAAGCTTTCTCTTGAGTTGGTAGCCTGATGAAAGCCAGTCAATATTTAAAATCACCCAGAAAGTACTGTAGAATGCAATGTATACACACACACACACACACACACACACACAACATGACCAAAAGTATGTGGACACCTGCTCGAACATCTCATTCCAAAATCATAAGCATTAATATGGAGTTGTCCCCCCTTTGCTGCTATAACAGCCTCCACTCTTCTGGGAAGGCTTTCCACTAGATGTTGGAACATTGCTGCAGTGACTTGCTTCCATTCAGCCACAAGAGCATTAGTGAGGTCGGGCACTGATGTTGGGCGATTAGGCCTGGCTCGCAGTCGGCATTCCAATTCTTCCCAAAGGTGTTCGATGGGGTTGAGGTCAGGGCTCTGTGCAGGCCATTCAAGTTCTTCCACACCGATCTCGACAAACCATTTCTGTATGGACCTCACTTTGTGCACGGGGGCATTGTCATGCTGAAACAGGAAAGGGCCTTCCCCAAACTGTTGCCACAAAGTTGGAAGGACAGAATCGTCTAGAATGTCATTGTATGCTGTAGCGTTAATATTTCCCTTCACTGGAACTAAGGGCCCTAGCCCAAACCATGAAAAACAGCCCCAGACCATTATTCCTCCTCCACCAAACTTTACAGTTGGCACTATGCATTCAGGCAGATCGCGTTCTCCTGGCATCCGCCAAACCCAGATTCGTCCGTCGGACTGCCAGATGGTGAAGCATGATTCATCACTCAAGAGAACGCATTTCCACTGCTCCAGAGTCCGAAGGCGGCAAGCTTTACACCACACCAGCCGACACTTGGCATTGCGTATGGTGATCCTAGGCTTGCGTGCGGCTGCTCGGCCATGGAAACCCTTTTCATGAAGCTCCCGACGAACAGTTCTTGTGCTGACGTTGCTTCTAGAGGCAGTTTGGAACTCGGTAGTGAGTGTTGCAACAGAGGACAGACGATTTTTACGCGCTACGCGTTTCAGCACTCGGCGGTCCCGTTCTGTGAGCTTGTGTGGCCTACCACTTCGCGGCTGAGCCGTTGTTGCTTCTACACGTTTCCACTTCACAATTACAGCACTTACAGTTGACCGAGGCAGCTCTAGCAGGGCAGACATTTGACGGACTGACTTGGAAAGGTGGCATTCTATGACGGTGCCACATTGAAAGATACTGAGCTCTTCAGTAAGGCCATTCTACTGCCAATGTTTGTCTATGGAGATTGCATGTCTGTGTACTCGATTTTATATACCTGTCAGCAACGGGTGTGGCTGAAATAGCTGAATCCACTACTTTGAAGGGGTGTCCACATACACAAAATATACAAAAGTATTTTAGCCGACCCCCTGCAGTACCTCCACAGACCCCCGGTTGAGTACCCCTGGTCTAGAGGAATACAAAAACATTGACCCAATGGGAGGAGATTCTATTTAACCAAACCAGTCATTTTCGTTACCACACTTTCTTTGTCTCAATACATTTTGCCAGGTCATCAACTTTTCATGTCAATATTAGTCATGGCCACGCCAAAAGGGCTCTACACATTCTACGCAAACAGACCTCCGTCGGCTCCGTAGACTCCTCAAGAAAGCCAAGATAACATTGAAAAGCATCAAATATAGCCTAAAATATAGAAATTAATCATTCTTCTGGTAGTTTTTGACTCCAAAATGTATAGTCAGCATATAGCTCAAAGCCATGCACTTCTCATTCACCAAAATGTAAACATTATCTAGGCTGCGTCCTATAGCTCCCTGTTCCCTATGTAGTGCACTTCTTTTGACCAGAGCTCTATGGGCTCATAGAAGAGAGTGTTGGGTGTAATGTCTGTGTGATACAATAAACAAGGAGGGAGGTAGCGGTGTCCTTTAGAGATTAGCTGGCTCCTGTGAGGAAAATTACGGCTTTGGGAGAAAGTCATTAAGACCATAATATATATATTTATTTTTTTAGTAAATAAACTCGGCATGAATGCTGTTAGATTTTCCTAAAAGTGATTAATTGCTGGGGAAATACCTTTATACTTTAAATAGTGAACATAAAAACAATAACTTGGACATCTACATTCTGTCCCTGGCTTTGTCTATAATTTAAAATAATTTAAACAGCACAGGGGGAAAATGCAATCTCTAACGAGCATGAATTACCTTTGTTTATAGTGAAATTAATGTTGGAGCATAAAAGCCATTTTACTGCTTTGATTCATCTGTGGAGTGCAGACCAATTAAAACTTGGCACATAAGATTACTCACTGGGAATTTAGCATTCATAAAACCACACTTCTGGTTTCACATCCTAGTCAACAGTTCACTTTTAGTTCACAGCCCTTTTGAATCCCCTTGTACCCTGCAACTCTCACTTGGAGTCACGGAGCTATTCACCAAGTACTGATCTGTGCAAACTGTGGTTGTGTCTAACCAATATAAAGTATAAAAAAAATATGCTTTCGGATAGTGTCTGTGGCTACAAAAAAAAGAGACGTCACAAAGCATCAAAACATCTTAAAGTTGTGGATAGGAATGAAATGTGAGCGAGTATTTCAAATTGCAATGTCTTTCACCCCCCATGGTGGCACCATGTGTCCATTCAAAATCATTATGTTATGGGAAGATGAGTGCAATCATGCATTCCTAAAGTACACAATTTGTTGTGGATGGCGGCAGCCCTGCACACATCCAATACTTTTATCAAGGCTTCCGTTGGCGGAGCACAAGCTTCGATATCTGCTCCATTATCATAAAGAAGTCAATACAGCATAAGAGGCTGGTTGACAGCGCTTCAGACAACAAGATCAATCAGCCTCTATAGCTAGGAACTGTCTACAGCCTATTAATCTCAGCAGCCTAGGCAGGTTGTAACACTAATGTCATGCAGCAGACACATGAAATCTAAGGCAATAGAAAAAAAATGGAGAAATCAAATTGACTCGGAGGAAATCAATCTGTTTCTGTCCAATGTTATTACAATGTGTATGGCGATATAGGCTAATTAAGAAAACGACAAACACAGCTCTGTGAATAGGTAAGCAGTTCCCACAGAGACAGACACACAGTGCCACCCCACGGAGCCAAATTGTTATTCACTCCATACCGCCAAGTGTTAACATAAAAGGTAGGAAACTCCTGACTGTGCTCTGCTGTACAGCAGCACTGCTCCGCATAGAAACACACTACCACTGCACCTCTTCATCACACACCCACACATATAAAAGTTTCCATTTCCCTACCTGTAGCCCTCGTCTCCTCAGAATGCTGGACTCGTCCATGCTACAGAGATCCGGCTTCTCACGCCTCCCTATCGGCACATAGCCATGCTGCACTGACTGACTGGCTGCCTAATGCTGGCTCTCTCGCTCGCTCTCGCTTTTTCTTGCTCTCTCTCCCGCTCACTCCCTCCCTCGCACTAAATCTGATCTTAGCAGCTGCTAAACACTTACATCAGAACTTATCTGATTGGAGGGGGGCAGTCAGCTGACACCTCCCTCTTGTTCCTCTCCTCGCCCCTCTGGAACTTCAGGACAGTGTGTATGTGTGAGACAGAGAGAGTGTGTTTGAATGTGAATGAGTGTGTGAGAGAGAGAGGGAGAGAGAGTATGTGAATGTGAGTTAGTATTTGAAAGGGAGGGAGAGAGAGGGCATGAGGGAGGCAGTTCTAATTCAGCATAGGGACTGAGGGGTGACTGGGGGCCCTAGTCCTTTCCCCCGAGCGGAGCAGCCACACTTTGGTGGCGCCCTAGGTGACCATGAAACGCAGAGGAGGATATCCTGCCCCAAATTTTCCTCCTCCTCTCCATTCAAACAAAACAGCTGAAATCCTGTCCTGACCGCCTGTCCATCTGCAAAGAGCAGCCAGGGCTAACCGCTAACTGGCCTCTGCTGTTCAATGGTTTTTAAATGAGTAATTATTCCTATGTTCTTTCTCTCCTGGGCCAAAGCTATTGGGCGCGTCTGAAGGTCAGACTGTCCAGAGGACAGACACTGCAGCTGAGAGCAAGGGAGAGGCCAGGGGTAATAGTGAGGGAGGGAGGGAGGGAAAGAGAAATGTAAAAAATAGATTTACAATAATAGTGGTGGGGCACTGCTGCTACAGCTGACTATGGGGGCCTTTACTTTCCTTCCATAGAAACAATAGTGCTTCTTATTACTGCGCTGCTTTCAAAAACAACTCCACTGCCTCACTCAATTCCTCTACAACCAGCTGTATGCAGCACATAGTGTCTTCAGAAAGTATTGACTTGACTTATTCCACATTTTGCTGTGTTACAGCCTGAATTAAAAATTGATTAAATCAAATGTTTTTTCTGACATGTACTATCATTTGTGGGACCTTATATAGACAGGTATTTTTTTCTTCGAAATCATGTCCAAACAATTGAATTAGCCACAGGTGTACAAGTTTTAGTGACATCTCAAGGATGATGAAAGGAAATTGGATGCACCTGAGCTCAATTTGGAGAGTCATAGCAAAGGGGTGTGAATACTTATGTAAATTATATATTTCTGTATTTTATTTTCAATAAATTTGTAAAAATGTCTAAAACATGTTTTCACTTTATCATAATGGGGTATTATGTATAGATGGGTGAGATCATTTTTTTAAAAATCCATTTTGAATTCAGGCTGTAACAAAATCTGGAATAAGTCAAGGGGTATGAATACTTTCTGAAGGCACTGTAACTGCATATCCACTGTCAATTTCCACTCATTTTATGCATTGCCGTTTTTTCTTTCCTGGCTGTCTCTATTACAAGTTATATCAACTCCTCGCTATAGGCCGAGTTCCCAGGCACTCAGCAAGTGACCAACCGAGGCGCTTCTCCAATGCTACACTCCGCCACAGACGCAACTCCACAGTCGCCCCATTCTGAATGATTAGCATTTAGAGAAATAAGTAGGTTTACGATTGCCATCACGCCAATTCCATCCGGCAATTTCACAGTCCGTTTCAGTCCTGTGTTTTTCCTTTTGCTTCTCCCCCTCTCTCTCTGTCTATCGCTCATTTCCATTTGCTGTGACTCTACTCTGAATATTAAGTGTCGCCCCATCCATTCTCACCGTCTTCCGCCAAACTCAAATGATTTCTGTTATCGAGCATGGACAAGTGACGGCTAGTCAGCTACCTATGGCTGAGGAGAGAAAAAAAAACTGTGCGGAAGGTCAAACAGGTGACCGCCATGTAAACTTTCCCCTTTTCTGTCCATCTGTAGAACAGAGCAGCGTTTGACTGCAGCTGGATGGCCAGTAATTTGTGTTGGCCCTGATAAGGGGAACAAGAGAACAGAGGGCAGCCAGTGCTAAAGTAATAGGGCCTGTTTTTTATATTAATTCTTAAACCTTTCAAACCTCAATAGAAGGTGGATTAGCGCCATCAACTTTCTGGCTCTGAACAATGCCCCACAGATTACCTGTGGGAATTAAAACATTGCGTTATATCCGAGTGACTAGTTCCAATTCACTGCTCCCAGTCTGCCGCTGCTTAGAGGGGACAACTAAGGAAATTCCATTTAAAAGTCAGAATGAGGAGCTGGGAAAAACCTATCTGAACGGTCATTAGTCTTATTCAATGCGAGGGACGCTCCCCGCAGTGCAAAGTGAAAGCAAATACTGTAGGCTCTACGGCCATGCAAACATGTAGCATTCAAGGAACAATCTCCACAACAATACCCTGAGCTCATGCAAGAGATTCAAATGCAATTGTCTGGAAATGACTTAAATTGACAAAAGGCTACAGCAGCAGCGACAACTCACTTCCCGGCAATGGACTCAGGAAACCCATTTAATGTAGCCGACTCAACCTTTACTGGTATCCGGTTTTCAACAACCTCTTATAGGACAAGCATTGTTGGTAGGACAAGCCTTGCAAGCCCACTGGGTCTGGCAAGCCTTGCAAGCCCACTGGGTCTGGCTCTGGGCGGAAGGGGCCCTTGGCCGCAGGCTGGCCTCTAAAGGAAGTCCCAGGGGGTTTGTGTGTCTCATTTCCTCCCGGCAGGTGGGCAGCTAAGGCCGTTTCCTGCAGCGAGCGGCAAGGAGGATAGGACATAGGAGTGTGGAGCAGTGAGAGGAGAAGAGAGAGGGGTTTTGGTGGGAGTTAGCCCTGAGAGCCTGCAGTTAGAGCTGATTGAGTGACCCAAGGCCCCTGCTACTCCTCTGCCCTGCCTGGGCTTATCGGAGCGAGAGGACGCCTGCCGATCTAAGGCGGGAGGAGGAGGGCCATGGCATGTGGAGGGGGAGAAAGAGGGAGATTGAGACAGAGATGGAGAGAGAGAGAAAGATAAAGAGAGAGGGGGGAGAAAGAGTGAGAAAGAGAGGGGAAGAGGGGAAAGAATGACTAATACAGACCCTTTACAGTGAAAGCTAAGTCTGACATTATATTGGCCAGTCCTTTGGAGTGAGAGCATATCTGACCTTATAACCCTATACAGTCAATCCCTCAGTGGGAAAGAAAAGCAGACTTGATCACCTTAAAAGAACCAATCCCTCACAGTGGAGTCCAATATGAAAGATGCAATGTGGTGCAAGAAAGTGAAATGCACTCGCACACATCTTCAGTAGAGGTTGCATTGCAGGTGCGTCTGAGATGTTCAACAATTGTTAAAATGAAATGAAACTCCCACACACTGCGCTTGGAAAAGTTTTTTTATTGTTGACCTTCCTCAAGAGCATTGAAAGGCCAAGGCGTTAGCACAATAAACATGTTACTACTCATTTTAACAATGTGGTGCACGAACATTCACACAAAGCAACTCAAGGTTGCAATAAATCCGACAACCTTTTTTTTTTTTTTTTTTTCTGTATTACGCTTTCTGTATAAAAGTATGTAGATTGGTGTTAGAAGTGGGTTTCAGTACATTGTGTTATAGAACTATATCTTTGATAAATGTATATGCACATATGATTCTGCCAGGGATTACTACAGGAGTCACGTACAGACTGTGTTCTTTCACGAATGGATACACAGTGTCACATTTTGGCTTAATATTATATTAGAATCCCTAAACAGAGAATCAGTGCATTCGGAAAGTATTCAAATCCCTTGACTTTTTCCACATTGTTAAGTTACAGCCTTATTCTGAAATGGATTCAATAAAATGTTTTCCTCAACAATCTACACACAATAGCCCATAATGACAAAGCGAAAACAGGTTTAGAATTGCAAATGTATTACAAATAAACAAAAATACCTTATTTACATAAGTATTCAGACCCTTTGCTATGAGAATCAAAATTGAGCTCAGGTGCATACTGTTTCCATTGATCATCCTTGAGATGTGCTTACAACTTGATTGGAGTCCACCTGTGGTAAATTCAATTGATTGGACATGATTTGGAAAGGCACACACCTGTCTATATAAGGTCCCACAGTTGACAGTGCACGTCAGAGCAAAAACCAAGCCATGAGGTCGAGGGAATTGTCCGTAGAGCTCCGAGACAGGATTGTGTCGAGGCACAGATCTGGGCAAGGGTACCAAAAAATGTCTGCAGCATTGAAGGTCCCCAAGAACACAGTGGCCTCCATCATTCTTAAATGGAAGAGTTTGGAACCACCAATACTCTTCCTAGATCTGGCGGCCCGGCCAAACTGAGAAATTGGGAGAGAAAGTCCTTAGTCAGGGAGGTGACCAAGAACCCGATGGTCACTGACAGAGCTCCAGAGTTCCTCTGTGGAGATGGGAGAACCTTTCAGAAGGACAACCATCTCTGCAGTACTCCACCAATCAGGCCTGTATGGTAGTGGCCAGAAGGAAGCCACTCATCAGTAAAAGACACATGACAGCCCGCTTGGAGTTTGCCAAAAGGCACCTAAAGGACTCTCAGACCATGAGAAACAACATTCTCTGTTCTGATGAAACCAAGATTGAACTCTTTGGGCCTGAATGCCAAGCGTCACATCTGGAGGAAACCTGGCACCATCCCTACGGTGAAGCATTGTAGTATCATGCTGTGGGGATGTTTTTCAGCTGCAGGGACTGGGAGACTAGTCAAGATCGAGGGAAAGATGAACGGAGAAAAGTAGAGAGAGATCCTTGATGAAAACCTGCCCAGAGCGCTCAGCACCTCAGACAGGGGTGAAGGTTCACCTTCCAACAGGACAACGACCCTAAGCACACAACCAGGACAACCCAGGAGTGAGTGGCTTCGGGACAAGTCTCTGAATGTCCTTCAGTGGCCCAGCCAGAGCCCGGACTAGAACCCGATCAAACATCTCTGGAGAGACCTGAAAATAGCTGTGCAGCGACGCTCCCCATCCAACCTGACAGAGCTTGAGAGGATCTGCAGAGAAGAATGGGAGAAACTCTTCAAATACAGGTGTGCCAAGCTTGTAGCGTCATACTCAAAAAGACTCGCGGCTGTAATTGCTGCCAAAGGTGCTTCAACCAAGTACTGAGTAAAGAGTCTGAATACTTGTGTTTTTGTTTTGTTCTTAATAAATTAGCAAACTATTCTAAAAACCTATTTTGCTTTGTCATTATGGGGTATTGTGTGTAAATTGATTAGGGAAAAAAACAATTTAAATCCATTTTAGAATAAGGCTGTAACTTAACAAAATGTGGAAAAAGTCAAGGGGTCTGAATACTTTCCAAATGCACTGTATTATGCCCAGCAGATTGGTTTGACAGGGGTCTGACCTCTCAACAGCAGCCACTTCATCGAAAGTGACAGTTTTTATTTACATCCTGCCTCTGTGCATGTGTGTACAGCCGTGGTGAAAGGTTTTGGGAATGACAAGTATTGGTCTTCACAAAGTTCGCTGCTTCAGTGTTATATTTTTGTCAGATGTTACTATGGTATACTGAAGTATAATTACAAGCATTCCATAAGTGTCAAAGGCTTTTATTGACAATTACATTAAGTTTATGCAGAGTCAATATTTGCAGTGTTGACCCATCTTTTTCAAGACCTCTGCAATCTGCCCTGGCATGCTGTCAATTAACTTCTGGGCCACATCCTGACTGATGGCAGCCCATTCTTGCATAATCAATGCTTGGAGTTTGTCAGAATTTGTGGGTTTTTGTTTGTCCACCTGCCTCTTGTGGATCGACCACAAGTTCTCAATGGGATTAAGGTCTGGGGAGTTTCCTGGCCATGGACCCAGAATTTCGATGTTTTGTTCACCGAGCCACTTAGTTATCACTTTTGCCTTATGGCAAGGTGCTCCATCATGCTGGAAAAGGCATTGGTCGTCACCAAACTGTTCTTGGATGGTTGGGAGAAGTTGCTCTCGGAGGATGTGTTGGTACAATTCTTTATTCATGGCTGTGTTCTTAGGCAAAATTGTGAGTGAGCCCACTCCCTTGGCTGAGAATCAACCCCACACATGAATGGTCTCAGGATGCTTTACTGTTGGCATGACACAGGACTAATCGTAGCGCTCACCTTGTCTTCTCCGGACAAGGTGTTTTCCGGATGCCCCAAATAATCGGAAAGGGGATTCAGAGAAAATGACTTTACCCCAGTCCTCAGCAGTCCCATCCCTGTACCTTTTGCAGAATATCAGTCTGTCCCTGATGTTTTTCCTGGAGAGAAGTGGCTTCTTTGCTGCCCTTCTTGACACCAGGCCATCCTCCAAATGTCTTCGCCTCACTGTGCGTGCAGATGCACTCGCACCTGTCTGCTGCCATTCCCGAGCAAGCTCTGCACTGGTGGTGCCCCGATCCCGCAGCTGAATCAACTTTAGGAGACGGTCCTGGCGCTTGCTGGACTTTCTTGGGCGCACTGACGCCTTCTTCACAACAATTGAACCTCTCTCCTTTAAGTTCTTGATGATCCGATAAATGGTTGATTTAGGTGCAATCTTACTAGCAGCAATATCCTTGCCTGTGAAGCCCTTTTTGTGCAAAGCAATGATGACGGCACGTGTTTCCTTGCAGGTAACCATGGTTAACAGAGGAAGAACAATGATTTCAAGCACCACCCTCCTTTTAAAGCTTCCAGTCTGTTATTCTAACTCAATCAGCATGACAGAGTGATCTCCAGCCTTGTCCTCGTCAACACTCTCACCTGTGTTAACAAGAGAATCACTGACATGATGGCATCTGGTCCTTTTGTGGCAGGGCTGAAATGCATTGGAAAAGTTTTTTTGGGGATTAAGTTCATTTTCATGGCAAAGAGGGACTTTGCAATTCATCTGATCACTCGTCATGACATTCTGGAGTATATGCAAATTGCCATCATCAAAACTGAGGCAGCAGACTTTGTGAAAATTAGTATGTGTCATTCTCAAAACTTTTGACCACGAATGTACACACAGTAACATGTCACATAATTGTAATGTACTGTATCTAAGATTACTGGACATGTGAGGTCATTGGCTTGATACGACCTTGGAAGGTGATCTTGAGAATGGGACTGAAATGACATGCTAGGGTTTGTATATATACAAGCATTCATTTCAAAAACATTCAGTAGCTGTGTTCAACTTGAATACAAGCATACAGGTGCATACAGTGCTTATGTTAACTAACAAAAATAATGGAATAATAAAAACATGCTAGTCCTTTGCTTCTTCACATTGGCATTAGTCCTCGCTTTCTGGCTAAAAGTAAGTACAGTTGGTGTCAGAAGTGGGATCCAGTATAAAAGCAATCACATACACAAATACTGTAAACCAGGGTTCCCAAACTGGCGGCATTGCGGGACGAATTTGGCCCGCGGGTGATTTTATTTGGCCCTCAACGTTTTCTGAGCAACAACGTTGGACATAAGACTGGGAAAAACACCAGCAAATCAGCTCTAAGTGATTTCAATTTTGGAAATCTGTTCCAAAGTATCCCCACGCATAGAGAGATACTGTATATGTGATCATATACAAATGTAAGCAAGGTTTGAAATGATGTTTTAGTCAAATATATCTGTTGTTTGGGGAGTCTACAAAATATTTGTATTTACGTTTGAGTCCCCTGACCATCCACTCAAGAAAAAAAAAATTGTCCCATGGCTGAATCTAGTTGATGATCCCTGCTGTAAACAAAGCACACCTTGGACTCTGTGTCCAATATAACTAATCTCAGCTCTGACATCACCTCTGCAGACCCAATGCAGGAGAAACAAGAGAAACGCTATCCCCAAAGGACATCACTGACTACAATAATGAAGGAGAATTCGAGTATACACAGCCACAACATCAGGATTATGACAATCTTATCTCCATTTCAGGCCAGGAGAAACCTATTGATTTCCTGTCAAACCTAATCATGGTCAACAGGGATGTGCCATGCGAAAAGGGAAGGAGACCTTCACACCCGGGGGGCATGATAGAAAAGCATGAAGGAGGAGAAAAGAGAGAAAGCAATAACAGCAGACCTGCGAAGCGGGGGGGACAAGGCATGGTTGATAGAGGGAGATCGTGGTAGCGCTGGCACTGGGGAGTGTAAGGTAATGAGGATGGGCCAGACTGAGCGTAGGGGACATATGTCTAGTGTGGCTCCATGAACGTGACAGACAGTCAGGAAGGAAGATGATATATTGAGAGTTAATACCACCGTACCAGTGAATATTCAACTAGTGAATACCAAGGAACCACTGCGGATATAATGTATAAATTATTGAGTTCATTAATTACCATACTTCAAGGTAAGGTCAGGGAACATTTTACAGAGCTGATGCAAAAATCCTGCTCCTGATAGGAAATCTGCCTTTGAAGGAATAACAACCAGGATCCACTGGGAAACAGGTGCTTGAATACAAACATAGACAAGAGCTTGAGGACACAGCATCATTATCACACATTTCAATAATCTCCCAAACTGAAGCAAAAGGCAGGACAAAACAACCTCCTCCTCAAACACTGATCAGTTAAGGCAAGAGCATATCTCAATCTGCTCACGTTTTATTGTCTCAAACACCAACATGCTACCATTGGTACAGCACTGTCAGAGTGTTGGCTGCCTTCCATTCCCGAACAACAAGGCCAATGTTGTGTTTCTTGGGAATAAAAAGGAAATACAGAGAAACTCTGGGGAAGTTCTATAATGCTGTCGCTAATTGGCGTAATTAAGAGCATCAAGCTTTAATGAGTTCTTGGCTCGATGTGACCAAAGATATCCAAAGGCCATCTGAGTGAGTGAGTGAATGAAAGAGTGAGTGAGTGAGCGAGGAGACTTTGGAATGATAGGAAGTGTTCATAAGAGACGCCTTGCTGAACTTCTCATGTTAGAACTTCGAACCAGGGGTTGGAACCGAAATAATTTTTCAATCGTTTCGTTCTGAACAGAACCATTATATTTTTTCGTTCCATACTGTTCCGACCAGCAAAAAAAAAATCTTAACCGTTTAGAATGCAAATATAAAATATATTTTGATTTGTTTAACACTTTTTTGGTTACTACATGATT
Source organism: Coregonus clupeaformis (assembly GCF_020615455.1). Lineage (NCBI taxonomy): Eukaryota > Metazoa > Chordata > Actinopteri > Salmoniformes > Salmonidae > Coregonus > Coregonus clupeaformis. The sequence continues at coordinate 29,631,856 of NC_059206.1, read as the reverse complement.
CCATATGTGTAAATAGTATAGTAAAAATAAAGAAAAATGCTTGAATGAGTAGGTGTCAAAACTTTTGACTGGTACTATATATATATATATATACACACATATACATATACACACACACACACACTGCTCAAAAAAATAAAGGGAACACTTAAACAACACAATGTAACTCCAAGTCAATCACACTTCTGTGAAATCAAACTGTCCACTTAGGAAGCAACACTGATTGACAAATTTCACATGCTGTTGTGCAAATGGAATAGACAACAGGTGGAAAGTATAGGCAATTAGCAAGACACCCCAATAAAGGACTGGTTTTGCAGGTGGTGACCACAGACCACTTCTCAGTTCCTATGCTTCCTGGCTGATGTTTTGGTTACTTTTGAATGCTGGCGGTGCTTTCACTCTGGTGGTAGCATGAGACGGAGTCTACAACCCACACAAGTGGCTCAGGTAGTGCAGCTCATCCAGGATGGCACATCAATGCGAGCTGTGGCAAGAAGGTTTGCTGTGTCTGTCAGCGTAGTGTCCAGAGCATGGAGGCGCTACCAGGAGACAGGCCAGTACATCAGGAGACGTGGAGGAGGCCGTAGGAGGGCAACAACCCAGCAGCAGGACCGCTACCTCCGCCTTTGTGCAAGGAGGAGCAGGAGGAGCACTGCCAGAGCCCTGCAAAATGACCTCCAGCAGGCCACAAATGTGCATGTGTCTGCTCAAACGGTCAGAAACAGACTCCATGAGGGTGGTATGAGGGCCCGACGTCCACAGGTGGGGGTTGTGCTTACAGCACAACACCGTGCAGGACGTTTGGCATTTGTCAGAGAACACCAAGATTGGCAAATTCGTCACTGGCGCCCTGCGCTCTTCACAGATGAAAGCAGGTTCACACTGAGCACATGTGACAGACGTGACAGAGTCTGGAGACGCCGTGGAGAACGTTCTGCTGCCTGCAACATCCTCGAGCATGACCGGTTTGACGGTGGGTCAGTCATGGTGTGGGTGGTATTTCTTTGGGGGGCCGCACAGCCCTCCATGTGCTCGCCAGAGGTAGCCAGACAGCCATTAGGTACCGAGATGAGATCCTCAGACCCCTTGTGAGACCATATACTGGTGCGGTTGGCCCTGGGTTCCTCCTAATGCAAGACAATGCTAGACCTCATGTGGCTGGAGTGTGTCAGCAGTTCCTGCAAGAGGAAGGCATTGATGCTATGGACTGGCCCGCCCGTTCCCCAAACCTGAATCCAATTGAGCACATCATGTCTCGCTCCATCCACCAACGCCACGTTGCACCACAGACTGTCCAGGAGTTAGCGGATGCTTTAGTCCAGGTCTGGGAGGAGATCCCTCAGGAGACCATCCGCCACCTCATCAGTCCTCATGTCCTCCTGAGTGGCGCAGTGGTCTAAGGCACTGCATCACAGTGCTAACTAAATGACTAAAATGTAAAATGTAAATCAGGAGCATGCCCAGGCGTTGTAGGGAGGTCATACAGGCACACTACTGAGCCTCATTTTGACTTGTTTTAAGGACATTAAATCAAAGTTGGATCAGCCTGTAGTGTGGTTTTCCACTTTAATTTTGAGGGTGACTCCAAATCCAGACCTCCATGGGTTGATACATTTGATTTCCATTGATATTTTTTGTGTGATTTTGTTGTCAGCACATTCAACTATGTAAAGAAAAAAGTACTTAATAAGATGATTTCATTCATTCAGATCTAGGATGTGTTATTTTAGTGTTCCCTTTATTTTTTTGAGCAGTATATATATATATATACACATACATACATACACATACATACATACAGTGGGGAGAACAAGTATTTGATACACTGCCGATTTTGCAGGTTTTCCTACTTACAAAGCATGTAGAGGTCTGTAATTTTTATCATAGGTACACTTCAACTGTGAGAGATGGAATCTAAGAAAATCACATTGTATGATTTTTAAGTAATTAATTTGCATATTATTGCATGACATAAGTATTTGATCACCTACCAACCAGTAAGAATTCCGGCTCTCACAGACCTGTTAGTTTTTCTTTAAGAAGCCCTCCTGTTCTCCACTCATTACCTGTATTAACTGCACCTGTTTGAACTCGTTACCTGTATAAAAGACACCTGTCCACACACTCAATCAAACTCCAACCTCTCCACAATGGCCAAGACCAGAGAACTGTGTAAGGACATCAGGGATAAAATTGAGACTGGGATGGGCTACAGGACAATAGGCAAGCAGCTTGGTGAGAAGGCAACAACTGTTGGCGCAATTATTAGAAAATGGAAGAAGTTCAAGATGACGGTCAATCACCCTCGGTCTGGGGCTCCATGCAAGATCTCACCTCGTGGGGCATCAATGATCATGAGGAAGGTGAGAGATCAGCCCAGAACTACACAGCAGGACCTGGTCAATGACCTGAAGAGAGCTGGGAGCACAGTCTCAAAGAAAACCATTAGTAACACACTACGCCGTCATGGATTAAAATCCTGCAGCGCACGCAAGGTCCCCCTGCTCAAGCCAGCGCATGTCCAGGCCCGTCTGAAGTTTGCCAATGACCATCTGGATGATCCAGAGGAGGAATGGGAGAAGGTAATGGGTCTGATGAGACAAAAATATAGCTTTTTGGTCTAAACTCCACTCGCCGTGTTTGGAGGAAGAAGAAGGATGAGTACAACCCCAAGAACACCATCCCAACTGTGAAGCATGGAGGTGGAAACATCATTCTTTGGGGATGCTTTTCTGCAAAGGGGACAGGACGACAGCACCGTATTGAGGGGAGGATGGATGGGGCCATGTATCGCGAGATCTTGGCCAACAACCTCCTTCCCTCAGTAAGAGCATTGAAGATGGGTCGTGGCTGGGTCTTCCAGCATGACAACGACCCGAAACACACAGCCAGGGCAACTAAGGAGAGGCTCCGTAAGAAGCATCTCAAGGTCCTGGAGTGGCCTAGCCAGTCTCCAGGCCTGAACCCAATATAAAATATTTGGAGGGAGTTGAAAGTCCGTATTGCCCAGCGACAGCCCCGAAACCTGAAGGATCTGGAGAAGGTCTGTATGGAAGAGTGGGCCAAAATCCCTGCTGCAGTGTGTGCAAACCTGGTCAAGACCTACAGGAAACTTATGATCTCTGTAATTGCAAACAAAGGTTTCTGTACCAAATATTAAGTTCTACTTTTCTGATGTATCAAATACTTATGTCATGCAATAAAATGGAAATTAATTACTTAAAAATCATACAATGTGATTTTCTGGATTTTTGTTATAGATTCCGTCTCACAGTTGAAGTGTACCTATGATAAAAATTACAGACCTCTACATGCTTTGTAAGTAGGAAAACCTGCAAAATCGGCAGTGTTTCAAATACTTGTTCTCCCCACTGTGTGTGTGTGTGTGTGTGTGTGTGTGTGTGTGTGTGTGTGTGTGTGTGTGTGTGTGTGTGTGTGTGTATATATATATATATATATATATATATACACACACACACACACACACACTTTAGTCATTTAGCAGACGCTCTTATCCAGAGCGACTTACAGTTGAGTGAGTGCATACATTATTCTTTTTTTTTTTTATACTGGCCCCCCGTGGGAATCGAACCCACAACCCTGGTGTTGCAAACGCCATGCTCTACCAACTGAGCTACATCCCTGCAGGCCATACCCTCCCCTACCCTGGACGACGCTGGGCCGATTGTGCACCGCCCCATGGGTCTCCCGGTCGCGGCCGTCTAAGGATTCGAACCAGGATCTCTAGTGGCACAGCTAGCACTGCAATGCAGTGACCACTGCGCCACTCGGGAGACACATATACACATACATACACACACACACACACACTGAGTGTACAAAACATTAAGAACACTGTCCTAATATTGAGTTGCACGCCATTCAGAGGGTAGGACGGAATAAGAAAAAAATGCCCGGAATGTAAAATAACGTTAACTGGTTCCCATGCTTTTAAAATAACCGTTCTGTTCCGGGACAGTATAGATCACTTTCATTCATGGTTTTGATTCTGTTCCTCGAAAATGTCTGTTATTTTCCGGTTTTGTTCGCCCTGCTTTGAACTCCAATTACCCTTTTGAGAACCCTGCCGTAATGAATTAATCATTTGAATGATTCTGATCATTTGTATTCTCCTAAGAATATTTATATTTCAGCATGAGATCAATGGGCCAAAGCCTTCTATAGAGATAGATATTGGATACATATACATACAGTTCTGACAAGGGCAGCCCTGACAGGCTCTGCCAATAGAACAGAAGAGGATTATGAGAAGGGTGATGTGTTTTTTCATAAATAAACATTGTGTAACAAAATGGTCCCTGGGGCTAAACAGCCTGATGCTGCAGTGAAATGTTTAATTTTATGGAACAAAGCCAGCTTTTCAAATGAGATGGATTAATTTTTAAACTGTCATTCAAGTCCCCAAAACTCAGGATGCCTGCCACCTCGGAATGTATATTCTAATCTCTCTCTTATGATCCAGGTAAATCATTGAGCACACTTTTTATTTCCCAATAACAACCTGGTTAATAAAATGTCCTACTTTTCAAACATTGTGATCTGGAATTCTGTAGCAATGATCCACAATCATCTGGTCCCATAGAGATCCATCTCTGGTGCAACAAGTTGAGCACGGTCCCTGACAAACAAAAAAACAAAGCAACTGTCCCTGGCAACCTACCAACAGTACTGTATACAGAGACGGTTTTCTCAAGGTCAAATATGAATCACCAGCATTTATTCTGCACCCAGTTTCCTGACCAAATATTACCACGACTCTAGAGATGGCGTTCCCCTGAGAATTTAATTCAGTACTATCCACTCTAAAAGATGCTATTAGGATGTGGCCATGCATCAGCGTTTCGACACGTCCACACCAGACTGTGTAAGCAGTGGCGAGCAGCATTTAATTTCTTCAGGGGGGCTAGGGAGACACTGAGGCATAAGGATAAGCATTACCATCCGTCGTGCCGTGAACTGATACACCAAGCTACACACAAATCAGACAACACACAGGTACTCCGACACAGTCATACAAACACATACCTACTAACACTAGCAGATATTCAACCCACAACATGCACACAAATACTCACACACACATACAAAGATGCCCGTGTAAACATGCACACACTCACAAATACTCTCAGAACACACACAAACCCACAAAAAAATGAGCCACCCATGAGAAACAATAGATGAGAATGCGGCTCCTATCTCAGCCCAGTGTAATGACATTGTGTTTGTGCTGCATTGACCCTGGCCTCTGCAATCATTAATTTCAATCAGCCCTTGCTACATGGGGTCTGGGCTCCTGTTTACAGGGTCTGAGGAGAATCTAATAAGACGTGGCAGTCTCCAGGGAGGCTCTTCACCCACCACTCCACACTCACCTCTGGGGAGGGGGCATGACCTTATGGAGGCTTTCTGGAGACCAGAAGCATTGGGGACCAGATATTATGGGGACCCGATATTATGGGGACCTGATATTATGATATGATGGGGACCTGATATTAATGGGAAACTGATATTATGATATGATGGGGACCTGATATTAATGGGAAACTGATATTATGATATGATGGGGACCTGATATTATGATATGATGGGGACCAGATATGATGGGGACCTGATATTATGATGAGGACCAGATATGATGGGGACCTGATATTATGATGTGATGGGGACCTGATATTATGACAGTTTACCAAACCAGCACTAACCCACCTGATTCAACTGATCGACTGATGATTAAGCTGTTGGGTCCCCAGAAACCAGGATTGGGAAACACTTATGAGGACCAAACAATCAGACCCTACTGTTGTATTTTTATTGACAATTATTTTACCAGGTAAGTTGACTGAGAAAATATTATCTTTCACAGCAACGACCTGGGGAAGAGTTACAGCGGAGAAGAGAGGGGAAGAATGAGCCAATTGGAAGCTAGGGGTGATTACGTGGCCATGATGGTATGAGGGCAAGATTGGGAATTTAGCCAGGACACCAGGGTTAACACCCCTACTCTTACAATAAGTGCCATGAGATCTTTAGTGGGTTCTATGTCGTTGGGTTCTAACGGGTTCAATGTCTTTGGGTAAAGTCCTGTTGAACTTTTACTCAAAATCTTAAATGTTGTCATTGATTATTGGATAGATTGTGTTTGGGAAAAGCCAAGATCAGGCATGTGTAAAGGATGTTTATAAATCCCTGTGTCAAATACTCAAATACTGTATAAATACGCTTTCAATTAATATACATTTCATGTGTCCACATAACACTGTATATTGAAGAAGCACATTGAATCTCATTCACAAAGACCCATATGTTCATCAAGGCTCTGATATGCATGCACTTCAAACAATGCTAGTCTGTTTGCAAACTCCCAACGGCACACTGGCGCCCCCAAGTGTAGAGAAAAATTCAGCGTATTCAATATTTGCTCTGATCCCAACTGCTGTCTATAATGCTATAAGTTGTTTGGTTTACAGAAATATCAACACATAAGCTAGGATTCACTCAAACAAGCCTTCTTTGAATCTCCACATCCAGATGAAAGCAAATCTGATGACATTACATGATTTGGGAAAACACTAATGAAAGATGTATTCTGAAACACATGGTTTTAATAAATACTGTAAGTATTTTTCAGCCCAACTTCCATTGTATTCCAAGAGTTACTGAAAACTGTATTTCAAATTTCTGGTTTTCTCCCTTGTTTATGCAACTGGGTTGTAAAGCAATGCAGAGGCAGTATACCTTTTGTATATGTTGTCCAGGTGAAAACATAAAACAGATAAAACCCCTGGACTGGACTGAGTGACTCACAGTTGGACAGAATTGGCTTAGCTTCAACTTCCAATGACTTCTCACTCATTTGAAATGGGACGGGAATGACATCATTTCCCATTAAAAGTAAAACCGGGCTGGCTATCGCTTTTGTTATCTGAAAGGACACAGGAGAGATAGGTGATGTCTGACTTAAAGGCTCTTTGACGCTCAAGGTCGAAGTGAGACAAGTCACTGATGACTGAGGTTATTTCAGACTGAGGGATTAGTCCATCTCTGCTACAAACAAGACCGCAGACAGATCTCCTTTAAAACCACTTCACAGAATCACCTTGATTTTCTATTTTTCTGTAATCATCTTTAATTGGGCATTGATTGTGGAACATTAAGGGCCTGAATACATTTACATTATTTAGCAGACGCTCTTAATACTAATAAGGCTCTGACAAAATATGAATCACTACTACTATACTTTGAGATTACATTACATTTTGTTTGCCATTTTGACTGATTGACGTTCAGTTGATGTGTATTCATTGTACTGAAATGCTAAATGGCTTGTATGCCAAAAACTTCTGATAAATACGGCAATCAAATATCTGATTAACAATATCCTGGTCTCAACATCAAAGCATGGGGGGACAGAGTTGTGGAAGTGGAATCATGGGAAGTCATGACCCATAAGTACTCACCAGACTAGAGGTAAGTGAGGGGGCGGACTTCCCCAGGGTGGTGGAGCACATCCGCACCAGGTTGGAGGTCTCTGAGGGGGTCTGCCATGCCTGCTGGGGTGACACATAGGGCAGCAGGTACTTTCCTATAGGACAAGACACACAACAGTATTTAAACTATAGAGAGAAGATACTTTCCTGTAGGACAAGACCGACAACCAGCATTGCCGCCACTACAAAAAATATATACATTTACATTAAAAAAAAAATTATGATAATTTTCGGAATGATAAAACATTTTGTGTAAACAACTACTAAAACCAGATATGAAGTATGTAGAAAAGATAATGGAGCAATACATTTTTAAATAAGATCATCTTTGAGAACTAACAATGATCAAAATAAAAACTAGACAGTCAGGGAGATTCTAAAATTCCAAAAATGTCACGGCATGAGGCCCCAATGAGTTTGTTATGTTTGTGTCACTCAGATAGGATAATAATATGGCATAAGCCATTGTATAATGTGTAGAATTGCAGTAAATTAGCTTTAAAAAAAAGCAACATTTTACTGATTTTATTTTGGGTGTAAAAAAGACTAGGAGCCAAGGACACATTCACGCTATGAGGATACCCGTGGCCTACTCACACCATTTGCCCATGTGAATGGATAATAAATACAAGGTCATACAAAAACAAATTACATTATCATTGAGTGCTTCACAGAAATGAACTGAGCTCTGCCCCGGTCTTTCTCCTCTGTTTAGAGAGACTGAGCTGAAGCCCCTAAAACGTCTTAGGCTCACAGGGGGTAAATGAGGCAGCAGTGAAAGTCAATCCACTTACGAGATCAGTGACGCTACAAACACTGCACAACCACGAGGCATACCTGAACTTGCATGAAGACCCAGATAATATATTAATAGAAGGCTATAATACAGGAAGGATACTTTTACACTGATTTATGAGATGTATATTTTTTTTATTATAGTATACCTCAAACAAGAAAGTAATCCCATAGATTAATAAATGATTAAATAAAAATGAGATGTGTCTGAGCAAGGGCATGTTGAAGAGATGTTTCATACATAGAATCCTAAGATTAACAAGCTCTGAATAAATACATATTTTCAGGGGCAAATATTTTATATTTTCTTAAGTTTCTTTCCCCAAGAGTTGTCTCCCAGTAACAGTCGCTAGATGGCAGTAGGTGCACAGGTGGTACGATTACCATCAACAGTCAAGCACACTAGGACTTATGTCATTGAGGCTCCTGGCAGTAAATTGAAAAGAGTCTCCCTGGAATTGTGTGCCACCCTCCGGGCTCTTATCATCCCACTCATCCCCTCTAGACTTCCACGTGTGTGTTTAATTCCATTTCCTGTTGAAGGACGCACGGCAAGTCAGCGGCCAAAATGGGAGGATTAACAGTTTTTGCGGAGTGGAGTAGAAAAGAGGGAGACACTACGCTCACCTCGCTATGGCCTAATGTGTTTAGAGCAGCAAAACTCTGGTCCTGGGGGGCCGTGGTGTAAGCTGAGTCTGGTCCTGGGAGGCCGTGGTGTAAGCTGGGTCTGGTCCTGGGGGGCCGTGGTGTAAGCTGGGTCCTGGGGGGCCGTGGTGTAAGCTGGGTCCTGGGGGGCCGTGGTGTAAGCTGGGTCCTGGGGGGCCGTGGTGTAAGCTGGGTCTGGTTCTGGGGGGCCGTGGTGTAAAATGGGTCCTGGGGGACCGTGGTGTAAACTGGATTTTGGTCATTGGGGGCCATGTTGTAAGCTGGGTTTTGATCCTTGATCTTGCCGTTTGATCAGAGACCGATAGAGACCTTGGTAAGAAGGTGTGTGGACTCTGGCAAATCAATAACATTAGCTGATCAAGAAAATGCCAGGGGGACAATGTCAGCAGGTGTGGCCTTCAAACCACTGGAATCTGATGACCTAAAATATAATACAAATACAAATTGTTCCATGTTGTCCAACGTATATAGTCTAAGTCCCTCCAGCTCTGCCCATTGAAGCAAGACAGCGATAGAGTGCATAGCGTTCACTTTCACACTCACTGCATTTAGATATTCTTGATCTGCTTTAGTCTACAGCCCAAGAAAGACCTAGCCAAACGTGAACACTGATGAATCGTGCCAACTCAGACAGCTAGCTAAAATGCCTGATCGTCCCTTGAATTAGGATGCAATCAGACGGGTGAAATGAAGAGTCTGATCACATATGATGCACACCGCTCTGACAAGTGAGAATTCAACCACTTACAGCGAAGCGCCTTTGTCTAATTTGGGATTTGCAATATGTGGCTGAAGAAGCAAATGTCTTATTATTTTGGTTCTGTCTGCCACGCTGGCACTGCTGAAATTGTCTGCACGTAACAGTGCTGTGAAGACAACTCGAAGCGAAATGGGTGCATGAAATGTACAAATGAAGAGGCGATGGAAACGAGAGCAACGAGTTCAAATGAAACGTCAAAAACAAGAGTCAACAGCTCCCTGAGAAGCTATTCAACTGAAGTCACGACCAACAAGTGTAGGTAATACCATGGTGATATGTAAAACCTTCTGTTTGCCTATTGTATGTGTGCATGTGTGCATGGGATTACATACAGTGGGGAAAAACAGTATTTAGTCAGCCACCAATTGTGCAAGTTCTCCCACTTATGCACGCATGACTGTAAGTCGCTTTGGATAAAAGCGTCTGCTAAATGGCATATTATTATTATTATTAAAAAGATGAGGCCTGTAATTTTCATCATAGGTACACGTCAACTATGACAGACAAATTGAGAAAAAAAAATCCTGAAAATCACATTGTAGGATTTTTAATGAATTTATTTGCAAATTATGGTGGAAAATAAGTATTTGGTCAATAACAAAAGTTTCTCAATACTTTGTTATATACCCTTTGTTGGCAATGACACAGGTCAAACGTTTTCTGTAAGTCTTCACAAGGTTTTCACACACTGTTGCTGGTATTTTGGCCCATTCCTCCATGCAGATCTCCTCTAGAGCAGTGATGTTTTGGGGCTGTCGCTGGGCAACACGGACTTTCAACTCCCTCCAAAGATTTTCTATGGGGTTGAGATCTGGAGACTGGCTAGGCCACTCCAGGACCTTGAAATGCTTCTTACGAAGCCACTCCTTAGTTGCCCGGGCGGTGTGTTTGGGATCATTGTCATGCTGAAAGACCCAGCCACGTTTCATCTTCAATGCCCTTGCTGATGGAAGGAGGTTTTCACTCAAAATCTCACGATACATGGCCCCATTCATTCTTTCCTTTACACGGATCAGTCGTCCTGGTCCCTTTGCAGAAAAACAGCCCCAAAGCATGATGTTTCCACCCCCATGCTTCACAGTAGGTATGGTGTTCTTTGGATGCAACTCAGCATTCTTTGTCCTCCAAACACGACGAGTTGAGTTTTTACCAAAAAGTTCTATTTTGGTTTCATCTGACCATATGACATTCTCCCAATCCTCTTCTGGATCATCCAAATGCACTCTAGCAAACTTCAGACGGGCCTGGACATGTACTGGCTTAAGCAGTGTATTTTATACTGATAACAAGTTCAAACAGGTGCCATTAATACAGGTAACGAGTGGAGGACAGAGGAGCCTCTTAAAGAAGAAGTTACAGGTCTGTGAGAGCCAGAAATCTTGCTTGTTTGTAGGTGACCAAATACTTATTTTCCACCATAATTTGCAAATAAATTCATTAAAAATCCTACAATGTGATTTTCTGGAAAAAATTCTCAAATTTGTCTGTCATAGTTGACGTGTACCTATGATGAAAATTACAGGCCTCTCTCATCTTTTTAAGTGGGAGAACTTGCACAATTGGTGGCTGACTAAATAGTTTTTTCCCCCACTGTACGTGTGTGTGTGACGTGGTTGTCCTACACTTCAGGCATCATGCTTTACACCCAACTCAATCAACTATTTAGCCTTTCCAATCTGTCGAAATAACCATATCTTCCATCTCCTTTACTCCCCCAAATGCTTTTCACATGAGAGTATGATAGCCTGGCTCATGAAAAGAGGCACGTGAGCGCAGTGCGACAAGACTCTACAGTAAGCCTAGGAGCATTACACATGCATGAGCCTTGCGTTACCAAAATGTCCTGCCTTTCCTCATGCATTTCAAAAGAGGCTGACGGAGATGTGATGCTGAAGAGGATTTTCACCTATCCCCATGTATGGTGACCTCACAGCACAAAATCACTTACCTTAGAAAATACTTCAGGTAGGGTTAAGGAGGTTCGTTTTTCTACTGTTATTAAACCATGCAACATCATTTTGTAAATGGATTGTGTGTGTGTGTGTCTTTCAGACTGCCTACCATAACTAGTCACCAATTGTTTTAGTTTGACATTTTCCCTTCTCCATGAACGCCTTTTCCCTCTGCAACAGTTATCTAACTCTTCACCTAGACTTAGGACACACACACACATCTGCTTCTCTACCTGGGTCCTGTTCAGTAGGGAGCAATCGTTTCAAAACTGGGAGGCACAACCTGAATTTGTCCACTAAGAACACAGATTTTTGTCTCCCGTTGAAAAGTACTATGCTACAGTATGCCCTCCTGAACACGACCCCGGTGTTCTAAGACATGTCCCCATCCCATGGCATCCGGTGCCTTACTGTAAAGCCTGGGGGGGAAACAGGATGACAGAGAGGAAAATGGTGATCCTTTCTTCCTCTCAGTGAGATGGCTTCCTCACCAGTGCTCATCACACACCAGCCAGGAGAGGAAATCCTTACTGAGTGTCCCAGTCAGAGCACAGCTCCAGTTCACTCCTCACTGCATTATTAGCCAAACAGAACAAAACACATTGTATGGCTCACGTTCATATCTAATTCACTGGTAAATGGTCACAGAGAAGCATCTTCTTGATCTTGTGTTTCTGTGTGTTCCTGCGTGTGTGCATGCATAAGTACATGCTTGCATATGCTAGCATTTTTGCATGTGTGTGTGTACAGTATGTGCACCTGCAGGGCAATATGTTTGTTACCTGTGAGAGCGCCCCCTAGGCTTCCCCTGCGGAGGTTGTTGCCGTCCTCACTGAGCTGTCTCTTAAACTTGAGGGCGAGGCCGTGGATCACCTCAGGGTTACTGGACTTCCGGAAGGGCATGGATGGAGGGTACAGGATGTTATCCAACTGCAGGAGAGGAAAGGAGGATGTTAGGTTAGGTCAATGCATCCCAAATGGTGGATCAAGAACCCCACTGGTGGGATATGGCTGGGAGATTTATCTAATTCATTTCATTAATTCGAATGTATGTTTTTGCACGATATTCCAAAATGCCTGTATCGCAAGAATCAAGGTTGTTATTTTTTGTTTTTATGAGCGTTTATGTCTGCTTGTTCTCATGTTGTATTTTTGGTCTCGTCTCCTTTGCTCCTCTGTGTGCACTTTCCCATTTACACCAAAGATATGTATAAAATTACGAGATGCATGTCTCCACCCTAACAATGGCAGTCGTTGTCCCAAAGGCGGGAAGGCAAGCTTAGGTCCAAAATAAGCCCATAGAAACCGGTGGGCTTATTTTGGACATATTTTAGCGAGAGCGAAACCTCTCGCTTCGCCTCTTCCTCTATGGTTTACACACACACACCAAGCCCCTGCATCTCACGCCAACAAAGGTGAGATCATATTTCCCCTCTGACAAGCGGTTTCAAACGCTATTAGCATTTGAGGTTTGGTCCAACAGAGTCGGTCACATGGACACCAAAAGACATTGTGACATTATTTTACTGTAATAAAGGAGAAGTTAACTTTTCTAACGATACCCTTTTTATGTCTCAACTCCTCAAATTGCGTGCAGAGCAGACACTACTAAAATAAGAGTATCAATGAACATTGATTCTGGAAAATGAATGCTCAGGTTTGTAGCGCGCAGCATTGGGTTACCGCTAACAGCATTTTAGCCAAAGACTGTTATACTAGTGGTCTAGTCTGTGTTTCATAAATGTGTAATAAGCATAAAACAATTCTATAAGGAATTGGCAACTCCCTCTCATTCTGAGAAATAAGGTAGGCCACTTGATTTCAACATCAGAACAAAGTGGACAGGCTAGCATGCTTTTCAAACAGTTGGAGACAGACAGAAGGGTGTGTTCATAACAACTCAACTGTTCAACCTTATTAGCTAGCAAACAGATCCAAGTTGGCTAAACTTGAAATATAAAAGATTAGCTGGCTAATCACTAGCACTTGGGCTTGAGAGATTGATGATGAAACCGGTGTTCCATAGCATAATGCCTGCTACAAGTAGGGCTGTCCCCGACTAAAATAATCTTGGGTTGACCATGTAGGCTATTTTCACATAGTTGGCAATATAAGTTACTTTTTAGGTTTGTATCATTTTCATTTAGATTTGGATAGAATGTTGATTAACCACATGACAATGATTGAGATATGAAGACATTATATATTAAATGAAACTGTTCCATGAAAATGTGCATATGAAAACCATAACTGGAACGCAGATGGGTAGAAATGGTAAGATAAATTGGCATTCCACATGAGAAAGGTTGCCGACTCCTCGTGTAGCCTATTACCTGCAACTTCAGGAAAATAACGGCAGAATCTGCGAAAGCCAGCAGGAGCAGAAGGAGAATAGTTGGGTCTGGTTTTTTTCTTCTGGTTATCTAGATCTCTGGCATCCGAGGCATTTGGCTTATTTCATCAAACCGTAAGCTTAAAGCATCAGACAAGCTCAATGCATATTGTTGATTTTATTAAAACACATATGGAAAAATTCACATGTAAAAATATTTACCAATTGATTGGTCGAAAGAACAGCCCTAGGTAAAGGGGAGTCAGATCTGTGGAATAAATTTGACTAGTCGTGGAAAATACTGGAGATCAAGAAAAATAAGATAAAGGAGCAAGCGCTGCATGCATATTCTGTGTGCCAAACAGGTGCTGTTAGATTACAATATAATTTGACTGTTTGGAACAATGTAAACACTAAATCAATTATAAGCGTACCTGAGAGTCTTGTAAAAAAAATAAAAAATAAATAAAGATTAAGCCTTTATGACAGCAAAAACTAAAAACAGTTGGGATGGTGTTCTTCGGCTTGCAAGCCCACCCTTTTTCCTTCAAACATAACGATGGTCATTATGGCCAAACAGTTCTATTTTTGTTTCATCAGATCAGAGGACATTTCTCCAAAAAGTACGATCTTTGTCCCCATTTGCAGTTGCAAACCGTAGTCTGGCTTTTTATGGCGGTTTTAGAGCAGTGGCTTCTTCCTTGCTGAGCGGCCTTTCAGGTTACGTCGATATAGGACTCGTTTTACTGTGGATATAGATACTTTTGTACCTGTTTCCTCCAGCATCCTCACAAGGTCCTTTTGACAGAGGAATTATGGTAAATGACTAAAATTGTTCCACCCCGATACTGATAATCACATGGCCTCTCCTATCATTGCTACGCTGACGATACACAACTAATCTTCTCCTTTCCCCCTTCTGATAACCAGGTGGCGAATCGCATCTCTGCATGTCTGGCCGACATATCAGTATGGATGACGGATCACCACCTCAAGCTGAACCCTGGCAAGACGGAGCTGCTCTTCCTCCCGGGGAAGGACTGCCCGTTCCATGATCTCGCCATCACGGTTGACAACTCCGTTGTGTCCTCCTCCCAGAGTGCGAAGAGCCTTGGCGTGACCCTGGACAACACCCTGTCGTTCTCCCGCCAACATCAAGGCGGTGACCCGATCCTGCAGGTTCATGCTCTACAACATTCGGAGAGTACGACCCTGCCTTACACAGGAAGCGGCACAGGTCCTAATCCAGGCACTTGTCATCTCCCGTCTGGATTACTGCAACTCGCTGTTGGCTGGGCTCCCTGCCTGTGCTATTAAACCCCTACAACTCATCCAGAATGCCGCAGCCCGTCTGGTGTTCAACCTTCCCAAGTTCTCTCACGTCACCCCCCTCCTCCGCACACTCCACTGGCTTCCAGTTGAAGCTCGCATCCGTTACAAGACCATGGTGCTTGCCTATGGAGCAGTGAGGGGAACGGCACCTCCGTACCTTCAGGCTCTGATCAGTCCCTACACCCAGGCGAGGGCATTGCGTTCATCCACCTCTGGCCTGCTGGCTCCCCTTCCTCTGCGGAAGCATAGTTCCCGCTCAGCCCAGTCAAAGCTGTTCGCTGCTCTGGCACCCCAATGGTGGAACAAGCTCCCTCACGACGCCAGGACAGCGGAGTCACTCACCACCTTCCGGAGACATTTGAAACCCCACCTCTTTAAGGAACACATGGGATAGGATAAAGTAATCCTTCTACCCCCCAAAAAAAAAAAAAAAAAGTATAATTGTAAAGTGGTTATCCCACTGGCTATAGGGTGAATGCACCAATTTGTAGTCGCTCTGGATAAGAGCGTCTGCTAAATGACGTAAATGTGCCCTTGAGCAAGGCACTTAACCCTAATTGCTCCTGTAAGTCGCTCTGGATAAGAGCGTCTGCTAAATGTAATAATGACTGTGTAAACTCTGTTAGGGTTATCATTATAAACCCACTAACAGAGGAGGGGGTTAGACTGTGGAAATGTACAGGCCGCCTAAAAGGTGGGAGGTGCAAAGTTCCTTTGTGTGAAGGGATATAAAAAGTCTGTGTTTGGGCACCAGAGCTCTCATGAATAAAGATACTGATGATTCTTGCTGACTGGAGATCTGTTTAATTCATGAAAACCAGAGCCTTACACCCACTGGGAAATATTCAAAGCATTGAGTTTAATTAGAAATAGAAATTCTCGTGACACCTTTGCTGTTGTTCTGGGATTGATTTGCACTTCTCGCACCAAAAGTACGTTCATCTCTAGGAGACAGAACGCGTCTCCTTCCTGAGCGGTATGACGGCTGCGTGGTCTCATGGTGTTTTTACTTGCGTACTATTGTTTGTACAGATGAACGTGGTACCTTCAGGCATTTGGAAATTGCTCCCAAGGATGAACCAGACTTGTGGAGGTCTACAATGTTTTTTTCTGAGGTCTTGGCTGATTTCTTTTGATTTTCCCATGATGTCAAGCAAAGAGGCACTGAGTTTGAAGGGACACCTCCAATTGACTCAAATGATGTCAATTAGCCTATCAGAAGCTTCTAAAGCCATGACATCATTTTCTGGAATGTTCCAAGCTGTTTAAAAGGCATAGTCAACTTAGTGTATGTAAACTTCTGACCCACTGGAATTGTGATACAGTGAAATAATCTGTCTGCAAACAATTGTTTGAAAAATTACTTGTGTCATGCACAAAGTAGCAGTCCTAACCGACTTGACAAAACTATAGTTTTAACAAGAAATTTGTGGAGTGGTTGAAAAACAAGTTTTAATGACTCCAACCTAAGTGAATGTAAACTTCCGACTTCAACTGTATGTGTGTGTGTGTATATATATATATATATATATATATATATATATACATACACACACACATACTTTGTATATACACACACACATACAGTTGAAGTCGGATATATATACACACATACACATACATATATATATACACACATACACATACACACACACACACACACACACACACACACACACACACACACACACACACACACATACATACATACATACATACCGTACATACATACATATACATACACACAGTGAGGGAAAAAAGTATTTGATCCTCTGCTGATTTTGTACGCTTTCCCACTGACAAAGAAATTAGTCTATAATTTTAATGGTAGGTTTATTTGAACAGTGAGAGACAGATTAACAACAAAAAAAAACACAAAAACTCATGTCAAAAATTTTATAAAATGATTTGCCTTTTAATGAGTGAAATAAGTATTTGACCCCTTCTCAATCAGAAAGCTTTCTGGCTCCCAGGTGTCTTTTATACAGGTAACGAGCTCAGATTAGGAGCACACTCTTAAAGGGAGTGCTCCTTATCTCAGCTTGTTACCTGTTTAAAAAGACACCTGTCCACAGAAGCAATCAATCAGATTCCAAACTCTCCACCATGGCCAAGACCAAAGAGCTCTCCAAGGATGTCAGGGACAAGATTGTAGACCTACACAAGGCTGGAATGGGCTACAAGACCATCGCCAAGCAGCTTGGTGAGAAGGTGACAACAGTTGGTGCGGGGACAGGACAACTTCACCGCATCAAAGGGACGATGGACAGGGCCATGTACCGTCAAATCTTGGGTGAGAACCTCCTTCCCTCAGCCAGGGTATTGAAAATGGGTCGTGGATGGGTATTCCAGCATGACAATGACCCAAAACACACGGCCAAGTCAACAAAGGAGTGGCTCAAGAAGAAACACATTAAGGTCCTGGTGTGGCCTAGCCAGTCTCCAGACCTTAATCCCATAGAAAATCTGTGGAGGGAGCTGATGGTTCGAGTTGCCAAACGTCAGCCTCAAAACCTTAATGACTTGGAGAAGATCTGCAAAGGAGGATGGAACAAAATCCCTCCTGAGAGGTTTGCAAACCTGGTGGCCAACTACAAGAAACGTCTGACCTCTGTGATTGCCAACAAGGGTTTTGCCACCAAGTACTAAGTAATGTTTTGCAGAGGGCTCAAATACTTATTTCCCTCATTAAAATGCACATCAATTTATAACATTTTTGACATGCGTTTTTCTGTATTTTGTTGTTGTTATTCTGTCTCTCACTGTTCAAATAAACCTACCATTAAAATTATAGACTGATCATTTCTTTGTCAGTGGGCAAACGTACAAAATCAGCAGGGGATCAAATACTTTTTTCCCCTCACTGTGTATACACACACACACACACACACACACACACACACACACACACACACACACACACACACACACACACACACACAACTACCGTTCAAAAGTTTGGGGTCACTTAGAAATGTCCTTGTTTTCGAAATTAAAGCAATTTTTTTGTGTAGACATTGTTAATGTTGTCAATGGCTATTGTAGCTGGAAACGGCAGATTTTTTATGGAATATCTACATAGGCGTAAATCTTTTATTTTTATTAGCCAGTCTGAGATATGGCTTTTTCTTTGCAACTCTTCTAGAAGGTCAGCATCCCGGAGTCGCCTCTTCACTGTTGACGTTGAGACTGGTGTTTTGCGGGTACTATTTAATGAAGCTGCCAGTTGAGGACCTGTGAGGCGTCTGTTTCTCAAACTAGACACTAATGTATTTGTCCTCTTGCTCAGTTGTGCACCGGGGCCTCCCACTCCTCTTTCTATTCTGGTTAGAGCCAGTTTGCGCTGTTCTGTGAAGGGAGTAGTACACAGCGTTGTACGAGATCTTCAGTTTCTTGGCAATTTCTCGCAAGGAATAGCCTTCATTTCTCAGAACAAGAAGAGACTGACGAGTTTCAGAAGAAAGTTATTTGTTTCTGGCAATTTTGAGCCTGTAATCGAACCCACAATGGCTGATGCTCCAGATACTCAACTAGTCTCAAGAAGGCCAGTTTATTGCTTCTTTAATCAGCACAACAGTTTTCAGCTGTGCTAACATAATTGCAAAAGGGTTTTCTAATGATCAATTAGCCTTTTAAAATGATAAACTTGGATTAGCAAACACAACGTGCCATTGGAACACAGGACTGATGGTTGCTGATAATTGGCCTCTGTACGCCTATGTATTCCATTAAAAAATCTGCCGTTTCCAGCTACAATAGCCATTGACAACATTAATGTCTACACTGTATTTCTGATCAATTTTATGTTATTTTAAATAGACAAAATAATTGCTTTTCTTTCGAAAACAAGGACATTTCTAAGTGACCCCAAACTTTTAAACGGTAGTGTATATTGTGAATAAGTTTTAAAAAACTAAATATGATTTTTAGGCCATATCGCCCAGCCATAGTTATGGCCAACTCAGATTGAAAAAAGGTCACAATAACTTCTTTAGATGAAGATGCTGGTGATGGGGCTGAAGGTAAATGTTGTTCAGTACTGTTTCTGTATGACTACTAAAGCCTGATTAGAGATCACTTGTAGGAACATTGAATGGACCCTACAGTTTTTCTCAGGGTGCTGAGAAAAATGGTGGTGCCTCTAACAACTTCACAAAGCCTCCCAGTGAGAGTACAATGTGTGTACAGTAGTTGCGCTGTAAAACTCTGCATAATCAACTCCTTGTTTACCCATACATTGTAATAAGTGTTGCATTGCAAACGTAGGAAAATGTGTGTTGCACCATCCTTGTAAAACCTATCATTGATTAAATCTGGGGTAGAAAGGCTAACCTGAGTACAAGAGATGCAATGACGCAAGGCTGGTCCACATAAACTGAGACAGGCAGTGTCTCATCTGCAATCTTAGTAAAACATATTCAGCCTACAGCCCCAACCAAATCACACAATATGAGATCATTTCAGAGTAACTGAAAATATATTCGGAACATAATTTAGAAGAGTCAATCCCACTGGTCTACAATACCCCCATTTATTAATGTGCTTGCTTCTGCAAGACCTCTTCCTCTTATATGTTTAGACTGTTGAAGCAATCACATATTTTCTTCAGGAAATGCATATTTTCTAGTTCTCTTAGACATGTCTTTCCCAGGCTGTTAACCCTTTAGGTGGCAATAATTGCTAACAAACACATAGGTCCTTAGGTCTTCAAATACTCATACTAACCGCACTATTTGTGACATAAATTGAGTATGTAGTATTCTTATTGGTCATAGTATGGATATAGTTAGTATGCCAAAAGTTCCCGGATGTCGTACTACATTCGCCAAAATACTAAGTATACAAGCGGTGGACACTATTTCCGTGCTTTTGGGGCCCATAATGCAATTCAGAAAATGGGCAGGGCTTCACAACGTTTTCATATTTGAAGAAAATGGCAGAAAATATGCAGCCGAAGTCCGACGAGATAATTAGGATACAAATTCATTGCTTTAACTATGAAAAATGTTAAGAAAATGTTGAGCAATGTAATAAAGTAATGACTTTGACACACAGACACAAAGGGACACACACACTGACACACAGACACAAATGGACATACACTTAAAGTCCAAATAAGTTACATTACACGTTATGTTGGCTGACAATTTCTTAGCTACGCTATCCTTAAGAACTGCATAGAATATCATTACAGCAGTATGTACCGGCATGTTAGCTAGCTACGTAATGTTAGTTGGCTACTAATACATCGAACAGTGTATTAACTATATGCTATCTAACTAACCACCTAACGTTTATTGACTTGATTATTCACGTCATTCTTAGCTTAGCTAAGTGGTATAGTTCTCAATGGACATTGTTAATGAAGTCGTAAAATGTCTAGCTAGTAATTTGTTATGCTGACAAGCTAGCAAGAAGTTGCATAGCAACAGCATCAACTTCCGGTAGATAGGCAAAGCGCTAGTACGCTCAACTGAAAGGATACAGCTCATTTACAGTACACTAAAATGAACTAATAGTATACACTCATTAAGTATGTAGTATACAGTATGTTAGTATGGGTAATCGAACACAGCTTAGGTGCAGGTGTATATAGGCCTACAGTAATACCCATAAACAAGGGGTTGAATTTCATGTCACAAGGCTGTGTTGAGATCTGAATGTATTCAATAGGAGATCAACTTTGAGGTGATTACATCATCATAACAATATGCTCTGACAAATTACACCAATCTTTATCTTCAATGTTTTTGAAACAGACAATGGGCTGGTGAGTACTGTAGGTAACACCTCTGTACAGAACAATATGGAGAGGAAGAGGTCTCAAAGATACAGTATTTAGCATTCTTCACTGACACAGATGGTGCGCTCTATTATTGGCCCTCTCCACCACAGCCAGACACTGCTGTTTATCAGTCTGAACTGTAATACCAGAAAAGATCAATAGTTATATTCCCCAAATACGTCCATCCTGTTCTTTGTTTACCTTTGTGTTATTTCACTTTTTGAAAACAGCATGTCTTCGTGACAACTTGAACTTTAGTAAACCTTAACTAGCTATCTTATAACACATCGCAGAATACCAAATTGACCCGGCTAGGCCTTAGGGTGAAGAGCAGGGCTCCCCAACTGTTGGCCCGCGGGCCGAATATGGCACACGGATGGTTTAATTTGCCCCCCAAGTTATTTTATTCTATTTATTAGTATAGTTTTTTTTTTTTTTACAAAAGATTGTAAAAACACCAGGAAATCAGCTCTAAGTGAATTTCATTTTTGAAATCTGTTCCCAAGTACTCCCATGCATAATAGAGAGACACTGATCGTATACAAAGGTAAGCGAGGTTATGTTCCGGCCCCCCGACCAAAAGGCCCACGGCTGAATCTATTTGACGATCCCTGGTGTAGGGGGTAGGAGTCCTCTTGGGATTCCACAAAGGGATCAATTTGAGTAGGATTTAGCCTCATTTTACATTTACATTTTCGTCATTTAGCAGACGCTCTTATCCAGAGCGACTTACAAATTGGTGCATTCACCTTATGATAGCCAGTGGGACAACCACTTTACTATTTTCTATTTTTTGGGGGGTGGGGTAGAAGGATTACTTTATCCTATCCCAGGTATTCCTTAAAGAGGTGGGGTTTCAAGTGTCTCCGGAAGGTGGTGAGTGACTCCGCTGTCCTGGTGTCGTGAGGGAGCTTGTTCCACCATTGGGGTGCCAGAGCAGCGAACAGTTTTGACTGGGCTGAGTGGGAACTGTGCTTCCGCAGAGGTAGGGGGGCCAGCAGGCCAGAGCTGGATGAACGCAATGCCCTCGTTTGGGTGTAGGGACTGATCAGAGCCTGAAGGTACGGAGGTGCCGTTCCCCTCACTGCTCCGTAGGCAAGCACCATGGTCTTGTAGCAGATGCAAGCTTCAACTGGAAGCCAGTGGATTGTGCGGAGGAGCGGGGTGCGGCGTTCTGGATGGTTGAACACCAGACGGGCTGCGGCGTTCTGGATGAGTTGTAGGGGTTTAATGGCACAGGCAGGGAGTCCAGCCAACAGCGAGTTGCAGTAATCCAGACGGGAGATGACAAGTGCCTGGATTAGGACCTGTGCCGCTTCCTGTGTAAGGCAGGGTCGTACTCTGCGAATGTTGTAGAGCATGAACCTACAGGATCGGGTCACCGCCTTGATGTTAGCGGAGAACGACAGGGTGTTGTCCAGGGTCACGCCAAGGCTCTTTGCACTCTGGGAGGAGAACACAACAGAGTTGTCAACCGTGATGGCGAGATCATGGAACGGGCAGTCCTTCCCCGGGAGGAAGAGCTGCTCCGTCTTGCGAGGTTCAGCTTGCAGTGGTGAATCATCATCCAAACTGATATGTCGCCACCTGGTTATCAGAAGGGGGAAAGGAGAAGATTAATTGTGTGTCGTCTGCGTAGCAATGATAGGAGAGACCATGTGAGGATATGACAGAGCCAAGTGACTTGGTGTATAGCGAGAATAGGAGAGGGCCTAGAACTGAGCCCTGGGGGACATCGATGGTGGGAGCACGTGGTGCGGAGACAGATTCTCGCCACGCCACCTGGTAGGAGCGACCTGTCAGGTAGGACGCAATCCAAGAGTGAGCAGCGCAGGAGATGCCCAACTCGGAGAGCATGGAGAGGAGGATCTGATGGTTCACAGTATCAAAGGCAGCGGATAGGTCTAGAAGGATAAGAGCAGAGGAGAGAGAGTTAGCTTTAGCAGTGCGGAGAGCCTCCGTGACACAGAGAAAAGCAGTCTCAGTTGAATGACCAGTCTTGAAACCTGACTGGTTTGGATCAGAAAAGAAAGGGATACTGGTCTGTAGTTGTTGACATCGGAGGGATCGAGTGTAGGTTTTTTGAGAAGGGGTGCAACTCTTGCACTCTTGAAGACGGAAGGGACATAGCCAGCGGTCAAGGATGAGTTGATGAGCGAGGTGAGGTAAGGGAGAAGGTCTCCGGAAATGGTCTGGAGAAGAGAGGAGGGGATAGGGTCAAGCTGGCAGGTTGTTAGGCGGCCAGCCGTCACAAGTTTTCATCTGGAGAGAGAGGGGAGAAAGAAGTCAAAGCATAGGGTAGGGCAGTGTGAGCAGGACCCGCAGTGTCATTTGACTTAACAAACGAGGATCGGATGTCGTCAACCTTCTTTTCAAAATGGTTGACAAAGTCATCCACAGAGAGGGGGGGATTCAGCAGGGAGGAGAAGGTGGCAAAGAGCTTCCTATGGTTAGAGGCAGATGCTTGGAATTTAAAGTGGTAGAAAGTGGCTTTAGCAGCAGAAACAGAGGAAGAAAATGTAGAGAGGAGGGAGTGAAAAGATGACAGGTCCGCAGGGAGTCTAGTTTTCCTCCATTTTCGCTCGGCTGCCCGGAGCCCTGTTCTGTGAGCTCGCAATGAGTCGTCAAGCCACGGAGCACGAGGGGAGGACCGAGCCGGCCGGGAGGATAGGGGACATGGAGAGTCAAAGGATGCAGAAAGGGAGGAGAGGAGGGTTGAGGAGGCAGAATCAGGAGATTGGAGGGAGAAGGATGGAGCAGAGGGAAGAGATGATAGGATGGAAGAGGAGAGAGTGGCGGGAGAGAGAGAGCGAAGGTTGCGACGGCGCATTACCATCTGAGTAGGGGCAGAGTGAGTAGTGTTGGAGGAGAGCGAGAGAGAAAAGGATACAAAGTAGTGGTCGGAGACTTGGAGGGGAGTTGCAGTGAGATTAGTAGAAAAACAGCATCTAGTAAAGATGAGGTCAAGCGTATTGCCTGCCTTGTGAGTAGGGGGAGGACGGTGAGAGGGTGAGGTCAAAAGAGGAGAGGAGTGGAAAGGAGGAGGCAGAGAGAAATGAGTCAAAGGTAGACGTAGGGAGGTTAAAGTCACCCAGAACTGTGAGGGGTGAGCCATCCTCAGGAAAGGAACTTATCAAGGCGTCAAGCTCATTGATGAACTCTCCAAGAGAACCTAGAGGGCGATAAATGATAAGGATGTTAAGCTTGAATGGGCTAGTGACTGTGACAGCATGGAATTCAAATGAGGAGATAGAGAGAATGTCCTCTTGGGAGAGATGAGGATTCCTGTGCCACCACCCCGCTGACCAGATGCTCTCGGGGTATACGAGAACACATGGTCAGACGAGGAGAGAGCAGTAGGAGTAGCAGTGTTTTCTGTGGTAATCCATGTTTCCATCAGCGCCAAGAAGTCGAGGGACTGGAGGGTAGCATAGGCTGAGATGAACTCTGCCTTGTTGGCCACAGAACGGCAGTTCCAGTTAAATAAACATTCCCATTATAAAACTAATTACTTTGGCTTTTCACAACAACTTTCTCCCTCTCTTCTAAGCACATGGTACAGTAAACATCCCATAACCCCCACAGCACTGCAGCACAATGTGTCTTGTTCATAGTTGAAGTATGTTGATCTTGACACTGACAAACTTCCAATATTTCTCTATTGCAGCATATTTGACTAGATCATTCTGTGCATTGCAGCAATATGCATGAGAGCGTGAGAGAAAGAGAGATAGACAGACCGAGACAGAGAGACCGAGAGATGAGTAAAGGGGAGTTGGAACATGTCTGGTCTGGAAGCAAAGGAGAGGAGAAAACATAGCTAATTTACTGCCAAATTTCCAACAGCTAGAAAATGGCTCTGTAAGACATAAGCTGTCAAGCTGGCACGCTCCAGCCTAAATCACATCAACACTATTAATCAAGATGAAAGAACAGTATGAAACACCAATGTCCTGAGGGGATATTTCACTAGTGAGAAATAAGATGTCTGTCTGTCTTGCAGGCTGAAACACACAGGCATCAATCATAAAGATGCAGGGGTAGTGAAGACTTACGTAATCACGTAATGTTTGATACTCTGGTGAGATGACAGTTGACGTGAGTGATGAAAATGGAGTTTGAACAGAAGGGTCTTTATTGCTCACAGTTTTGTTCTGCCACACACTGTACATGAACATGGCTGCAGTTGTTTATATCCTTGTCTTAAAAAATATCTAGAAATAAGGTAGTATGATGTCATGTCAAGATAGATCATTATTTTATAGGCCCACTCAATTATTTTATGATTACATTTCACAAGGAATACTGACACTGTTTAGCTAGACCAAATACAGTAAAAAGGACAGAGAATCCTGTACTAATGTACTAACTTTGTGTCCCCTGAAGCAGAGCCAGAATTACACATTCCTAGCACTGTTTTGATTACATAATCATGCCAGACTGCCTAGACAGAGAGATAGACAGGACCTCTCCATCTGTGCAAATCTGTTATGATGTGGTGAGAGGATTAAGACATACTGAGAACCACTAGGCCATAGTGAACGCCACTAGTAAAAAACACCACTAGGCAATAGTGTACACCACTAGTAAAAACACCACTAGGCCATAGTGAAGACCACTAGTAAAAAACACCACTAGGCCATAGTGAAGACCACTAGTAAAAAACACCACTAGGCCATAGTGAACACCACTAGTAAAAACACCACTAGGCCATAGTGTACACCACTAGTAAAAACACCACTACTGCAGCAGCAAGCACAAAAACAGGGTCATGTTCATTTCGTAATTTAAAAAAAAACATTTTACAACAGAAAACGAAAAAAAGCGTTAATTATTGGAAAAGTGCAGGTGGTCTCTCACTGTGTCAGTCCGTTTTCTTCCATTTGGTGCCTAATGACTACAACCCTGGTGTCTTTGCTGTGGCTTGGTTGGCATTAGTCAAGTGCATGGCTCTCCAATCCTGTTTCTGGAGAGCTAGCATCCTGTAGGTTTTTGTTCCAACCCTAATCTAGCACACCTGATTCTAATAATTAGCTGGTTGATGGCTTGAAACGAAAACCTACAGGAGGGTAGCTCTCCAGGAACAGGGTTGGAGAGCCCTGGTTTGGTGTCTGAATAAAGGGAAAAGTTTAGAAAAAGTAATGCGATTCAATTTCACAGAAATGTTTTATTATTTCTGTATATTGTGATGTAGGCCTATGAAGTGCTTTGTTCCTTTTATGTACAGTGAGGGAAAAAAGTATTTGATCCCCTGCTGATTTTGTACGTTTGCCCACTGACAAAGAAATGATCAGTCTATAATTTTAATGTTAGGTTTATTTGAACAGTGAGAGACAGAATAACAACAAAAAAATCCAGAAAAACGCATGTCAAAAATGTTATAAATTGATTTGCATTTTAATGAGGGAAATAAGTATTTGACCCCCTCTCAATCAGAAAGATTTCTGGCTCCCAGGTGTCTTTTATACAAGTAACGAGCTGAGATTAAGAGCACACTCTTAAAGGGAGTGCTCCTAATCTCAGCTTGTTACCTGTATAAAAGACACCTGTCCACAGAAGCAATCAATCAATCAGATTCCAAACTCTCCACCATGGCCAAGACCAAAGAGCTCTCCAAGGATGTCAGGGACAAGATTGTAGACCTACACAAGGCTGGAATTGGCTACAAGACCATCGCCAAGCAGCTTGGTGAGACGGTGACAACAGTTGGTGCGATTATTCGCAAATGGAAGAAACACAAAAGACTTGTCAATCTCCCTCGGCCTGGGGCTCCATGCAAGATCTCACCTCGTGGAGTTGCAATGATCATGAGAACGGTGAGGAATCAGCCCAGAACTACACGGGAGGATCTTGTCAATGATCTCAAGGCAGCTGGGACCATAGTCACCAAGAAAACAATTGGTAACACACTACGCCGTGAAGGACTGAAATCCTGCAGCGCCCGCAAGGTCCCCCTGCTCAAGAAAGCACATATACATGCCCGTCTAAAGTTTGCCAATGAACATCTGAATGATTCAGAGGAGAACTGGGTGAAAGTGTTGTGGTCAGATGAGACCAAAATTGAGCTTTTTGGCATGAACTCAACTTACCGTCTTTGGAGGAGGAGGAATGCTGCCTATGACCCCAAGAACACCATCCCCACCGTCAAACATGGAGGTGGAAACATTATGCTTTGGGGGTGTTTTTCTGCTAACGGGACAGGACAACTTCACCGCATCAAAGGGACAATGGACGGGGCCATGTACCGTCAAATCTTGGGTGAGACCCTCAGCCAGGGCATTGAAAATGGGTCGTGGGTGGGTATTCCAGCATGACAATGACCCAAAACACACGGCCAAGGCGACAAAGATGTGGCTCAAGAAGAAGCACATTAAGGTCCTGGAGTGGCCTAGCCAGTCTCCAGACCTTAATCCAATAGAAAATCTGTGGAGGGAGCTGAAGGTTCGAGTTCCAAACGTCAGCCTCGAAACCTTAATGACTTGGAGAAGATCTGCAAAGAGGAGTGGGGCAAAATCCCTCCTGAGATGTGTGCAAACCTGGTGGCCAACTACAAGAAACGTCTGACCTCTGTGATTGCCAACAAGGGTTTTGCCACCAAGTACTAAGTCATGTTTTGCAGAGGGGTCAAATACTTATTTCCCTCATTAAAATGCAAATCAATTAATAATTTTTGACATGCGTTTTTCTGGATTGTTTTGTTGTTATTCTGTCTCTCACTGTTCAAATAAACCTACCATTAAAATTATAGACTGATCATTTCTTTGTCAGTGGGCAAACGTACAAAATCAGCAGGGGATCAAATACTTTTTACCCCTCACTGTATGTGCATTCCTACTATTCATTTCTGGAACAATGTCGTAGAAAACAATGAGGTACAGGCTGTTTCTTTGTGTAGAAAATGAAATATGGCTGACAAATAATATTTGGGTGCAATCCCGCCATTGCGAGAGTATTCAAATATCCCCTATTAATTTCCTATTGATCATTAACCAGACACAGTGTGGTGAAAAAGCAGATAAGACTTTTAACACAGATGGACTTTAAAACAACCACAGTCAAATTAAATGAGGTCATAGTTGGGCTGCAGCCAGACTTTCTTGAGAAGCGCTGCTCCAGAGTACAGCTAAGTTCAATAACAACAAATAGTAATAAAACAACCAGAATGCAATGGGGCGGTGTATGATTCAAAGTCTGACCACTGGATCAACTTTTATTTATATAATAAACATTGTGCTATGAGAAAAAGATGACTGACAATAGCCAGGAGTTTGAATTGTAAACATCAATATCCCTTGAAATAATAAAAAAAATTATATATATATTTAAATTCTATTAAAACCAGGACAATCTGGAGATTCCCCTGCTGATTACAGACCCATTAGTTTAATAAATTGTGACAATAAAATAATAAAGCTCATAAGCAATAGAACAGCAAAAGTCTTACCATCCTTGACACATATTAATCAAACAGGGTTTATGAAAATTGTACACTTACAAATACAAGAACATGTTTCAGTTAAATACAATATACAAAAAAACAAGATATAGATTAATCAATAATGGCTGTTGATGCCGAAAAGGCTTTCAACCATCTTGAATGGCCTGTTCTATTCAAAACTTTGGACGCGTTCAACTTTCTGGCTGAAATAATACATTTAATAAAAATATTATATAAAATGTCCTAAAGCTAAAATATACACAAATAATACATTATCTGATGAAAAACTCAATGCCCCCCTTGCTAAAAATATTTTCAGAATACTCTAAAATCTCAGGATATAAAATGAATGTGGAAAAAACAAAATGGCAATAGGAAAAATACAAATAACTCATGACCTACAGCAATCCTTTAAGTGGAACACAAAACATATCAAATACTTAGGATGCTTAATAAGTGACAACAAACAACAAATATATAAAGATAACTTTATCCCATTACTCAACAATATGAAAGCAGATCTAATTAAATGGAACAATCTTCCGATAAATCTTACAGATAGAATAAACCTCTTCAGAATGGCATGGCTCCTAAAAATTTTATATTTATTATTCATAATACCAAATCAACCCACCGAAAACATTATTTAAAAAATGTATACCTCGGTCATAAGACTTTATATTGTCAAATAAAACTCAGAATAAAATGGAACGTTTTTCGTCTTCCTAAGTCTGAGAGGGGTTTTCACCTTCCAGACTTGGAATTGTATCAACTCGCCACCAAAGGCTTTTACTTGAGACATATAGTTAAATGCACTAAAGAGGAACAATGGGTACATATTGAAGATGCGCATGGTCAAATAGCCACACTTTGCCTTGATGACAGCTTTGCACACTCTTGGCATTCTCTCAACCAGCTTCATGAGGTAGTCACCTGGCATTTCAATTAACAGGTGTGCCTTCTTAAAAAGTTAATTTGTGTAATTTCTTTCCTTCTGAATGCGTTTAAGCCAATCAGTTGTGTTGTGACAAGGTAGAAGATAGCCCTATATTATAAAGAAGACAGCCCTATTAGGTAAAATACCAAGTCCATATTATGGCAAGAACAACTCAAATAAGCAAAGAGAAACGACAGTCAATCATTACTTTAAGACATGAAGGTCAGTCAATCCAGAAAATGTTAAGATCTTTGAAAGTTTCTTCACGTGCAGTCGCAAAAACCATTAAGCACTATGATGAAACTGGCTCTCATGAGGACCACCACAGGAATGGAAGACCCAGATTTAACTCTGCTGCTGAGGATAAGTAGTTACCAGCCTCAGAAATTGCAGCCCAAATAAATGCTTCAGAGTTCAAGTAACAGAAACATCTCAACATCAACTGTTCAGAGGGGACTGTGAATCAGGCCTTCATGGTCGAATTGCTGCAAAGAAACCACTACTAAAGTACACCAATAAGAAGAGACCTGCTTGGGCCAAGAAATATGAGCAATGGACATTAGACCGGTGGAAATGTGTTGTCCAAATTGGAAATTTTTGGTTCCAACCACCGTGTCTTTGTGAGACGCGGTGTGGGTGAACGGATGATCTCCGCCGTAAAGCATGGAGGAGGTGGTGTTATGGTGTGGGGGTGCTTTGCTGGTGACACGGTTGGTGATTTATTTAGAATTCAAGGCACACTTAACCAGCATGGCTACCACAGCATTCTACAGCGATACGCCATCCCATCTGGTTTGGGCTTAGTGGGACTATCACTTGTTTTTCAACAAGACAATGACCCAACACACCTCCAGGCTGTGTAAGGGATATTTGACCAAGAAGGAGAGTATTGGAGTGCTGCATCAGATGACCTGGCCTCCACAATCACCCAACCTCAACCCAATTGAGATGTTTTGGGATGAGTCGGACCGCAGAGTGAAGGAAAAGGAGCCAACAAGTGCTCAGCATGTGGGAACTCCTTCAAGACTGTTGGAAAAGCATTCCAGTTGAAGCTGGTTGAGAGAATGCCAAGGAGTCGCTAGAGCACGATGGGACAAGGACATCCCGGCCGGCCAAACCGTCCCCTAACCCGGACGACGCTGGGCCAATTGTGCACCACCTCATGGGTCTCCCAGTCGCGGCCGGCTGCGACAACCTGGGATCGTACCCAGGTCTGTAGTGACGTCTCTAGCACTGCGATGCAGTGCCTTAAACCGCAGCACCACTCGGGAGGCCCATCCCC
Organism: Coregonus clupeaformis; assembly: GCF_020615455.1. Lineage (NCBI taxonomy): Eukaryota > Metazoa > Chordata > Actinopteri > Salmoniformes > Salmonidae > Coregonus > Coregonus clupeaformis. The sequence continues at coordinate 29,601,066 of NC_059206.1, read as the reverse complement.
AAAATCTTTTCACGTGTCTATTTTCAAAGGACAAAGTTAAGAATATTAACAACTTCATAGTTAAGAACACTATAACAATATGGAAGAAAATGAAACGTATTCTACAAGAACCAATATCACTCCCTAAAAACACAACCCTATGGAACAATCCTGGGATAACTGTTCAGAATCCACCGATAAATTGGCCCACATGGAAAACTAAAAAGGCATAGAAACCGTCGGTCTGCATATTTCAAGACATGGCATATGAGGGTGTAGTGAGATACCCGATGGGTTCGTCGATACTTTTCTCATCAATAATCTTGAAGAAATGTATACTTAAAAACTGGAAATCAACCAATCCTCCATCTTTAACACAATAGAAAGGTAAAATGCTTTATTATCTAAATGTTGAATGTGCATGGGGGCGATGGAGAGAAACAAAAATGGTGCAGGCAGTGATGTGGGCGCTGGAGATAGGGGCGTGAGCAAGTGGGTCTAGGCAGGTGTTATGTCGTGGTTTGTTTGTAATGTAGAAATATAACCTTACCAAAAAAAAGAAAACAGAAATTAATTCCCCACACTCATGTCTATGAAGAACTTCATAAAGAATGTCATTTTAACATTATCCAATAAATTATCCAGAGCATGCTTTTGCAGGTTGCACTGACTCAAAAGACCGAAGAGAAATGTTGTCTCAAGGATCAATCAACTAACCAATCTCCAGTCTATTATGTCAAACAGCAATACTACTACAACAACATTCTGGTAGGTGATTCAAATATTATGTTTACAGTAAATTGCATTCATGTCACTAATAGTCTAATTCTAATCTCAAATTTTTACTCCAACACAAAAAACTTCAAAAGCCCACTCTAAAAACAATGCATTTTAACCAAAACAAAGCACCTTTTAGAATGAACTGCTGCAATGGAAAACAATAACTAGTTTTTTTATTGGACAAGTCCAGGTTGTCCCTCCCCATTTCAGACAGATTCCTTCCGTTTGGTGCATAATGAACACAACCCGGTGCTTTCCTGTCCCAGCCTACCAGGAAGCATATAAGCAGGACTATTTGATAGCCCAGGTGTTCAAGGGAAATCAACAGAGATGAATGACAGTAATGTAATGGGGTTCTGTGTTGTGTAATTTAGGAGACACAGATTATTACTCAGTCTCAGCACTGCAGTGACCTCTAAGCAGTTAAGGGATAAAATGCTCTAAATTCTTACAACAATCACTGGTAAAACCCTGTCACCCTCCAGGGTTATGACAACTGTCAACAATCTGCCTGTCTGTCTTGTTCAGTAATAGACAAATCTGTTATTGAGGAACAGACTAGGGAGTAGGTACAAGTTAACCCTAACCTCTGGTCTGGGGTCAAATATTTCCAAGCTCAGGCTGACCCTCAAATGTTGGTCTGTATCTCAGCTCAAGAGAGGAACCAGGACCAAACAGCTACAAATCCAGAAAGGAAAGCAGTCAAACGCTTTCCATCTGCACATGTCAGAAAAGTCATGTCAGTTCTGTGTCAAGGTGGTAGTTATAGTTAAATCATCTAATGACTGACAATCAAAACAGACATGCAGACCTGTTATTTACAGGGGGTTACATACTGTATCTCAAAGACACAAAACTGTTACAGGAAGTCAACATAGTTTTTTTTTTTGTATTAAAATAGATGTTCGTGCCAACCCTGGTCAGTATTCCCAGAAGCATTTGTATTCAAAACTCCTCAAAAAACAAGTGGGATTTGGACACATACTAGATGGTTGACGTCTGTACGACCCTTGACCTGTCATTCCTTTCCGCCTGCATCCGAGTGCAGCTCGCTGCTCTGAGCCACGCATCACCCAACATCGTTCACAATCTCCTCTCCTCCCACCCCCCTCCATATTCAGTGGACAGTACCAACAGTCTTTTGTAGCCAAAGCAAAAAGCACAGAGACACTGCTTCTTTCATGAGCAAGAAGAGTGAGTGAACTGCTTGAGGAGGAGGTAAGCTCTGTTGACTAACTGTAGATGAGGTCACTAGAACCTAACAGCCTATATGGCCAGAAGTGTATTGTCTGCCTATGACAGTGGGTGGATCGCATTACACATTTAGCAGACCACCTCTCAGATGAGGTAAGGGTCACCATATAGCCATTTGCTGAAGAAGGAAGCACCAACTGATAAAAAGTGCATATTCCTGCCCGAGTAGTGGATAACACCGCCACAACTCTAGTTCAGTGTCCCCCACCGAAGACCAGGGATCACCTCCCAGTCCAGGCTCTCATTTCTGTACTGTATGTCTTGCAGGGCTGGGAATTGCCAGGGACCTCACAATACGATATTATTACCATACTTAGGTGCCAATAAGATATGTACTGCGATTCTCACGATTCTATACAGTGCATTGGGAAAGTATTCAGACCCCTTCACTTTTTGCACATTTAGTTACGTTACAGACTTATTCTAAAATGGGTTGAATTGTGTGTAGATTGATGAAGGGGGAAAAAAAAACAATACCCCATAATGACAAAGTAAAAACAGATTGACATTTCTGCACATTCATAAAAATAGTAAAAAGTATCACATTTACATAAGTATTCAGACCCTTTACTCAGTACTTTGTTGAAGCACCTTTGGCAGCGATTACAGCCTCGAGTCTTCTTGCGTATGACGCTACAAGCCACTCCTGCGTTGTCTTGGCAGTGTGCTTAGGGTCGTTGTCCTGTTGGAACGTGAACCTTCATCCCAGTCTGAGGTCCTGAGCGCTCTGGAGCAGGTTTTCATCAAGGATCTCTCTCTACTTAGCACCTTTCATCTTTCCCTTCGAGCCTGACTAGTCTCCCAGTCCCTTTTACTGAGGAGTGGCTTCTGTCTGGCCCCTCTACCATAAAGGCCTGATTGGTGGAGTGCTGCAGAGATGGTTTCCCTTCTGGAACGTTCTCCAATCTCCACAGAGGAACTCTGGAGCTCTGTCAGAGTGACCATCTGGTTCTTGGTCACCTCCCTGACCAAGGCCCTTCTCCCCCGATTGCTCAGCTCTAGGAAGAGTCTTGGTAGTTCCAAACTACTTCTATTTAAGAATGATGGAGGCCACTGTGTTCTTGGGGACCTTCAATGCTGCAGAAATGTTTTGGTACCATTCCCTAGATCTGTGCATCGACACAATCCTGTCTCGGAGCTCTACGGACAATTCCTTTGACCTCATGGCATGGTTTTTGCTCTGGACTGTCAACTGTAGGACCTTATATAGACAGGTGTGTGACTTTCCAAATCATGTCCAATCAATTTAATTTACCACAGGTGGACTCCAATCTAGTAGTAGAAACATCTCAAGGATGATCAATGGAAACAGGATGCACCTGAGCTCAATTTCGAGTCTCATAGCAAAGGGTCTGAATACTTATGTAAATAAAGTTTTCACTTGGTCATAATGGGATATTGTGTGTAGATTGATGAGGAAAACAATTAATCAATTTTAGAATAAGGCTGTAACATAACAAAATGTGGAAAAAGTAAAAGGGTCTGAAACTTTCCGAATGCACTGTATATATATATTACGTTTCGTTTTCCCAAACATATTGCTCACCATATGTCTGCTGCGGAGAGACCAGAGCCATGAGAAAATAAGCTTTGATCGGTTATGGAAATAATAGTGCTGAAAACAAATTGGCTCCCTATATATAAAAGAACATTGAAAACAAGCTATGAAGGAAAAATACTTACGTTTTGGTGCAGGAACAGCAAACAAGCACAAAAATATTGCAATATTGTCAAAATGATAAATCGTCAAAATAGCCCGATATTTAACTACCGATTTCTTCCACATCACTCAATCTCCTCCCTACTGTCTCCCCCATATTTCTCAATAAAACAAAACGATTCCTAAAATGAATAATAATAATAATAATAGCATAGTCATTCATTAACACTATTTAGAATTGTAAACACAGTAGCATTCCTTAGGATTCTGTTCAGAGGTTTGCGGTACATCTACTAGATGCGAAACAGATGGAAGTTTTGGTCCAACACAAGAAACGCTGTCATCTGCTGCAGCAATCATTTGCATATAACATTCTAGACCTCACCGTTGTCAAATCAAGACATCATGAGTGAGTATGCAGATCAGCTGTTGAAAGCCCTCACAGTAAATGGCTTGTCTCAAGCCCAGACAGAAATAAATATCAAGAGCAGAGAACATTAGAGCGCCAAGACATACCTCAACAAGGGTTGGGGTCAACTGAAGAGAACGGGGATAAGAAAAAGAGCGAGGGAGAGAGTAAGAAAGGAGGAGAGAGAGAGGCCAAGACCGAGTCAACAAATAATAACATTAAAATAAAAAAACAGAAGGAGAGTGATTTGAACGACGTGACATAAGACAGGCAGACATGCAGTACAGAAGGGGTTGGCTGAGAGTATTGTTGTTAACAGAGTCATCTTGCCCTAGCAGGAGAGGAAACAGTTAACCACTCTAAAAAGGGGATCAGAGTAGCAGTGCTGCACATGGCAGAACAAACACAGTGGAGCCAGCCCAGTACTTCAAACGTTGACCTTGACCACCTGAGCCTACAGAGAGAGACCGCATGCACAGCACTCTTCAGACGGGTGTCCTTGTGTTTGCCCGTTCAGATATTTGTTATAACACTTCTCTCTGTAACTACAGATCCAGGAGCCCAGAGACTGAACACACAGAGGATGGAGATATAAAATAAACAGAGACAGAACTAAAAGCAGTGAGGAGCAATATTTAAACAGACAAAAAAGGGACAGTCTGTGCAGCTACCATATCCTCAAAGTCCCACTCCCCCGCCTATCAGCAGTAACTGTCTGCATTGAACATTTGCTCAGCTTGCTTGAGTAAATTATCTACTCTCATAGAAAAATAATATACTCGGGTGCTTATTTTTCTTAAATATAAGGCTTTTTAAAGTACTGTACTTTTTTGCCTTACAAGAGTGCCTTGACCATCTGGTGAAGAAAATACTGTTTGTTTAAAGTACTTTACTCATGATGTCTCAGTGAATGAACACCACTCCACAGCACTGACCACTGAACAGCAAAGAGGCTTGCTATAGCCCATCTACAGACAGAACCAATGCCATTTAGAGCAAACATCACTGCAAAACAATATCTAACACAAAGTCACCTACCATTATCGATAGCAGCCCTTTTTTCACATCAAGTATTGGCGAAGTCGCTTCAGAATTCATCAGGCACTCCGATGTGGCTGACAAAGCTCACTTCTCTCAAAATGTTGCCATTATCTAGGCTACTGCAACTTCTACACAACCAATCTGACCGCGAGACAAGGCATCCTTCATTTTCACATGGAAAAATATTCTGCTGCACAAAGCGCCAAAAAGTGGATGTATTTACACCCTGGGATATTACATATTATTTGTCATAGAGGAGCTATAATTCAGTTTCTTTGTAGTCTTTGCTTGTCAGGAAGAGGTTTTGTTTGTTATTGTTTTGAAATGGATAAAAGGGACCAGTTCCAAGTGGGTATACATTTTGTTGTAGACACAGTGAATCCCCCTGAATTAGGCTGCCTGTGTAAACGCTGCCTATGTGGCCCATGCGGGAATCAAACCCACCACAACCCTCGGGTGTATTCATTAGTCACAGACCTTTGCAAAACATTTGGTCTGTTGCGAAACGTGTTACAACAGAAACTGTTTACATACCTGAATTTGTCCAATAGAAACGTTCATTTTCGTTGCAAAACGTTTTCCGTTTGGAGTAAAGATTTGCAACAGACAAAACATTTTGCCACGGAATCCGACTAATACACCCCTGGTGTTCCCAGCATGCTCAAACACACAGCCATTCAAACCACATACTATCCTTTCATCAATCCTATCAGACTTAGATTTTACAAGTGGTCAAAATTAAGCGATCGTCCTCATGTGCATAATAACACATTGAATGATGAACAAGAGAACAGAACAAAGCTGCCTATGACATTTCACTAGCAGAATCTGTACTAAAGTTCATGACAGCCAGTGAGAGTAGTTTCAGCCAAACACCAACGGGTGTATATTTATTCTCTCAGACACATGGCTCTTGACTACACAATTGGCTTGAACCAAGTGGACATATTTTCTATAGCCAGGGCATCCTCCATTTAAGATTGACAACACCCAGGGGGATAATACGGCCAGAATACCCCTCCAACCCCAGCCCAACTCCGCTAGAAGATGAATACTCCCAAAAATCTAGGCAAAAGGGCACAAACGGTTGGCTGAAGAGCAACATTTCCTGCCATTCAGCAATGTTTTCCAGCCAGTAGGCTAAACCACTTCAGAAATAGCTTTGTAAATGTGTATTAATTCCATAACTATCATTAAAAACAAAAAGGAACTGGGCCTAATGGCATATAAAGACAACATATCTCCTTTTCCCATTGAAACCCTCAATGACGATCACTGAAGGCCCTCTTCAAATCAAAATTATTAACACGATTTTTCCGGACTAAGACAACACTCTCCTTGCTCTGCACTTGGGTACTTTGTTGGTTTGCCTTTGCTTTGGTTACTTGTTTTGGTTGAGTGGACCCTTGGCACTCTATGAAAACTTGGCATTTCAACCACTCAATATCCCAAGAGTATGCCAGTCAGTACACCAGTGATGAGACAGATTTTCCACTCCGTGCCCCATGTAATCCCAGAGTGTGGCCAGATCACCAATAAAATCATCAGGGCCACTGTGTGCTTCCCATATGGCACGCTATTCCATTGGGCTCTGATCAAAAGTAGTGCACTATAAAAGGGGTTAGGGAGCTATTTGGGATACAGTCACTGACATCTCCCTTTAACCAGAGTCCTCCATTAGAGCTGTGATTTCCATGACTCCGGGAGGTGCCAACTTCAGCAACTCTGAGTGTGTCCCCTTCTCACATTCCCCTGGCTGGGCCAACTGTTCCCCTACACAGCACAGTCAACACACCCAGGCCAAACCTAATCCACAATATGTTTTTTGTTTTATTTTTATTGTCACGTAAACCGGATAGGTGCAGTGAAATGTGTTGTTTTACAGGGTCAGCCATAGTAGTACGGCACCCCTGGAGGAAATGGGGGTTAAGTGCCTTGCTCAAGGGCACATCGACTAGTTTTCACCTTGTCAGCTCGAGTATCTGAACCAGCGACCTTTCAGTTACTGGCCCAAAGCTCTAACCGCTAGGCTACCTGCCGCCCGCAATTCACCTACAGCACAGTGACACGAGCGGGAAAGTTTTATCAACAATATCATCTCTCTCCCTGAAGTAATGAAGCGATTTGCTGTTTTGAAATCAGACTTGTTATCACATTATCAGATAAAGCACGAGAGACATTCTTGTTCATTGAGCTGAAGTTATTGTAGCACTTTACGCTCTGAGAGCATTGTTACTTCCTCCGCCCAAAATACAATTTATACTTACTCTCCCACAGCTTTTCATTTTGCCGCTCCCTCGCTTTATTAGTTGGATTATGTCAAAGTACTTAACTCATATCAATAGTCACTCCACAAAGAGTCATTTCACACATGGAACACAGAAGAACACAGTAATTATCCTGCACAGCATATAAAAGGGCAGTGAACACAGTAAATGTTTGGGACAATACTAACAACTATCACTTCACCTCTGCTGTAAAACTAAATCCCAAGTTGCATGTAACAAAGGAAACAAAGTGGCAGCCTCATCCAACATTCCTAGTGAAGTTCTCAGTAAGACTTAGGACTTTAATAACACTCCCTGTGGCACAGGGTCTAAGACACAGACATACAGACAAGATGGACGGACACTCAGACAGACAGATACACACACCAAGTTATGGTTCCTCACAGTAGGAACATGCCATGAATCAACCCACCAGTACAATGGCTGACATTTGGCTTGAACAGAGGACAAGGAAGATAAATGGTTGACTAGCATTGCTGTGACTGCAGGCTCATGCGTTTTATTCACCTTCACACAAAGCAAGCTAATAAACGCCTCCTTACCATCCCAGACTTGTATTGGGCAGTAAAGGCACAATGTCAAACTGCTCACTGCACTGAACTGCTCTCCATCATTATTATTATTATTTTTAGGGGGTGCTTATATTTGTCCTGTTACACACAAGTGTGTAATGGAAATACATTTTGTCTATCCCAACTCCCAGAGAGTGGGGTTAAGTGCCTTGCTCAAGTGCACAGCAACAGATTTTTCACCTTGTCGTCTCTGGTATTCAAACCAGCGACCTTTCGGTTACTGGACCAACGCTCTAACCTCGAGGCTACCTGCCGCCTTAGGCCTTTGATTACTGAAAAGTCACCACGTTTAAGACCTTCCTAAAATATAACTTGTCTTATGGAGAGTGTCGCCCCTCAAATTCATACGTGACACGGAACTGCATAGATCAACACACCTGTCATATGCCATGGGAGAATCTCCTGGAGAATTCCCTGGAGTCTATAAGGTCCCTGTAGTAGGGACTATAACAAGGGGGTGAGGTTCTGGGAATGATGGGTGTTTACCATGGTGTTGTATTACAGCCATGTGTAGCCCCCATCCTCAGGACTTCAAAAGGCTTTTCTCTCTGCCATACATAGTACAAAATATAGAGCCATGTGTTTGGCTGCATGGCAACCAGCACAAAATATAGAGCCATGTGTTTGGCTGCATGGCAACCAGCGAGAAAGGAAGGGTGTCTATTTGTTATTTTTGCCAATCCACTTTGAATGGTACAATAGCTAGGTATTGGCCATATAGATGCAATGTTATTGTAACAAAACTAGCATCAAGATAATGAAAAAAGTTCAGACACTTTAAAAGGATAGTTCACTTAAAGGAGAGTTCACAGTTTTTGCTCTGTGCTGAAAGTGCTCTACTTTGAAAAACTTGACTGCTGACATGCACATTTTTGGGGGATGAATAAACAAAACACTAAAAGAGTTTGAGTGAACTATCCATTCAAAGGTAATCTTCCACACAGTGTGTACTTAGTGTATGTGCAACAGTTCAGTCATATGGTGTTAATAACCTCATAATAAAGAATACAATTCCAGTACATCCCCCCCTTCCCCAACCCCCTGGGAGTCCAAACAGTCCCCCTGGTAGTAGTGAGGTGGATATTCAGGGTCTCCAGCACAACACACCACGTTCCTCACGACCTTGTTACCCAACATCGGTCTGCCTCACATCTCTCACCCCATTCCAACTCCCTGCTGAACCCAGTGTGCGCACACACACAGAGAGACACACACCCTCCGAAGAGGTCAGAGATGTTTAGTCCGAAAAACAACATCAACACGCAAAAGTTAAAGTCACACAAATCCAATCTCCCTTTGGGCAATAGGAATCCTAAAAAATAAAAATAAAAAAGAAGAGGTTCCACTTCCAAATGGCCCGCTGTTCACTTTGTAACCTCTAGTGCATTGACAGTGGAACTACATGTCCTCTCTAGTAAGTTATTTAGCAGGCATTGAACCCTTACACCCTGCTCGTTCTCAATGGGGATTCAGCTTCCTGTGTTGACATTTTCTAATGCTGGACAGAAACAGACCATTTTCTATAGGGTTCCTATTCCTATCCAAACTGGCTTCAGTAGCCCCAAGACGCTATTTAAGATATGATATGTAACGTCAATACCGACCTATGAGTCAGACCCGGAAATGTGTCAGTTTTGTATGTTTAAACTTTTAAAATAGATAGCTACAGTAGCCTATGTGATACTTGAATATAGGCCTATGCTGGTAATAGCCATTACATCATGACCTTCTTCTTACTTAGAACTAAATTATCCTATCAAAGATGGTGAATACTAAATATAGTAAGGAACTGTGACTGCAGAAGGCCCACAGAGCTGAACTGCGAGTGGTTTACATTGACGTCTACAGTACATTCTCACTGCACAGGCCTATACCTACCTATACAGTGACATCACTAAATCGTGTAGTGACCAGGACACGTTTCCCGGGACAACAAGGCCATATGTCAGTCTCCGCCAGGATGGCCACTTCTCTCAGGTGCTAATCGCTCAGTCAATCTTTGATCATCCCGTTCATTAACTAGCCTACCAGTGCTATTCAGCTCAATCACTCACTCACTCTTGACTTTGGTGTCTTGACAAAGGCTTAAGGAGTGTTTGTATACAGTCGAGAAAAAAATTGATAGGCTTGCAAACTTGGCTAGCTACTTCTGTTGGTGCAGGTTAATAAAGGAAGCAGCATACATTCAAAACAAATGGGTAAAGTCATAAATGATAGGTCTGCAGGCAAAACAAGTGTCCTCAGATGCTAGCTAGCTACAGTATGACTGGGAACTCTCCTCTAGCTGGCACTTTTGTTACCCCCATTCTTTGCCTGAGGAGGATGAATCATTAACTCTGTTTGGTATGAAACAAGACTTCTGTTGTGGTAATTGCCACGTCTGACTTTAGGTTTACCGAAACCATAGGATGTGGGTAAAACAAGTCCACCCAAGTTATACTCAATCGTGGCGTTAATTAAAGTTTATATTAAGTTAAGGCACGAGGGGGTGTGGTATATACCACGGCTAAGGGCTGTTCTTATGCACGACTCAACGTGAAGTGCCTGAATACAGCCCTTAGCCGTGGTATATTGGCCATATACCACAAACCCCTGAGGTGCCTTATTGCTATTATAAACTGGTTACCAACATAATTAGAGCCATAAAAAGAAATGTTTTCAGCTAAATCAGCATTCAGGGCTCGAACAACCAAGTTTATAATACAACATATATCATGCTTCCATCCAACACCACCACCCACGTGATAAAGAGAATGAAAGAGAAAGAACATCGATAAACATCTGATATTCTCTTTATCCAGGTAGGTTGAAAAACAAAGTTAGAGCAGATCTTTTAACAGAATCCCAAATCGAATGTGGATATCAAGCTGCGATTACATAAGGCATTAATCATTCAAAAGCACCGAAATCTAGGTAGCCCCAGCAGCAGATTAAAATTCCACTGCTGTAGCATACTGTAGACAGCGAAAACACAGCTAGAGCCCACAGCCCACACAAAACAAGGACTTTAGAAACACCACCAGCCCCCAACCAATCACTCCAGTCCGGAGTCAACTGATCCAATGTCTTACCCATAGAGGTGCAATATTATCCTATATTATAAATGTATTACTGTAGATAATACTTGAATACGTGTTCTATTTAATCATGTGGTCTTACCTTTGAACCTTCTGAAGAATTTAAATCACCTATGGTCGAATTCCGCCGTAGGGCCATGATCTTTGATAATAGTCTGATACCGTCCCTCTGCAATATCACTTTAAAAGTCTGCCATTGCAGCCAGTGTGTGGGTACTGTAGTGTGGACTAGAGCTGGACCAGTGTTGGATTGGATGAAAAAGCTGAACTTAAAAAATTACATCCTGTGATGACATCGCCCCCCACCATAGAGAGCCAGAGGAGTTCTTACACAGATTGACAGTTAATCCTCTTAACCACTAAGCCATTCACTGACACTGGACGTCCCTTATGGCCAGCCCCGGCCCAGCCGCTAAAATAATGGGCTGGGTAATTGCAGGCAGGCAGTGATGACATCACAAGGAGTTCATCAGTGTTTGGGGGGGAAGTGCATACAATTGGGACCGATGATGCACAGTGGGAGAGCGAGAGAAAGAGAGAAGGATTATTAACTTGGTGTTCTGTACACAACACATTTTAGGCTTTATCTCTAGAGTGAGAGAAAATCTAAATCCAGCAAATTGCTGCTCCTCTTTCCCTCAGTTTCTTCTATAAAAGGACGTGTTTATTATGGTGAAATTCAAGAAAATAATGCAGCTCAACCCCCCAGACCATTACATAAGACGTATAGGCAATGGAATAACAATCAGGCACACCTTGGATGATGTGTAACAACGATGGACTTGGAAAGAGCTGTGTGACCGGTTAAGGAGAGGAGTGTAGCCCTTCACAACTCATTAGAATCACAAAAGGAAAAACCACAACAACATGATTAGAGTACAAATAAGAATCAACACGTAGACAATTTCTCTCACACAAGGGAAATCACGCACACATACAGGGGGATTGAGGAGCAGAAAACAAGCTGTTCTGATGTAGAACGAGCCAACAGACATAAAAAAAACATAGCTGTATAAACACCCAGAAAACGTTTCACTACTAGTGTTGAAAGGAGGACATTTTCAGATGGCATAGTGATAGAGTTGACAAACACTGTGCTAATCTGGTATTGAAATCCAAAAGGTAAAAACACATCCTTTTCTCAATCATCCCACCAAGACGTTTCAAATTCATCACTTCATTTTAGGATAGTGTGAAATAGTCTGCTCTGTAACTGCAGATGTCCGGGAACGGTTTTATTACTGTGAATAAAACTCTTCTGAGTTGTGAGTGACTACAACGTTTGCCAAGTCAGCCCATATTTCATCAAATCAAAACATGCTCTCTCCAAATGAGAACTCGGTTTTCTTTACCAGGACTCTTTCCAACACAGTAGCCTCCTCGTACCAGGACCTGTCCTTATATGCCAAATATCCATAACTGTAGCCCTATCTGGCCGGACCACCAGGCGCGGTTTACATGAGGTAAGTGTAGACAGAGACAGTCCTGCTAAGAAGATGCAGCTGGACTGATATAAACACAGAGTTCAATTCCAGTTTGCGTTTCATTTGTCATTCGGTAGTCTTTTTTTGGGGTGCTGTAAAAAACCTGCTACTACCAGTTAAGACTAGACTTAGATAGATGCTACCCATTTTCAGAATAAGAAGTGTGTGTCCCCGTGCATGTGCATACGTGGGCAGTTGTTAGTAAACAAAGAGTGCATAAACGCCGCTAGGGCTTGTGTTCTGTTTGACACTAAAAGAGCCTGAGGAGATGACACAGATAAGCCACTCTTCCCAGAAGCCTTTCCCTATTTAACCCCCTTAAAGGCATGACATAAGTCAAAGGTCAGAGGTCTGGCCATGCCACTGGGCCTTATCCCCAACGGTGGTCACCTGACATAGATTTAGAGGGGTAAAGGGGCATTGACTTGTTGAATTAGCCTAGCTCTGGTTAGGAGTCGTCCTTAAATACAGATCTAGGATCAGATTCCCCTACTCCCAATATTAGCCTTAGACATTAGGCAGGGGAATAATATAACTGACACTGAATCAGGGGTTAGGGGCAATTTACACCTACACCTGTTTGATCGGGGGACTGAGCAGCAACAGAAGGGTTTTAGAGGTGACTGATATGCAGTATTCCAAATCTAATCCTTTCTCGTACCCTACCTATCCTGTAGATCTTTAAGGATCATATGTTTAAGCAACATTTGCTTTACCTTGCGTTACGATAGGCAGGGTGTACATTTCGCCATATTGCTTAAACCTATCCAGTCTAAGCTACCTGGATGCGGCAGGTAGCTTAGTGGTTAAGAGCGTTGTGCCAGTAACCGAAAGGTCGCTGCTTCTAATCCCAGAGCAGACTAGGTGAAAAATCTGTCGATGTGCCCTTGAGCAAGGCACTTAACCCTAATTGCTCCTGTAAGTCGCTCTAGATAAGAGCGTCTGCTAAATGACTAAACATGTAATTTTCAGATCTACATAAGTACTAAACCCTTAAGGGGTGGGGGCTAAGGGTCGATTTGGAATTCAACAGTAGTTTCGTCGAGCCAATGAGTGAATAGTGACTCAGACAAGTGTTTAAAATGTTGCCGATCCTCTACGCACCCCCTGGTTAGATCAGCAAGGTTAAACCCTAAACCAATTGAGCTGATCAGAACCAGTGAAACCAGTCTGAACTGGGAAGGCAAACCAACTATAAGCTATTTAAAAAGAGTATTGTCTGTCTAATTCTATTCGTTCTCAGTAGCATCATTGCCAGGCACGCCTAGGGCAAAGAGTATTTTCTATTTCCTCAAACAATGCACATCTTAGGAGTTTAATGTCTCAAACTCTTACCTAGTGGTTATCAATCAATATGGAGAGCTGCTTTTTCCTACAATACCAGTATCGCAATATTTAAAAACCTTTGTATATAAAATATTGTGTGCTATAGTTAGGAAAATAAATGTTTCCAACATTGGGCTGTTTTCTTAAAGAAGTTAAATTCACTTCGTGTTTTGTTTCCTTAACACGATACTAATGAGTATCGCGATACTGGTATCGTCCCGGCCCTAGCACGCACGCAAAAACACACACACACAAGGCTACAGATGTATGTTTAAAGTCTCAGGGGGTGCTCTTCCCTTCTCTACAAAGCCTGGATATATTTACACAAAACAATTCAACACCAAAGGATAACCTGGGAACGTCAAACAATAGCTTCTCTCTACTGACAACAATGCGAAGCAGTGGATATTCAGAATGTAGGCTATTGCATATGCTCAGCTGTTGAGGACCTTGTGCATATTGCATATTGAGCATGGCTGGCGAGTGAGCAGAATTGAATGGAAGAAACTGTGCTGTGAATATGAATTGTCCTTTCAGTACATAGTCCATATACCCAGCCGACTTTATGCTGAAATCTTTCCAAAGCTGAGCCAAGTCATATACAGTAATCAATAGGCATGCTTTGCAGGTTGCTATGAAAAAAAAAAAAAAGACTTAAACATGAAGTAGCCAATGTTATCACACAACACACCAGGAACTGGCGTGAGATCAATTTGCCCTCATTAATTGTCTTGGGGACTTCCAATATCCCCCTGAAAGCTAACCATATGAATCTGTCAGCATACTGTTTGTCACCATTAGGCTACTGATGGAGTATCACTAATCAAAAAAATAATTTAAAATGACAAAACTGTGTACAGCTCGGCATAAACATAAAATGAGATTGGCCCGTACTGAAGTGCTCAGTGACTTTCAACGTGGCACCATTATCGGTTGCAACACTCACTACCGAGTTCCAAACTGCCTCTGGAAGCAAAGTCAGCACAATAACTGTTCGTCGGGAGCTTCATGAAATGCCTAAGATCACCATGCGCAATGCCAAGCATTGGCTGGAGTGGTGTAAAGCTCACTGCCATTGGACTCTGGAGCAGTGGAAACGAGTTCTCTGGAGCAGTGGTTCCCAACCAGGGGTACTAGGACCTACTGGTAAAATGCACGAGGGGGTACTTCAGGGGTACTCCGAGCAGAGCAAAATTCAGTTGGTGGTACAGTAACCAAAAAAGGTTGGGAACCACTGCTCAGGAGTGATGAATCACGTTTCACCATCTGGCAGTCTGACGGACGAATCTGGGTTTGGCGGATGCCAGGAAAATGCTACCTGCCCAAATGCATAGTGCCAACTGTAAAGTTTGGTGGAGGAGGAATAATGGTCTGTTTACAGGCCCCTTAGTTCCAATGAAGGCAAATCTTAACGCTACAGCATACAATTTACATTTTAGTCATTTAGCAGACGCTCTTATCCAGAGCGACTTAGAGTTAGTGAGTGCATACATTTTCATGAAACGAACCCACAACCCTGGCGTTACAAGCGCCATGCTCTACCAACTGAGCTACAGGGGACTACAATGACATACTAGACGATTATGTGCTTCCAACTTTGTCCCCCAGGTCTGTTTGGGGAAGGCCCTTTCCTGTTTCAGCATGACAATGCCCCAATGCCCAAGCGAGGTCCATACAAAAATGGTTTGTCGAGATCGGTGTGGAAGAACTTGACTGGCCTGCACAGAGCCCTGACCTCAACCCCATCGAACACCTTTGGGAAGAATTGGAATGCCGACTGCGAGCCAGGCCTAATCGCCCAACATCAGTGCCCGACCTCACTAATGTTCTTGTGGCTGAATGGAAGCAAGTCCCCGCAGCAATGTTCCAACATCTAGTGGAAAGCCTTCCCAGAAGAGTGGAGGCTGTTATACCAGCAAAGGGGGGACAACTCCATATTAATGCCAATGATTTTGGAATGAGATGTTCAACGAGCAGGTTTCCACATACTTTTGGTCATGTAGTGTAGATCCCTGTGTGTGTGTGTTCGTTCGTTCCTGTAGTCTGAATAATATTTTAGCAGAATATTAAGCAACTTGATTTCGTATTCCGCACATCAGTGCACATACACAGCAAGGCATGATTGTCAATTGCGAGGGCACACACACGCCTGCCCTTCAAGCCACTTCACCCAAAACCATTGACACTATATAGGCTAGTTGAAACGTTTAATGGGTAAATTACACGTTTGCACTCTTTACCATTTCGTCGTCTCCTTCTTCCCCATATTCTTTAGTCCCCGGTTCCACCTCGTCGTCTGCCACACTCTTTTCTTCTTCCTGCCCTTCTGCTTTTAGAGTTTTGAAGTCTGAAGCGTGTCGGTCGTTTAAATTATCGTCATATTGGTGCTCTTCTTCTATGCCTTCTCCCCCGGACAACGTTTCAGACCCTGAAGAGGACTGGCTACCGCTGTCGGTTCCAAACAAGTGTTGTTCCTCCATAATGTTTCAATGTAGTCTACAAACACCTATCACGCCAGGATGTCAAAGTCACCGCGTGGGCTAATGTCTACCTGCACACCTGTCCTCTGAAGTCATGTTGAGAATTGAATGCACGGTGTTGCACGGACACCGTTGAAAACTTCCATTCAGTGGAAGTTCCAGGGCTACGACACAGCCGTCTCATCGTTGGCTGAGTGCAATCTGTCTGTAGCAATAAGCGCCTGGAATTGGATTCCTTTCATAACCCCGCCTACCAAAACATGGGAACTGATCGGCTGTGCGCATTTGCATTGGCCCGATGTGTAATACTCAATAAGATGAAAGAGAATGTTGTGAGTTTTGCTTTTGACACCCAGATATGAACTTGGCCACATTTTAGCAGTGGATCTTTCTTGCAAGGGTAGTAGCTGACCACTCTGTAGGGCCTATTATGGCCTCTGCCAAGGGTCTCAACCTGTATATGCTATGGGACTGGGAGAAAGTGCACTTCCAACTCAACAAATGCTGTTCATCATGAATCGCTACATTGGTGGCAGCAGTGGGATAAAGTGCACTTTCAATGGGTTTCTACTTCCAACTCCACCACGTGCTGTTTCTACTTCCAACTCCCCCCAGTGTCTCAGGCCTGTGTTGGGTGTGCTTTTTGTTTAGATTGTTCAATACTCTTTTATCCCATTATTATTGTTTGCTAAACTACTTTATCACTTTGTTGTTTGCTGATGTGTTTTGTTTCAGATTTCTGACTCACATAATAAAATGAATTAGATGCCTCTTAAGTACTACCCACACACACATACACTGATGAGGAGAATAGGGCACTGGGATCCTTTACAATTGTGATAAACAACTGAAAAACGGGGGTCTGATTAATTCAAGGCAGTGAGTAATAATGTGTGATGTCCAGGACTTGTAGCCGCAATCATTATTTGCAATCATTACACAAGATGGATGCAACCAGCTCCAGAGCCTCTAGAGCCATACTGTAATACTGCCTGTAATTTGGCTGTAGATATTAGCCTTTGACAGAACTGTCTCTGGGAAACTGTATCCATCCTGTCCTATCTGTTTTGTTCATGTAAATACCATACAAACCACCGGGGGGTTGAAAACCGGACTGGTACCTGCAATGTTTCTCAATGCTGACCAAATGAAGTCATAGTTCCTGGTAAGCAAGGGATGGTGAAACACTGCTTTAAAACCTGACATCTACCTTCTGCATGTGTCTGTTATCTATCTTCTCTCAGTCCCTGTTCCACGGTTATTACACCAGAAATGTTTGCCAGACCAGACTAGTTCTGAATACCTATTTAGTTGATTTGCAGTTGTACTATAGAGACCGCTCTTATTTACTTGTTGTACTGGTCCAAAGGTGATCCAGCTATGACATCACCAAACAAGGCAACTGTTTATGGGCTCTCCAATTCCAGTCCTTGAGACCTATTGAGGTCGGCAATATTTCGTTCCAGCCCAGCACTAAAACACATTTCAAACAACCAACTGAGTCTTCTGGACCATGAGAAGAGGAATCTGGTATGTTGGTGCTGGGCCAGAACAAAATGTGCACCCCTGTGGAGCCCCCCCGCTAATCCAACTAATTTTAATCACCATGTTTGCTACACTTTAAATTGGGATCCAAACTGAAATCACTGTTTGTTTCACTATAGTTTCACTATTGAATTCAATTTGGATTCCAGGCTAACTACACTGTGTTGTGTTCCTTCCTAGTCTGGTCTCTCAGTCCTGAGCATAAGCCGATTTAAACAGCACCCTACAGTGCACTGCACATTGTCAAAAGTCTGAAGTTCACCACGACTATGGCTTGTTAAATTGCTATCTATCTATTTCAGGCGACATTACCAAATATCTTCTTATGTGGAAAGTACACAGAGCCTAATACAATTTTCCAGTTTCCATGCTAATGATTTCTGCAGGCGAACACTTACACTGCTGAGGCAAAGATACTGCCATGGCTTGTTGTAATGTCCTACACCTTTTTGTGCTTAGCGATGATGATAACGCAATGATATTGTGTTTTTATCTGACACATCTCTGAAAATTCATGTAATTGTGTTCATTGAAGCCATTGTATCATTCAACATGTCTTGTAATCATGTTATTTTTTCCATTTACCTGTGATCCCCCCCTTTCAGAGGAATGTTAGGGAGAAATGCATTTATTATTTGTCATATATTGAATATTGTGTCATAGTGCAATGCTCAATGGTCTGCTTGTTGACATTTGTGCTATCATGTTGTCCACTAGGAGGTAGTGTCAACCAATAGAATATGTGCACAATACAGTTTGGGTTAAAGGGACAAGTTGTGTATATCTAACACAGATCTTCTGGTTAGCACTTGTAACTTATCCCTGTGTGATTTCATAACCTGTTCCTGTTTAGGCACGTGGCCAGCTGAGTGCAGGTGGGCTCTCCCGGCAACATGAGGCCCCTGCTGCTCCCGCCCCAAATACACACAGGTACACATACACACACACACACACACTATTAGGAATGTTCCCCATATGTACATGTTTGTGTGTATGTGTTGTGGGTCAGAGTTGAGGGATGATAAGCCAGTGTTTGAGAAGAGGCGTCTCATGTGGGAGGAGAACATGCAGATGCACTCCAAGTTCCTGGACAGAAAGGTAGTCTTTCCCTACTCCCTACCATTACCCCCTAATATCACCTAGCCCCTTACTCTTAAACCACTAACCCCTAAGTTTCCCACATGACCTGACGTGTGTGTGTGTGTTGCAGGAGGAGTTGAAGGCGGAGCATGCCTACCCGGAGCTTCACGCCATGATGGCGGACTTATTGCGGTTACTGTTACTACTAAAACCGAGCGGCGTCTTCATGTTCGCCCGTAAGGACTTCTCCCCCTTCCCCTCCTGCCGACCCCTGGGGGGGGATCTTCAACACCTCCTCACCTTGAGGACACACACTGTGCCTGCGTCTCAATAGTCTAGTAGCTTCCTCTCACAATCACTTTAGTGAGGACAATACTATTCTGGTTAGCACGTGACACTAGTATGTACAGAGGCCCTCGATCATCAAATATTAATGCTTTTATGGATGTTTTGTATTTTATTTTGTGATACTGTTTTTATTGTCTACTGTTTTTGTTTGTATGAGCTGCGCTAAAACACATTCCAATCAACTCTGTTGATATGGCAATCGCAAGAGTTACAGTTATGTCAGTTGGTGTGAATAAAATACAATGTCTTAGTTATTGTGTATTTTCCATGCTTTATTTCTGTTAGGAACTTTATCCTCAAGTGTGATAATTTATCCTCGACTGCTACTTTGCTTTGGCTCTGATGTGATCACCTCATACATTTGAAAGAATAAAGTTATAAATGAAAGTAATGCTATGTCTATATGATCTGGTTTCTGAATGGAATACTTTGCTGAGCCTACCTTCAACTGGCCTTTACCAAATTAGACAGGACAACATGGTTTTGATGTCCTTTAAACTTTAACCTCTAGTTCTGATTCAACCACAAAGGATTGAAGACCATGGGCCTGTCTTGGGGGAAAGCTGAGGGCTTGTTGCATGGCAAGGGCTTGTTGCTGCATTATGCTCCACAGGGAGCAAAGTACTGTACTTTCTATAGTCCTTGTCTCTAATCCTGAGACAGATGTCCTGTTTTTGCTGGTGGATTTGCTGGTGTGTACTAGTCAGAGGCCACCGCAACAGGAAGGGAGTCAGCTGCAAGAACCACTTCCTCTATCTAGCTATAAACACTCTCGAGGGAAGAGGCCTTTCTCCCCACAGCTTAAAAGAGATTAAAACAAAAATTGAGATGCAGGGCAAAATTTCCTGAATACCATGTCCTTAAATAAACAAAACATTCATTTACTACCACACATCAGCGTGGCAGCAAACTTGTACCTAAACCCAATTTCTCACACAACCCCCACTTCTTACATCTAAGCTCCATAGCTTTATCAACACCCCAACATATTAGTATTGATATAATCCAGTCTAGACCATAGATATTACATTTGATTTATTCACCATAAATAGGGTAATGCTTATTTACAGATAAATAATTTCCTTTAGAAATAAATATGAAGTGTACTTACAATAATCCTACTCTTTAAGGAGTCTGGAACTGGGACAGCCCGCTCATTAGGCAGATAGACGAGGGCAGCAACAACACATAAAACCACAAATAATTCTGCCCCAAAACAATGACATTTTCTCTCAACCAGTGGCATATGGGCTTTTTTAGGTGAGCGCTGATGCCGCTCTGTGATAAGAAGTGCCCACTTTGTCAAAGGCAGGGGCGCACAATATTTATCTTGTCCATTTCCAGGCAAAATAAAGACATGAAAGATTGCCTCGAAAGCAACAAAGTGTTGAAGGTCAAAAACGTCAACACTGGAGAGAGAAAGTACGTTTTCCATGCAAAATTTTATTTATACATTCATTCTGCTGGACAATTTAGAATAGGTAGTAGGCTAGTTTTGCCTATAATATAATATAATAATAATATGCCATTTAGCAGACGCTTTTATCCAAAGCGACTTACAGTCATGCGTGCATACATTTTTTTTTTTGTGTATGGGTGGTCCCGGGGATCGAACCCACTACCTTGGCGTTACAAGCGCCGTGCTCTACCAGCTGAGCTACAGAGGACCACGCTAATGTTAGCTAACTGTAGCTAGCTAGCTAGCTAGCAAACGTTAGTTTGCTTTTTTGTTGGGCCTACCATAACAACTAGGCTAGCTAGTTACCATCTACAGAATAGACTTTCCATGCAATCTGTGAGTTTTTTGGGATTAGCTAGCACTCTAGCAAGCTAGTTTTCTAACCTTGACTAGCTACCTAAAGCTGGAAAATATGCTATGGTCGCTACTCGCTAGCTAACGTTAGCTGGGCTCGATCATCTTATCTTCCCTGAATCTTGTTCACAGTATATCCGTACCCTAGGGTATTCCATGAGACACCCAGAATGTTAACTTTAGCTAGCTAGCTACTTTTGTCAACACAAGCACTATTATTGCTAGCTGGATAACACAAGTAGCTAGGACTAACTAGTTATATGCCTAAACTATAGAAATCATGATGATAACTAGGGGTAATGTATATATCTATGTTGTTGTCACACATTTTTCTTCTCTACCACAGATTCCCACATGGTCTCAGACTCCAGGATGGGAAATGTTTACAAGAAAGAAATGGATGAAGACATTCAGAGACTTTCTTTTTCCATTGTTACTTGTAATGTTAAAAATTGAAGAAAAAGACAATCCCATTTTTCTAAATTAGCAAGCTATCAAGGCTACTCACCATACTATAGGCTACATATTTGAGTCACCACTAGAATAGTTATTTTTGTTATTGAATAGGCTTATATATATATAATTGTTTAATCTAATTAATCAAATTATTAATCTAACAATAAAAATCCTTATTATTTTGTAAGAAATGTAAGGTCTTTAACAAGTTGACTAAAGTAGAATCTCAGCTTTTTTGTTGTTGTAACGTGTAAGCTGGGAAGCAAGTACAGTGAGTGAATTTAATAATAAATCAAACAAGGAACAAAACAAGAAACACGAGTAGTGTACAGACATGAAACACAGGAACAGATTCAATAACGCCTGGAGAAGGAACCAAAGGGAGTGACAGATTTAGGGGAGGTAGTCAGGAAGGTGATGGAGTCCAGGTGAGTCTCATGAGGCGCAAGTGTGCGTAACGATTGTGACAGGTATGCGTAATAATGAGCAGACTGGCGACCTCGAACGCCGGAGAGGGAGTATACGTGACATTTGTAAGTATTTTCACTTGGTAATGAGTAATAATTAATTATATAGAAATTGCTAGGTAACTATAAAGTTACACTTCACATCAAATAGCTAAATCCTGTGTAAGAACTAACTACATTTACATTTTAGTCATTTAGCAGACGCTCTTATCCAGAGCGACTTACAGTTAGTGAGCGCATACATTTTCATACTTGCCCCCCATGGGAAACGAACCCACAACCCTGGCATTGCGAGCGCCATTCTCTACCAACTGAGTTACAAGGGACTTACAACCTATTACAGATACAGTGGGGAAAAAAGTATTTAGTCAGCCACCAATTGTGCAAGTTCTCCCACTTAAAAAGATGAGAGAAGCCTGTAATTTTCATCATAGGTACACGTCAACTATGACAGACAAAATGAGAAAAAAATCCAGAAAATTCCATTGTAGGATTTTTTTATGAATTTATTTGCAAATTATGGTGGAAAAAAAGTATTTGGTCAATAACAAAAGTTTCTCAATACTTTGTTATATACCCTTTGTTGGCAATGACACAGGTCAAACGTTTTCTGTAAGTCTTCACCAGGTTTTCACACACTGTTGCTGGTATTTTGGCCCATTCCTCCATGCAGATCTCCTCTAGAGCAGTGATGTTTTGGGGCTGTCGCTGGGCAACACGGACTTTCAACTCCCTCCAAAGATTTTCTATGGGGTTGAGATCTGGAGACTGGCTAGGCCACTCCAGAACCTTGAAATGCTTCTTACGAAGCCACTCCTTCGTTGCCCGGGCGGTGTGTTTGGGATCATTGTCATGCTGAAAGACCCAGCCATGTTTAATCTTCAATGCCCTTGCTGATGGAAGGAGGTTTTCACTCAAAATCTCACGATACATGGCCCCATTCATTCTTTCCTTTACACGGATCAGTCGTCCTGGTCCCTTTGCAGAAAAACAGCCCCAAAGCATGATGTTTCCACCTCCATGCTTCACAGTAGGTATGGTGTTCTTTGGATGCAACTCAGCATTCTTTGTCCTCCAAACACGACAAGTTGAGTTTTTACCAAAAAGTTCTATTTTGGTTTCATCTGACCATATGACATTCTCCCAATCCTCTTCTGGATCATCCAAATGCACTCTAGCAAACTTCAGACGGGCCTGGACATGTACTGGCTTAAACACGTCTGGCACTGCAGGATTTGAGTCCCTGGCGGCGTAGTGTGTTACTGATGGTAGGCTTTGTTACTTTGGTCCCAGCTCTCTGCAGGTCATTCACTAGGTCCCCCGTGTGGTTCTGGGATTTTTGCTCACCGTTCTTGTGATCATTTTGACCCCACGGGGTGAGATTGTGCGTGGAGCCCCAGATCAAGGGAGATTATCAGTGGTCTTGTATGTCTTCCATTTCCTAATAATTGCTCCCACAGTTGATTTCTTCAAACCAAGCTGCTTACCTATTGCAGATTCAGTCTTCCCAGCCTGGTGCAGGTCTACAATTTTGTTTCTGGTGTCCTTTGACAGCTCTTTGGTCTTGGCCATAGTGGAGTTTGGAGTGTGACTGTTTGAGGTTGTGGACAGGTACCTTTTATACTGATAACAAGTTCAAACAGGTGCCATTAATACAGGTAACGAGTGGAGGACAGAGGAGCCTCTTAAAGAAGAAGTTACAGGTCTGTGAGAGCCAGAAATCTAGCTTGTTTGTAGGTGACCAAATACTTATTTTCCACCATAATTTGAAAATAAATTCATAAAAAATCCTACAATGTGATTTTCTGGAAAAAAAATTCTCAATTTGTCTGTCATAGTTGACGTGTACCTATGATGAAAATGACAGGCCTCTCTCATCTTTTTAAGTGGGAGAACTTGCACAATTGGTGGCTGACTAAATACTTTTTTCCCCACTGTATATACTCTGATGTATTAGGGTGTTTATTTTCTTGCTTGGATGGAGCTTTCAGAAGCTGACGATTAGATTGTCAGAATGGGTAACGTACTGTGATGGAGTGAGAGGGTGGGTATGTGAAGGGCGGTATATTCTTGCTCGTTGGCTACATCAGCTGGCCAGGAGAGAGGATGTCCCGGAAGGATAAGAGCCTAATTATACACACCTGAATCTAATTAGTTTGGAGCTTGGGCGGTGGCTGTTTTAACCAGGCTTTGGTCTGGAGCAACAAGAGCTGACATGCAGGGCCCTCCAACCCTGGGAGGAATATCAAACCCAATTGGACAGGAACCTACCGGACGTTACTTGGCCGTAGGCCTGACCCAAGGAAGGACAAGCCTGCTGTATTTCTGTTTTATTTTGTTGGATACGCCGGTAAACAGCTTAGCTGTCCGGTAGCAGAGAGGGACCGGAAGACCTGTGTAGAAAGACTCAAAGACGAGCTAGGTTTTTGTTTGGTTTTATTGTTACCCAGCATTGTGGCGCATTTTGCTTCTCTTCCCTGAATAAAAGTACTGGGTCGTTTCCCTGGAGAAATGTTAATCTTTGTCTACGCCTGTGTTACTTCACACTCTCGTCAGTTGTTGTCCTCACTAAAGTGCCTGTGAGAGGAAGCTACTAACTAGACTATTGAGATGCAGCCACAGTGTGTGTCGTGAAGGGGAGGTGTTGAAGGTGCCCCCGGGAGTCGGCGGGAAGGGGGAGAAGTCCTCGCGGGCGAACATTAAGACGTCGCTCCGTTTTGGTAGTAAAAGGAACTGCAAAAAGTTGGCCATCATGGGACAGAGCTCTGGTTCTGCCGCAGGTACGAGGCATGCTCTGCCTTCAACTCCTGTAACACACACACAGGTCAGGTCATGTTGGAAACTTAGGGGTTAGTGGTTTAAGAGTTACGGGGTAATGGCAGGGTGTAGTGAAATAATGTCACCTTTCTGTCCAGGAACTTGGAGTGCATCTGCATGTACTCCTCCCACACCAGACGCCTCTTCTCAAACACTGGCTTATCATCCCTCACTTCTGACACACAACTCACATACACACAAACATGTAAATAGGGGAGCTTTCCTAATAGTGTGTCTGTGTACCTGTGTGTATTTGGGGCAGGAGCCTCATGTTGCCGGGAGAGCCCACCTGCACTCGGCTGGCTAAGTGCCTAAACAGGAACAGGATATGACATCACACGGTGCGGTGGTGCCCTGTATGTCCCGTGTTCCCTTGGTGTAAGCTAGGTTACTGTAAAAGCACTTTGTGACAACTGCTGATGTAAAAAGAAAAAGGCCATATATAATTTTGATTGTATAAGTGATGTTCACTTACCCAACATGTAGGAAGTAGCAGTGCCAACACTGCCAAGTGTCTGGGATGTCCTCCACTGAGTCCACTGTCCTCACCACCCCAGCTCCCTCTGACCACAGTTTGACGCGTTGGCCCACCAGACTCTTCGCGCATTTGGGTGGAAGTGTCTGGGAACGAGATTAAATCAAACACAACTGAGAACACACAACTTCACAGAACAGTGAACACACTTATCTCTCACAAAAATACACTTTTATGAGTATTATGAGTAGGGCAGACCAAAATAACTGACATACACGCAAGCACACACAGACATACTCACATATGTGGAGGTTGAGATGTGTGTGTCCTGGTGAAAGGAAGGTCATGTTTTTCGGGACTTTCTTCCTCAGAGGGAGCAGCATCAGAAGCAGCAGGCATGAGCCTTCACACACTAACCCCTTCAGAGAGGACAGAGGGTACGACACAGTCTGCCTCCTCTCTTCCTATACACACAAACACCCAGGTTAGAGCCTTCAGATATATACCCTCTACCTCTAACAGAGCACATCAGGAAACACTCACTCTGCCCCCTTACCTCACACATCCACACACATCCTTACCGCACACACAAATAAACAGAAATACATTTCATAAGATTCTCGGTGCAGACTTTAAACTTTTCTATGTGGAAATGACCATGTGTGTGTTTGTGTGTGCTCATCCATTCCTGTGTGAGCGTGTTACCTGTAGGAGGTGGTCTAGCTGCTGCAGCAGCTCCATGTCTATGGATGTTCTTCTCTACTGAACATGTGTAGGATGTGAGGGATTGTAAGGGAGTCTAATTCTGCATCCAGCGTCTTTATGGAGAATGAAGATTCTACACACAGTCAAATACAAAGTCAATTTAGTTAATCGCACATTACACACTGTCCCTGTTCCCCTCTAGAAAAACACTATATACAAAGCCATACCATGCAAGGCAGGGAATGGCAGAAGTGTTGTGCCTGCCAATATGTGTAGTGTCACTGTCAACACTGCCAGCTTCAATCTCACCCAGTGGTGCAGGTGTAGTGGTGGCTATTTGCAGGCATACTCAGTATACCCACCGATTTCTCTACAGATATACTCACCTATACTCAATAATTACCATTGAGAATTATAATTGAATGATTGAACAATTGCATTTTCCATCTTAATTCCTTAAATCTCTGCCATTATTAGGTGGAGGGAATGACCACCTCTAGCTAGCTACCTACACCATATAGACAATTGTTGATCATTAATTCATACTCACCTGATGGCAGAGAGAGGGTCATGGTCAAAACTTGTTATGTCAAGCCATGTTAGCTGGGGCTGGATAGTCTTGAATGATCCTTGTACACAGGGCCGGATTAAGAAATCATAGGCCCCAGGGCTTTGGTTTATATTGTTTCCTCCCCCAACCCAACCCATTCAAAAAACACATTTGATGCAATTCTACGTCATTTACATGACAGAAGACATTAGCTGAATATCTGTTAATACCACACAAATGACCGAAATGAGTGGCTACTCTGACACTGACAAACTGAGATCAATCTGGTCTGGAATTCAAACAAACAGTAGCCCAGACCAATGAAGCGACACACAGATTGTACAATATTAGGAGGCAATATATATACACAGTATATATATCATAGGCTACAGTAGGCTACTAAATAAAATTCCCAGTGGCACACTGAGTCACCTAATGATGAAGATAACATTATTATAATAACGTTTTTAATAGTTTTTGCGTCTTGGGCCTCCTATTGGCTTAGGCCCAGCCCCTGACTCACACAACTGAACAGTCATATTTATTTATTATGCAGTTTATTTTATATATTTTTATTAATCAGTTACCCAATTAAGGCAGGGCCCCCCAGTTACCCACGTGGGCCCCCTACCTCCTCTCCTCCCCCCATCTGATGATTAGCAGAGCAGCAGCAGGCTATCTACACTACACCAGTGGCTTCAGCCCCGGTAAGCCACTGCATTAATCCGGCCCTGCTTGTACAGTGTACAGATAGACAGACACCTGTTTGATATGATAGCTAAATAGCTAGCTAGCTTTAGCCTTTAGCTCGATACTTGGTGGCTTTTCATATAAGCTCCCTGTCTTGTCTGACAGTAAAGCAACCTGGTTAGGGTCCCCAATTTCTAGATACCCTAAAAACATATTTGATTAATCCCCCCAAAATAGCATACACCACTGTGGGACATGCACCTATCCGGGTAAAACCCCTTTAACCCTAAATTACATTATTAAAATCAATGCTTTCAGGGCAATTTCTTCCACCAATCAACAATCAACGTGTGGATCAGCTACAATAACAAAGTAGAAAAAAACTGAATTACTGTACAATGACTGATTTCTTTACTTCATTTTCCCCTGTCAGCTAATGCAGAAGTATTTGAGTTGACAGTGAAGAGAGCAGAGCACACTATACAGGGAAATGGCTGGTTACCTTATCAGAGTATGTGATCTCCTCTTATATGAAACCCCAGTTTAGTTAGAAGATAACTGACAAGTGTGATATGAAAGGAAAAATTCTCTCTCCTTCTTGACTGACTGTAAACAAGTATGGGACAAATAGCTGATCCTCCAAGCAACGACCATCGGTGGGGCATGCTCATGTTTTAGCTTCAAGATACCAGACAAACCAGCAAAAGAATGGCCACACAGAAAAATCTGTTTGATCAAATAAACAGATCTACAGTAAGTAGACCTTCAAGGGAAACAAAAAGGAACACCCATCAAGTACAGTGTGTACGTAAAACTTAGAACGCAGGTCAGTATTTATTAACTTCGTCCCGGGGCTCAATTGCTAAGAGAGAGCAAGCTGGGTGGACGACATTTGGTCTGTATTGGTATGTATTGTAAGTAAGTGAACAATATAGAACAGTTGAATAAATCAACTTTCCTATTTTGTGTTCATGTTCCAGTAGATTACTTTAACTCTACCTAAATGTACATATTACCTCAGTTACGTCGACTAACCTGTGCCCTCGCACATTGACTCTGTACCGGTACCCCCTGTCTATAGTTTATATATTTTTTTGCTGATCTATTTCTCTTTTTCTTCTTCTTTTTTTGGGGGGTAGATCAGCTTAATATTGCAGACAGATTGTAACTTCCATCAATGTAATTGTCTGCATCACTTCCAATCCCCCATGTTTTTTAAATATATATATATATATATATATATATATATATATATACAGTGGGGAGAAAAAGTATTTAGTCAGCCACCAATTGTGCAAGTTCTCCCACTTAAAAAGATGAGAGAGGCCTGTCATTTTCATCATAGGTACACGTCAACTATGACAGACAAATTGAGATTTTTTTTCTCCAGAAAATCACATTGTAGGATTTTTTATGAATTTATTTTCAAATTATGGTGGAAAATAAGTATTTGGTCACCTACAAACAAGCAAGATTTCTGGCTCTCACAGACCTGTAACTTCTTCTTTAAGAGGCTCCTCTGTCCTCCACTCGTTACCTGTATTAATGGCACCTGTTTGAACTTGTTATCAGTATAAAAGACACCTGTCCACAACCTCAAACAGTCACACTCCAAACTCCACTATGGCCAAGACCAAAGAGCTGTCAAAGGACACCAGAAACAAAATTGTAGACCTGCACCAGGCTGGGAAGACTGAATCTGCAATAGGTAAGCAGCTTGGTTTGAAGAAATCAACTGTGGGAGCAATTATTAGGAAATGGAAGACATACAAGACCACTGATAATCTCCCTCGATCTGGGGCTCCACGCAAGATATCACCCCGTGGGGTCAAAATGATCACAAGAACGGTGAGCAAAAATCCCAGAACCACACGGGGGGACCTAGTGAATGACCTGCAGAGAGCTGGGACCAAAGTAACAAAGCCTACCATCAGTAACACACTACTCCGCCAGGGACTCAAATCCTGCATTGCCAGACGTGTCCCCCTGCTTAAGCCAGTACATGTCCAGGCCCGTCTGCATTTGGATGATCCAGAAGAGGATTGGGAGAATGTCATATGGTCAGATGAAACCAAAATATAACTTTTTGGTAAAAACTCAACTCATCGTGTTTGGAGGACAAAGAATGCTGAGTTGCATCCAAAGAACACCATACCTACTGTGAAGCATGGGGGTGGAAACTTCATGCTTTGGGGCAGTTTTTCTGCAAAGGGACCAGGACGACTGATCCGTGTAAAGGAAAGAATGAATGGGGCCATGTATCGTGAGATTTTGAGTGAAAACCTCCTTCCATCAGCAAGGGCATTGAAGATGAAACATGGCTGGGTCTTTTAGCATGACAATGATCCCAAACACACCTCCCGGGCAATGAAGGAGTGGCTTCGTAGAAGCATTTCGAGGTCCTGGAGTGGCCTAGCCAGTCTCCAGATCTCAACCCCATAGAAAATCTTTGGAGGGAGTTGAAAGTCCGTGTTGCCCAGCGACAGCCCCAAAACATCACTGCTCTAGAGGAGATCTGCATGGAGGAATGGGCCAAAATACCAGCAACAGTGTGTGAAAACCTTGTGAAGACTTACAGAAAACGTTTGACCTATGTCATTGCCAACAAGGGGTATATAACAAAGTATTGAGAAACTTTTGTTATTGACCAAATACTTATTTTCCACCATAATTTGCAAATAAATTCATAAAAAATCCTACAATGTGATTTTCTGGAATTTTTTTTCTCATTTTGTCTGTCATAGTTGACATGTACATATGATGAAAATTACAGGCCTCTCTCATCTTTTTAAGTGGGAGAACTTGCACAATTGGTGGCTGACTAAATACTTTTTTTCCCCCACTGTGTATATATATATATATATATATATATATACATACATACATATACCTATATATACATATACACATACACACATATACACACATACACACATACACACCCACATACATATCCTTTAAAAAAATATATATATATATTCCCCTTTATTACTTTCCAACCCCGCCACCCTTTCCTCACTTGGAGTAAACTAGTGAACAACAACGCCTAGGCCTCTACATCCAGCCCATACCCACTATCTACATTTTATGGACACAGTCAATTTTACAATAATTACATTTTGTTTGTTCTTTCTCCTGAACTTCTTCTACTCTCAACCTCTCCGATCATTTTCATGATGTCCTTCCGGTTTGCTTCTATATGCCATATCTTTCTAACTGTGCTCCTTCACAAAAGCTCCCAACCTACAACCCATACACTTATTATGGACACAGCGTGCCTACATTATTAGTTATCTTGTTATTGTTTGTTGTTAGTTGTTATTAGTCCCATCCTTCAATTCCATTCAACACCTCCCATCTATCTTTTAACACCATCCATATAGGATTTCTATTTGCCATATATATTTCAACTGTACTGTGATGTCTTACAAAAGTTCTGAACCTTTCTATTCTCATTGTTTCTACAGATTGTGAATTGAAAATATTTTTTTTTGCTAATAGTATTGTTATGTTATTGATCGATTGACTATGACTTTTCAGATCACCCAGTAGTGCTATCTGCAGGGTTAGCTCCAGGTAAATATTGCAATCCTTTAGCCATTCCTGGACCTGTGTCCAAAAACAAGCTACAAATGGACAGTACCAAACAAATGATCTAATGATTCTGTCTCTTCTCTGATCTATTTCTTACTTAACACTTATTTATCTTAAAACTGCATTGTTGGTTAAGGGCTTGTAAGTAAGTATTTCACTGTAAGGTCTACACCTGTTGTATTCGGCGCATGTGACAAATACACTTTGATTTGATTTGATTTGATTGCTGTCTAATACATGCTAACTGAAGCCAGTGAAGTGTGAATGTGCCTCTTCCTGTGTGTGCTCACTGTAATGACAGTTCAGCCTGTGTGTGTGTGTGTGTGTGTGTGTGTGTGTGTGTGTGTGTGTGTGTGTGCGTGTGTGCGTGTGTGTGTGTGAAAACTAAATGAGATATCGAAATTTGACGCTTATCCTATGCCCTGTGTAGATGAGCTGATTGACCGCCTGGGCAACGCCTGGTATATCAGTACCCTGGTTACTGGCAGGTTCCCCTGGCTCCAGAGGCGAGGGAGAAGACTGCCTTTGCCATGCCTACAGGGCTGTACCATTACACGGTTCTAAACTTCGGCCTGCATGGAGCTCCGCCTACTTTTCAGAGGCTAATGGATAGGGTCCTGAGACACCACTGTGAGTACTCTGCAGCATATTTGGATGATGTGATTGTGTACAGCCCTAACTGGGAATCTCACCTGAAGCAGCTCAATACTGTCTTGGAGGTTCTTCGCAGACCAGGTCTAACCGCCAATCCAAAAAAATGCAGACTGGAAATTGAGGAAGCAGAGTATCTGGGCTTCACCATCGGGAGGGGCAACGTCAAACCGCAAGAGAAGAAAGTGCAAGCCATCCGACAATGGCCACGGCCCCAAACCAAGTCTCAGGTAAAAACCTTTGAAGGGCTAACCTGCTATTACCGTAGGTTCATTCCTAACTATGCAACTGTAGCTTGTCCTCTCACAGACCTGACCAAAAAGACCCAGCCCAACTGGGTCAGGTGGACTGACAAAGCGGAAGAAGCCTTCCAGAACCTGAAGGAGGCCCTGTGCTCCGGACCGGTCTTGGTGATGCCGGACTTTGGGAGAGAGATGGTGGTCCAGACTGATGCCTCCGACACAGGGGTGGGACTGGTCTTGTCCCAAGAAGTACGAGGGGAGGAGCATCCCATCCTATACATTAGCCAGAAGCTGTTGCCCAGAGAAACCAAATACTCAACAGTGGAGAAAGAGTGCCTAGCGGTGTAGTGGGCATTGAAGAACTTAAAGTACTACCTCCTGGGACGACACTTCACTCTGGTCACGGACCATGCTCCTCTAGTCTGGATGTCCAGGAACAAGGAGATCAACGATAGAGTGACCAGGTGGTTTCTCTCACTCCAACAGTACCGTTTCTCTGTTGTGTACAGGTCCGTGTCGAAACATGGGAATGCAGACGCCTTGTCCCGCCGGAACGCTCTGTGGACGATGGCCGCCCCGCCCACTGGGTCGGAGCTGAGGAGGGGGGGGGTGTGATGGCGTGAGAGGGTGGGTGTGTGAAGGGCGGTATATTCCTTCTCGTTGGCTACATCTGCTGGCCAGGAGAGAGGATGGCCCGGAAGGGTAGTTTGGAGCTTGGGCGGTGGCTGTTTAACCAGGCTTTGGTCTGGAGTAACAAGAGCTGCCATGCAGGGCCCTCCAACCCTGGGAGGAATATCAAACCCAATTGGACAGGAACCTACCGGACGTTACTTGGCCGTAGGCCTGACCCAAGGAAGGACAAGCCTGCTGTATTTCTGTTTTATTTTGTTGGATACGCCGGTAAACAGCTTAGCTGTCCGGTAGCAGAGAGGGACCGGAAGACCTGTGTAGAAAGACTCAAAGACGAGCTAGGTTTTGGTTTGGTTTTATTGTTACCAAGCGTTGTGGGGCTTTCTGTTTCTTTCCCTGAATAAAAGTACTGGGTCGTTTCCCTGGAGAAATGTTAATTTTTGTCTACGCCTGTGTTACTTCACACTCTCGTCAGCCACAATTTCAGAAAAATCTAAATCTCAAAAACATCTTATAACTCTTCTGCAGTAAAATCTCGTCCACCCAGGTACTTCTCTGCAGCTGCCACCTACACTCATTTAAAACCCACTACCCCATTCCACTTATTTTACCCTATCTGCTCCTGCACCATGCCAATGGCCTGGGAGGACGGGACACCACCACCTAACACAGCCTGTAACTCTTCTGAAGTCAAATCTCGTATACCAAAATACAACTGCCACCACAACATCTATTTTCTATGGTTTACATGTACATATTACCTCAACTACCTCAACTAGCCGGTGCCCCCGCACATTGACTCTGCAACGGTACCCCCCTGTATATATAGCCTCCCTACTGTCACTTTATTTTACTTCTGCTCTTTTTTTTCTCAACACTTTTTTTGTTGTTGTTTTATTTTTACTTTTTTTGTTTAAAATAAATGCACTGTTGGTTAAGGGCTGTAAGTAAGCATTTCACTGTAATGTCTGCACCTGTTGTATTCGGCGCATGTGACCAATAAAATTTGATTTGATTTGATTTGACTTTCCGTTTCTGCGGTACAGTTGATAACCATTGCTATGAACGCTAAGAAACCAACCTTACTGAAGCATAAATCACTCATTGGCCTATCCCTCTGTGCTGGCACAGATCTACTATTCACAGTGATCCCCTCAGAATCCCTCACCTTGACCCATCCTCCTCTACTTTCTTCACTGCCTCAGCATACGTCACCTTCTGCACTACTCTGACTCTAGCCACCTCAACCTGCCTCTCTCACACCGTACACTTCCGATCAACATCCCCAACACAAAACTTCATCCATTGAAACTACACAATCTCAGGTAACGTTAGATAATCACACAGCTTTTACTTTGAAAACTGCTAGCACACGAATCCTGTTGCAGCCCCTCGTCTCTGTTCATTAATTCAAGCTTGTGGATGACATTAGAAAATGAATTCATGCAGTCGAAATGATTATCCGTCTTAGTTAAGTTCGGATATTGATTGAACGAACCGTACACGGATCCAACAACCCACTTATCTTGCTACTGGATCTTTTAATCACCCACACGTGAGCTGAGCTAATGCAAAAACATGTTACTGATTTCCAGGACTTTTACAATGGTGCTAATTTAGCAGAAATGAGTTTCCTGCTTCAGTGAGTACCTCAGCAACAGTCCTCTTCTCTAATCTTATACTTTTCTGGTTAGGGTCCCCAATTTTTAGATACCCTAAAAACATATTTGATTTTCAGGGTTCAACATTAATCCCCCCAAAATAGCATACACCACTGTGGGACATGCACCAATCCGGATAAAAACCTTTTAACCCTAAATTACATTATTAAAATCAGTGCTTTCAGGGCAATTTCTTCCACGAATCGACAATCAACGTGTGGATCAGCTACAATAACAAAAGTAGAAAAAAACGGAATTACTGTACAATGACTGATTTCTTTACTTCATTTTCCCCTGTCAGCTAATGCAGAAGTATTTGAGTTGACAGTGAAGAGAGCAGAGCACACTATACAGGGAAATGGCTGGTTTTCTCAGAACCTTATCAGAGTATGTGATCTCTTCTTATATGAAACCCCAGTTTAGTTAGAAGATCACTGAAAAGTGTGATATGAAAGGAAAAATTATCTCTCCTTCTTGACTGACTGTAAACAAGTATGGGACAAATAGCTGATCCTCCAAGAAACGACCATCGGTAGGGCATGCTCATGTTTTAGCTTCAAGATACCAGACAAACCAGCAAAAGAATGGCCACACAGAAAAATCTGTTTGATCAATTAAACAGATCTATAGTAAGTAGACCTTCAAGGGAAACAAAAAGGGACACCCATCAAGTACAGTGTGTACGTAAAACTTAGAACGCAGGTCAGTATTTATTAACTTCGTCCCGGGGCTCAATTGCTAAGAGAGAGCAAGCTGGGTGGACGACATTTGGTCTGTATTGGTATGTATTGTAAGTAAGTGAACAATATAGAACAGTTGAATAAATCAACTTTCCTATTTTGTGTTCATGTTCCAGTAGATTACTTTAACTCTACCTACATGTACATATTACCTCAGTTACGTCGACTAACCTGTGCCCTCGCACATTGACTCTGCACCGGTACCCCCTGTATATATAGCCTCACCACTGTTATTTTACTGCTGCTCTTTAATTATTTTTTAAATTATTTTTTTACTTAGCTATTGCTTACTTAACACTTATTTTTCTTAAAACTGCATTGTTGGTTAAGGGCTTGTAAGTAAGCATTTCACTATAAGGTCTACACCTGTTGTATTCGACACGTGACAAATACAATTTTCTTTGATATGATTTGATTACTGTCTAATACATGCTGAATGAGGTCATTAGCTCTGGTAGAGGTCTCTTCATGCTAACTGAAGCCAGTGAAGTGTGAATGTGCCTCTTCCTGTGTGTGCTCACTGTAATGACAGTTCAGCCTGTGTATGTGTGTGTGTGCGTGTGTGTGTGTGTGTGTGTGTGTGTGTGTGTGTGTGTGTGTGTGTGTGTGTGTGTGTGTGTGTGTGTGTGTGTGTGTGTGTGTGTGTGTGTGTGTCAATTTGTCAAAAAATTAAAACATTGTAAGACAATGATCTTGAAAATCCTGAAAAAGGCTGGTTGAAGAGTCAGTTGAGATTTTGTGTTTCATAGGAAGGTGTTCTTTCCCGTGTGCCCCCTCCACTTATACAATTCACTAATTAATATCACCATTCGTTGGGGCACAGAAGGATAGTTTTACAACACACAGTGTTGTGTTATTCCCAAAAACAGTGGGCATTCATTATGTTTTTCAGAGAAACAATACAATTCCTTGAAAGCAGAAATAAAAATCCTGAAATAGCTGAAACTTAGGCTAATATGCATTTCTTTGTCTTGCTCTGAGTCTCTCTCTCTCTCTCTCTCTCTCTCTCTCTCTCGGTGGTGAACGCACATGAAGAATGGTAAGCCACTGTTCCACATTGTTTTTCATAAAGCCACTTTAAAACTCCCACAGATCTTCGTGGCTGTCAGACAGAAAACCAGGCGAGACATAAAACATTACTATGAATTGGATGCTGTGACAACAATGCATTTTCTCCATAAACCTCTGCCCTATTTAATCTTTGGTAAGTACTTTTCTCACTGTTTGAAAATGTTACGGATTACACATTTAAAAAATCTCCACACCAAAAATTCTGTAAAAGTCTGAAGAATAGATTTATTACATTTCCACCGTATGGTTTATCCCATCCTCCATTCCCCTATTTACTGTATGTCATTGAGGTTGTTGTAGTTTTAGCTAGGTCATTTGAACTGTTTTCTCATTCTATACTATACTGAGTATACTGTATATCATTTTAAGTAGTTACTTGTTCCAGGAATGATGACGATCTTCAATTGTGTGTTTTGGCTAACTGTTGGCAGGGCTTGACATTAACTGTTTTTGCCATTTGTCCTTCGACAAGTAGAACAGATGTTTTACTTTTCCGAAAGCTCTCTTTAAAAAAAAAATGTTTTCAAGTCTGTATCACCATGGGCCAAAAAGGTGACTGAAAATGTTGTTGTATGAACCACTTTACAAAAATAAGATGAATTATTATCATTATTATTGCCATACAGAGCCTCAGACAAAAATGCAGGCTACTCTGCATATTGGCTTCTTTGCATATTCAAGCCTGTCTCAAAATACAACACTGCCTCTTTAAGACATAAACAAGCTCTTTATCTGACTAATTTTTCCAAGATAGTTGGTTTTCTCAGGGTTCATACACATTTTGACAGATGTAATTCATGACTTTTCCATGACTTCTCTATGACTTTTAACCACATTTCCCTGACCAATAATTGGTGGTGTCTTTGAAAAAGTAAGCGTTATGTGGTATTGACAATGGAAGGCTGCTGATCCCATGTACTATCTCCTGCCATTGAGCCCTTGAGCAATGCACTTAACCTTCCATAAAGTTAAATAACTGCACTGTTAGGCTACTGTATAAAACACATACGGTCAAACCTCCATCTGGAGAGCTACTGGGTGTAACGTTAGCTCATTCAATGAATCAGGGATCAAATGGTTAATGTGGGCTACTTCAAAGCAAGGTAGCTAGCTAACTAAGACATGTTTATCTATAACATTGTAAGGCTAAAATATTCATGGTTCAGTAGGGCTGTGACGATCATGGAATTTGGGGTAACCTTTTTTTGGCATGCAAATGTGGTGCTATAGTAGTCTGAGTGCCAGCCTCTTTAGCTAACATTC
This sequence comes from Coregonus clupeaformis, assembly GCF_020615455.1. Taxonomy (NCBI): domain Eukaryota; kingdom Metazoa; phylum Chordata; class Actinopteri; order Salmoniformes; family Salmonidae; genus Coregonus; species Coregonus clupeaformis. The sequence continues at coordinate 29,563,918 of NC_059206.1, read as the reverse complement.
CACTCCTTTTCTTATTTTTTAGCTTAAAATAAAAAACTTTCTGTTTCATTTCTTGTTTATGAGATACAGACAAGTTGTTTTGCATAATCTCTTATTGCTTTTTGTTGTTATTTGTTTTAGTTTTAATATAAGTTTTCAATAATTCATAAAATTCTAGCCTTTCAGAATCCAAGAGGGAAAAACTTACACACTTGTCTCTAACATGTAGGCTCAGCATTCCTGAACAATCCCGTTACAAGTCAGAATGTTGACAAACTTCATTTCAACTTACTTTACCTGTTGTCCACCTATTTTGTCCCTATGTTGGAGGTAATCTGATTTAAAAAAAATATCCACAGGGAAGCGTTATTAACTTGACCTTCAGTATGCTGGTCTGTATATCTTCATCTTCTTCTTCTTCGTCTATGGTATATTGGCGATCGCACAATTTAATGTGCATTCCGCCACCTACTGTGCGGGATGGAAACAGGATTCCCAAAAATGGAACTAAATACCAAAACAACTACCAAACGACCAAAAAATGTATAAATAAACTAAATCAAACAACTTTTCTGTTAAAAAATAAAACAGATCTGATCCCTACACAGGCTCAAGGGGAACCTGGGAGGGCGAGTCTTCCGGTGCCAGTACCCCTTGCAAGTCTTCAGATGTACAATCCTTAAATCCCAAATACTTTTCTGCCGCAGCCACAATAATGTTCAGTTTCTTCGATTTCTTTTAAACGTGCAGTTTATTACTGTGGCAATGAATGCCACAAAATCCACCTTTTTAACACACAGGGTATATTTTGCTTGGCAGCAAACATTTACTACAGGCTGTGGTGCGTCCACTACCATATCTTCACTAGCTTCACTTGTTTTCTCAATTCTTGTAATCGCCTCCGCATAGGAGATTCGATTGACCGCTCTAACTTTTGCCACCTCAATATCCTTCACCCTTACAGGGCAATCCAGGAACTCGGGATCATGATCCCCACCACAATTGCAACACCATCATCCTTCTACACACCGTTCTTCAATATACCCTGTCCGTCTGCACACATTTGAAACATGGCCAAATCCTTTACAATTCTTACACTGCAATGGTTTGGGGACGAAAGCTCTTACAGCGTATCTTGCATAACCAAGCTTCACATGCGTAGGTATTTGCTCTTTATCAAAAAACAAGACCGAGAGACTTTCTTATTTTTCTCCATTCACCCAGCGGGTCAGACGCCGGGCACCAATCACACCAGGAATCCTTTGACTGGTGCTCTACTCCGAAGTTCAAAACACAAAACTTCTGTTGTCCGGATTCTTTTGAGGCTCACTGCAATCTTCCTCTGTTCTTCAGAAATACAATTAATCAAAATATGTCCACTCCTGGTCACTCTGACAGACCACTTTTCCCAGCGCATACTTCACCATTTGACATTACTCAACAAAAACATCCCAACAAGAAGCGATTCATTATCAGTCATACAAGTATCCTCCACTCCAATTTTAGACAATTTCCTTTTTGTTCCAGTTTTCGATACTACTGTTGTACATTCAGAACATTCGTCTTCACCAACTTTGCACGACGCGCTGTTTGATTCGAACTGTTCATCTACTTCCGCCATCTTTCTCCCCACGCAACCAGCTCCCCTATCTTGCTGGGCAGTATTAATATATATTTTGTATTTCCGGTTTTTATTTTCAATACTGACTCGATTTGCATGTGACAAACACTTGCACAATATGGCCAAGCCTAACCGAACCACAGACCGAATGGCAAATACTTCCAGCTGATTGCAGGAAACTAGCTTCGGTTGACTTCACAATGTTCGGTTACATTTGGCTATTGTTTGCACATTGTGCATCATGTGAAATGCATCACGTGATTGAAAATACTCACTGGAATTACAAACCGACAGAGTCATATACCTACTGGCGCCTCAAAAAGTCGGGCTAATAATACTTTCCTGTGGACATTTTTGTCTCCATTTCCTATCGCCAAAAGGACCAACAGCACGGACAACCGGTAAAGTACGCTGAAATATAATTGTATTAAACATTCTGGCTTTTGGAGACTATTGCTTCTTTTTTACAGTGACTTCTTTTAGACTGATATCATTGAGTAACCATGGTAACAGTCTGATGTTTAGACAAATACAATTCATGACAATATTTTTTGAAATACACATCGCATAATAAAAGCCCCACATTTCAAACATACATACTTGTTGTTCGTTAGAGATAATTGCTTGAACATTTCAGTGGTTGAAAAAGTATCCAATTGTCATACTTTAGTAAAAGTAAAGATACCTTAATAGAAAATGACTAAAGTAAAAGTGAAAGTCACCCAGTAAAATACTACTTGAGTAAAAGTCTAAAAGTATTTGGTTTGAAATATACTTAAGTATCAAAAGTAAATGTAATTGCTCAAATAAACTTAAGTCACAAAAGTAATATCTCATATTAAGCAAACCAGACGTCACCATTGTCTTGTTTTTTTTTAAATTTACGGATAGCCAGGAGCACACACGAACACTCAGACATAATTTACAAATGAAGCATGTGTGTTTAGTGAGTCCGCCAGATCAGAGGCAGTAGGGATGACCAGGGATGTTCTCTTGATAAGTGCGTGAATTGTACCGTTTTCCTGTCCTGCTAAGAATTCAAAATGTAACAAGTACTTTTGGGTGTCAGGGAAAATGTATGGAGTAAAAAGTACATAATTGTATTTAGGAATGTAGTGAAGTAAAATAAGTTTTTAAAAAAGTAAAGTAGGGTAGAGATACCCTTAAAAAACGACTTAAGTAGTACTTTAAAGTCTTTTTACTTAAGTACTTTACACCACTGGAATATTTCATACGTTTAGAATTCCATTCCTTGCCACTCCTTGTCATTGCCAAAGAGACTGGCTTTCAGCAATCTTAAAATTCAAGCTGGATTTACGGTGGAGCTCATTGGTTGTTGGAAATAACATAAATATTAAATAACATATGGATCCTCGAAAATAGACTTAGAATTTATAACAAAGTCAAAAACAAACATTTAGCTGTTAGCTAGGCAAGTTGTTAAGACGTTTTGTGGTTGGAATTGCAATATGTATTATTTAGTTTGAGAATTTAAAGGTGAGCTACCAACTTTTGACAGACTGGTTTTGTCTGGACAAACAAAAAACAGTTGCTTAGCAACTGGATCCCAACATGTTCTGTGAGGGAAAAAGTGATATAATTCCAATATTTGCATAATCATTGTGATTGGGGGATAGCTGTGAGGGTGATTAAATCAGGACCAAATCATCTGTTCTCCTCGAGCTCATTAATGATAGTATGTTCAAATTTGAAGATGGCAGAAAGGCCAGTCTCTTTGCCACAACTAACTGACATGGAGTACAGGGAGTGGGTTAGCTAAAGAGACTGGTACCCAGGCTATCGAAACCGTGCTTCTAGACCGGAACCCTGGCCCCTTGGAGTGGGTTAGCTAAAGAGACTGGTACACAGGCTAGTGCTGTAGCAGTGGCCCAGTCTCTGCCGTTGCGTTAACAATCTGTAGCAACTCAGTAAACAATCTATCAAGCAGTGGTCATGCCATTGCTTCTCCGGTCATGCACACAGACTTGGTGTTCACCAGCCTAGTTGATTTCAACTTCGTTTTTTATATAATTGATGATTCACTTTCGCTTATAAATGTCTACACTAACCAAGCATGAAATTGGGTAGCTTATTTTAGCAGACATTGTGGCGATTCAGGTCGGATTTGAGCATATTTTTTAAACTTTACAAACCAGATAATTATGCTAACTGGTATCCACCTCATTTTCTAGAGTGGCTCTACTTTATGTTGCACCCTGCATTCAGCCAGGGGTAAACAACAGACTGCTACAGCCTGATTAGCTGAACGCGATACGTAACACCCGGGACTATTATTCCTAGGCATTAGCCAGTGGAAAATTGTGTTTCATAAAGAAATTGAGTTAAGGCCAAATTGAAGCCTTTGCAGCCTGAATGGAGAATGTTTTCTGTATGAACCAGTCGCCGGGTGACACTGGTGTATTACAGGCTTGGCACATAATCAAACCCAGATGATAGTGGAGATCCATAGCGCCCACTAGCGGCTTCCCAGGCTACCACCAATAACAATAAACTACAGGCTACATAACTATAAAATGTTGGTGAGCATCCACACTATTACACTTGATCATTTATCATTCTACTATCCTACATCTGTCAATCAACGGTCCTGTGTGGCTCAGTTGGTAGAGCATGGTGTTTATAACACTAAGGTTGTGGGTTTGATTCCCATGGGGGACCAGTATGCAAAAGTACTACTGTAAGTCTCTCTGGTTAATAGCCTCTGCTAAATGACTGAAATGTACTGCATGCTGGCTATTAATAAGGTGGCAACACAAGACCTTTCAGGGTGTATTCATTGTGACAGCTGCAAATAATACTTCAATGTACATGTAGGCCTAATGAAAAATAATATAGGAACTATTTAAATGTAGCAATTCAACAACAAATGTAGTTTAGCATGTCGTTGCTCAAGAGGTTTGCAAGTGTTTTTCTAATGGTTGTCAATTCTGTTGGGTTTTCTTTTTCACTGTAGTCATCCCTCTGTCTGTCCTATGCAACTAGGCCTATTTGCAGTGCAACAATGTTATCATAACTGGCCAAAATTGATCACACCAACACATTTTCTCTCCTCAACTTTCCCAGACTGTTAAAGCTGCAATATGTAACTTTTTGGACGACCCAACCAAATTCACATAGATACAGCATGTGAGTTATAGCAAGTTGAAGAAGCGGTAGATCTGTTCTATGTGCGGTAGATCTGTTCTATGTTCGGTATATCTGTTCTATGTGCGGTAGATCTGTTCTATGTGCGGTAGATCTGTTCTATGTGCGGTATATCTGTTCTATGTGCGGTAGATCTGTTCTATGTGCGGTAGATCTGTTCTATGTGCGGTAGATCTGTTCTATGTGCGGTAGATCTGTTCTATGTGCGGTAGATCTGTTCTATGTGCGGTAGATCTGTTCTATGTGCGGTATATCTGTTCTATGTGCGGTAGATCTGTTCTATGTGCGGTATATCTGTTCTATGTGCGGTAGATCTGTTCTATGTGCGGTATATCTGTTCTATGTGCGGTAGATCTGTTCTATGTGCGGTATATCTGTTCTATGTGCGGTATATCTGTTCTATGTGCGGTAGATCTGTTCTATGTGCGGTATATCTGTTCTATGTGCGGTAGATCTGTTCTATGTACGGTAGATCTGTTCTATGTGCGGTAGATCTGTTCTATGTGCGGTAGATCTGTTCTATGTGCGGTAGATCTGTTCTATGTGCGCTATTTCTATGCTTCCCATTCTTAAGTTTCGTTTTTGCATCTTTTAATTTCGTTTTTGTACACCAGATTCAAACAGCTGAAAATATAATATTTTTGGTTATTGTAAATATATTTCACAGCGGTTATGATACAATGATTCTCTACACTATAGACTGAGTGTATAAAATTATTAGGAACACTTTCCAAGACATAGACCAGCGGTTCCCAACTCCAGTCTTCGAGTACCCCCAACAATACACATTTTTATTGTAGCCCCGGACAAGCACACCTGATTCAACTTGTCAACTAATCATCAGGCCCTCAATGAGTTGAATCAGGTATGTTTGTCCAGGGGTACAACAAAAATGTGTCCTGTTGGAGGTACTCAAGGACTGGAGTTGGGAACCACTGACATAGATTGACTAGGTGAATCCAGTTGAAAGCTATGATCCCTTATTGGTGTCACTTGTTAAATCCACTTCAATCAGTGTAGATGAAGAGGAGGAGACAGGTTAAAGAAGGATTTTTAAGCTTTGAGACAATTCAAACATGGATTCTGTATGTGTGCCATTCAGCGGGTGAATGGGCAAGACAAAAGATTGAAGTGCCTTTGAACGGCGTAGGGTAGTATGTGCCAGGTGCACCAGTTCAATTGTCCACCACCCAATGGACATCCAGCCAACTTCACACAACTGTGGGAAGCATTGGAGTCAACATCGGCCAGCATCCCTGTGGAACGCTTTCAACACCTTGTAGAGTCCATGTTTTACATTCAGCAATTATCAAGAGCAAGCTGCTGTTAGAATTTAATCAACCAGGAAATGGTGGAGTGATTTCTGCATATTGCACCTTTAATTTGGCCTATGCTGTAGGCCTGTTTTACATTCAGCAATTAGCAAGAGCAAACTGCTTCTTTCCCCGAATAGGCTATTAGGCCTAGTATAAAAAATTATCAAAATAAATGTTATATGCTTTTCCTGGGATTTCACGAGAAGAGGAATGGCCTATTGCGGAGAGACTTGCGTAGCCTATATCCTATTGTGCATGGGAACAGCTGGAAGAGGTAAGAAGCTAAAGCAAGAAGTAAATATTAGCTAGATATTGGGCCATTCATTAGCTAAATATTAGGGCTATAGGCTAAATATTTACCTGTCCAAGTGCAAGAAAAAACAGTGAACAGATTATGAAATGGCAGATCTGTGTGTTCCTCCAGGCTATGCTCTGTCGTACCCGGCCACACAAAGCTCCACTATTGATTAGGGCAAGGCCTACATTTTTAGAGACAAGAAAATTACAACACAGTGCAATGAGGAATTTGAATAACTGCTCAAACATCCTGTTTTGTTTCATGCCGAAATAACAGCATACAGCCTAGGCCTGATTATGCAACTATTTAGATCAGTTTGGGTCTATTCTCGACAATTTAGAAAGTCCAGAAAGGTACATATGGTGTAATTTGTCAGGATGTAGCCTATCAGTGTTAAGATAGCCCATATTTTCCTAAAGTAGGCCTTCTCCTTTCCAACTCCCCGTGCCTCTGTAGCCTATTTTATATTCAGAAAGCAAAATCAAGCATGCATCTCTCCTCCAATAGGCTATTAGTAAAGAAAATAAATTGAAATAAGCAGGGCTGGACTAGCACATCTGGGGCCCCGGGGCACCTACCTCCAGGAGGCCCCCCCCCACCCGAAAAAACAAACAAACTTATAAGCCTAATCATTGTAGCATACACTATGTGTGCTCCCATTCCCCGGGCAGTCAGCTCGAAAAGCTAGTCTATTGATTAGATAATTTTTTTTAGTTGTAAATCTTCAAATTATCTCAGCAGCATGGCAAAATGTGTAGAATAGCATGAGATTAGCTATAAAACTGCAAATGTTTCACTCTGCCCCATGGCAATATGTGTAGAATTGCATGAAATTAGCTTTAAAAATGCAAAATTCTCTCTGTTCCTCCCACCACCCAAAATTTTAAAATCCAAAGAAATCATGGTTTGTTGGGGGCCCTGCGAAACTGTTGTATGCCACTGGGTTAGGGCAAGGAGTAGCAGTTAGGGTTTAGGGTAGGGTTGTCCCAAGGATTCTGGATAGCACTAACCCTTGGAGCATTGTAAGCTACACCTCACCAACATTCAACTCCGATGTGCAGAGACTGGGAGAAGAGTGCACACTTTGATCCAATTCTGATCACAGTTATTGCTTGATATTGGGATTGTTGTGTGCTTTTTTTAACTTGTCCATTCGGACAACTTACATTTATATTCTTCTTGTCCAACATTCTTTTTTTACCTGTCCCGGACAAGTGAACAAGCATTAATGTCGAGCCCTGGTGCTGTCTTTCTTTGTCTAGGTGTTCTCTTTGGATATTTTACCCCACTCTCTTCCACAATCCAAGTTTCTCCAGGTATGTTTGAACTATGGTTTCCAGACAAAACACTGTTTAAAATAAAACAGAATTGCAGTGCATGCTTCCTTCAAAAGTTCTCCACCAATTAGGGTTTGGAAAATAGGAAACCATCTGATATTATATGTAATATATACTGTATGTCCAGTGGTCTTTTTGGAAGATGGCAAAAGTAAGAAATGTGTTTTAATTGACCCATCACCCTCTTGCATGAGTTATGCAACAAAGCTGATCTTATTTTAGGCACCAGAGTAGGCACCCAGAGGACATGGGTGTGGACCCATGTTACTGTAATTGTTGTCTGGAGGCTACAGTAACAACACTACACAATTTATATGGTATTGCTGTAACAATAACACTATTTCCTTCCGTGCCACGTAGTTATAGCACCACTCTACACAACATAATAAAACATTTTTTTAAAGTTTGTCATTTACATTTTCACATTCAGTATGTGAGATTTGTTTTACAAAGTATTTACGTTGTAACACCATTAAATGTTTGTTTTGATACATGATGTATTGACAATACTGCACATTTCAGTGACCTGTAGGTGCAAGAACATCTCTTCATGTTATGAACACTGTGTCACATCCCAAGGTAATGACACAACTTTTCCAAAAACCAAGTTGTGGTTCAGTTGCAGTTGATGGGGTTGGTTAAATGTTATTATAATATAATCTATTTGCTCTTTTGAACCTTTCCTTTCAGAGGGAGTCCGTGAATTAGATTGCTTTGGTAAACATCTGGGCCTCAGTATGATCGGCTGGAAATGTGTGTGGACACCTGGAAAACAACAAACACACAGATACACACTCTGTACAGAACAGTAAGTTATGTAGAACACACAGTAGGCTAATTGAATGTATCTCTGTAGTTATATAATTTGATTGTTTGCATTTAAGGGTGCACTGAAGACAAGATATACATTTTTTAAATCAAATTAATGAACTACTAAATCTTATTCAATTTGATATTCTTCACAGGAAAAAGTATATCAAAATGCATGCAAACATACTGGGGACGTCTCAGACTATTAAGCTGTCCAAAAAGCTTTACATGATAGCTCATGTATTTGACGAGAGTGATTCGAAGAGTTGCACGAAGACTGTTTTCAGAGGTTCACCTCAACAATTGGGTACGTTTATGTAATTTTTTTGTCATTTTAGCAGATGCTCTTATTCAGAGCGACTTACTTATTTTTCATACTGGCCCCCTGTGGGAATCGAACCCACAACCCTGGCGTTGCAAGCGCCATGCTCAACCAACTGAGCTACACGGGACCTACAGTATGCATCTATTCCCTTCCACTATGTGATAGAAGGGTAGCCTATGGGTTTACAGCAACCATAAGATGTGATATGACCAGTCCTACCTCTATATTGTTATACACAAAATATAGTATAACAGTATAACAATGATAATTTATCACATAGCCTATGTTGTCTTAAAATTGTAGTTCGATGCGGCCCCCCATCTAATGTACACTTCAATCGCCATTCAAGAAAGTTGGATATCCAGGTCTCCTGGAGGAAGGAAGAGACCAAATATATCCCCCTTTACTCTGTGAGATACAAGGAGCTGAACAGCCTGCCATGGAAAGAGGTGGGCTTCAAAAGTCAGATATGTAATGTACTGCCTGCAGCTCATACAGTGCCTTCCAAAAGTATTCATTCCCCTTGGCGTTTTTTCCTATTTTGTTGCATTACAACCTGTAATTTAAATTGATTTATTTGGATTTCATGTAATGGACATACACAAAATAGTCCAAATTGGTGAAGTGAAATGAAAAAAATGAAAAAATAAATAATGGAAAAGTGGTGCGTACATAAGTATTCACCCCCTTTGCTATGAAGCCCCTAAATAAGATCTGGTGTAACCAATTACCTTCAGAAGTGAAATAAAGTCCACCTGTGTGCAATCTAAATGTCACATGATCTCAGTGTGTGTATACAGTGAGGGGAAAAAAGTATTTGATCCCCTGCTGATTTTGTACGTTTGCCCACTGACAAAGACATGATCAGTCTATAATTTTAATGGTAGGTTTATTTGAACAGTGAGAGACAGAATAACAACAAAAAAATACAGAAACATGCATGTCAAAAATTTTATAAATTGATTTGCATTATAATGAGGGAAATAAGTATTTGACCCCTCTGCAAAACATGACTTAGTACTTGGTGGCAAAACCCTTGTTGGCAATCACAGAGGTCAGACGTTTCTTGAAGTTGGCCACCAGGTTTGCACACATCTCAGGAGGGATTTTGTTCCACTCCTCTTTGCAGATCTTCTCCAAGTCATTAAGGTTTCGAGGCTGACTTTTGGCAACTCGAACCTTCAGCTCCCTCCACAGATTTTCTATGGGATTAAGGTCTGGAGACTGGCTAGGCCACTCCAGGAACTTAATGTGCCCACCAAAGCATAATGTTTCCACCTCCATGTTTGACGGTGGGGATGGTGTTCTTGGGGTCATAGGCAGCATTCCTCCTCCTCCAAACACGGTGAGTTGAGTTGATGCCAAAAGAGCTCGATTTTGGTCTCATCTGACCACAACACTTTCACCCAGTTCTCCTCTGAATCATTCAGATGTTCATTGGCAAACTTCAGACGGCCCTGTATATATGTGCTTTCTTGAGCAGGGGGACCTTGCGGGCGCTGCAGGATTTCAGTCCTTCACGGCGTAGTGTGTTACCAATTGTTTTCTTGGTGACTATGGTCCCAGCTGCCTTGAGATCATTGACAAGATCCTCCCGTGTAGTTCTGGGCTGATTCCTCACCGTTCTCATGATCATTGCAACTCCACGATGTGAGATCTTGCATGGAGCCCCAGGCCGAGGGAGATTGACAGTTATTTTGTGTTTCTTCCATTTGCGAATAATCGCACCAACTGTTGTCACCTTCTCACCAAGCTGCTTGGCGATGGTCTTGTAGCCCATTCCAGCCTTGTGTAGGTCTACAATCTTGTCCCTGACATCCTTGGAGAGCTCTTTGGTCTTGGCCATGGTGGAGAATTTGGAATTTGATTGATTGCTTATGTGGACAGGTGTCTTTTATACAGGTAACAAGCTGAGATTAGGAGCACTCCCTTTAAGAGTGTGCTCCTAATCTGAGCCCGTTACCTGTATAAAAGAAACCTGGGAGCCAGAAATCTTTCTGATTGAGAGGGGGTCAAATACTTATTTCCCTCATTAAAATGCAAATCAATTTATAACATTTTTGACATGCATTTTTCTAGATTTTTGTTTTGTTTTTCTGTCTCTCACTGTTCAAATAAACCTACCATTAAAATTATAGACTGATCATTTCTTTGTCAGTGGGCAAACGTACAAAATCAGCAGGGGATCAAATACTTTTTTCCCTCACTGTATATACACCTGTTCTGAAAGGCCCCAGAGTCTGCAACACCACTAAGTAAGGGGCACCACCAAGCAAGCGGCACCATGAAGACCAAGGAGCTCTCCAAACAGGTCAGGGACAAAGTTGTGGAGAAGTACAGATCAGGGTTGGGTTATAAAGAAATATCAGAAACACTGAACATTTTTACATTTACATTTTAGTCATTTAGCAGACGCTCTTATCCAGAGCGACTTACAGTTAGTGAGTGCATATATTTTCATACTGGCCCCCCGTGGGAATCGAACCCACAACCTTGGCGTTGCAAAGGCACCATTAAATCCATTATTAAAAAATTGAAAGAATATGGCACCACAACAAGCCGCCCACCAAAACTCACGGAACAGGCAAGGAGGGCATTAATCAGAGAGGCAACAAAGAGACCAAAGATAACCCTGAAGGAGCTCCACAGAGCTGGGCTTTACGGAAGAGTGGCCAGAAAAAAGCCATTGCTTAAAGAAAAAAATTACACGTTTGGTGTTCGCCAAAACACATGTGGGAGACTCCCCAAACATATGGAAGAAGGTACTCTGGTCAGATGAGACTAAAATTGAGCTTTTTGGCCATCAAGGCAAATGCTATGTCTGGCGCAAACCCAACACCTCTCATCACCCCGAGAACACCATCCCCACAGTGAAGCATGGTGGTGGCAGCATCATGCTGTGGGGATGTTTTTCATCGGCAGGGACTGGGAAACTGGTCAGAATTGAAGGAATGATGGATGGCGCTAAATACAGGGAAATTCTTGAGGGAAAATCTTTAATAAGACTTAAAGATTGCTGAACACCAGCGGAACCCATCCACCTTGAAGGAGCTGGAGCAGTTTTGCCTTGAAGAATGGGCAAAATCCCAGTGGCTAGATGTGCCAAGCTTATAGAGACATACCCCAAGAGACTTGCAGCCGTAATTACTGCAAAAGGTGGCTCTACAAAGTATTGACTTTGGGGGGGTGAATAGTTATGCACGCTCAAGTTCTGTTTTTGTCTTATTTCTTGTTTGTTTCACAAGAAAAAAGATGTTGCATCTTCATAGTGGTAGGCATGTTGTGTAAATCAAATGATACAAACCCCCAAAAAATCCATTTTAATTCCAGGTTGTAAGGCAACAAAGTAGGAAAAATGCCAAGGGGGATGAATACTTTCGCAAGCCAGAGATGGCTTATCGACTTGAAACAAACTGGCGTGAATAGTGAAACTCTTGGGGACGGTTTCCCGGACACAAAATAAGACTAGTCCCAGACACAGATTAAGCTTAGTCAATGGAGAATCTCCATTTAAAGTGCTTTTTAGTCTAGGGTTAGGCTTAATCTGTGTCTGGGAAACCAGCCCTAGTAGTCCAAGACTGGAAAAGACCAATGCAACAAACAAAAAAAGTTATACAAACCTAACCTCTTATTTATGTTTTTTATAGCTACCAGTGCAATCCAAGAATATAAATAGGTGCACTGTGGGTAATCTTAACTCCTCACTGTCCTATGAGGTGCAGATACAGTGTGTGGCCAACAATAAATGTACACAGTGCCCCTGGAGCGAGGCTTTCACTGTCCCACCGGGTGAGTTTACCTTTTACCTAAAACTAAAATCTGGGATCCAGAAATAGGCTTAATCAATTGTCCACTCTACTGATTTACAACATCAAATAAGCAAAATGTGTCCATTGTGTCCATTTCTTTTCTTCTCTTTTCTAAGAACTTACTGATACGCCTGTCATTGAGATGGTAAAAGATAGTCGTCCACAAACCAAAGGGAGGAGATTAGTGATCATAAAATGGAAGGTAATTCATTTCCCCATGAGTAACTTAACCTTACAATGTGCAAATTAAAAATATGTGAAAATAGTAAGTTTGTGAGTAAACTGATGTAGGTAGACAGTTATAAAAGTGAACAGTTTATTGCACTACATGATAAACTGAGTATACAAAACATTAAGAACACCTGCTCTTTCCATGACATAGACTGACCAGTTGAATCCAAGCTATGATCCCTTACTGGTGTCACTTGTTAAATCCACTTCACCCAATGTAGATGAAGGGGAGGAGACAGGTTAAAGAATGATTTTTAAGCCTTGAGACAATTGAGACATGGATTGTGTATGTGTGCCATTCAGAGGATGAATGCAAGTGCCCTTCGAACGGGTTATGGTAGTGGGTGTCAGGCGCACCTATACACGTTTCCTGTGTGTATCAAGAATGGTCCACCACCCAAAGGACATCCAGCAAACTTGACACAACTGTGGGAAGCATTGTAGTCAACATGGGCCAGCATCCCTGTGGCACGCTTTCGACACCTTGTAGAGTCCATGCCCCGACGAATTGAGGCTGCTCCTAATGTTACTATAATATGTATAATATAAAGCTTGATCCTACCATTGTCCTGTACATGTTAGTTTGCAGCCAGTGAGTTAGCGGAGGGCTACAGTGTTTCTGTGGGGAAGGCCTCAGGAGAGGACCCCATTGAGACCTTCAACACCAGCAGGCCCCTACTCATAGTGACCCTGTCTCACTCAGCATACCACCTCAAAATCACAGCTCTCAACGGGGCTGGGACCTCACCTGCAGCACAGAGCACTATACAGCCACTGGACGGCAAAGGTAGAAACACCTATCTACTGTTTTGCTATCCTCGAATACAGGGATCACAGACTCCGGCCATGTCAGAATGTATTCACTATGTTGCTTGAGCAGTATTATGAGTTATGAGTAAGTTATGATGTTGCATTAGAATGACCTTACTAGTTGCTCTCATGTGTAGCAGCATGGTATCAGTCTGTTGAAGTGGGATGTCTCGGAGATATCTCAGATGCAGGAGAAAGGACTATGACGTGTTGTTTGGTTTGTCTCTACAGACTTATATGGGAAGCTGAATGTGACATTCAATTGCAACACGTCCTTTACTGTTTCCTGGGTGGATGACCTGATCAAAACCTACTCCTGCTTCTCAGTGGAATGGTGGAAGAGAGGAAACAAAGCTGCTCACAAGTCCTTCTATGAGGATGAGAACAATTATGAAGTCATACCATTGCAGGGTAGGGTACATACCTCTCTTTCCTGTGTTAACATGAAAACAACAGAATTCACATATTCGGATTGATACAGCACATTATCATAACCAGAACTACACAGAGATTGCATGTTTAACAGTTATGAGCTCCCTCCCACAAATCCAGTTTGACTTAATCAAAGATGTTTCCCCATCTTGTTGTATGAACTAAAGAGCCATTAGAGCTATATAAGAGGTACACCTTCACTCTGCACACGAGGCCAGACAAAGAGCCCTGCAACCTGAAGTTCATCAACAACAGCGAGAGCACCTACGGGAGGGTCCAGGCCTACTTCACTGAAGGATGTGAGTCTGAGTTTTCTTTTTTATCTACAATAAATATTTTGATTTTTCACAATAAACAAAAACATACATCGTTTCTAATGCTTGTAAGACTTTGCCCCATATAACTTCAAAATGTGTGATGTTGTTTGTCTGTAGCCAGATTCTTTCCCATATTTAATCCTTAAGAGTCTATTGACGTCAATCTAAGTAGCATAATACAAAAATCCCCATCAGAATCTGTCAGTTTAAGCTAGAGATACAGTATCAGTTTTTTGCTGCATCTCAGTCCACCACATCCGCCTATCTCGGTGGAAGGTGGCCGAGCTACAGCGGTGTTTGTCAGACCATGAGACATGCTGAAAATCGGTCTTCTCACAAACGTCTAGCGTCCTAACGGTTTGGAATAATACATTCTATACATTAGTTTATACTGGATTATGCATACATTTTCGTTAACTGTAATTTTGTTTATGTTCCAACACTCCATCTTGTGCCAATATCAGTTATTTTAAAGTCTTGGTTCCAATAGTTTATATATTTTTCTAAGAGATTGTCAACCTCTACAAGGTTTTGTGTATATTACCCATCATATGAGTATATTTTTCGGACTCAAATATGATTCCCTCAACATTGCTCGGATGTCCAAAAGCTTTTAGGTCAACATTTCGTGATATAAAACTTTTAAGTTGCATATATTATATTTCCAATTACCACGTCATTTACGGTTTCTGTGCCTTTAGTTTCCCATGTGGGCCAATTTATCGGTGAATTCTGAAAACCTATCCAAGGATTGTTCGATAGGGGTGTGTTTTTAGGGAGTGATATTGGTTCTTCTTCATTTTCTTCTATGTTGTTAGAATGTTCTTAACTACAAAGTTCTTAATGTTTCTTAGCTCCATCCTTTGAAAACATATACATGAAAAGATTCTGGGGGTGAGCATGTGCATCTTCAATCTGTACCCATTGTTCCTCTTTAGTGCATTTAACAATATGTCCCAAGTAAAAGCCTTGGGTGGCGAGTTGATAGAAACCAGTTAGTTAAAACCACCCTCAGATTTAGGGACATCTGATCATCACACAAACGCATACCATAAGCAAAGACACAGGGAACCACTTCATGTACTTATTAACATGTTATAGTGTACATACCATATATGACCGCTTGAGCAACTGCATGTCCCAATCAATCAACCAACCACCCACCCACCAACCAATTAATCATAAATGCATTGCGATCAGATTCAGTGTATTTTCCTCTCAGCCCCCCTTAGTGCCCCAGGGAACATCAGCAGCAGTAATGTTACCCATAGTTCCATGGTGCTGAAGTGGACATCGGTCCCTGAGGAGGACACCAGAGGTTTCCTGCTGGGCTACGTCCTCCACTACACAGAGAGCCCGCAGGACGGAACAGACACTGAAACAAGTAAGATTGTGAACATCGAATGAATCAAAAAGGAGCCAATTGATGCTGGCCTTAGAGACTTGCAGTGTGAGTATTCGTAGAATGCGAGCAGAGTAAAGTACAGTGTGTGCAACTTATCCTACTGTCTTTTACATGTCATGGCACGTAGACGGTTTTATAATTTGTGGCTAGTATCCAGACCCCTTCACTTTTTCCACATTTTGTTACGTTACAGCCTTATTCTAAAATGGATTTAAAAACAATACCGCATAATGACAAAGCGAAAACAGGTTTTTAGAAATGTTTGCAAATGTAAAAAAGTAAGAACTTCCATTTCACATTTACATAAGTATTCAGACCCTTTGTTAAAGCACCTTTGACAGCGAATACAGCCACAAGTTTTCTTGGGTATGTCGCTACAAGCTTGGCACACCTGTATTTTGGGAGTTTCTCCTATTCTTCTCTGCAGATCCTATCAAGCTCTGTCAGGCTGGATGGGGAGCGTCGCTGCACAGCTATTTTCAAGTCTCTCCAGAGATGTTAGATCGGGTTCAAGTCCGGCTCTGGCTGGGCCACTCAAGGACATTCTGAGACTTGACCCGAAGCCACTCCTGCCTTGTCTTGGCTGTGTGCTTAGGGTCGTTGTCCTGTTGGAAGGTGAACCTTCATCCCAGTCTGAGGTCCTGAGCGCTCTGGAGCAGGTTTTCATCAAGGATCTCTCTGTACTTTGCTCCGTTCATCTTTCCCTCAATCCTGACTAGTCTCCCAGTCCCTGCCGTTGAAAAACATCCCCACAGCATGATGCTGCCACCACGCTTCACCGTAGGGATGGTATCGGCCAGGTGATGAATGGTGCCTGGTTTCCTCCAGACGTGACGCTTGGCATTCAGGCCAAAGAGTTCAATCTTGGTTTCATCAGACCAGAGAATCTTGTTTTTCATGGTCTGAGAGTCCTTTAGGTGCCTTTTGGCAAAGGTTCTCCCATCTCCACAGAGGAACTCTGGAGCTCTGTCAGTGACCATCGGGTTCTTGGTCACCTCCCTGACCAAGGCCCTTCTCCTCGTATTTCTCAGTTTGGCTGGGCGGCCAGCTCTAGGAAGAGTCTTGGTGGTTCCAAACTTCTTCCATTTAAGAATGATGGAGGCCACTGTGTTCTTGGGGACCTTCAATGCTGCAGACATTTTTTGGTACCCTTCCCCAGATCTGTGCCTCGACACAATGCTGTCTCGGAGCTCTACGGACAATTCCTTCAACCTCTTGGCTTGGTTTTTGCTCTGACATGCACTGTCAACTGTGGGACCTTTTTATATAGCCAGGTGTGTCTTTCACAAATCATGTCCAATCAATTGAATTTACCACAGGTGGACTCCAATCAAGTAGTAGAAACATCTCAAGGATGATCAATGGAAACAGGATGCACCTGATCTCAATTTCGAGTCTCATAGCAAAGGGTCTGAATACTTATGTAAATAAGGTATGTTTTATTTTTAATACATTTGGAAAAATTTGCTAAAACCTGTTTTCGCTTTGTCATTATTGGTTGTGTGTAGATTGATGAGGAAAATAAATAATTTAATCCATTTTAGAATAAGGCTGTAACGTAACAATGTGGAAAAAGTGAAGGGGTCTGAATACTTTCCAAATGCACTGTATGTACAGTTACTCTTAGAAGTCAAGACTTCCTGCACACTATCAGATATTACTACCACATCTAGTTCCCAAAAGGCTCAAGTTTTAAACGAGAACTGTTGTTTAAATGGTAACTTCCTTAAAATGATTATTGTGGTCTTACTACTACTTATTCTGATGCTTCACTGACTTTGACTATTGTTCTCACTGTAACAGACGTCACTGTGGATGCTGGTTCAAGCAGCTATGAGTTGGTGGACCTAAAAAGCAATACTGTGTACCAGGTCCAGTTGTCTGCCTTCACTGCTGCAGGAATGGGAGTGAGAAGCTCAGCTGTATACTTTGAAACCAAGTCAACAGGTTTGCATCTTGATCTTTCATCAGTGGTTATATTTTAATGACAATCTCTGATATCCCACATTTGGAATGCCATTTTGTATTAATTTAAAGGACCTGTCCTGCCTGCTTTCCCTCCCCAGCATCCCTGTCTATGAGTGGTATGATAGCAGGGGTCATTATTGGAGTAACTTTACTCTTACTTGTGGTTAATCTCGGCTCTCGGTTGTTAAAAAGGTACGGTCGTCATGTTTTTAAGTCAAAGGTGTATTCATATCTGTTAGTGTTGCTCTATTAACTGTTGCCCAATGGAATCCAAGTAATGGAAACTTGAATGAATTATATGGTCATTTGTTGTACTTTCAGAGCAAAGAGACTACTCTGGCCAAGTCTCCCTAATCCTGGTAACAGCAATGCCATTCAGAAAATAGATGGGGTCTACAAGCTGGTAAGAAAAATTGAGTAATGATGCAGAACAGATTTATTGCATTTATGTCTCAGATCAGACATGTTGCTGTTAGATTTTTCCCCTCCGGAACAATAAAGATTGATTGATTATCGTAGGAACTCCTGGAGCCCATCAACAGACAGAAGTTAGAGGAAGAGGAGGGGGACGCCAACAGTCTGCACATTGTTGACAGAAGAGAAGATATGTCTCCCGTTAGCAACCTCCATAGCAACAGTGACTCGTGTCTACACCTCAACACAGACCACGAAGACAATCAAGGGCCTTCAGAGACAACCGCAGACTCTGCCGAGCCCACTAAAGTAGACCCTCAAATCAGCATGGGTTTGTGCCGAAGAGACACAGCCACAGACAGTAGAGATCAAGATCCCACTTCTGACACCATTAAACCTACCACAGACAGAAGACAGACAGACCCTGTACCCATTAGCACGGCGGCCCACCAGTGCCCGCAGTTGTCCTTTATGAGTGATTACACGACCATGGAACTCTTCCAACAGGCTATGCCTCAGTGTGTTCCAGCCACTATGTCATTATCATCGGAACCCCAGGGTCAGTCAAGCCAGTCAGAGGAAACAGACTCACCCCTGACCAGAACAGGGTTAGATTACATACGCCAGTCCCTCTACGATACTGTCCTCCACCTGTCCCAAGGCAGCACCAGTCCAACTCAGAACACTGAGGTGTATGTCACGGTTCTTTGAGAATGTTTACTGTAGATTCTAGATTCTGCCATTCTCACTGAGATGCTGTGGAACAATTTTCAGCATTTCTTTCTATGTAAAAAAACAGCTGCTGCCATCAGTGTCACCCTGTTCACTAGACTACTTAAAGAGTTCTGGACATGATGGGATCGTCATTACTCTGGAATGAGAAACCTTTCAATGACATATAGGACCTTAAACGCTGTTATCCAATCAAAATGTGTATTGGTGGTCACAGAATATATTGAGGGATTGTTCGAGGAGCAGAAATGTCCCAATAGTTTTGTTTGTTGTGGTTTTAAATAAAATCCTGGATCAGAGACCATTTTATTCACGGTTTACGTGAACTGACATAGTGAACCTGTCCAACATCAGAAAGATGGCCCCTCTAACAAAGACTATTACAAGTATAGTTGACTTTTATTTGACGCAAAGTCTCTTTAATGGATATATTTTGGTTAGGATAGTCTAATGTGAAATATAGTAGGTATTTTGTCAAAGGTACAATTTCAGGAGGAACACACAAAATAGAGAGAAAACATTGAAGCATTGTTGCGATATCCTCTTTCATCATTTTCCCACAGTTGCTAACATCTTAAACAAGTACATAAGAGTGAACCAACAACACCTTTTCGTACATATGTTCTCTACAGTGTGTGTATGTATATATATATATATATATGTGTGTGTGTGTGTGTGTGTGTGTGTGTGTGTGTATATATATATATATATATATATATATATATATACACACACACACACACTACCAGTCAAAAGTTTGGACTCACCTACTCATTCAAGGGTTTTTCTTTATTTTTACTATTTTCTACATTGTAGAATAATAGTGAAGATATCAAAACTATGAATTAACATATGGAATCATGCAGTAACCAAAAAATTGCTAAACAAAATCTAAATATATTTCATGAGGTTCTTCAAAGTAGCCACCCTTTGCCTTGATGACAGCGTTGCACACTATTGGCATTCTCTCAACCAGCTTCATGAGGTAGTCACCTGGAATGCATTTCAATTAACAGGTGTGCCTTCTTAAAAGTTAATTTGGATTTCTGTCTTGATGCGTTTGAGCCAATCAGTTGTGACAAGGTAGGGGGGGGGGTATACAGAAGATAGCCCTACTTGGTAAAAGACCAAGTCAATATTATTACAAGAACAGCTCAAATAAGCAAAGAGAAAACAACAGTCAATCATTACTTTAAGACATGAAGGTCAATCAATACGGAAAAACTTCAAGTGCAGTCGCAAAAACCATCAAGCGCTATGATGAAACTGGCTCTCATGAGGACCGCCACAGGAATGGAAGACCCAGAGTTTACTCTGCTGCAGAGGATAAGTTCATTAGAGTTATCAGCCTCAGAAACAACAGACCAAATAAATGCTTCAGAGTTCAAGTAACAGACACATCTTAACATCAACTGTTCAGAGGGGACTGTGTGAATCAGGCCTTCATGGTCGAATTGCTGCAAAGAAACCACTACTAAATGACACCAATAAGAAGAAGAGACCTGCTTGGACCAAGAAACACGAGCAATGGACATTAGACCGGTGGAAATGTGTCCTTTGGTCTGGAGTCCAAATTGGAGATTTTTGGTTCCAACCGCCATGTCTTTGTGAGACGCGGTGTGGGTGAACAGATGATCTCTGCATGTGTAGTTCCCACCGTAAAGCATGGAGGTGGTGTTATGGTGCTTTGCTGGTGACACTGATTTATTTAGAATTCAAGGCACACTTAACCAGCATGGCTACCACTGCATTCTGCAAAGATACGCCATCCCATCTGGTTTGGGCTTAGTGGGACTATCATTTGTTTTTCAACAGGACAATGACCCAACACACCTCCAGGCTGTGTAAGCACTATTTTACCAAGAAGGAGAGTGATGGAGTGCTGCATCAGATGACCTGGACCTCAACCCAATTGAGATTGTTTGGGACAGCAGAGCGAAGGAAAAGCAGCCAACAAGGGCTCAGCATATGTGGGAACTACTTCAAGACTGTTGGAAAACCATTCCAGGTGAAGCTGGTTGAGAGAATGCCAAGAGTATGCAAAGCTGTCAAAGGCAAAGGGTGGCTATTTGAAGAATCTCAAATATAAAATATTTTTTGGTTACATGATTCCATATGTGTTATTTCATAGTTTTGATGTCTTCACTATTATTCTACAATGTAGAAAATAGTAAAAATAAAGAAAAACCCTTGAATGAGTAGGTGTGTCCAAAACATTTGACAGGTACACACATATATACAGTTGAAGTCGGAAGTTTACATACACTTAGGTTGGAGTCATTAAAACTCGTTTTTCAACCGCTCCACAAATTTCTTGTTAACAACTATAGTTTTGGCAAGTCGGTTAGGACATCTACTTTGAGCATGACAAGTAATTTTTCCAACAATTGTTTACAGATTATTTCACTTATTCACTGTATCACAATTCCAGTGGGTCAGAAGTTTACATACACTAAGTTGACTGTGCCTTTAAACAGCTTGGAAAATTCCAGATAATGATGTCATGGCTTTAGAAGCTTCTGATAGGCTAATTTACATCATTTTAGTCAATTGAAGGTGTACCTGTGGATGTATTTCAAGGCCTACCTTCAAACTCAGTGCCTCTTTGCTTGACTTCATGGGAAAATCAAAAGAAATCAGCCAAGACCTCAGAAAAAGAATTGTAGACCTCCACAAGTCTGGTTCATCCTTGGGAGCAATTTCCAAACGCCTGAAGGTACCACGTTCATCTGTACAAACAATAGTACGCAAGTATAAACACCATAGGACCACGCAGCCATCATACCGCTCAGGAAGGAGACGCGTTCTGTCTCCTAGAGATGAACGTACTTTGGTGCGAAAAGTGCAAATCAATCCCAGAACAACAGCAAAGGACCTTGTGAAAATGCTGGAGGAAACAGGTACAAAAGTATCTATATCCACAGTAAAACAAGTCCTATATCAACATAACCTGAACGGCCGCTTAGCAAGGAAGAAGCCACTGCTCCAAAACCGCCATAAAAAAGCCAGACTACAGTTTGCAACTGCACATGGGTACTTTTTTGGAGAAATGTCCTCTGGTCTGATGAAACAAAAATAGAACTGTTTGGCCATAATGACCATCGTTATGTTTGGAGGAAAAAGGGGGCTGCTTGCAAGCCGAAGAACACCATCCTAACCGTGAAGCACGGGGGTGGCAGCATCATGCTGTGGGGGTGCTTTGTTGCAAGAGGGACTGGTGCACTTCACAAAATAGATGGCATCATGAGGAAGGAAAATTATGTGGCTATATTGAAGCAACATCTCAAGAAATCAGTCAGGAAGTTAAAGCTTGGTCGCAAATGGGTCTTCCAAATGGACAATGACCCCAAGCATACTTCCAAAGTTGTGGCAAAATGGCTTAAGGACAACAAAGTCAAGGTATTGGAGTGGCCATCACAAAGCCCTGACCTCAATCCTATTGAAAATGTGTGGGCAGAACTGAAAGTGTGTGTGAGCAAGGAGGCCTACAAACCTGACTCAGTTACACCAGCTTTGTCAGGAGGATGGGCCAAAATTCACCCAACTTTATTGTGGGAAGCTTGTGGAAGGCTACCCGAAACGTTTTACCCAAATTAAACAATTTAAAAGCAATGCTACCAAATACTAATTGAGTGTATGTAAACTTCTGACCCACTGGGAATGTGATGAAAGAAATAAAAGCTGAAATAAATCATTCTCTCTACTATTATTCTGACATTTCACATTCTTAAAATAAAAGTGGTGATCCTAACTGACCTAAGACAGGGAATTTTTACTATTATTAAATGTCAGGAATTGTGAAAAACTGAGTTTAAATGTATTTGGCTAAGGTGTATATAAACTTCTGACTTCAACTGTATATATATCTATATATATAGATATATATATATACACATACACATGAATATAAAAAATAAATTCTTTACACAATCCTTTCGGATGTCAGTCATGAATGTTGTGGAGTTTTTTTGTTTTTACCCTACATTAAGACCATTTAAATGATAAAACACCTCAGACCAATGCCTTATGTATCTCTTAACTCTGCAAAAGATAGGTCCTTCAATCCGAAGCATAGACACTGTATACGTAAACACCATTTGGCTGAAGAGAAAACCATGTTCACTCACTCCTGAGTCAACTTGTACTACATACACACTGCAACACATACATATCTTTGATAAAAACTCTGGTTCAAAAGAAAATACTGTTGATAAACTGGAGCCAAATTGTACTGCAGGGTTCCCCATGGCCACTGGGTTCACACAAAACACTGGAATCCATCACCACCAAAACTACAAATATAACTTAATTAGGGTTGGGAAAACTGAGACTTTATGAACATTACGCTTGCTGTTTGTATCCAAGAAAACACCACTCATATCTAACAACTTTTCCCGATTGCTTGAGCAGAATACCATCACGTCTTCAACTTACATCTCAATAACTTCATAAAGTTTATTATTAGTGTATTTTTATACAATTTCAGTCTAGGCACTTTGACTTGTATGTGCTTGCCAGGGATTTGTTAACTTGTTCCTGTGTGTCAAGCAAGTTCAACCTCTGTATACTGTAGGGTTGGCATGCTGAACCATGAAGCTGATTGAAGCCTTGGGAAAGGCCTTTCTAAACACCAACAGACACTAGACACCTTGCATTATAAGATCTTCCACATAATATTACTTTATAGAAATATTGATTTTGTAAGAATTTTAAAATAACCGCATTTTTGACATTGGGTGCAAACTAAGATATTGTGCACAAACAGAGACCTTGCATCTAGTAGTAACCAAAATAGATTAAGTGTTGCACGATAGCACAAACACCAACATAACCAAGAAACAGGAAATAAACCACAAGCATGTTATGTTCAACACAGTTCTTACTGGGGGAAAGCACACATTCTCCACTTCTATAAAAACAAGCTGTGCATGTTAAGGTCTATTTTCAATATGAATATCATGTGACAACAGATTCACAGCAATGGGAATAGGGGGTCAGCATTCTCTTATATAGTCTAACACTAAATACACACCAAGAAACTGGAACCAGGAAAATAATCAGGTAGGATCTATTGGTTTTTTGGCACACTTGTGCCAGCCTGGGGAACAGGAAGGGGTGTGTGTATGTAATACCAAGGTAAAGATCACAGGAGCTGGATATATAGTGGACTTTCTCGTTCCCATGGTTTTGCCTGGTTTCACACCCATCACTCAGTGCTGTCGGCGAGCGAGGCCGCGTCATCCTCTGTGTTTGTGTTGTAGCTGCCATTGTGATGGACGCAGGGTGATGTCACGCCCTCGCTGGGTGTGGCCGACCCCTCCCTGTCACTCTGGTAGTCCTTCTCCCTGTCGTAGTCCCTTTCCACCTGATCAAAGGATGATGTTTGAAATTAAACTAGTTTCAATTAGAGCAGGCCTTACTTTACTAGGTGGAAAAACAGAAAACACTAGGGCCACAGTGAAAACATTTGAGACCTAAGGTTACTGACTACAGGACCACATGTGACTGTACTTTAATGTATCCTTTATTTAACCAGGGAAGTCACATTATCCTTTATTTAACCAGGGAAGTCACATTGAGATTGATATCTATTTTTCAAGTGCGCCCTGGCCAAGAAAACAGCACATTTAGTTACACAACATAATACACACAAAAAAATGTGTAAAGTATTCAGACCCCTTGACTTTTTCCACATTGTTACGTTACAGCCTTATTCTAAAATTGATTAAATTGTTACTTTCCCTCAATCTACACACAACACCCCTTAATGACGAAGCAAAAACAGATTTTGAAATTATAGCAAATGTATTACAAATACAAAACGGAAATATCACCTTTACATAAGTATTCAGACCCTTTACTCAGTACTTTGTTTTAGCACCGTTGGCAGCAATTACAGCCTTGAGTCCTCTTGGGTATGACGCCACAAGCTTGGTACACCTCTCACAGATCCTCTCATGCTCTGTCAGGCTGGATGGGGAGCGTCGCTGCACAGCTATTTTCAGGTCTCTCCAGAGATGTTTGATCGGGTTCAAGTCCGGGCTCTGGCTGGGCCACTCAAGGACATTCAGAGACTTGTCCCGAAGCCACTCCTGCGTTGTCTTGGCTGTGTGCTTAGGGTCGTTGTCCTGTTGGAAGTTGAACCTTCGCCCCAGTCTGAGGTCCTGAGTGCTCTGGAGTAGGTTTTCATCAAGGATCTCTCTGTACTTTGCTCCGTTCATCTTTCCCTCGATCCTGACTAGTCTCCCAGTCCCTGCCATTGAAAAACATCCCCACAGCATGATGCTGCCAGGTTTCCTCCAGATATGATGCTTGGCATTCAGGCCAAAGAGTTCAATCTTGGTTTCAACAGACAATAAATCTTGTTTCTCATGGTCATAGTCCTTCAGATGCTTTTGGCAAACTCCAAGTGGGCTGTCATGTGCCTTTTACCGAGGAGTGGCTTCCGTCTGGCCACTACCATAAAGGCCTGATTGGTGGAGTGCTGCAGAGATGGTTGTCCTTCTGGAAGGTTCTCCCATCTCCACAGAGGAACTCTGGAGCTCTGTCAGTGACCATCGGGTTCTTGGTCACCTACCTGACCAAGGCCCTTCTCCCCCGATTGCCCAGTTTGGCCGGGCGGCCAGCTCTAGGAAGAGTCTTGGTGGTTCCAAACGTCTTCCATTTAAGAATGATGGAGGCCACTGTGTTCTTGGGGACCTTCAATGCTGCAGAAATGTTTTGGTACCCTTCTGACATGCACTGTCAACTGTAGGACCTTATATAGACAGGTGTGTGCCTTTCCAAATCATGTCCAATCAATTGAATTTACCACAGGTGGACTCAAAGTTGTAAAAACATCTCAAGGATGACCAATGGAAACAGGAAACACCTGAGCTCAAATTCAAGTCTCATAGCAAAATGTTTTCGCTTTGTCATTAGGAGGTATTGTGTGTAGATTAATGAGGGGAAAAAATAATTTCATACATTTTAGAATAAGGCTGTAACGTAACAAAATGTGGAAAAGGTCAAGAGGTCTGAATACTTATCATGTAAAAACAGCGCAATCGTTTGTCATAAAGGAGCATAGAAAGAGCATGAGTCATGGTAAAAACAACATGATCATTCCTGTGCCAGCAGTGATTCTAGTGTGATTCAAATCCTCAATTGTAATACAATTTTTAAGTCCTTTTGCAAAGAGTTACAGGATGATGGGGAAGCATGTCTAAAAGCACTCTTGCAAAACTCAGTCCTTACCTTTTAGTTTGCCTCACCTCAAACTATTGATCTGAACTATTCTATTGCACACCACATACTTTTTCTTGGTATTTCATACTTCAATGTAACTAGTCCCCCATGGTTGAAAAAAAGTGTCCAAACTAAGTTTACTGTGAGGAACCCCTAGTAAGCTGTCTGCAGATTGTTATCAATTCTGAAGAGTGGAGTTTCACAGAGATTTGATCGTTAGTGCAGTCAGTGAGAAGTAGGTCAGTGTTTTTCTGAGACAGGCTTGGTGACGTGCAGATATTATGCTAATTACAGTGATAAGCAGAACATTACCCTGAAGGACAGCGATAATAGACACAAATACAGTCAACTCCTGACAAGTGCACTTACGGTCAAGAGTGGATTCAGAAGTCAGCAACTATAGCATCAGTCTTCTCACCTTCATAGGTTTGGCCTTGAGCTCAATCTTCTCTTTATCTCTGCTGCTCTTCCTCCTGGAGTTGGACCTCTCCCTCTTTTCCCTACTGCCATCCCTTGCTTTCTCCCTCTTCTTGTCTTTCCTCCCTCTACAAATGTAAACATCAACACAACCATTATTGATCAACAGAGTAATGTCATCCAATGTCTTGTTTGTGCGAATCTTCCAGAGACCACCATAATGCAAGATTTAAGTTACACATGTGTATCTCAAGTTAGGATTCACACTCTATGGGCTTGGTTGTGGTGGTGTTCGGTGGTGCTGATTGTTGTGTTGAATGATCCCGTTGTACTACATTGTTTTACTGTACCTCTTTGGTGACGGAGACCTGGCTTTCCTTCTGGGACTCCTAGAGCGATCCCTGCTCTTCCTTCTGTGGCCCCTGAAAATAATTTACACCAACATTTCTTATCATTAACTGGGCGTTTTAGTCAATATCGAGAGCTCTCAGACAGGCCTATGGATTTTATTATTGTGAGTACATCAGTTTGGTCCCCATTTTATATAGTGTGTTAGCTGAACAAATAGGTATTTTTGTTCCATCAACGGGCCCAACCCCAATTTAAGATGTGTGCATAACTATAAATCAATTAGAAAATATTCAGCTAGATATACTATATACACTCAATGGCCAGTTTTTTTAGGTACGTCTCCAGAACAGCCTGAATTCTTCGGGGCATGGATTCCACAAGGTGTGGCGTTGAAATGTTGCTCAATTGGTATCAAAGGACCTAACGTGTGCCAGAAAAACATTCCCCCACCAGTACACCACCACCACCAGCCTGTACCGTTGATACCAGGCAGGATGGAGCCATGGACTCATGCTGCTTACGCCAAATCCTGACTCTGCCATCAGCATGACGCAACAGGAACCAGGATTAGTCAGACCAGGCAATGTTTTTCCACTCCTCAATTGTCCAGTGTTGTTGGTGATCGTGTGCCCATAGCTCATAGGAGTGGAACCCGGTGTGGTCTGCTGCAATAGCCCATCCGTGACAAGGACTGATGAGTTATGCTTTCCAAGATGACGTTCTGCACACCACTGTTGTACTGCGCCGTTATTTGCCTGTTTGTGGCCCACCTGTTAGCTTGCACAATTCTTGCCATTCTCCTTCGACCTCTCATCAACGAGCTGGACTGCCGCTGACTGGATGTTTTTTGTTTGTCGAATCATTCTCGGTAAACCCTAGACACTGAGTGCGGTTACATGCACACAATAATGCGATTATTATGGACAGTCAGATTAATATAATAGTTCGATTAAAACGTTTACATGCTTTGCAAGAAGAACGATTTACCTAATAATTCTGTTTACATGGACACATCTGAAACCAGGCTACCTGATAGCACTCTGATAAATGCAGAAAATCACCAAGCAAAACAAACGTTCTACCACAGTGAACATGTTATTATTGGGAAGGATATTTGATTCTGAGTTCGAACATATAAAGTTTGTATGTGAAAACAACTTCTAAGACAGACATTTAGTTTTTCCGAACACACTTCACTCGCGCTAAAGAGGGAGGCTCAGCTGGTGCTAGCACATGCACAGATCAAATACACAGCTGGAACGCCGATTAACGTGTTTACATGTCCTAATCATTAGAAAGAATGGTCAGAAAACCAGATGTTTTAATCGGCGAATGCTTACTTCGATTTTGACCTTAACGCCGATTAAGATAAGCAGAGTAAAGTGTTTACATGACTATAGCATAATCTGCCTACTGCCATAATCAGTTTAATATCGAATTATTAGTGTACATATAAACGTACTCACTGGAGTACGTGAAAAGCTCAGGAGGCCGGCCGTTTCTAAGATACTGGAACCGGCGCGCCAGGCACCGATGATCATCCCACGCTCAAAGTCACTTAGGTCACTTGTTTTGCCCATTCTAATGTTCAATCGAACAGTAAAAATGCCTCAATGCCCGTCTGCCTGCTTTAAATAGCAAGCCACAAGACTCACTGTCTGTAGGAGTGAACCATTTTTGTGAAAGGGGTGGTGTACCTAATAAACTGGAAGCATGTATAGTATGGTGTTCTACTGACCTGCTCGTGCTCATGGACCTTCGGGACGCACTGTAGCTTTTTGGAGGTGTTTTGTCCTTTTTCTCCTTCTGCCTATGCTCTATAATCCGAGAGACATCCTCCTTTCCTCTAGTTCTCTGCTCCCTCTCTTTCCGCCTGTCCCTGCAGTACACCAGAAAGTGTGTCACTCCCTCCTTTCCTAGATGCCTTTGTTCTACAAGCTGGTACAATCCATGACAGAGAGACTGGAGCCTAGTGATTCAATGAGTAAACTCAACATCATACTGGCACTGCTGCTAAAACACAATATTTACCAAATGTTGGATCGTGGCTTAAAGCTAAAGAATCAAAGAATGCACGCCCTTTAAGGTGCTATGCAGACTAACAAAATAATATAAACTATACACATTTTGGCTTGAATGAATGCCATCATCATGACTAAAGATTTCCTCAAAGATGTATTTTATTTACAAAAGCCTTCAGGCTTATCTCAATGTAAAATAGTTGGGGAACCCCAGACTGCAGTAGTTCTACCGTGATCTGGAGCGCGAAAGTCTCTTGTGGATGCCCCGAGAGACGTGGGACTCGCTGACCTTGGGCCGCGACCTCTGAGAGAGCCTGCTTCTGTAGACGAGAAAGCAAGAAAGGGGAGAATTTATATTATTTGACCAAATCAAGTTCACTTTATTTGCCTGTGAGAGGAATTCTACAATCCCGTAGCGTACGTACCTGTGCCTGGAACGGGACCGCTTCCTCCTCGTTCTCGAGCGGGAATGCGATCGTGACCGTGTTCTGGATCTCCTGGACCGTCGTGAGCGACTGGATGAGCGTTTCTTCACCTCCTCTGTAACAGGAAGTGATTGGTCAGACTAGTCATACCATCAGACCAATCTATGTCTGTGGAAGATGTCATGTAATGTTGAAACGTCACTCCTGTATCTATTCCTATACCTGTATTTCCATCTGCAGTAAAGCCTGAGCATTTGTATTAATTACTAAATCTGTGCCTTTGAGTTGTCCTTTTAAATTGTGCTTTTAAATAAATCAAATTTAGGACGTGTTTGGCTTGGGCATAAACCTAAAATATTTTCATACCATCCAACCATTTTCACACAAAAAAAGCTACAAGGGTAACCGTGAGGATGCCAGTGAGCCGACAGTGATTGACCTCTAACCTGGCTCTACTATGATGGCGGCGATGGTGGACTGGGCCTCTCTGACCCTCTTCATTACGTCCTCCAGCTCCTTGGCTGCAGCCTGAGGGGTCAGCTCTGGGGGCTTCACGATGGCATTGTTGGAATGATTAATCCTGACCAAAACACAATGTTATATAACATTAACGCAACTTAGTGAGCATCAAGTCACAACACAGAAAGGCAAATCACAGACATGGAAAACAATTCACTTAAGAGGCATAAGACTAAATTGTTACGTTTGTCGATTGCAAAGACAGCACAGTATTGAGCAATGTGCGGTAGTATTACCACAGAGAATGTCAACTGTTCATTTAACTTGAAGTTGGAGAGAAGCACAATCGTCACAACCAATATTCCACAATAACAGTGTACAGGGTAACACATAGGTGTATCCCCATTAATACTATTTTGAGACGAGATACACAACATACAAAAACTTTATGAGACGTACTTCAAGGGTCTGTCCCCGAACATGACTCCGTTAAAGGTCAGCGCTCTGGACACTGAATCCTGGTCGGCAAACTCCACAAAGGCGAAGCGTGTGGGCTGCGTCTCGTCCCCCGCCATGCGCACAAACTTGACATCGCCCACCTGCTTAAAGAATTCCAGCAGCTGCTCTGCAGTAGTGGTCTATGGAGGGAGAAGAGAGCACATTTTAACATTAATGTAATAAGATACAGATGTCGGATCTTAATTTGATCACTCTTTGTTGATGAGAATTTGTAGTGTATTCAACGTTAAAAAAGGCTTCTAAAGCTTTAACAATTTCGGACTTGATTTGCCCTAAAGTAAAATGTATCAATCCCTACAAAAAATATCCATGAATTAAAATCCACATAATAATTCACATTCCCTGTTGCAGCAGGATTATTTTCCTACTGTAGCAAACTGCCTCAAATGAAGATCCTACATCTGTAAGTGTCATAAGATTATGGCATCATCCTATGACAAATGATAACCTTTCAACTATAAAAAAAAAAACACAAAAAGAGCTTCTTCCAAGTGCCAAACCCTTACTTGACTTTTGAGCTTAAAATGGTGCATTCATGTCAATGGGAAATACATATGAAAATGTGAATAGCCGTCACAGAACTTCAGTTACTCTTTGGGTCCCTGTTACCTGCGAGTTGAGGTTGCCGACGTAGACAGTCCTCCTTATCTCGTTCACCTTGGAGGGATCCACGTTCCCCATGAGGGGGGGCTGGGCGGAGGACGACACCCCACCTGCTCCAGTCACAGCCAGGGCCGACACTGAAGGGTCCAGGGCAGCCGGCAATGCCGCCAGGCTCACTATGGGGACACTCAGCGGCTGCAGTAACAAAAACAGATAGAGCAAGGTTTACTAGGCAGATGGAAAGGTGGAATAAAGATTAAGAGAGATTTTCAGGTAAGATGTACCGCACATAAACACGGTTTCAAGATATCTTTAGGTTTGATTGCCATTTGTTCACTTCTGAAAATAAAAGGCCCAAATGTTGCACAGGTGCTGTAGAGCTTAGTAAATCGGTCTATGGTAAAGCAATGCACCCCCTACTGATCAATAGTTGTATAGCACAGTGTTTCTCAATCTTTTTTGTACCAGAGGCCTGGCAAGCTATGGAACTCCTTGGAAGACTACTTACATTAAAACTAACATTTGAGAACTGACTAAATATGTGTCACAACTATTCTGTGGGACCGGTCAGCAACATCCCAGAGACCAAAGTCGGTCCGTGGACCGGAAATTGAGCGCCCTGGTATGGTCTATTAACCCCAAACTCACAGTCTGTATGGGGGCCGGGGTGGGAAGGGGCAGCAGGCCGGCGCCTGGCATCAGGCTGGGTACAGCAGGAACAGCAAGGGGGGCAGCAGGCGCCAAGAGAGACAAGGCCTTGGCTTCTTCTGGGATCTTCCCTGTGGGACAAGGGGAGGAGTTAGAGCAGGTCGTGGCAGGACACACCCCTTCTGCGTCCTCTATGACTGCAGTGTTATAGCCCCAGTATTCTAGAGAGAGAGAGAACATAATCCTTCTTCATACATAGACCTAGCTCTATTGGCTGGTTACTGAGGAGTCTAACAGAGCCGATGCTAAAAAAGGTTGAGCATCCTCAGTGTGATTTCCCTCTACTTGTAAAATGTACTGTAATAAGTCAGTCATTTAGCATTCAGGCTATGAACAGACAAACACGTTAACATGACTTCTTCCTCACAAACGAAAGGAAAATCCTGATTTTTGTCCTCTTTTTTTCATAGATTCAAAAAATAATGCAGAGAACACTTTGAGGTATGGGTCACCTGTACTGGAAACATATTGGTCATGAACCATACGATAGCAAGCATGGGCGCTTTTCCCGTAGGGCGATCGTTTCGCAGTGTTGGAAAGGAGTGCAACACAAGACAACCGTTCATGATGGCTGCATCACTAATAGCACACAGAACATCAGATACAGAAAAGAAGAACATTTTTTAAGAATCTTGAGAAATTCCCAAATGTAACCAAAACTTATAGCCTAAAAACAACGGATTCGAAATCTTTCACTTTCTTTTTACTGGTTCAATCTGCCGTTCCTGAATGGAAAAGGGGAAGGGCGCAGTGGGTCTTTCAATTCATCTAGTGGCTTTGTTTTAGAGAAGAAAATAAACAATTACGATAATTTACTGCCTTAATTTTGATGGACCCAGGAAGAGTAGCAGCTGCCTTGGCAGCAGCTAATGGGGATCCATAATAAATACAAATACACATACAAAGGCTTAAGGGCAACAACAAAAAAAGTATCTGTAATCAAATTATTTTACTATCAGTATAAGCATCATGTTACCAATAAAATAAAAGGTGCTTTGCCCTCCAATAATTAAGACTGGAATAATTTGATGTGGGCATAGGCTACTTATTCTATTCTACTACTTATTATAAGTTAAATGATACTTTCTCCTAGTGAGTTTAAGGTTTAGATTAGCCCTATATTTGAAATCCTAACCGTAGATCAAGAGCAGGAGACAAAGAAAGTAAAATGTGTTAGTCATCTTCATGGCAGCCCATGTGTGATACACATTCCACCTGGGTGCCATGGCAACCTGAACAGAACTTAATCACACACTGTGAGAGAGAGAGAGAGAGAGAGAGAGAGAGAGAGAGAGAGAGAGAGAGAGAGGAAAAAAGAAAACAAACCAAAAATAATAAACGGAAAAACAATATGCTAGGAATAATTCAATAGTGTAGCTAGAGTCTAGAGAGGGAGCAGACAAGGCAAGGGACAACATGTGAAAGTAAAAACTAAAAGAAACCAACCAAAAAAAAAGAAAGAAAAAAAAGATAGAGAGACAAGGTGTCCATCTTGGAAGGTTCAGCAGGCTTATTCTCCTTGGTCACATTCCCCCCTTGAAGGCAGCGGTGGCCCCAGCGGGGATAGTGGCTTGGAAAACAATGCCTGACTCAGGCTAGTGTAGTGTAACAGCTGGGCCAGTCTAGTCATCTGATATGCACACATAATCACACAGAAAAAACATACAAAACCAAATTAATAAACTCAGTAGCTATCCAGCACTAAGTTAACGTGGACAAAAAAGCATTTCAAGTGAGAGAATCGGTTAGATAAGGTGAGACCACTTTTGTTTGTTTTTCTGAGAAGCTATAGGCTAAATAACGGAAAAAGAGAAGGTTCTAGAAGAAAGGGAGATCAAGCAACAACAAAAAATTCAAACAAAATAAAAAGAGAGAAAAGAGGTTGTTAATTATTTAGTATGTTATTCTACCATATCCTTGAAATCACCTCCATATCACTAAGCATTATACCCATAACAATCACTTCAGCCTATGTCATTAACATCAGAATCTGAGTGAAGTTTTATTTCGCAAGAATATGGATGATACATTGCCAGACCAGCATAAACTGTCATTGAATACAGTGAGATGGTACTAGTCTGATGTTATGCTAAGATGTCTGCTCCTGCTACTACAATGTGCCTTCCATGATGCGTGCGAATGATCATGTTATTTTCATACTGTGTAAAGCCCCATGACAAAACACAATGCTTATATCTAGCTAGTTGTGACAGGTGCATAGGATAAATTGTGTGCTCAATATGGATTAGGCCATCTTGGATACCGCGTGAGTGTGGAAGCGCATGTGTTCATGTGTATTCCTAATGGAAACCAACACAGCAAAACACTGGAGAGAAACACTTGAATGTAGGATACTAACGTTAGAATTTCAGCGCTTTCACCAACCACTAGACAACACGATTTCACAGGAAGTGTGTTGACTACACATAACACTCGTTATGAAAATGTATGCATTCACTAAAAAACTAAGTCGCTCTGGATAAGAGCGTCTGCTAAATGACTAAAATGTAAATGTAATTATGTCAACAACATCACTTGAATGAACTTGGGCATACTCACCTTCTGCACATGGGACTACTATCAAAGCTCTGTCAATAAATACAGTGTTGGTTAAATGTTGCGCCACGCCAACACTGGAAGGCTCTCGATACTTTATGTAACATACTTTGGACGAGAAGGGGAGTGGTGCATTACTGCAAGAGAACACAGACATGTATTAGAAATGTAATGGATGTTGCATGAACGCAGTTTACAAGTCAACGTTAGTTATACATGCCTATCTATCTACATGAAGTAAACTCCAGTAGCTAGCTACACCAATGGTAAACGTGCGGAGTAGGCCCTTGATCCCGGGTGTTTCTTTATTAGGCACGCCGAATTGATAGCACTTACTCCGGAGGGTAAAGCCGTAACTCCTCGACGTCCCCAAGAAAGCCGAAGAGAGTGCGCATCTGCTCACTACTCACGGCAGACGACAGATTGGTGATTTGAATGACAGCAGTGCCTGGAATTCCACTCATTTTTCGCAATACTTCCTCGTGAAAATGTACCGAATTTCGTATTTTATGACTATCTGCACGTTAATTCTAGAAAATGGTTACGGGGGTAGCAAAGACAGTACCACAGATAGAACAGTGAGACAGATGTTTCACCGGATGTATAAATCTGAAGCATCCGGTTGGCGTTTCCACTCACCACCAAATATGGTGATGAGAAGAAGCCCATTGGCTGGCAGTGGGAGAAGATGGAGCGAGACGGATTTTGGACGATATTCTGCTAATTTTCTCATCGATTAAACATTTGATCTCAATACTGTTCCCAAAACTACAATCTGTTACGAAGTGGATTACGTTTTGTAGACTTTACCCTTTGCCAAAGTTTTCCCTAACGGAAATATGCAAATAATGCTAGAACAAGCCAAATAGGATCTTGCTAGCTCGTGCTTGGCTCTGCCCACCTCCTTGCTTGTTCTGCCCACTATGATTCATTTGCTCCCATTGGAAACGACAGGCTGTGGTCAATCTTGGGTTAGTTATGCAAATCTTTGACAGTACTGCGGAAAGGTCTTGATGTCTCCACCGATTGCTGTGCGAACAGCGCCATCGTGTGTCAAGGATGTCTCACAACAAGGGCCTTTAATCAATTAGATTTCATCACCAGACTGCGTCCTCTCTCCTCCTGAAAAAAGTCACAGTTAATCGAGGAGAGTCGGCGAGGAGAGTGAACGTGGATGGAAATACTCTTGCTTGAAATGAGACGGTCCTTCTCCACTCGGGGCATCATTAGGCAAATTAGGTTTACTGGGATGCATCCCAAAATAAATGTGTAAAGTGCAAAAAGATTGTTGTGCAATACATTTTATAGATAAAACTAAGTAGAATATTGTTTTAAAAAGTGTATATGTTTTTCTCCTCTGACGAAACTAAAGCTGATTCAAAGGGGGTGTGGCAGATTTCAAAACTCTTCTGTGGTAGGATACACGAGTATCCTCGATGAAAGGTGGCTATCGAGGAGGGAAGGACACTTCTGTTTGCCTACTAACGAATTGACACACTCCTCGACCACATTGGTTTTGGGTCATGGAGGAGAGAGGATGGAAGAGAAAGGACAGACTTTTGCCCAATGAGAAAACCCCAAGGGAAAACGTTATAATTAATATATAAAATCTGCATTGGAGACGTTTTTATGGCAAAACACATATGGGTCGCCAAGGTGGAACCAAAATATTATATATCTGGTAGAAGCAGGAGCTGTGCACCCTTTCTTACTTCATGGCACAGTGCACTTGCCCTGAAACTAAGGGGTTTTCTCGTTTGGGCAAAAGACCGTCCTCTCTCCTCCGTGACCCGGAAACCAATAAGTGGTTGAGTGGTCGAGGAGTGTGTCATTTCGTTAGTAAGCAAACGAGAAGCGGGCTGGAAGGGGGTAGCTGCATGTCAATATAGCAATCGGAGTATGAGGAGTGTGTGTGTGTCAAAAGGAAAGTAGTGGGCATGTGGAAAGGAATGGGTTTGTCGAAAGGAAAGTAGTGGGCGTGTGGAAAGGAGTGGATGTGTCAAATACTCTGCTATAGGTTAGATGGTTTTGATTGAGCGGCGTTATGTAGCACTATATTTTATCACTCCAATATGGTATCCTTGCGCGCGGCAGGATACATTCCAAGTAAGGATTTCAGATTAGTCCCATGTACCGGGTAGTGCTGAGGCTCCCTTAAATAGCTGCCGCCGCGCTACTTTCACCTCTTGCTTTTTCTCGGCTCATTCCAGAGAGGATTCGCTTGGTAAGAGCGCTATGTTACAGTGTATAAGCGCAGAAGTATACCTGCAGCTATTCAATAGCTTGGAGCAGCTAGCCTCTCCATCTGGGTGCTCT
The DNA here is from genome assembly GCF_020615455.1 of Coregonus clupeaformis. Lineage (NCBI taxonomy): Eukaryota > Metazoa > Chordata > Actinopteri > Salmoniformes > Salmonidae > Coregonus > Coregonus clupeaformis. Next base: position 29,527,347 of record NC_059206.1, on the reverse strand, counting down.
GCTGTCGGCCCCACTCGGTTTGGCTTGTGCCATCTTGTTTGGGTTTTGTCCTTGTTTTAATTACTTGTGACAGAGTACAAACTTGGGCGATACTCTGTTTGGTCGACCAGTATTGCGGCGCTGAGGGTTTGTCTTAAACTGGGTGTACGCTACACAATTTTGGCCCGATTTAGCTGTCCCAGACAAGTTTTTGAGATCAGAGACAAACCCCCCATGTCGTTGCCTACTTGGGATGCGTAACCCTCAGAGATGCAATCTGAGGGCTACCGATCCCGTCTTTGAGCAGTCCCAGATGTCCCGATATTTTCAAACATGTTTGATGTTATCAGCACAAAATCTGCAATGCTCTTGTAGTGTGAGATGTGCAACGACAAGTTTTGAGAACGTGATCAGCAATAGCCAATGACAGCTCACCAGAGAAGAAGCTAGTGAGATGATGATGAGGGGCGGCAGGTAGCTTAGTGGTTAAGAGCGTTGTGCCAGTAACCGAAAGGTTGCTGGTTCTAATCCCAGAGCCGACTAGGTGAAAAATCTGTCGATGTGCCCTTGAGCAAGGCACTTAACCCTAATTGCTCCTGTAAGTCGCTCTGGATAAGAGCGTCTGCTAAATGACAATTTTTTTTTTAAAAATTAAAATGTAATCTAGAATGTGTAGACTTTCGAGCAGGAGCGATGACTACTAGTATGCATTTGTACTTGCCTTTAACCATATCCAAAGTGTAAAATCATTACAGCTCTGAAGTTCACAAGCAATGTTATTCAATTCAAAATGTTGGCTAGAAATTTCAACTCTGTATGGCAAGCATGAATGTCTGACTGAAAACACAAGTATTGGTCTTCACAAAGTTTGCTGCTTCAGTGTTTTTAGATATTTTTGTCAGATGTTACTATGGTATACTGAAGTATAATTACAAGGCTTTTATTGACAATTACATTAAGTTTATGCAAAGAGTCAATATTAGCAGTGTTGACCCTTCTTTTTCAAGATCTCTGCAATCCGCCCTGGCATGCTGTCAAATAACTTCTAGGCCACATCCTGACTGATGGCAGTCCATTCTTGCATAATCAATGCTTGGAGTTTGTCAGAATTTGTGGGTTTTTGTTTGTCCACCTGCCTCTTGAGGATTGACCACACGTTCTCAATGGGATTAAGGTCTGGGGAGTTTCCTGGCCATGGACCCAAAATGTCGATGTTTTGTTCACCTAGCCATTTAGTTATCACTTTTGCCTTATGGCAAGGTGCTCCATCATGCTGGAAAAGGCATTGTTTGTCACCAAACTGTTCTTGGATGGTTGGGAGAAGTTGCTCTCGGAGGATGTGTTGGTACAATTCTTTATTCATGGCTGTGTTCTCAGGCAAAATTGTGAGTGAGCCCACTCCCTTGGCTGAGAAGCAACCCCACACATGAATGGTCTCAGGATGCTTTACTGTTGGCATGACACAGGACTAATCGTAGCGCTCACCTTGTCTTCTCCGGACAAGCTTTTTTCCGGATGCCCCAAACAATCGGAAAGGGGATTCATCAGAGAAAATGACTTTACCCCAGTCCTCAGTAGTCCAATTCCTGTACCTTTTGCAGAATATCAGTCTGTCCCTGATGTTTTCCCTGTAGAGAAGTGGCTTCCTCGCTGCCCTTCTTGACACCAGGCCATCCTCCAAAAGTATTTGCCTCACTGTGCGTGCAGATGCACTCACACCTGCCTGCTGCCATTCCTGAGAAAGCTCTGCACTGGTGGTGCCCCGATCCCGCAGCTGAATCAACTTCAGGAGACGGTCCTGGCGCTTGCTGGACTTTCTTGGGCGCCCTGAAGCCTTCTTCACAACAATTGAACCTCTCTCCTTGAAGTTCTTGATGATCCGATAAATGGTTGATTTAGGTGCAATCTTACTAGCAGCAATATCCTTGCCTGTGAAGCCCTTTTTGTGCAAAGCAATGATGACGGCACGTGTTTCCGTGCAGGTAACCATGGTTAACAGAGGAAGAACAATGATTTCAAGCACCACCCTCCTTTTAAAGCTTCCAGTCTGTTATTCTAACTCAATCAGCATGACAGAGTGATCTCCAGCCTTGTCCTCGTCAACACTCTCACCTGTGTTAATGAGAGAATCACTGACATGATGTCAGCTGGTCCTTTTGTGGCAGGGCTGAAATGCAGTGGAAATGTTTTTGGGGGATTAAGTTCATTTTCATGGCAAAGAGGGACTTTGCAATTAATTGCAATTCATCTGATCACTCTTCATAACATTCTGGAGTATATGCAAATTGCCATCATAAAAACTGAGGCAGCAGACTTTGTGAAAATGTATATTTGTGTCATTCTCAAAATGTTGACCACGACTGTACAGTACAATCAAGCACATAATACACTGTGTTACTGTAATGTGGTCCGTGTTTGTCACGGTGGACCTGAGATTCCAACCAGCGTTAACAACACACCATTCAATACCGTCAATACTGTTGAGGTATAGAGACCAACAGATTGTTTAAAGAGTTACTTATGCTACATTTTGAAAGGTAAATTCAAGAAATTACCCTACACACTACTACAGTATAACAAGAAATAGAAACAAACGGACATTAACTCACATGGTAACAGATAATGATAATATACAGTGGGGAAAAAAAGTATTTAGTCAGCCACCAATTGTGCAAGTTCTCCCACTTAAAAAGATGAGAGAGGCCTGTAATTTTCATCATAGGTACACGTCAACTATGACAGACAAAATGAGAAAAAAAAATCCAGAAAATCACATTGTAGGATTTTTTATGAATTTATTGGCATATGATGGTGGAAAATAAGTATTTGGTCAATAACAAAAGTTTCTCAATACTTTGTTATATACCCTTTGTTGGCAATGACACAGGTCAAACGTTTTCTGTAAGTCTTCACAAGGTTTTCACACACTGTTGCTGGTATTTTGGCCCATTCCTCCATGCAGATCTCCTCTAGAGCAGTGATGTTTTGGGGCTGTCGCTGGGCAACACAGACTTTCAACTCCCTCCAAAGATTTTCTATGGGGTTGAGATCTGGAGACTGGCTAGGCCACTCCAGGACCTTGAAATGCTTCTTACGAAGCCACTCCTTCGTTGCCCGGGCGGTGTGTTTGGGATCATTGTCATGCTGAAAGACCCAGCCACGTTTCATCTTCAATGCCCTTGCTGATGGAAGGAGGTTTTCACTCAAAATCTCACGATACATGGCCCCATTCATTCTTTCCTTTACACGGATCAGTCGTCCTGGTCCCTTTGCAGAAAAACAGCCCCAAAGCATGATGTTTCCAACCCCATGCTTCACAGTAGGTATGGTGTTCTTTGGATGCAACTCAGCATTCTTTGTCCTCCAAACATGACGAGTTGAGTTTTTACCAAAAAGTTATATTTTGGTTTCATCTGACCATATGACATTCTCCCAATCCTCTTCTGGATCATCCAAATGCACTTCAGACGGGCCTGGACATGTACTGGCTTAAGCAGGGGGACACGTCTCGCACTGCAGGATTTGAGTCCCCTGGCGGCGTAGTGTGTTACTGATGGTTGGCTTTGTTACTTTGGTCCCAGCTCTCTGCAGGTCATTCACTAGGTCCCCCCCGTGTGGTTCTGGGATTTTTGCTCACCGTTCTTGTGATCATTTTGACCCCACGGGGTGAGATCTTGCGTGGAGCCCCAGATCGAGGGAGATTATCAGTGGTCTTGTATGTCTTCCATTTCCTAATAATTGCTCCCACAGTTGATTTCTTCAAACCAAGCTGCTTACCTATTGCAGATTCAGTCTTCCCAGCCTGGTGCAGGTCTACAATTTTGTTTTTGGTGTCCTTTGACAGCTCTTTGGTCTTGGCCATTGTGAAGTTTGGAGTGTGACTGTATGAGGTTGTGGACAGGTGTCTTTTATATTGATAACAAGTTCAAACAGGTGCCATTAATACAGGTAACGAGTGGAGGACAGAGGAGCCTCTTAAAGAAGAAGTTACAGGTCTGTGAGAGCCAGAAATCTTGCTTGTTTGTAGGTGACCAAATACTTATTTTCCACCATAATTTGCAAATAAATTCATTAAAAATCCTACAATGGGATTTTCTGGATTTTTTTTTCTCAATTTGTCTGTCATAGTTGACGTGTACCTATGATGAAAATTACAGGCCTCTCTCATCTTTTTAAGTGGGAGAACTTGCACAATTGGTGGCTGACTAAATACTTTTTTTCCCCACTGTAACTATTAGATGACAGTAATAGAATAGGTAAATAATAGATAGTCAACATAAAAAAATAAATAGATGACACGTGTGAGAGAAAACATTTGTATTAGCATTACTTTAAGGTTAATATAAACGATGGGTGTGTAAGTCGCTGTTTTAACATATCTCTGTACCTGGTCCACCACGGTTGTGCACATCTCGTGTTCTTACCCCCACCCTCTGTACTCTGAAACGTGCATGTTCGGATACAAGGTATCTCTGTTCCGAACGAAGTCACTCCTTATCCTCTATTCTAAGAACAAACATTTCTTAGTACTCGCAAGAGAACACAAAGGACAGCATATTTGGCCACCTCATCCGGTAGATATTGGTTGGTTTGACACATTGAGACAGTTGTGGTGGAACCAGCCATGACTAAGCATTTATAGGTCTACTATATAAGACCTCTGTTTATCTCTGTATGTCAGAGATTGTTGGGGGTAGAATCAGTTGGGGAACAAAAAGCCTCTTACCCACATTCTCGCTCTGCAGCTCTTCCACCTCTTTCTCAATGGCTGTCACTCTGGCCCTTATGGCTGTAATTACAGAGAGAAAATGTTTGGAATTCTTGATCGGATCTGATACCAAATGATAAACAATTGTTTTTAAGGATGAATTAAATTCATTTTCACACATTTACCTGCATTCTCTTTCTTCAGCTCCTCCACCCCTTTCTCACTGGCTGTCACTCTGCCCCCCATGGCTGACAGTTCTGCTGCTTGGCCTGGAATTTTGCCAACAAAACATTAATTTAGACATGATGCTCATATCAGTGAACAAAATGATCTCTCAAATGAATTCACATCTACACATTACCTGCATTCTCTTTCTTCAGCTCCTCTACCTGGCTCTCACTGGCTGTCATTATGGCCCACATGGCTGACAGTTCTGCTACTTGAACTGGAATTAAGCAAACTACAAAATACATTCAAACGATGGTGTTCATACGAAACTATACTGAACAAAAATATAAACACAACATGCAACAATTTCAAAGATTTTATTGAGTTACAGTTCATATAAGGAAATCAGTCAATTTAAATAAATAAATTAGGCCCTAATCTGTGGATTTCACGACTGGGAAAACAGATATGCATCTGTTGGTCACAGATACCTTAACGAAATGGGCCTCACAATGGGCCTCAGGATTTTGTCACGGTATTTTTGTGCATTCAAATCGCCATCGATAAAATGCAACTGTGTTTGTTGTCTGTAGCTTATGCCTGCCAATACCATAACCCCACCGCCACCATGGGGCAATCTGTTCACAATGTTGACATTAGCAAACAGCTCGCCCACACAACACCATACATATGGTCTGCGGTTGTGAGGCCGGTTGGGCGTACTGCCAAATTCTCTAAAAGTACATTGGAGGCGGCTTATGGTAGAGAAATTAATATTAAATTATCTGGCAACAGCTCTGGTGGACATTCCCGCAGTCAACATGCCAATTGCACGCTCCCTCAAAACATGAGACGTCTGTGGCATTGTGGACATTTTCGAGTGGCCTTTTATTGTCCCCAGCACAAGGTGCACCTGTGTAATGATCATGCTGTTTAATCAGCTTCTTGATATGCCACACCTGTCAGATGGATGGATTATCTTGGCAACGGAGAAATGCTCACTAACAGGGATGTAAACAAATTTGTGCACAAAATTTGAGAGAAATAAGCTTTTGTGCATATGGAAAATTTCGGGAATCATTTATTTCAGCTCATGAAACGAACACTTTACATGTTGCATTTATATTTTAGTTCAGTATAAGCTTTTTGTGCATATGGAACATTTCTGGGATCTTTTATTTCAGCTCATGAAACATGGGACCAACACTTTTCATGATGCGTTTATATTTTAGTTCAGTGTAAAATACACAGTATGGCTGCTCTTCAATGCCTGCATCAACACTGTCACTGGCTGTCATTCTGGCCTGCACTGCATACGGTTCTGCTGCTTGTTCTAGAATCACGAGGAACAAAACAAACATTAGATCTGTTGATCATTTTATTGACCAAAGTTGACAAAACTCTGTAGATAGGAAGAAACCTTGAGAGGAACCAGGCCACAGAGGGAGTATTGTAGTTAATTCAAATCCTGACATGAAAAGAATATGTAAAACTGTATGTGGTATTCACACTTTTACCTTAATTCTCTCTCCTTAGCCCATCAACCTGCTCCATGTACCTCAGCTCTATTCTCTGTTCCACCACTGTGTTTCTCAGCGCTCTCACCCCCTCCTGGTCGGTTGCCTGTGCGTGGGTCGTCTTTGTAGTTTTAGTCCTTGGACTCCTGATCTAAATTTCAATCCCCTCTCTCACTCCCCACCTTCACTCTCTCCATGAGCCCATGCCCCTAACAGACAGAACAGCAACACCAGCAGAGCTACAGCACCCCTCATTTTGAACTAATGTAGTCTAATCTGGGCTCAGTCCCCTTCTTATACGGACTGGTCTTGGTAAACCAATACATGGGAGCTGAACGCTACAGTAATTTTTTGGGAACATAGTGCGACATCGAGAAGGCTAAAACCCTGCCCCACACTAACAGGTAGCACCTGGAAATAGTCACAATTAAGTAACGCATTTCACAATAGCCAAAGTGTTACCTAACACAGGTAAAGATTACTTTATGCGAAGTCCTTCAAATTTGGTGCAGAGGGAGCATCAAACCTGTTACTCAGTTCAACAACTCTCCTTTTGTTAATTTTATTTTCCTAATCTTGTACATTTCTGTGTTAAGTTTGTAGTTGTTTTGTATTTTAGTTTTTTTTTTATGCAATCGGATGTCTTTCTGAATACAAATAAAGCATCTGACTATTGCTAAAGCTGCATCAGCATTTCGGGGTTCTAGCACAAGGCCAGAGCCCCACAATGTTCTGTTTTTAAATACTTTTAAATACTTTTATTGTTCTGAGAGATATGAGCTAACAAAGTTGGTTCACCAACTACTTCTCAGATAGAGTTCAGTGTGTCAAATCGGAGGGCCTGTTGTCTGGACCTATGGCAGTCTCTATGGGGGTGCCACAGGGTTCAATTCTTGGGCCGACACTTTTCTCCGTGTATATCAATGATGTCGCTCTTGCTGCTGGTGACTCTCAGATCCACCTCTACGCAGACGACACCATTTTGTATACATCTGGCCCTTCATTGGACACTGTGTTAACAAACCTCCAAACGAGCTTCAATGCCATACAACAATCCTTCAGTAGCCTTCAACTGCTCTTAAACACTAGTAAAACTAAATGCATGCTTTTCAATCGAACGCTGCTAGCACCCGCCCACCCGACTAGAATCACCACTCTCGACGGGTCTGACCTAGAGTATGTGGACAACTACAAATATCTAGGTGTCTGGTTAGACTGTAAACTCAACTTCCAGACTCACATAAAGAATCTCCAATCCAAAGTTAAATCTAGAATCGGCTTCCTATTTCGCAACAAAGCCTCCTTCACTCATGCTGCCAAACATGCCCTCGTAAAACTGACTATCCTACCGATCCTTGACTTCGGCGATGTCATTTATAAAATAGCCTCCAACACTCTACTCAGCAAATTGAATGTAGTCTATCACAGTGCCATCCGTTTTGTCTCCAAAGCCCCATACACTACCCACCACTGTGACCTGTACGCTCTTGTTGGCTGGTCCTCACTACATGTTCGTCGTCAAACCCACTGGCTCCAGGCCATCTATAAATCACTGCTAGGCAAATCCCCGCCTTATCTTAGCTCATTGGTCACCATAGCAGCACCCACCCGTAGTCTGCGCTCCAGCAGGTATATCTCACTGGTCATTCCCAAAGCCAACACCTCCTTTGGCCGCCATTCCTTCCAGTTCTCTGCTGCCAATGACTGGAACGAATTGCAAAAATCTCTGAAGCTGGAGACTCTTATCTCCCTCAATAACTTTAAGCATCAGTTGTCAGAGCACCTTACCGATCACTGCACCTGTACACAGCCCATCTGAAATTAGCCCACCCAACTACCTCATCCCTATATTGCTATTTAATTTGCTCTTTTGCACCCCAGTATCTCTATTTGCACATAATCTCTTGCACATCTAGCATTCCAGTGTTAATACTATTGTAATTATTCTGCACTATAGCCTATTTATTGCCTTACCTCCATAACTTGCTACATTTGCACACACTGTATATATATTTTCTGTTGTATTTCTGACTATGTTTTTTTTTTACCCCATATGTAACTCTGTGTTGTTTTTGTTGCACTACTTTGCTTTGTCTTGGCCAGGTCGCAGTTGTAAATGAGAACCTGTTCTCAACTGGTTTACCTGGTTAAATAAAGGTGAAATAAATAAATAAATAATTTAATGACAAAAGAGAGGTAGTTTCCCACCGCAGTATCTGCTAGGCTCCACGTGTGGTTGAAACCATATTTGAATTGGTAAGCCAGCGGGGTTTGTGGAGTTCGTGATGAGGATATCACACTCTTCAGGAATGGAGGAAGCAGGGTGATGGCATGTTGAAGTTGGCAAGTCAGCCGGGCTTGTTGAGCTTGTGATGAAGATGTTTAAAGCCACACATTTTCAGACTTATTTGTATTGTATTGACACTTTATTTTATTGCAAAACACAACTGTGTGTCCAGTGTAGAACCAGGAGGAGCTGTGCACACACCCTTCCTTTGGTAGGCTTGCATTTGAAATTGTGGGTTACTTGGTTCAAGTCCAGTTGCCCAATAAGGGTAAATTAAAATTTTATTGGAATTTGCATATACTTTTTTAATAATCTCAGCAAGAATTGTTCAAGCTAACAGGCGGGCCATAAACAGGCAAATAACGACGCAGAACAACAGTGGTGTGCAGAACGGCATCTCAGAACGCACAACTCGTTGGTCCTTGTCACGAATGGCCTACTGCAGCAGACGACCATACCGGGTTCCACTCCTATTGTGGTGAATTATTATTAATGAACTGTAGAGTTTAATGGACTATGAGGTAGATCTGGGTTAATCAAGAGCATAGAGTTAGATTTCTTTGTTACTGGGCCAGGAATTGAATTGGGTAATTCAAGGATTTAAGGCCTTGTCATGGTTAAACTAAACATGAGTGTGTGTGCAAGACAGGGGAGTGAGTGATTGGTTGGAGTACTATGTGCATAATAAAAGTCGAGTTTAGCCGCCCTCAGAGACAAAGGAAGTGGGCGGAGCAATAAAAGAGCGGGAAACTGAAGAGGGGACTATATAAAATGGAGGGAGAGAGTAAGAGGGGGTTCCAATCTACAGATTGACCTGGCTTTGTTGATTTAAAAATAAAGTCATTCTTGATGCAACAAAAACTCTGTAAGACCTTTGATTTTTAATAAAGTATAGTGTTTTTTTCCCCCACAACACTATCAGTTTAAAACAAGAAGAAGCGGCTCCAGTGGGATCACCAACACTGGAAAATTGAGGAGTGGAAAAACATCGCCTGGTCTGACGAATCCCAGTAGCTGTTGCGTCATGCTGATGGCAGAGTCAACAGCATGAGTCCATGGCCCCATCCTGTCTGGTGTCAATGGTACAGGCTGGTGGTGTGATGATGTGGGGAATGTTTTCCTGGCACACGTTAGCTCCTTTGATACCAATTGAGCAATGTTTGAACGCCACACCTTGTAGAATCCATGCCCTGAAGAATTCAGGTTGTTCTGGAGGCAAAGGGGGATCCTACCCGGTACTAGATCGGTGTACCTAAAACTGGCCACTGAATGCATAACATCGTCAAAGTCTGGGCATCCAAAGGGTTAAAAGTGTTCTCCGAATTAACACATGAACATGGTATAGACTAGACATTTGGAGACATAAAGAAAATTGGACTACCTAAAAGTTAATTTTTTTAAATCTCCAGGTCAGGAGCTACTTAATGGAAAAACAAGCAAAGCAACCCCCAAAACAGGAGCCTCATTCTTCAGAAAAAGAAAAAAATTATGGTAAAGAACTATTGTGAAATCAAAATGATAACTTCATAGAAATGATGTATAGAATTTTAGAAAAAAGCTTTGGCAATAACGCCAAACGCCAAATGAAAAGAACAGAACATAGAGCTGACTACTGAAAGATGGGAAAACATCTCTTTGCACTCTTGTAAAACAACACATTCAGATTTCTGGAGGGAATGCGCATGGAAGGTGCAGACTCGCTACTCTCAGACTCCTGTTATACAAGCAAAATATAACCAAGCAGATATTGCCCAGTGCTGGAGGAAATGTGGTGAAAAGAGCACATCATACATACTGCATATATTTTACTCCTGTCCTGTACTGGAAAACTTCTGGAATTAAATAAAAAACAGAAATATAATCTATATTGAAGACCCAAAAATCTATTAAACCACATTTCCTCATCCTTGGGGCTGAGCCCGGCCCTGGGCTGGGGGTAACCTCATTGGAGACTGTTGGGAGCTCCCGCTGGGGGTGGCACTCGGCCGGGGCTGGGGCCTGGCCTTACCCCGTCTCCGGGAGACCAGCCCAAAACAATACACCACCCTGGACCATTGAATCTCCATGGAAATGCAACCTTCATTTTTAAAATGTTATTATTATTATTAATTACTTAATTCATAGAATTTGCATACTTTTTTTCCGTTCTGTATTATTTTATTGTGTCGTATTTGTAACTGTATGTTATTGTGTAATTGTGCACTTTGTGTTGAAAAAAGGGGATATTATTGTGAGCTCCCATATGCAATTAATTTGTACAAATCTAACTTGCTTTGTCACCAAAATAATAACAATAGAAGTATTAAAATTCAATAAAACTTTAAATGCGTGCTTAAAAAAATACAGGAGTCCGATAATTAAAATTAAAATATTTTACTAAATTGCATTGTTTGAGATGATAAAATATGGCAAACAAAACTCATACGTTTAATTTAATTTAAAATTGGTTCTCAAAATTAGCTGATCGTTAAAGAATTTATCTAGTACCTGTATCTGGATTGAATGCGTTGTTTGTGTGAACGAGGAAGCCTAGAGTGATTTCTGTTATGATAATTATTTAACTAACAATTTCAGTGTCTCTGTGCGTCTCCCAAAAGGTTGTAATGCTTTTGGATCAAGAAACGGACAGAGTCCCGGTCTGCATAGTCAGGCCTTTATTCATTGAGAATTCTGCCACAAAATGGTCGTACAATATTTTTATACGCACACGTCATACAACAAATCCCACCCCTTTTAGGCGGGCTGTATTTTTCCACTAAACATGGGTTTAGCTCATGTTTTCCTCTGCTTCTCCTAACCATCAGGTCACCCACATACTTCAGGTCACTAATCATACTTAAAACAAGAACATTTCACAACTATATTTAAGGGTGGAACATTTAGTCATTACTTTTAACCTGTATATATTTTAATTTCTATATCAATCCACACTGTGATTAAATTATCCACACTTGAATACACAGAAAATCATTACAATTACTTTTAAACTAGAAATGTATAGTTCTAGGAAAAGATCCAGTTACAGTTCTCCGTTAGATTTTCACTGCAACCTTCACACATTAGAACTAAGAAAAGTTTCATCCAGTCTCAAACTATCTGAATCGTCGTCATCCTCCACCAAGCCTGGTGGGTCATATTCTTCATTCCTTAGGTCGGAGTCCGGGATTGGGCCGTATCTCACCATCTGTTGGGAAACTGCATACTCCAACGCCTTGCTCACCAACCCTCGGACACAGGAAATAAGACAACATCCACAAAGAACAAACATACCCATAGAAGCTATAGCTGCACCCAGAATAGTTGCAACAATAGCTTTCCATTTTCCAAACATGTTATCAAACCAACCAGTCATTGATGTATTCACCCCCCAGTTCTCAGCCCATTCTTTACGCAATGCAGTGCTCTAGTTACTGTACCATCTGGGGATGTATTGTTGGGGATAAACATACAACAATGACCTCACACCATCTTGTAAATTCGCCCTTCTCTGCTAAAAGCATATCGAGAGCCAAACTATTCTGTCAGGTCATGAGTGAGGTGGCGGATAGTTGGTCTGAAATTCCCTTCACTACATCCCTTGTCTAATTAACAAACCTTTGTAGATGTAATTAATCCAGTCAACATTTTTATTAATTGTAACCCACCAGAAAAACGTTGTTGTAAACCCTTCTCCAATTTGATCTGTGATTCGCATTACTTTGGTGTCTATAACATTGATAATCTCTGGGGGTCATGGTGAATTGGGGTGCCTTAGTATTATCCTTTTTAAGAGTGGTTATTTTAATATCAGAACAATTAGGTGAGGTTTGGTTTGATCCCAAATCTATCACACAAGAGAACATGGTCTGAGGCATAGGTGCAGTTAGAAGGGTTGGCCTACCTGTTGAACAGGCATAACAATTAGTTTGACCCAATGCCCTAGCTGTGTAGTTCATCCACCTTACCCAGAAGTTCTCATTTGAAATTCCTTCTACTTCTCCTTGGTTCATTTCCTGCAAGAGGAAATACAGTGGGGAAAAAAAGTATTTAGTCAGCCACCAATTGTGCAAGTTCTCCCACTTAAAAAGATGAGAGAGGCCTGTAATTTTCATCATAGGTACACGTCAACTATGACAGACAAAATGAGAATCACATTGTAGGATTTTTAATAATTTTTTTTGCAAATTATGGTGGAAAATAAGTATTTGGTCACCTACAAACAAGCAAGATTTCTGGCTCTCACAGACCTGTAACTTCTTCTTTAAGAGGCTCCTCTGTCCTCCACTCGTTACCTGTATTAATGGCACCTGTTTGAACTTGTTATCAGTATAAAAGACACCTGTCCACAACCTCAAACAGTTACACTCCAAACTCCACTATGGCCAAGACCAAAGAGCTGTCAAAGGACACCAGAAACAACATTGTAGACCTGCACCAGGCTGGGAAGACTGAATCTGCAATAGGTAAGCAGCTTGGTTTGAAGAAATCAACTGTGGGAGCAATTATTAGGAAATGGAAGACATACAAGACCACTGATAATCTCCCTCGATCTGGGGGCTCCATGCAAGATCTCACCCCGTGGGGTCAAAATGATCACAAGAACGGTGAGCAAAAATCCCAGAACCACACGGGGGGACCTAGTGAATGACCTGCAGAGAGCTGGGACCAAAGTAACAAAGCCTACCATCAGTAACACTACGCCGCCAGGGACTCAAATCCTGCAGTGCCAGACATGTCCCCCCTGCTTAAGCCAGTACATGTCCAGGCCCGTCTGAAGTTTGCTAGAGTGCAATTGGATGATCCAGAAGAGGATTGGGAGAATGTCATATGGTCAGATGAAACCAAAATATAACTTTTTGGTAAAAACTCAACTCGTCGTGTTTGGAGGACAAATAATGCTGAGTTGCATCCAAAGAACACCATACCTACTGTGAAGCATGGGGGTGGAAACATCATGCTTTGGGGCTATTTTTCTGCAAAGGGACCAGGACGACTGATCCGTGTAAAGGAAAGAATGAATGGGGCCATGTATCGTGAGATTTTGAGTGAAAACCTCCTTCCATCAGCAAGGGCATTGAAGATTAAACGTGGCTGGGTCTTTCAGCATGACAATGATCCCAAACACACCGCCCGGGCAACGAAGGAGTGGCTTCGTAAGAAGCATTTCAAGGTTCTGGAGTGGCCTAGCCAGTCTCCAGATCTCAACCCCATAGAAAATCTTTGGAGGGAGTTGAAAGTCCGTGTTGCCCAGTGACAGCCCCAAAACATCACTGCTCTAGAGGAGATCTGCATGGAGGAATGGGCCAAAATACCAGCAACAGTGTGTGAAAACCTTGTGAAGACTTACAGAAAACGTTTGACCTGTGTCATTGCCAACAAAGGGTATATAACAAAGTATTGAGAAACTTTTGTTATTGACCAAATACTTATTTTCCACCATAATTTGCAAATAAATTCCATAAAAATCCTACAATGTGATTTTCTGGATTGTTTTTTCTCATTTTGTCTGTCATAGTTGACGTGTACCTATGATGAAAATTACAGGCCTCTCTCATCTTTTTAAGTGGGAGAACTTGCACAATTGGTGGCTGACTAAATACTTTTTTTCCCCACTGTATGTATTTGGACAGTGATGCTAACATTTTTAATGTGGCTCTATACTCCAGCATTTTGGATTTGAGATCAAATGTTTCAAATGAGGTGACAATACAGAATGTCACCTTTTATTTGAGGGTATTTTCATACATATCTGATTTACCGTTTAGAAATGAAAGCACTTTATATACACTATCCAGTCCCCCCATTTGAAGATGTCGTAAGTATTTGGACACATTTCACGTATAGTGTACCAAAGTAGTCAAAAGTTTACTATTTGGTCCCATATTCCCACTACGTCAAGCTTGTGACTCTACAAACTCGTTGGATGAATGATGACCGGAGTAAATAAGACACAGTATTTCGGGAACACTTCTAAATCAATCCTGATAATGCCATGAATGAATCATGAATAATGATGAGTGGAAAGTTACAGAGGGTACAACAAAGCATACTAACCTCTCACCATTACCAGTAATGGTGGAGATTAACATTTTCTGGGGGGTATGATCTTTGTCCCTCTAACTTTCTCACTCAAAAATGACAATACATTATTCACCATTCACTTCCTTTTGGACAAAACATAATCCGAAACACAATCAAAACAAGCTGTAAATGCATCCAACAAGTTTGTAGAGTCACAAGCTTGATGTAGTCACTGTGTGCAAGAAATATGGGAGAAAATACTAAACTTTTGACTACTTTAATACACTTTTCGGTGAAATTTGTCCAAATCCTAATGACATATTCAAATGGAGGGACTAGATATATAAAGGGCTTTCATTTCTAAACAGTAAATCAGATATGTATGAAAATACCCTCAAGTAAAAGGTGACATTCTGTACTGTGACCTCATATAAAACATTTGTATCTCAAATCCAAAATGCTGGAGTATAGAGCCAAATTTGACAATTTAGCATCACTGTCCAAATACATATGTAGGGAAGTGTAGATAACAGGCTCTGAATGGCTTGTCAACAACTTCTGTAAATGATACAGTTGAAGTCGGAAGTTTACATACAGTTAGGTTGGAGTCATTAAAACTCGTTTTTCAACCACTCCACAAATGTCTTGTTAACAAACTATAGTTTTGGCAAGTCGGTTAGGACATCTACTTTGTGCATGACACAAGTAATTTTTCCAACAATTGTTTACAGACAGATTATTTCACTTATAATTCACTGTATCACAATTCCAGTGGGTTATACGTTTACTAAGTTGACTGTGCCTTTAAACAGCTTGGAAAATTCCAGAAAATGATGTCATGGCTGTAGAAGCTTCTGATAGGCTAATTGACATCATTTGAGTCAATTGGAGGTGTACCTGTGGATGTATTTCAAGGCCTACCTTCAAACTCAGTGCCTCTTTGCTTGACTTCATGGGAAAATCAAAAGAAATCTGCCAAGACCTCAGAAAAGAAATTGTAGACCTCCACAAGTCTGGTTCATCCTTGGGAGCAATTTCCAAACGCCTGAAGGTACCACGTTCATCTGTACAAACAATAGTACGCAAGTATAAACACCATGGGACCACGCAGCCGTCATACCGCTCAGGAAGGAGTCTCCTAGAGATGAACATACTTTGGTGCGAAAAGTGCAAATCAATCCCAGAACAACAGCAAAGGACCTTGTGAAGATGCTGGAGGAAACAGGAACAAAAGTATCTATATCCACAGTAAAACGAGTCCTATATCGACATAACCTGAAAGGCCGCTCAGCAAGGGTCTTCTTCCTCCAAGGGTCTACTGCTCCAAAACCGCCATAAAAAAGCCAAACTATGGTTTGCAACTGCACTTGGGGACAAAGATCATACTTTTTGGAGAAATGTCCTCTGGTGTGATGAAACAAAAATAGAACTGTTTGGCCATAATGACCATCGTTATGTTTGGAGGAAAAAGGGGGTACTTTGCAAGCCGAAGAACACCATTTCAACCGTGAAGCATGGGGGTGGCAGCATCATGCTGTGGGGGTGCTTTGCTGCAGGAAGGACTGGTGCACTTCACAAAATAGATGGCATCATGAGGAAGGAAAATTATGTAGATATATTGAAGCAACATCTCAAGACATCAGTCAGGAAGTTAAAGCTTGGTCGCAAATGGGTCTTCCAAATGGACAATGACCCCAAGCATACTTCCAAAGTTGTGACAAAATGGCTTAAGGACAACAAAGTCAAGGTATTGGAGTGGCCATCACAAAGCCCTGACCTTAATCCTGTAGAAAATGTGTGGGCAGAACTGAAAAAGCGTGTGCAAGCAAGGAGGCCTACAAACCTGACTCAGTTACACCAGCTCTGTCAGGAGGAATGCAGGTGTATGTAAACTTCCGACTTCAACTGTATATGTACAATTTACAGTTAGTAAACATGTTCTGTTTACACTAGTCAACTGTTGGTACATCAGCTGGCAACCAACACTTGTCACTGATGTGTCACAGTATAAAAAGCCTCTTACCATTCTCTTTCTTCAATTGTTTTTAAGGACAAATCAAATTCTTATGCACACATAGTGAGCTCCAAAAGTATTGGAACAGTGACACATTATTTTTGTTATGGATCTGTATTCCAGCACTTTGGATTTGAAATGATTCAAATTGACTACCATTACATGTCAGATAGTCAGATTAATATAATAGTTCGATTAAAACGTTTACATGCTTTCCAAGAGGAACGATTTCCCTAATAATCCTGTTTACATGGAGACATCTGAAACCAGGCTACCTGATGGCTCTCTGATAAATGCAGAAAATCAAAATTACAATCAAAATAAATGTTCTACCACAGGGAACATTTTATTTTTGGGAAGCATATTTGATTCTGAGTTTGGACATATAAAGTTTGTATGTGAAAACTACTACATTTTCAGTTGTTCCGAACTCACTTCCCTCGATCAAATACACCGCTGGAATGCCGATTAACGTGTTTACATGTCCTAATAATTTGAAGGATTGCTAAAAAAACCAGGTGTTTTAATCGGTGTATGATTACTTCTATTTTGACGCCGATTAAGATAAACATAGTAAGGTGTTTACATGACTACTGCATAATCTGCCTACTGCCATAATCAGTTTAATATTGAATTATTACTGTGCATGTAAACATGTGATTAAAGTACAGACTGTCATTTCCATCCATATCGGGTGAACAGTTTAGAAATGACATTACTTTTTGTACATAGTCCCCCATTGTAGGGGACCAAAAGTATTGGGACAAATTCACCTATATGTGTATTAATTAAGAATATAATATGTTTCTAAACACTTCTATATTAATGTGGATGCTATCATGATTACGGATCATCCTGAATGAATCGTGAATAATGATGAGTGAGAAAGTTACAGATGCACAAATATCATACCTCCAAGACATGCTAACCTCTCACCATTACAATAACAGGGAAGGCTAGCATCTTTCTCACTCATCATTATTCACCATTCATTCAGGACTATCCATAATCATGGTAGCTCATTCTTTTGGTTCCCTAAAATGCGGGGACTATGTACAGAAAGTGCTGTAATTTCTAAATGGTTCACCCGATATGGATGGAAATACCCTCAAAATAAAGCTGACAGTCTGCACTTTAACCTCATAGTCATTGTATCATCCTAAGTGGTGGAGTACAGAGCCAAAACAACAAAATATGTGTCACTGTCCCAATACTTTTGGAGCTCACTGTATACCTCTATTATTTTTCTTCAGCTTCTCCACCTGGGTCTCACTGTCTGTCATTCTGGGCCCCATGGCTGACAGTTCTGCTGCTTGAACTGGAATTATGCAAAGAATAAATACATTCAGGTGATGGTGTTCATATCACTGAACAAAACTATCTCTCAAATATTTTCACATCAACACGTTACCTGTATTCTTTCTCTTCAGCTCCTCCACCTGGCTCTCACTGGCTGTCACTTTGGCCCCCATGGCTGACAGTTCCGCTGCTTGGGCTGGAATTATGCAAACAGAACATTAATTCAGTCACTCAGTCTGGCCTTCAAGGCTGAAACATTCTGACATTTCTGAATAAAGACAAGTAAACCTACAGTGATCATTCTGTAACAAGCAATACTGTAGGATGGCGTATGGCTCCCTTCATAACTTGCATCAACATTCACTGGCGGTCATTCTCGCCTGCAAGATCCTACAAACGTTAAACGTGTATATCCTTATTATGACGAATGAAGCTATAACTCTTTAGGCTACCTTGAGGAACCAGACCAGTGGAGTATGGTAATAATGTCTAATGTGAATAGACGATATGCAGTATGTGATATTCACATGTACCTTCATTGTCTCTCCTCAGTTCATCGTCTTCCTTCATATACCTCAGCCCCACTCTCTGTTCCACCACCATGTCTCTCAGCTCAGCCCAGATCTCAGAGTTGGTGGCCGTCTGGTTGGCTGCCTGTGCGTGGGTCGTCTCTACAGCTTCAGTGCTTGGGCTCCTGATATCAATTTCAATCCCCTCTCTCTCCCTGAGCCCATGCCCCAAACAGACAGAATAGCAACACCAGCAGAGCTACAGCACCCCTCATTTTGAAACGACACCTCTTTAGAACTAATGTAGTCTAATCTGGCCTCCTCAATACCCCCTTCTTATAGAGACTGGACTTGGTGAACCAATACATGGAAACTGAACACTTGCCTACAGTGGACATTCTTTGAATATAGCCAAGGTGTAACATAACACAGGGAAAGATTACTATATGCCAAGTCCTTTAAATTTGGTGCCGTGGGAGCATCACAGCTGTTACGCAGTTCAAGGGCTCTCCTTATGTTCATTTTATTTTCCAAATCCTAATACATGGCTGTATTAAGATCCATTTCTTGCAACTGTATCTTCAACATCACAGGCGGCCGGTGGCACCTTAATTGGGGAGGACGGGCTCATAGTAATGGCTGGAATGGAATAACTGGAATGGTATTGAACACATCAAACACCTTTTCCATGTGTTTAATATCATTCCATTCACACCATTATTATGAGCTGTCCTCCCCTCAACATGTTACTGTTAATATCTACACATGCTCTGGCAAGGGGTGTTGCTTTATTCAAAGCCTTTGGGAAATCATGTTGCGTGTCATTCAATGAAGGAAACATTTTAAAGAGCATTAGTTTATTTCTTATTTTCCACAGGTTACCTCAGAAACAGTATAATTATATACAAAATCTGGAATGTTGAATAAATGCATATCAATCATCTTACTGTAGCCGTTTCCAGAGAAACCTTTGAAATAGCTACACATTAAAACGGGTTGCGTCTGCATTGCAATTTATTGCTGGTTTTACAAACTCAGAGTGACTAATGCCATGATTAATTAATTTCTTAACTTTTTAAAAGTATTTACATTTTGATTAGTAATGTCTAAACGGTAACTGGAAAATGTGCTAAATAAATAAAAACAAGGTGGGAACGTGAAGAGACCAGTTGTTCTTGGATATGGAAAACAGGTGAGCCCCTAGGTTTTAGTCCCAGATTGTCTACACCGTCTACTGGACAGTTATTTTCCTTAATTTTTTTGCCATGAATATTTTAAAAAATATGACCTTAACAATCATCAGATTGTTCTTATTCCCAGATAAAAAAAGTAAAAGAACAGTGCCCACAACAAAACAGCACAAAAAACAATTACAATGTTTCTTAAAACATGATGTACTAACAGTAATCTTGAGAAGTCTTAAAAAGTCAATATGTTACCGCTTTAGGCTAACATTGACCAATGACAAAAATATCTGCAGTTATTATGAGCGTGCCACTGGGGCTGCAGTTGATTAAAAAAACTAGGACAGTTTCAGTTGGAAGCAATGTTCACTTGGAATTCAAAATGGAAAAGAGGAGAGCAAACATCATTGAAACAGTGTTTTCCATTCGAGTCACAAGTTGACAGTACCGTGAGCATAATCTTTAGCTGTATGCATGAAGTAATATTGAATTACATACAGGTACAGTAGATTACATACCATTTTACATTTGTAATATACAATATATGCCATTTAGCAGACACTTTTATTCAAAGCGACTTACAGTCATGCATGCATACAGTTTACATAGGGGTGGTCCCGGGAATCGAACCCACAACCCTTGCGGTGCAAGCACCAAGCTCTGCCAACTGAGCCATACAGGACTATACATTTATACATTTGTTAAGTATTGGGATGACATAAATGACAACTTCATTAACTGTGTGGAATTTCTTTTTAAACTTTATATATGCTCAGTCACAATTCAGTGTTTGCATTACAATGAATTTATAAACTATTTTCATTTGGGCCATAACTTGTAGATCTCTTTGAATTGGATAATTTTTGTTTCTGTAGGAAATACATCCACCCTTTCATGGATTAAATCACAAAATAGACAATTCATTGGGTGATTTCATGCAAACACATACATCTATACACTTTTGGACATAGCATAGTAGCTTTTAAAAGCATTTTTATAATTTGACACGATTCAATTAAACATTACAAATGACAGGTTTTTTTTGCCTTTGCAGCTCTGAGTTCCTTTTACACTGGTGTAAAAGTTAATCATGTTTGCATAACATATACACGTAACAAGCTTGGGAAAACCTGAAACTCATTTGTAAGGGCAGAGTGCCACAAGATTCACTATTATACAATGCAGACTAAAATGTTTGTTTCTTTGCTAAAAAGATGTTTTTAACGAAAAAATTATTCACAATATAAATCCTGTGTAATAATCAGCGATTACTAAAAGGGTTTGTTGTTTTATTTTTTATTATAGGTTATAAAAAATGCAATCGGATGTCTTTCTGAATGAAAACAAATCTTCAGACTATTGCTATTAAACCATTATGACAAGTCATGCGGCGTTTACTCAAGAGGAGAGCGTTTAGTTTGTTGTGAATATTGCTTGATGCTCAGGGTAGTCACTCCCTCCCTCCCCTTGTTCTAACAGTTCAAGGTCTATGGCACTTGACAGCCCCCCCCAGTTCATTTGATCCAGCGTAGAGCAAAGAGTCCATGTATGAAACACAAAAAGAGATTGAAAAGCATGTCTAAAAAGATGTTATTTTATACACAAAGGCAAAATGTGGTTGTTTTCCGCCACTTAAAAAAATTGTTAGACAGAAACCCCTTTTCAATCTGAAAGCGTGTGTGTCAGTGTTTTCTAGTCACCAATGGCTGCCTTCAGGGAGAAGCCCTTTAGAATCTTACCAAGATGAGTGAAAGGGGCCCAGAGACCTATACCTGCTCAGTCTGACACAGGCTGCATCTGAGATGACACCCTATATCCTTTGTATACAGTTCACCACTAGTATGTAGCGTGCTCTATGGGGAATAGGGTGTCACTCCCACCAGCACCTCCAACACATGGGGTGTAATCATTAGTCCAAACAGTTGCAAAACTGAACTTTTTGCAATTAAAAACAACAGTTTCCATTGGACACTTTCAGCTAGGTCCCTCCCCGTTTTGTTCCGTTTAAGAAATGTTTTGCAACAAAATCAGCGTAATGAATACACCCCTGGCCATGGTCTGCACACATGCTTAGCTTACCTAACTTTACCACTCCGCCTCCTGACCCACTCTCACATCACATCCTGGCTAGGCTAATTAAGGCCAAGCAAAGGCATTCCTCTCTCATGATCCGTTCCATATCCCAGTCCCAATTCCATTTCACATACAAAGAGCGTTTTACAGCATCCAAGTAGTAAGTAGTCGGCACCCGGGGCGGTTGATTCAGTGATGAGTGAGTGTCCACGTCCATACGAAAGGATTTGTTCAGGAGTTGAGAGGTGAGTGACCGCACAGGCAGTGGTCTATTCAAGTGAGGGATATTCCAAGCCAGTGGTGCCATGGAGGCTACTGAAACTGCTCCTATGCTAAAATGAGGACAGTATAGATACTGGATGTATGCAGTATGGCTCACAGGTTTTATGGAGGCAGAGGCAAATAAATTGTTCTTCTGAAATATCCACCATGTACAGCACCCGTTCCAAAAACTGTCACAATTGTAAGAAGGCAGGGGGGAAATTCAAGAAAATAAACTCTGCCCGAAAGCGCAATCCAGTACTACATTCGTCTCCACAAGAAAGCAAATAACATTGTCCCCCATATCACATCTCAGCTAGATCAAATAAGTGGTTTCAGCATCTTCTTAAAACAAAAGAAACATTACTTAAAAATAAAGGCAAATCAGATGTAAGCAGAGAGAGAAAGAGAGAGAGGTAGCCCTGTCCTCTAGTGGTCAACTACAGTTAATGCTCAACTACAGCAACTAGAAACTCTGCAATGATGAAGGTGAATTATTTTCTTTGAAAAACAAAAGTCTTTACAGAAAGCAGTCTTTACTAAATCTCTGTGTCATTGGAGCACACACCGTCTCTGCTGCGTACTCTGAGTAAAAAATTACCGGGCTATCCCACAGTGACGGCTTCTTTAAGACAACATCCCCCCAGTCCACTTGATGCAGTGGTTCGGCCCCTGTTATCCCAAAAGCTCTTAAAGGTTCTCTTCACCATAAAGCAGTTTTACCAGGCTCCTCTGTGTATAAAAATAAGAAGGAAGTGGACATTCAGTTCTCGTGTGGTTTCGTCTGGATCGGAGGTCACAGTCCTGTCTGTCTCTCTCTACGCTGTCACCTCTCGGACGATGATCATATCCACAGTGGTGGGAAACGTCTTCAGCAGGGCTACGGCGTTCCCGTGGTCAATGTTCACAAAGCTGTATCCGTTCGCCTGTGTGGAAAAGAAGGAGTAAGGGCTTTATAAATACATTTCATTGATTGAATTAGGGATTTGTGGATATTTAGCTAAACACCAAGATAGCAACTTTGGCTTTTATGTTTTATTTTATGTTTATTATTATTATCGCTATTTTAACACTTTATTGAGACAGTACTGAAATCTGAGGGGAAGACAAGTGGGAGAAACAACTTAGAAAGGTGGAGATGGGGATTGAACCCTAGACACTGTTGGGGCTACACATACGTGCATAGAGTTGGAGTCACAGAGGGTGTTACCGTTAGACCCGGCTCTGCACTACAGATGTTTGTAATGTGTTCATAGTAGGTAAACATGTGTTCAGCAAATAACCTTTACTGTATAGCTTTATGCTAGATGGGATATAGAGGTAATGGTATTGAGTTTACCTGGAGGATCTTGTCTCCAGGCTGGAGGATCTTTGAGACAGGTCCCTCAGGCTGGACCCTCGTCACGAAGATGCCCTGAGAGAGAAGAGAGAGCACCACACCCATCTGGTCAACAACACTCATTGCACCATTTTATTGATTGATACTGTTCCAAAATCAGTAAAAATGCATCAACAAGCTAAATTGCTAGCACAGTTAACAATTATATTCTGACTGATAACACTCATGGATCATATTTGAATAAAAATGCTATGTTAAACTTAGAGGCCTCAACTGTGTAAGTGCTTACAATCAATTTCACATGCACTAGGCTGCAAAAATAGACAGCACTACATTGTTATGGGAAAAAGAGGGCTGATGAGTGTAAATACATTATCGTCCGGACGAAAGGGGTTTCCCCGTCCTCCCACTCCTCCTGATATACTGAACCCTAACTCAGGGTTCTTCTCCACTTTCACACGGATCTGAAATAGACACACACACACACACACACACACACACACACACACACACACACATTACTCACCTGACGGGGACTTTACTGTAAACTGTACATTTGAATGAGTCACACACATCACAGTCACAGAGAAAGATATTGGATAAGACTCTGGAGGATTCATTCTATCCAGGTAGTTCAGGGGTGGTGGGGGGTTATAAGCTGACATAGAATTGTTTTAAGATGGTAATTTAGCTATTTGATTTAGAATTGTAAGACCCCTTTACGTATTTATTTATTTTTGTGCTAAAATATTGAATTTGGCCTTCACTACCAAATCCCATAGAAAAGCATTGAATAACACATTCATCAATGGCAAAAAAGACAGTGAAAAAATGTATCATAAGGAATAAAGTTTTGAAGTGTCTGTCCTATATCTAGGAGATTTAAATTGAATTGAATTTTTAACAGGTACCGGTTACCTTCAGACGAGACTGTGACACTTGTGGGGGTCGAAGAGCAAAATGGACCACCATCGTGTTCGCGAGAGTCTCATCTTTCCATAGAGTGGTCATAATAGTTTGAAGACCAAATTTCGTGAGAAGACCGACAAACACTGCTGCAGATGCGGAAGTCCGCCATAGGCGGATGTGGTGGATTGAGATGCAACCAATACAAAAAAAAAAAAACATATCTCTAGCTGAAACTGACAGATTTTGATGGGGATTTTTTTTACTATGTTACTTAGATTGACGGACCGGTGCGTCAATAGACTCTAGTTAATCAAAGTTTTGATGATGAATGAGGTTTTTAGTTGTAGGCTGACACCCTATAACTCTCCAGGGCTAGGGATGGGGGAGCATTGTTTTACTGTAACTCTTCCGTCTCTCCATCCATCCCGCCATCCTACCTCCTGCTGCAGTGTGTCGTGGGCAGCCCGTGGTGGAGGGGGTCCCTGGGGCTGCTGGCCATGCGAGACCTTAAGCATCAGGTAGTCGATGAGCTGCTCTCTGGAGGGGTGGCGGGCCATGGGTGCCTGGCACGACGTCACCTGGCCTCGCATCGGACCGCCCATCTGACCATTCATCAAAGGCACCTGGGCAACACACAGACAGACATAAACAAAAACAAACAGACAGACACCCAGAAACAAAGAGACAGACATTGTTATAGAGTTGACATTCAAACAACAAAATTGATTGTCAGTGCATATCTAAAATACTCATCCATTAATAAGCTTTCAGCTTCAGCATGGTTTGGGAATACACTGGATGAGGTTTATACAGTACTACAATCCCTACTTTCCCACCACCTTGGTTACCATAACCCTCTAAAACTAAAGAAAAAAATAATAGGCTATAATCCAACAAGAGAAAAGCCCTCACAGGTCCAATTTGGCCAATTGATAAGTTAAACTTCAGGCCTGGCATACAGAATACTTCAGGCCTGGCATACAGTGGTTTGGGCTTTCTCCACGATGGGAGTAAAATCTGAAATTACACCCTATTCCCTACATACTATGGAATAGGCTAGGATAGACTAGGGCTCTGGTCAAAGTAAGTGCACTATATAAGCAGTGTTATTCAAGAGTAATTCTTAATGCCAGGTGTGAAGGACCATGACAGAGTCCATTTCATCCTGGTAAACCTTGAGGTAGAATCACAAAATGTCGACAAATTCCCCACATTTAGCCAGAACTTGGAACTGGAACATGTCTAAATGACAACATTAGTTAATTAATTCTCTATCTATAACCCCAGTTCAAATACCTATTAGACAGTTTTCTATCCACATGAGTCTACCTACGTGAGATCCCATACATTTTTTTCCTCCAAATGTACATCCAGGCAGATAGACAGTAAGTCTATAAAGAACAGAGTAGATTGAACTAAAACAAAGAGACCATTGAGTCAGTGCATTCAAAGGAGACATTTACATAAAATAGCTTATTTAACGTCTGATAAGGACTTGACGTCTGCGTAATAAAAGGGCTCTCTATGAGCCAGGCTGTGGTTCTCTGTATGACACCTCTTGAAACAGACCATTTAAAAATCTCCCAGACAGAAGACTGACCTCATTCTGCAGCTCTGTCTGAGCCGGTTACTGAAAAGAGACAGTAGCAGTACAACCGGACAACCTGCAGGGGGCAGGAGGAACTGCTTCCCACCCGGAGTGGCTACGGATAAGGAGTTCTGTATCCCAATTTGGCCAGGCTAAAAATACGTATATTTCTGCGCTAGTGCAGGATTTTTGTGTTCGGCTGCAGCTACCCCCTAATTTATCTCCTTTGTCTGGTGTAGCCTACAAAATTCATGTTGTACACAAAACTGTTCGAACTATTGCATTCCATGCTTCAGTAAGCATAAGTGCTATTTCATGTTCTTTTTCCAGGAGGGGAGTAGGCTATAGCTATTTACATGTTTTACACAAAATACATGATCAACATGTTCGTATAAACTTTGTTGTCAGTATTGCAAACATAAGAACGACACAAACAGGTAGTACAGCGATTTCATGTTATTCTTAGCTGCTGAGTTACATGCAGCTATTTACTCTCGCCACGATATAGCAGCATATATAGCATAACTATGGCACCGGGCGATGCAAAACTAACTCGCCCATTGTCAGACTCTTTTTACCGGTCAGGATACCCGCCCGGCTGCCTAGAACGTTCTGCTGCCAGATGTGGAATGCAGCAAGACACAAACAAGCAGTCTAATTAGCGATTGAATTAATTGAACATTGGCTGTGTTCAATTCATTCAATTGCGCAGGAGGCAGACAGGCAAGTAGTTATTTTTTCAGTAACTACGATATGGCAGAAATAAACTATAAAGATTAACTTACATTCTAGTAATTTACCAGACGGTGTTATCCAGAGCAATTTACAGTAGTGAGTGCATACATTTACGTACTGGGAAACGAACCCACGCCATGCTCTACCAACTGAGCCACACGAGAGCATACATCATAACACAAAACACTGATTGTTTTTGTTCCAAAGTGTAGGGACCGCAATATCCGTTACAACAGACAGAGAAGGTTGTAGCCTTCATAATATACTGTATATGTTTTGGATTGTTTGGTCAAATCGCCACAGGGTTTTTATTTCAGCTCTTCAGAAATATGAGGCAGACATATATATGCTACATAACGAATGTGTGCGTAAAATAACACATGCACAGAACGTGATCCGGATCCTTAGCATTGAGAAAGAGGTTTCTCTATGGGCGCGTGGGAGGTGGGCATGGACATAAACTCCGTATTCGTAGCCACAGCCTTTCCCCCCTCTACATTAATCACAGATTGAATTCTATCTCAGTGTAAATGGAACTCTCTCTGACTATAAATTTAATTATATCTCAGTGTAAATAGAATTGCGAAAAATGTGCCTCTGTTCAAATAATTATTTCACAGGTCATGGAAAGCGGGAGATTTCTGGGTATCAAATATTTCCAATGAGGGTCTTCACATTCAGTCCTTGACTGAGAAGTTTTCATATAGAAACACTGTACATACGGTAGAATAATCTTACTTTTAGTAACTTATTCTGCCTACATACTTGCTTTATAAATCCAAATTCCTCGAAACGTCCATGGACACTACACCATACCGTATATCTAGCCTAGTGATGAAGGTCAAGAGTCCACTGGGCTGAGGAGCGCTCTAAACTTCCACCACTGTATTCCACCCAGTTTAGTTATTAATTCCAGTATAACTAAGCAACGCTCCTCCAACCCTCTCTGTGAGACACCAGGTCCTGGTGGAGGCAGAGATCCCCCATGAGAATAGATAGGCCTGAATGGTAATCTCTTTCAAGGCAGATCTCGTTAATTAGAACTCATTAATCACTGGTGGGGAGGAGGATGGTGCTGCTACGCTACTCCTGCTGTTGTTGGGTCAATATCTAAATCCTCAGCCAGCCAGCTCTCTACTCAGGCTGCTTGGACTGGGCTAGCCCACGCTCTACTTACAGTGGAGGGATAAAGATATGGGTCAGGAATGCATGTGCTGAAATGGGACAGACAGGCAGGCACTTTATGGTGGGGCTGTATGATGGATTTGTAGAATTATTTCACTTGAAGAATACACTGTCAAAAACCGTTCTGTTCAAACTCTTCAGTATCGTGTAGGCCAGGACTGCCCAACCCTGTTCCTGGAGAGCTACCATCCTGTAGGTTTTTTCTCCAACCCTAATTTAGCACACCTGATTCTAATAGTTAGCAGGTTGATAAGATGAATCAGGTTAGTAACACCTGGGGTTGGAGCGAAAACCTACAGGATGGTAGCTCTCCAGGAACAGGGTTGGGCAGCTCTCCAGGAACAGGGTTGGGCAACCCTGGTGTAGGCCTATAACTATTCCCTGGTCTTTATGGTCTGCATTCCTAATATCATATAGTAGGAAATGAAACACCAATTTGAGATTGGTTTATGGGTATCCTATCCTCTACATATGGCTCTAGTGTGCACTTACTTTTCGGAGGGTGTCCATGGTGTAGCCCTGTTGTCCTTGAGGACCAAACACATCATCCTGTAGAGGGAACGATGACAGATTAGTAACAAAGACCATGTCCTGACCGCTCTCTGTCAGTGACAAACACACCTCTACGTATTTAGGCAAGTCACTGACACCTAAATGGTAATGGTGAGGTAAACCCTACCTCTTCAAACAGTATCTTAAATAATCCTCCTCCTCACCTTGCCCCCTCAAAAATAAATAAATAAATAAATTACACTTAATCAGCACTTGCACTTGAACCCCCCCCAAACCCCCCCCCCCAGCTCTGACTCTACTGACAGCTACGTTATTGAGGAAAAATGTACTTTCTATGCCTGTGATATGTGGTTGTCCCACCTAGCTATCTTTAAGATGAATGCACTAACTAAGTCGCTCTGGATAAGAGCGTCTGCAAAATGACTAAAATGTATATGTAATGTAATTTTTCATGTCTTAGGAGAATTAGTTGACCATGATCTGATCGGGGCTAATAATGTTTGTTACATGTTCGGCTAAGATTTTTTGTTATATGCTGTGTTAACCATTCATTCTGAAATGTCTAAGTAATTCCAACACCTATGAAAATCATATCTAAAGGATAACATTCTTAACAATGAGGATGATTTTTCCCTACATAGGGACTACAGAGCCAAAAGCAGTGTCCTATATAAATAATACATAGGAAAGGAAAGAATGATTCATCATTTTATAAGACACATACACCACACTAACACCAGGTGCAAATGAGTGAGTTTGCAGCCATTTTCCACACTAAGACTCAATCTAACACAACAACTACTTGTTCTTTCAACTACATCCCCCATACTTACATTGGACAAACTCAGTGCTCATCTCCACACAAAGAAGTGAAAGGGTTATGAGGTGATTCTAAAGTGATCAAAAGTGGGAGTGAAGAGGAGGCATTAAGCGAGATGATTGATGATGAGTCAAGGTGTCGTTAAAGGGGAGAATCCGTTTTTCAGAGGAATAATCACAGTCTTTTACTAGCGAGGGAGCGCGCTACATTTTGATTGGAGTGTTGGGGGGTGGGGGTGGGGGGTGGGGGGGATAAAGCACTGGGATAAGTTAATCATAGATTGGGAGGGAAGCCAGGTTTAAAAAAGGGGCATTTTGTACCATGCAACATGCTACTATTATTATACACATCTGACTCTGTACTATGCAACGTGATGTTATTTCAGAGCAGAGATGAGGGACTTGTAGCCTATACTGCTTATCAAAGGCTTCAGACTCAGTGATTTAATTGGATAAATGAAATTCCACTACAAATTTAATTTGTCACATGCACCGAATACAACAGGTGTAGACCTTACCGTGAAATGCTTACTTATGAGCCCTTAACCAACAATGCAGTTCAAGAAATAGAATTATGAAAATATTTACGAAATAAACTAAAGTAAAAAAAAAAGAAAAAAGTAACAATAAAATAACAATAACGAGGCTATATAGAGGGGATACCGGTACCGAGTCAATGTGTGTGGGTACAGGTTAGTCGAGGTAATTTGTACATTTAGGTAGGGGTAAAGTGACTATGCATAGATAATACATCTCACTGGCAACTGTATCCCATCATATGGCCTATATCGACACACAGCTACTGCCTGACAGAAAATAGGTTAATGTAGAGAAAAACTCATACGGATAATACAACGGCGATTCAGCCCTCTTCTACTACTGTTTGGATAAGGTACTAGTCTGCTGTAAATTGAGAGACTACAGAAATGTTCAATGTATACAACAGAAACATTATGTTAGATATGCCAGGTCTCAATTGGTCTTTGCAGGATGCCTTTCTACACAGCTAGGAGTCTACTTGAATCACTGATAGAGATTGAAACCGTGAGTTTGCCTACAGTTTATGGTGGAGTGGCCTTAATGTGCACAGACAAAAGATGCCCCTTTCAAACAAGTTAGGTTGCGTCACAATAAGGAGCTATACAGTACAAGGGCCCTGTCCCAATAGTTCTAAAATGCATCTTTCCTTGAATCCTTCTGTGAGGTCATCCCAGATCTGAGGGTTGGAGTGATGGACGCAAACAGAGTGGACAGAGAAACCTTGTTTTCATTTCTCATACCATCAAGCACAGATCAGTGACAACCTCAAGGACAGAACATCACAAAAAGGCTCCACAACGAAATGATGACTGAGGAGGGCATTGTTTTTCGGAACTTAAAGATGTGGAAGACTAAGATGACTTTCAAAAGTATTGGAACGGGGCCCAAGCTGAAAAGTGGTAGGAGATGGAAATCAGATCTGCCTGGGCAGTAGGAGGCTAGGAGCTAGGAGGCTGAGCTCTAGTCTAGCTCCAGTACTCACACAGAGGCCCTGGGCTCCGTAGGGCCGTCCGTCTGCGGCAGCACTAAAGACCAGAGAGCCTTGGCTGCCTGCGTGGTGCACGTCCCGAGAGCTGCTGTAGTGGGAGCAGCTCAGCGGGGCGTAATTGGAATTATAGGACCGAGACAGGGCGTTCTGAGCAGAGGAGGGCAACACACCACATTACACATACAGGCAACACACACACATATAGCCAACACACACAGACACACACTTTAGTGGACATGTATTTCACCAAGTAGTAATGATTAATAAAAGAATGTAAATAATATTGTTAATGTTAATATTCCACATGCTTCAACAACATATGTACATTGAGTTAGTAGCAGCTTGTTTGCTTGTTACTCCAAACATACTGATGCAACATAGACATGCTTAGGGAAACAATTTATATATAAAGCATTCAGACCCTTTGACTTTTTCCATTTTGTTACATTACAGCCTTATTCTAAAATTGATTAAATAAAAACATTTCCTTAGCAATCTACACACAACACCCCATAATGACAAAGTGAAAACAGGTTTTTACCCCCCCAAAATTGGAGCTAAACTTGGTGTCACGCGATGATATGGTGTGTGATCCTCCTACTACGACTCAGGAAACCATGCAGTTTATTAGGCTACAGACAAAAGAAGTTATGATAAACTTCACAGGGTGGTGAAAGTGTACGGTGATCTCGATGCTGGTGACATGATGATCGATGCTTGACTGCCGTTGGACAAATACAAATATTCTCGCTCTTATCCATAATAAATCTCATCATGTAGACTAGCCTACAAGCACAGCCTACCCGCACTGTATCTGTGAGCTGTTGGCTAGATCGAGTAAGAACATTTGCTATTTTACACAACCATTTTTGTGACAAAACTATCGGTAGAGTTGAAAATGCGATAGAAACTTTTATTTGATACATGAAAATGTTTGCGAAAAAGTACATTTTGTGTGCACTAGGTCATCATGCACTAAGTCCGTTTGGTGGAAACACACTACTGGAGGGAAAACTTGCATATTTTCTTTATGGGGATTTTAGAAAATTAGCATGAAAATCTGTCACCAATTTAATGGAAACCTAGCTACTGATTAAACCATGCTTCTTAGATAACATCAGGGCAGCCACTTATATTACTGCGTTCTAAAGGTGCCCACAGTGACTGTGATGTTGAAGTGGCCATTGAGACTGTAGCTCCCATCAACCTGTGCTACCTATGGCCCAAAGGAGAGCCCCTAAGGAACACCCTCCAGACTCCAGTCTCAAGTCAGGTGGCGTCGTGTTATGGTCACCCTGGAGCCAGAGCTGAGGTCAATAGTCTGAAGTGGCTATTTTCACATCTGCACTGATGTAAAGGAACTGGACAGGTCATGAAGATGGATGAAACAGAAACACCACTATAATGTGGTTCATGAGGTTTCTGAATGGACAGTGTGAGGTCATCTCAGCTAACACATGATCAAAGAAAAAGGACCTAATAACAACCTGGGCTGTTAACACCATAACCATGTGATCTTCTTAACACGTTCCCACTCAAACAGTTGTGACCTCTATCGTGGGATATATGCCATTAAGATTATTATCAATCATATTCAATGAAAAGTACAATCAAATATATTGCTCATTAAATATTCATCAAATACTCTACCTTTTCCATCTTCTTGGCCTCGATGTGGCGCATCACCTGGTCTCTCCAGTCCACCGGTACCCTTCCTCCTGCTCCCGGTCCTCCTGGCCCGTCCAGCAGCGAGTGCTCAGACTTCACCCTGGCGTTGGGCCTCTTGCTGGGGCTGCCGTGCTGGTAGTTGAAGTCGCTGACCGACATGGTCCTCTCGGGCAGCTCGTGGGGCTGTGGCCTGGCACTGTGAGGCCTGGGGGCACTGGGCCCGTCGATGCTGTAGGTGCGGGCCGACAGAGGCCTCTGCACGGTCTGGGCTATGGCCAGTGGCCCCCGGCCCAGGGTGTGGATGTCCCTGTACGTCATGTAGTCGCCCTCGGGCACCTGCATGCGCCGGGGGTCTCCCATGGAGGCCGTGGAGGAGCTGCTGCTCTGCCTCTGCAGGGTGTTGCTCCATGGCTGACCACCGGGGGGCAGGTGTCTCTCCTTAGACCACATGTCACCGGGCAGCTTGGGCCCTGTAGGCGGGCCTTTCTGCTGGGCCTGGAGGGGGTATGGAGGGGCCTGGTTGCGGTTGGAGTAGTTGGTGTTGGCCAGAGAGTGCTGGGGCGGAGGGAGGTAGCCCTGGTCGGGGGGGACGGGGGTCCTATGGGTCCACAGGCCTTCTTTGGGCAAGGCGCTGCTGGTGTACTGGACGTTGTATTGGGGCGGCGGGCCCATGGCTATGCCTGAGGGGACTGGGTAGCGGCTGGTGCTGACAGGAGGCTTGGAGGAGCTGGAGAGCAGGTCGGAGGAAGAGGCTGAGGAGCCGGGGTAGACCTGGAAGGGCTGGTCGTTGAGCAGGGAGGCTGACTTGCTGCGGACAATGCTTTGACCCTGGGCCCCCGGTACGGCTCCGGCCATCCTGCCCACTACGCCACCCTTGTAGGAGCCCACCTCAGTGTCCAAGGAGTACAGCTTCATCTCCCCCGTCTCGATGTTGGTGATGCTCCGAGCCTTGGCCACTACAGGAGGGGGGCATCGTTTCTCTGGGGACAACTCCTCTGTGCTGCGAGACAGCGACATGTCACTGCTGGCCGTCACGCCCGCCGAAGAAGTCTGCACCACCGACGTGGCAGAGTCCACCCTCATGGGCGACACGGCCAGTCCCTCGCTGGAGCGGCCGTTAAAGTGGTCGCCCAGCTGGTTGCCGTTCTCCAAGTGGTCTGTAATGGGCGCCGTAGAGTTGTCGTTGTTATACGGCGGAGGCAAGTGGTTAAAGGTCTCCTTGGCGCTCGAGCCATTCGGACGGTCGTCCAGTTGGACCACCATGTTGTCTGGCTGCAGTGGCAGCTTGGCCACATTCATGTTGACCTGGTCCCACTTGGTGAAGCTGTCGCCCATACCGTTGTTGATGCCCTTCTCAATGAAGGCCAGCCTCTCCTCCATGGACAGGTCGTAGTCCCCCACCATCTTCTCTGGCTTGGACTCGTAGCCCTGCTGGGTCTTCAGGAGGGCCTGCAGGGACGTGTCTGAGCCGTTGCCGTTCTGGAGGAGAGGGGTGCTTTCTTTCTGCTGGTTCATGTTTTCATCCTCTTGCCTGGAACAGAAAGCACAACATAATGGTTTGTTGTTGTTGTGGAGTGTTGAGGCATTCAGAGTATAAGCATGGCAGCTGCGCAGGAACCCCGGAGTACACTCGCAATGACTAGGAAATCCCACGCTCTTATTTAGATCTAGTATGAGCACATCCAAAGTTATTTCCTGAGTTGAGCCAACACTTCAAAAGGGGAAAAAACCTTCACTGTTCTATGCTCCCAAGTGATCCTTTTATTAGGATGTTGAGAGCTTCTATTTTCAAAGAAATCACACCCCTAATAGCAAGTAAATCACACCCTTCATCCTCAAGAAACCCTGAGAGGAACTAGACGGCACCCACCTGCTCTTGGGTAGGAAGGGCATCTTGGCCTCTCTCTCGGGGGTGCACATGGAGTTGTCCTGACTGCTGTCCGTGGTCAGAGACACCGAGTCCGACATGCGTGACGGGGACGAACAGTTGCTGTTGTTCTGATTGCTGTTGGCCACTGTTTCGTCCAGCAACGAGTCAGCGTCTTTACCGTCATCTGTCCAACCAAGAGAAGAGAACTCAGTCACTGTGTACACATTCATAGTTCTGACAGGGTTTTGGATGATTTCCGGGTGTACTACCAAGCTGTGTACACTGAGGACGCATGATGTAATCAACGTGTGTCAGTAGTTACATAGTTGTTACATATGGGAACATTTTATTTGAGTTAAGAACCATCTTTCTATCCGTGTACTACTTCTAGCGGTTGTTAATCCTAAAAGGAGCCATGTGTCTGCCGCGGTACCTTTTTTGTCTTTACTAAGGGCCACCACTTTGGGCTGGTTGATGGAGATCTCGATGAGAGGAGGTCTCATCTCCGCCATCTTCATCTCCTCCTCAGATGAAAGCTCCTCAGAATCCTGCGGAGAAAAAGACTTGACACAAACAACCACAAAATAAATGTGCAAGAGTCACAATGTGTATGGCCAATGAGGTGTGATGTGAAGCATAGTTCAGAGTAGCGTACCTCCAGGGTGTCCTCGTGGTTCATGGTCCTGGTATTGTCCGAGGTCCGGAGTGAGGTCTTCTGGGTGGTGTAGGATTCAGAGGTCTCCAGGGGTGCTGTGGAGTCCTGGACACAGACAGGCGCTTTGGGCTCCATCTCTACTGGCTTGCCATTGGCGCAAGGAGCCTCAATCACCTGGTCAAAACCCCAAACCAACAGAAGGTTATATAAAGCAGACTTGTTTCTATTACAGAGTCATTATTAGGTTGTTGTTGTTATGTAATTTGTTACCCATCTAAATTCTAATTAGGTGGTAAGTAAATATTGGACAGAACTGTAATAAAGCGTAACCATGAATGAATGTACAATAGGCTCATTGGGATTCCTTGTATTTACAATAGAATATGTTTATATGCAAATACTTGTGAAACCATACACCATGTGGAGCAGTCTTAATTTTATTTTAGGTAATCTTCCAATACAATATACTGTATCCAAGTTGTTTGTTGTCTGTCTGTGTGTGTGTGTGTGTGTGTGTGTGTGTGTGTGTGTAGTTTGCACATCTGCCAGTGTTTACAGACAATAGGCTCAGACAGAGGGCAACCTTGACTCCCACGTCCTGCACTCCCACATGGATCCGCTCATTAGGTCTGGTATCCCTCCCCGACTCGTCACCCGACTCGTCCTCCTTCAGCCTGTGGGCGACCGACTGGGCCGTCTTCACCATGTTCTTCAGCTCGTCTGGGTACGGTGTCGGATAGCGCTTCAGGTTGCCCTCCTAAAGAGACACGCACACATGAGAAAGGGAGAGAGAAACAAACAAAAAAACTGTGAACCAGGAGGGTTCCTCGACTAGGGGGTGGGGAGAGGGACTTGGGTGAGGGAGAGGGAGCAGATGGGCTCGGCTGCCAATGGAGGTGACACCACCACTCCTCAGTCAGACTGACAGCTTGAGAGGCGGTGTGCCTCTTCCCGGCAGGCCCGCCCTACCAGTCTGCTGGAGAGACACTGCAGCCAGACAGCTATATCGTGCCAGTGGGACATGTGGGAGACTGTGTGAGACTGTGTGAGACACCACAATTGGTTGAAAATAAATGATTCAGAACCTCCTCACTATGAGCTGCAGGCAGTTTCCATTTCAGTGTGAGAGAGTAGACATTGGACAACTGGACATTCTCTAGAGACACCGTACAGGCAGTAACATGCAGACACACACATCCCTCTTTAATACAAGGGAAAAGGGAAAGGCCATTTTGTGATGGGTAACGTGGCTGTAGCTTGAAGCCTTCTGATACATAAGGTGACTCAACAGACCTAGATTTTCCATTCTAACAGGAGATTGGAAAAAAACGTGCTTTTATACCAGAAAGCCCATTTGTAACCCTTGCCATAGTGTTTCAACAGCCTTGCCAACTTAGTAATGAGGACTGTGCAATGTGCGTAAGCAATGTGAGTACAGAGCAAGGTTATTTGACCCTCATTTTCATCGCACGCCAACTGGACCTCGTTTTTCATCTACTTTCATTAGCTGACATTTGCATAATGTCACCCTCTGACACTTTGTCATCTACACTAGCTACAATCTATAACACAGCGAGGAAAGAGGTCGTTTGTCTTTGCCGTGTGTGTATACAAGTGTGTGTTTGTAAGTGTGTGTGTCAGAGTGTGTGCATTTATGTATGTAAGCATGTGCGTCTCGCTGTCTGCAAGTGTGTGTGTATGTGAGGGCTGAGTACTGACCCGCGGAGGCGTCTCCCTCTCAGCCTTGTCCTCGTCACACTCGAAGGCCACCTGCGCCCGCTGCTTCCTCTGCTCCTCCCACAAAGAGGGGTTGAAGCTCTCACTGTCAGAGTTAGGGATGCCTGAGGAAGAGAGACACATACCACACGTCATCTTTCTAGCTGCGCAAACCTTTATGCAGCATTCCAATTACATTTGTTAAACATACATCTAGAGATAAAATAAAATAATTGAATAAAATGTTATGAAACCTTACCACAGTTATGTACCAATAATTAAAATATTCTCAGTTTTTTCCCCCAACAGATGGTATAGGGCCTTAAATGTATGTTTGTGGTATCAATACCACTTGATATACAAACATGGTTGTGTGAGTTAAGTTAATAGAGTATTGAAAATACAGGTGAGAATTCTGTTTGTTTTTGACAGCTCAGCTCAGTCATGATTTCCGGACCAGTTCTCTCTAAGCCTGGGTTGTGTTTTCCACTTCAGAGCAGTACAAAAGTTGTGTTGCTAGGAAACAGGTTAAGACTTTTTAATCTCACCCCCTCCTGAATCCATTTAGTTTCAATTTTGGAGATTTGCCTCTGTTCCCGGCAAACAATGAGAGCTTGTTTCAGGCCCAAAATGTTCAAAGCAAATACATTCCAATTAAGGGGCTGGCTAGATCTGGCGGGTGCCACAAAAACAAATTGGAAAGCAAAAGCAGTGAATTGTTAAAAGATTCACTATTTTCCCTCCAAGGGCTAGCACCTGTAAACTGCAGTATCCTCTCCCAACAGGAGGTCAGAGAGAGAGGAAGAGAGAGCAGCCATGCTAACCGATGTAACAGTAAATCTAGTGCCCAAGGTAACAGATGCAGAGAAGGATCATGTTTCTACCCCCTCCTTCTCAGATAAAGGAGATAACCATCCAAGACAATCACTTCCTGGTTGCCGGAATCACATGATCAAATGTATGATTGGAGGAAGATAAAGAATGAGAAGCAGATAATGAAATATGATCATTGTGGTAGCGATTACACTGGAAGTTTGGCACTGAAACAACACAGTCAGCCTGGAATTTAGTAGGATGTGACCGATCTCGATGGTGGCCCAGTTATTTTAATAATCACTGATCTGCCATATATAGACTAATGAAATAGGAGGGTAAACATGACATTTGTGTATCTAAACACATACTATATAGATCAGTGATTACCACAAGGAGAGATATATTGTAAAGATGTTTGAACAGGACCTAGCCCATAGATAGTAGGCCTTTGTATTAGTTTAAGACTCCAGATTGTCTAGTACTCACAGTCCTCTGTCCTGGTCTGCTGGGGGAACATGTAGTTGGTGAGAACCGTCTTGTGGGTCTCTGGATCCTCCTCCTTCTGCAGAGGGATGAGGGGCTTCGACTGTGGGGGAGGGGAGAGAGAACATAAGTGGTATAATAATACATATATCCCTATGGCTTCAGAAAACTCTCATGAAAATGTCTCTACAAATAATCGTTTATCAAATAAGCAAGGGAGAGAACAGTCATAGGAATCTTTCATCAATAGGTCTACATATTCACTGGTGGAAATCATCCATTTCATTTGGTTTCCAGGTACACTAAGGGCTTTGGACAGTAGCATTAGGAGATGATCAGAGCTCCATTTCCCTGGAGGAGGGCTAGTGTGGAAGGAGGAAATCCCTTCAGGCCTTCCTCCGCCTGGCTGACCTCAATCAGAGACATCCGGGTTGATTATTAAACACTGTAGTGTGTGTGTTTCTGTCTGTGTTGGGCACTCAAACCACAGTAGATAACAATCAATAAGGAGCCCAGCTGGCAGGAGCTAGCCCCCGTTCACATCATTACCACGCACTCCTAATTAAAACCCACTGGGGAAGAACTGGGCCTGTAATCACAAAGTGTGCCGATCTAGGATCAGGTCCGTCCTGTTTGACTAATTATGATCTGAAAGGCACAACTGATCCTAGATCAGCACCCCTACTACTCCAACGCTTTGTGAATATGGGCCCAGGGCTGCAATTACAACATCAACTCTTCTTAAGGGTTGTTCTGAAAAATTGGACTGCTGGACTAACGTGTCCATCCACCTATATTCAATCAAAACATGTCTCTTTGATTTAAGGAGAGCCTCTCTCTCTCTCTCTATGGTCTCTGGTCAAATCCTCTCAGCACAGCGAGTGGTCAGTGGCTGTTAGTTTGGGGCTTTGGAGAAAGGCCCCCTGTGCCATATGGTGTGTGGAATTAGATACCATGGAAGTGTTTTATTGGGTTTAAGCTGTGTTTTGATGGGTTGTACTCTGTCTAATGGGATTAGTCTGTGGCTGGCTGTCGGGAGCTGCGGGTTGCACAACTACACTTGGCCGCTCTCGAACCCCCGAAAAACACCCCAATGCCCCTGCTTTCCACAATGACCACCATTGTGTGTGTGAGGTCAGTAAGGATAACAGTGGGCGAAGCGATCAATGTCTCTCTGTCAGCACTGGCTGATTGTTAGGTATAAAATCATCACAAGAGACTGAATATACCGTAGCATGGTACCTATCTGGAGTTACTGTAGGGGTGCCAAATGTTTCATTACACCGTTTGAGGAGTGGAGAGACAAGAAAGTGCACTGCCGTCCACACGTTTGAGAGCAGCTCAGTGGCCACTCGTGTGTGTGTGTGTGTGTGTGTGTGTGTGTGTGTGTGTGTGTGTGTGTGTGTGCGTGTCAGATACTCAATTACAGCTCTCCCTCCCACTCATACCATTCTGATGACACTCGAGGGAGGCTATTGAAATAAGAGGGTCATAAAACAACAAGCACCTTGACGCTCCATACAAACAATGAGTAAGTTTACATGCAGACTAATAATTCGATATTAAACTGATTATGGCAGTAGGCAGATTATGCTATAGTCATGTAAACACTTTACTCTGCTTATCTTAATCGGCGTTAAGGTCAAAATCGAAGTAAGCATTCGCCGATTAAAACATCTGGTTTTCTGACCATTCTTTCTAATGATTAGGACATGTAAACACGTTAATCGGCGTTCCAGCTGTGTATTTGATCTGTGCATGTGCTAGCACCAGCTGAGCCTCCCTCTTTAGCGCAAATGAAGTGTGTTCGGAAAAACTAAATGTCTGTGTCTTAGAAGTTGTTTTCACATACAAACTTTATATGTTCGAACTCAGAATCAAATACCCTTCCCAATAATAACATGTTCACTGTGGTAGAACGTTTGTTTTGCTTGGTGATTTTCTGCATTTTCAGAGTGCCATCAGGTAGCCTGGTTTCAGATGTGTCCATGTAAACAGAATTATTAGGGAAATTGTTCTTCTTGCAAAGCATGTAAACGTTTTAATCAAACTATTATATTAATCTGACTAGCCACAGTAAATCACATTATTGTGTGCATGTAACCGCTCTCACTGAAGAGGTTTCCCTACCAGTAAAGAAATAAGCCTGTATGAAAAACAGAATGAAGCACTGAAAGCCCCATTGAGGACGTGAAAGCCAAGAGGCTGTGTACACACCTGGTTATCAGACAGCCACATAGCAGTCATCTGGGTAAGCTTGGTGAAGCTGTAGGGAAGGTTCCTCAACCTGGACAGAGAAACACAGAGAAAGTGTTATAGTAAAAGTCATGAAGCACATTAACGACCTGAGAAAGATATGGGACAGATCTCAACTGACAAATAAATGTAATGCGTAGCAAGTACGCAAGTTTACATTTGAGTAATATGTGTAGACAACTGTACTTTTACCAAAAGTCTAGTAAGTGTGAAGAGGCTCAGTCTAGAGCCCTGTTAGTTTTGTTTAGGAACTCAGTCTGGCTTTCAACTTACTGAGCCCCGTTTG
The DNA here is from genome assembly GCF_020615455.1 of Coregonus clupeaformis. Taxonomy (NCBI): domain Eukaryota; kingdom Metazoa; phylum Chordata; class Actinopteri; order Salmoniformes; family Salmonidae; genus Coregonus; species Coregonus clupeaformis. The sequence goes on along the minus strand of NC_059206.1, from coordinate 29,486,982 downwards.
TTTAGTTTCAAACCTAAAGATAGAGTTTGTAGATTGTTTGGGATTTGAACAAGGGTATAGAGGCACAACTAGTTGTCACGATACCAGGATTTTGACTTGAATAGAGTGTAATTTGATACATGACCATGTTTCTGTCTCCATAATGACTTTAACCACACTTTATTTGAGAGATACTGCTGTCCGATATTAAGAATGGCCCAAATCTTTGATTACCATGTCTAACATCTATAGGATAACTTTCTAAAGCGCACAGAGAATCAGATAAGCCTACAGTACATTTTGAACAGGTAGGAAACAGGTGTTGTGTCTCCAAGGCCAAAGTGGAGAGTGAAAAACGAGTGGTCCCAGGGTAATAAACAGGTCTCTTCCTCTCTATAAAAACTGGAGGATGGGAACTAAATTAGAGCAGGCTGCAGGGTTACTGCAGAGTCATGGTAAAATCTATTTAGTGCTGCTGGTAGCGAGTCGAGAGACCACGGCCAGTGTGTCTCTGTCTAGGGCCCTGCCTGGAAAAACACCTGGAAATATCCTCCATCAGGAAGGAATTGGCATTTTGTGAGTGTCTGAAATCAATCCACTTAATCTTCCTGGTCCAAATGTAGGCTTTAATTCCTGTATCATTATGCACCAATGATTAACTTTCAGGGTCTCAGGGAGTGTGTGTGTAAGTGTGTGCATGTGTGTACGTGTGCAAGGTGGGGTAATGCATTCTGATTCTGACATTATTTTCCTCTATTGTTGACACAATATTGCCCGTCTGTGTGCGAGTGTGTTTTTAGTGCCTTATATAATCCACTTTGGTGGCGGACGCAGCAGAGGGATCCAAGCGCTGGTTCCAATAAGCTGGATGGACATGTTTTACAAGGCACCATGTGGCAATGGTAGCGTGGCTTTTCACAACAAAGGGAGCAGCTGGGAAACTGCTGCCATTTTAACTACTGTGTTAAACTAGTCTGTTGACTTCTCGAGCGCTCCAATGAAACGCTCTGAGAACACCAGAAATAATTAATCATATTGACTTGACTGATGTTTATGGCAATAAGCAAGAAATAGAGTTACCATAATGCATCGTTGATTAAAGATTGGATGAGCAGTGTTTCCCCTAGGAATTGTTTTCGGCAGCAGTGGCGCAGTTTTAAAGCAAATTTCCTGCAATTCTAAAAATGTTGCCATGGCTTATGCAGTGATCTTGTGCTATCTATCTGAGTGAATGTTTTATTCTTCCTTACGGTCTAGTTTTTATTTTGGTCGTGGTTAGTTCTAAATGATAAAAATACACTGCTAAAAAAAATTAAGGGAACACTTAAACAACACAATGTAACTCCAAGTCAATCACACTTCTGTGAAATCAAACTGTCCACTTAGGAAGCAACACTGATTGACAATACATTTCACATGCTGTTGTGCAAATGGAATAGACAACAGGTGGAAATTATAGGCAATTAGCAAGACACCCCCAATAAAGGACTGGTTTTCAGGTGGTGACCACAGACCACTTCTCAGTTCCTATGCTTCCTGGCTGATGTTTTCGTCACTTTTGAATGCTGGCAGTGCTTTCATTCTAGTGGTAGCATGAGACGGAGTCTATAACCCACACAAGTGGCTCAGGTAGTGCAGCTCATCCAGGATGGCACATCAATGCGAGCTGTGGCAAGAAGGTTTGCTGTGTCTGTCAGCGTAGTGTCCAGAGCATGGAGGTGCTACCAGGAGACAGGCCAGTACATCAGGAGACGTGGAGGAGGCCATAGGAGGGCAACAACCCAGCAGCAGGACTGCTACCTCCGCCTTTGTGCAAGGAGGAGCAGGAGGAGCACTGCCAGAGCCCTGCAAAATGACCTCCAGCAGGCCACAAATGTGCATGTGTCTGCTAAAACGGTCAGAAACAGACTCCATGAGCGTGGTATGAGGGCCCGATGTCCACAGGTGGGGGTTGTGCTTACAGCCCAACACCGTGCAGGACGTTTGGCATTTGCCAGAGAACACCAAGATTGGCAAATTCGCCACTGGCGCCCTGTGCTCTTTTTTTTTTTCTTTTTTTTTTTTCACAGATGAAAGCAGGTTCACACTGAGCACATGTGACAGACGTGACAGAGTCTGGAGACGCCGTGGAGAACGTTCTGCTGCCTGCAACATCCTCCAGCATGACCGGTTTGGCGTGGGTCAGTCATGGTGTGGGGTGGCATTTCTTTGGGGGGCCGCACAGCCCTCCATGTGCTCGCCAGAGGTAGCCTGACTGCCATTAGGTACCGAGATGAGATCCTCAGACCCCTTGTGAGACCATATGCTGGTGCGGTTGGCCCTGGGTTCCTCCTAATGCAAGACAATGCTAGACCTCATGTGGCTGGAGTGTGTCAGCAGTTCCTGCAAGAGGAAGGCATTGATGCTATGGACTGGCCCGCCCGTTCCCCAGACCTGAATCCAATTGAGCACATCTGGGACATCATGTCTCGCTCCATCCACCAACGCCACGTTGCACCACAGACTGTCCAGGAGTTGGCGGATGCTTTAGTCCAGGTCTGGGAGGAGATCCCTCAGGAGACCATCCGCCACCTCATCAGGAGCATGCCCAGGCGTTGTAGGGAGGTCATACAGGCACGTGGAGGCCACACACACTACTGAGCCTCATTTTGACTTGTTTTAAGGACATTACATCAAAGTTGGATCAGCCTGTAGTGTGGTTTTCCACTTTAATTTTGAGGGTGACTCCAAATCCAGACCTCCATGGGTTGATACATCTGATTTCCATTGATAATTTTTGTGTAATTTTGTTGTCAGCACATTCAACTATGTAAAGAAAAAAGTATTTAATAAGATTATTTCATTCATTCAGATCTAGGATGTGTTATTTTAGTGTTCCCTTTATTTTTTTGAGCAGTGTATATTACTCCATTATCTTTTATACATACTTTATATCAGTGTGGCGGTAACAATTTAGCAGCGACGTCCAGGGCATAAAATGTACTTTTTGGTCCACCAGCCCAAATTATTATTTTTTTGCAAATATTACAGATGAGCATGCTTTTTAATGTTTCTAAAACAATGAAGAAGTAATGTGGTATATTGTTTAATTTCATTTTTTGTGAAGTGAGTCTTTTAACCAAAATATGAAAGATGAGACAAAAAATGTCACCTGCCCCTTTAAGGGTGGGAGGTTACCGTGGTAACATGACTAACGTTTGTGCCTGTGAGACTGACATGCTGACTAGACCGGGCACGCGTGTGTTGATTTTGTCCATCCACACAAGACGCAATCAGGACACGCAGGTTGAAATGCTCGCACTGTGGAGCCCTGACCACACGCCAACGTGGCTGGTGAAATAGACATCTTACCCGCCAATGCCAAAATCTACCTGCATTTGGCTGGTGGCGGGTATTCATTTTAGGCCCTGGGGGCATCCCGCCACTGCTAAATTAATATAGGGGAAACACTATGTGATGTTGTCAAGCTTTGGCTTTGCCAGTGTACCACATATACAGTAGATGTTCAACCACTTGTTTTATTCATAAACATCTACATTTTTGCTATAGTAAATAGTGTGTGCACAAATGTGTGAAGCCTCTTGCAGAGAGAGAGAGAGAATAGCCTCTCCTGCCGTGTATGTGACTCTTCATTCAACTCTGACAAATCTGTTACCTTACGCTGATAGTATTACAGATTAACTTGCAACCTACAGTATATGCCAATGTAGCCATATTTTCAACAATGTCTCTACACATTTGTTACCCTGTGTTATGTGATTCATGTTCCCCTGTATTAACTGGGATAAGGGGTGTAGCAGGGTGGAGATGGGGGTGAGACGGGGCAAAACAGGAGTAAAGGGGGGTGAGACGGGGCAAAACAGGAGTTCAGGGGGGTGAGACGGGGGCAAAAAACATTACAGGGGGGTGAGACGGGGCAAAACAGGAGTACATGGGGGTAAGACGGATGAGTTGCGCTAAACTAACCATAAGACCGTGTGATGAAGACAGCCAAACTTTGTAAATAAAAGAGGCACCATCAAATCTGGTCTCCTGCCTGTCTGGCTGCTCTTCAGATTGCATCAATAATCTGACTGGACCACAGACTGTACTGCAACGGAGCTGAAACTAGGACGAGAGAAAAGCGGAGACTCACTTGTTGTCGCTGAGATTGATGACCTTGAGCTTGGTCATGTCTCCCATCTCCTCAGGTAGAGACTCCAGCTTGTTGGAGTGCAGGAACAGCACGGTGGCATTCTTCCAGCTGCCCATCTGGGTGATGTGGGGAGGAGAGAGAGAGAGAGCGAGAGCAGGGGACATCAGCACACAGCTGGGGCACGCATTCATGTTCTATAAATAAGCACACATTAGCACAGTGTGCACACAATAACACCAACACCCACCGACACACACAGTGTTTGACCCCCATGCTCACCTCTGGGGGCAGCTGTGTGAGGAAGTTGTGGTCAGCGGCGAAGGTGCGTATGCTGACACACTGTCCGATGGAGGAGGGCAGAGCCTCGATCTCGTTAAAACTACAGTCCAGCTCATCCAGGGCTGCCAGCCTACAGAGAAAGAAGAGGAGGAGGAAGAAACAGGGGGAAAGGAGGAGGGCTTTTCATTTAGGCCAACTAAACAGAGTTTATGTGTCATTGATTCCAGAGGCATTTTTTCGCAAGGGCGAGAGAGTTTTATACCACAGTGGGGAAAGAGGGAAGTCCTAAAAAGGTATTTTTCCTGCTCGAACTAGCCAACATTCCTTGGAATCTTCTGACTAACTGTCAGGTGCCATAACTATCTAGGACTGCACTATACATATGACCCTCTATGAAGAAAAAAAAAGGAGAGAAAAAAAGAGTGAAAGATTATTCTGTGACTTGAAGACTTGCTGGAGAATAGAGGTTACTCTATATCCAAGACTCTTCCAAATCTGGTTCTCATTATTCTGTTTGGAGTTTGGCTCAGGAAAAAGCAAGCTAGCATTCTCTGAATATATCTGGGGTTGTTATTCCAGCATTCATTTAAAAATACATACTGTGCATAAATGACCTGAATTTAAGATAGAGTTGAGCCAGAGTTTTCCCTCCTGGAATCCAATGGGAGCTCTGGTGTTAAAATAAGGACAGGCACAATGATACATGATATCCTCTTAGATGGAGCAACAACAAACAAGATCAGGGCCATATTGGTATCTCAGAGAAGGAGTGCTGATCTAGGATCAGTTTAGCCTTTTAGATCATAATGAATATGACTATATGGACAGGGGGATCTGATCCTAGATCGGCACGCCTACTCTGAGATGCTTTGTGAATTCGGGCTCAGGCCTATATTCACGTTTTTAAAAATCAAATATTAATTGAAGTGGCTGGCCAAGGTCAGTTAGAATAGGTTTTATCAACTGCAGACAGGGCTCTAAAGTGCGACCATTTTGGTCGCATATGCTACTAAATATTTTTCTGTGCGAACTTACATTTTATTTTGGGAGCAACGTGCTCCTAGAAAGATAATCACCCAGATAATAATTGTTGTAATGATTAGGCTTCGTACCGTTGTTTTTACGTGCCCTAAAGATAAAAGTGAGCGCAGATTTGTTACCGTCATGGTTGCACCATTACTACATCGAAAACAGATTGTTTCTTGCACAAAACAGATAAAAAGATACACTATATATACACACAAAAGTATGTGGACACCACTTCAAATTAGTGGATTCTGCTATTTCAGCCACACCTGTTGCTGACAGGTGTATAAAATTGAGCACACAGCCATGCAATCTCCATAGACAAACATTGGCAGTAGAATGGCCTTACTGAAGAGCTCAGTGACTTTCAACGTGGCACCGTCATAGGACTTTTTGCTTTCCAATAAATCAGTTTGTCAAATTTCTGCCCTTCTAGAGCTGCCCCGGTCAACTGTAAGTGCTGTTATTGTGAAGTGGAAACGTTTAGAAGCAACTGTCCTCATTGTAACACTCACTACCAAGTTGTCTCTGGAAGCAACGTCAGCACAAGAAAAGTTTGTTGGGAGCTTCATGAAATAGGTTTCCATGGCCGAGCAGCCACACACAAGCCTAAGATCACCATGCGCAATGCCAAGCGTCGGCTGGAGTGACGTAAAGCTCGTCGCCATTGGACTATGGAGCAGTGGAAACGCGTTCTCTGGAGTGATGAATCACGCTTCACCATCTGGCAGTCTGACGGACGAATCTGGGTTTGGCGGATGCCAGGAGAACGCTACCTGCCCGAATACATAGTGCCAACTGTAAAGTTTGGTGGAGGAGTAATAATGGTCTGGGACTGTTTTTCATGGTTCAGGCTCCTTAGTTCCAGTGAAGGGAAATCTTAACGCTACAGCATATAATGACACTCTAGACAATTCTGTGCTTCCAATTTTGTGGCATCAGTTTGGGGAAGGCCCTTTCCTGTTTCAGCATGACAATGCCCCCGTGCACAAAGCCAGGTCCATACAGAAATGGTTTGTCAAGATCGGTGTGGAAGAACTTGAATGGCCTGCACAGAGCCCTGACCTCAACCCCATTGAACACCTTTTGGGATGAATTGGAATGCCGACTGCGAGCCAGGCCTAATCGCCCAACATCAGCGCCCGACCTCACTAATGCTCTTGGGGCTGAATGGAAGCAAGTCCCCGCAGCAATGTTCCAACATCTAGTGGAAAGCCTTCCCAGAAGAGTGGAGGCTGGTATAGCAGCAAAGGGGGGACCAACTCCATATTAATGTTCATAATTTTGGAATGAGATGTTCAAGGAGCAGGTGTACCGCGGGTAGACTGTTACCGATCTCGGCTCTATAGCAACTGAGTAAAGAGAGGAATCTGATTCCGCTTCTCAGAAGTCAAGACTAGGGACAAACAAGAGCGTAGGAAACCGACGATGATACAGATCAAAATATAAAGCAAATGTAATGAAATGTAAGATTAAATACATTGAATTAGTATGCTTTACAATCCTGGTCTGGGATTAAACCACGGTTCTCCTTGCAATCACATTCATAATCCCGCCCAGAAGCTTTTCCTAATCTGGGACTAGGAAATATAAGATAAAATACGGGTAATTGGCAATGTTGGGAAACAAAAATAACTCAAATGGACCAGAAGAAAAAAATATAAAAATTTGAACTCTAAAACATAGATAAACCATAAACCAAGTTGCCATTTTAAAACAGTTAATCTTGAAATACTAGTTGGCTACCACACAGAATATGTTGGTGGATTAAAATCAATTTGTCTCTCCATATGAATGATAACGTCTATAGTGAGAGGTCAGAGGTCAAGTGTTAACCCCCGCCTGTATTGATTGTGATACCAGGGGCGTATTCATTACGCCAATTCTGTTGCAAAACGTTTCTTAAACAGAAGCAAACGGAATGGGGAGGGACCTACCCGGCTTTGTCCTATAAAAACTTGTTTTAGTTGCAAAACTGTTTGGCTAATGATTACACACCTGGCAGCAGCAGTCGTCAACCACCAACAGCTGGCCTCCTCACCTGTCATAAATCGATGAGTGTTGGCTAAGCAGAATTAAACAGGGGCTTTAATCTGTCAATACGGTATTCGGAGGTTCCTTAGGTCAGGATTACCATTGTCCCCATCCACAATGGAGGAGCCAGGCTTAGATCACTCACCTATATAAAATCGGGACTAACGCCTCAATCACGAACATCAATCGTCTCATATCTGGCACGTGTGTAGAAACAGGGCGATGGGACAGGGGACTTAGGTCAATTAATCAAACCTAACCCTACATTGGTGAACTGTACTGCAGCGTACTGTGATATGTTTGAATGAGGATCAATGCAAACCTATCAGGGTGGATTTAGTTGTTTTAGACCTATGGCTTTAATAGTACTCACCCTCCGACGGAGTCTGGCAGATACATGAGCTGGTTCTCATCCACTTTCAGGGCGGTTAGTTTCTTCAGGGAGCCTGAGAGGGAAGGAACAGAGAGAAAGAGGGGAGTGGGAAAGAGAGAGAAGACAGCGAGAGGGGTGTTCGAGAGAGAGACGGAAGGAAGGAGTGTGAGAGAATAAGAGAGAGGTAGGAAGACAGAGAGAGAAAGATAAATAGTACATTAGGCTACAGCACACAGATTTTGATTCTGATTCTCAGCTGCATCACCAAAAGAGTAGTATCCATTAAAGTTATGCAACAGATTAATTCATACCACCATCAATACTGTCGATTGGGGCCTAATAAATTGCAGACTGAATCCAGCTGTATGCTTAGCTTTATCTTATTTGATGGGAAAGCAGAGTATGACCTGTATCTCTTTTTTTCAGAGTGACACCTCCAACATATCATACCAAAAGGCAGTGCTTACACTGCAGTAATTTAGCTGTGCCATGACAAAATCATTGCGCCACGCAAATAAAATATGGAACATGAAAAAAGAGTTATGCTGCAGTGCACTTTGAAGATGCTGGAACAGTCCACATTCACTTTTCCTCTGAAAACAAAACGAGTAATAAATAGAAAAGTCTGACAACACCATAGTAGAATTTCCAATTACCTAGTCGGCTTGTTGTGTGTTCTATGCGAGAGTAATATTCTATTTGAAGTGCATTCAAGTTGCGAGTGCCATAGGGAGGGAATTACCAGAATCGAATACAGGGGTACTCAACTCTTACCCTACGAGGTCCGGAGCCTACTGGTTTCTGTTCTACCTGATAATTAATTGCACACACCTGGTGTTCCAGGTCTAAATCAGTCCCTGATTAGAGGGGAACAATGAAAAAATGCAGTGGAACTGGCTTCGAGGTCCAGAGTTGAGTATCAGGGGAATGGGTGGTCTTCTGTAGCTCAATTGGTAGAGCATGGCGCTTGTAACGCCAGGGTAGTGGGTTCGATCCCCGGGACCAGCCATACGTAAAAATGTATGCACACATGACTGTAAGTCGCTTTGGATAAAAGCGTCTGCTAAATGGCATATTATTATTATTATATTATTAATATAGGCTGCAAAAATATGATACATTTATTTAGTAGACTAATCAAATTTACCAGCCACACCGGTTTACACTTTATATGGCCTGCGTATGGTCTAATGAACGAAAGCCTGAATGAATGTAATAATGAACTGATAATGAACTGAATTATCAAAAACAAACAGGCCTAACTGCTTGCACTCTACCACGTTGTTGTCCTTCCAAACTGGGGATTTCACTCGTGCAGCACTTGATTCCACGATGGTGTTGTAGCCTATTCCCTTATCATAACCTTTCTTTTTATTTCTCCGGTTAGGCCCACATTAGCCATTTTCGTGTGAGCTAGGCTATCCAGGGAAAGTAAAACTTGGCAACAAGTCATATTCTCACATGGGAAGAGCTCTACGTGTGGACAAATTATAACGTTTTAGCACCACACAAATAAGGGACAGTTCACGGCTCCACACACTCTCAATACGTTGGTGGCTGGTATAGCTCAGTTGGTAGAGCATGGCTCTTGCAACGCCAGGGTTGTGGGTTCGATTCCCACGGGGGACCAGTATGAAAAAATTTATGCACTCACTAACTGTAAGTCGCTCTGGATAAGAGCGTCTGCTAAATGTGTAAAATGGTAGCCTTATGTCTGCCTCGCCACTCACAGAATGGAATTCAACAACACAATGTAACACAACAAGCTCCTGGGTTTTTTTTTTAAGTGGAGGAGAGATTGACTTCATCAATACTTGTTTTTGTAAGAAGTGTTGACAGGCTGAATGCACCGAGGTGTCTGTTTATTCTCCTAGTACACAGCTCAGACACCCATGCATACCCCACATGACATTCCACCAAAGGTCTCTTCACAATCCCTTAGTCAAAAACAGACAATGGGAGGTGCACAGTACTACATAGAGCCATGGTTACATGGAATCTATTCCACATCAGAGAACTGATGCAAGCAGTAGAATCAGATTTAGAAAACAGATAAAAATACACCTTATGGAACAGCGGGGACTGTTAAAAGAGACACACACAGGCACAGACACACATACACATGATAAGACCTGCACTCTACACACACATACAGTGGGGGAAAAAAGTATTTAGTCAGCCACCAATTGTGCATGTCCTCCCACTTAAAAAGATGAGAGAGGCCTGTAATTTTCATCATAGGTACACGTCAACTATGACAGACAAAATGAGAAAAAAAATCCAGAAAATCACATTGTAGGATTTTTAATGAATTTATTAGCAAATTATGGTGGAAATAAGTATTTGGTCACCTACAAACAAGCAAGATTTCTGGCTCTCACAGACCTGTAACTTCTTCTTTAAGAGGCTCCTCTGTCCTCCACTCGTTACCTGTATTAATGGCATTAGCATCAAATAGCCCCCGCGATATGCAACTTTTCAGGGAAGTTAGGAACCAATATACACAAGCAGTCAGGAAAGCAAAGGCTAACTTTTTCAAACAGAAATTTGCATCCTGTAGCACTAACTCCAAAAAGTTTTGGGACACTGTAAAGTCCATGGAGAATAAGAGCACTTCCTCCCAGCTGCCCACTGCACTGAGGCTAGGAAACACTATCACCACCGATAAATCTACAATAATCGAGAATTTCAACAAGCATTTTGCTACAGCTGGCCATGCTTTCCATCTGGCTACCACTAACCCGGCCACCAACTCTGCACCCTCTGCTGCAACTTGCCCATGCCCCCCGCTTCTCCTTCACACAAATTCAGACAGTTGATGTTTTGAAAGCGCTGCAAAATCTGGACCCCTACAAATCAGCTGGGCTAGACAATCTGGACCCTTTCTTCCTAAAACTAGCCGCCAAATTGTCGCAACCCCTATTACTAGTCTGTTCAACCTCTCTTTCATAACGTCTGAGATCCCCAGAGATTGGAAAGCTGCCGCGGTCATCCCCCTCTTCAAAGGGGGTGACACTCTAGATCCAAACTGCTACAGACCTATATCCATCCTGCCCTGCCTTTCGAAAGTATTCGAAAGCCAAGTTAACAAACAGATCATCGACCATTTCGAATACCACCGTACCTTCTCCGCTATGCAATCCGGTTTCCGAGCTGGTCACGGGTGCACTTCAGCCACGCTCAAGGTCCTAAACGATATTATAACCGCGATTGATAATAGACAGTACTGTGCAGCCGTCTTCATCGACCTGGCCAAGGCTTTCGACTCTGTCAACCACCGCATTCTTATTGGCAGACTAAATAGCCTTGGTTTCTCAAATGACTGCCTCGCCTGGTTCACCAACTACTTCTCAGATAGAGTTCAGTGTGTCAAATCGGAGGGCCTGTTGTCTGGACCTATGGCAGTCTCTATGGGGGTGCCACAGGGTTCAATTCTTGGGCCGACACTTTTCTCCGTGTATATCAATGATGTCGCTCTTGCTGCTGGTGACTCTCAGATCCACCTCTACGCAGACGACACCATTTTGTATACATCTGGCCCTTCATTGGACACTGTGTTAACAAACCTCCAAACGAGCTTCAATGCCATACAACAATCCTTCAGTAGCCTTCAACTGCTCTTAAACACTAGTAAAACTAAATGCATGCTTTTCAATCGAACGCTGCTAGCACCCGCCCACCCGACTAGAATCACCACTCTCGACGGGTCTGACCTAGAGTATGTGGACAACTACAAATATCTAGGTGTCTGGTTAGACTGTAAACTCAACTTCCAGACTCACATAAAGAATCTCCAATCCAAAGTTAAATCTAGAATCGGCTTCCTATTTCGCAACAAAGCCTCCTTCACTCATGCTGCCAAACATGCCCTCGTAAAACTGACTATCCTACCGATCCTTGACTTCGGCGATGTCATTTACAAAATAGCCTCCAACACTCTACTCAGCAAATTGGATGTAGTCTATCACAGTGCCATCCGTTTTGTCTCCAAAGCCCCATACACTACCCACCACTGTGACCTGTACGCTCTTGTTGGCTGGTCCTCACTACATGTTCGTCGTCAAACCCACTGGCTCCAGGCCATCTATAAATCACTGCTAGGCAAATCCCCGCCCTATCTTAGCTCATTGGTCACCATAGCAGCACCCACCCGTAGTCTGCGCTCCAGCAGGTATATCTCACTGGTCATTCCCAAAGCCAACACCTCCTTTGGCCGCCATTCCTTCCAGTTCTCTGCTGCCAATGACTGGAACGAATTGCAAAAATCTCTGAAGCTGGAGACTCTTATCTCCCCCAATAACTTTAAGCATCAGTTGTCAGAGCACCTTACCGATCACTGCACCTGTACACAGCCCATCTGAAATTAGCCCACCCAACTACCTCATCCCTATATTGTTATTTAATTTGCTCTTTTGCACCCCAGTATCTCTATTTGCACATAATCTCTTGCACATCTAGCATTCCAGTGTTAATACTATTGTAATTATTCTGCACTATAGCCCATTTATTGCCTTACCTCCATAACTTGCTACATTTGCACACACTGTATATATATTTTCTGTTGTATTTTCTGACTTTATGTTTTTTTCTTTACCCCATATGTAACTCTGTGTTGTTTTTATTGCACTACTTTGCTTTATCTTGGCCAGGTCGCAGTTGTAAATGAGAACCTGTTCTCAACTGGCTTACCTGGTTAAATAAAGGTGAAATAAAAAAATAAAATAAAATAAAATAAAAAAAAACCTGTTTGAACTTGTTATCAGTATAAAAGACACCTGTCCACAACCTCAAACAGTCACACTCCAAACTCCACTATGGCCAAGACCAAAGAGCTGTCAAAGGACACCAGAAACAAAATTGTAGACCTGCACCAGGCTGGGAAGACTGAATCGGCAATAGGTAAGCAGCTTGGTTTGAAGAAATCAACTGTGGGAGCAATTATTAGGAAATGGAAGACATACAAGACCACTGATAATCTCCCTCGATCTGGGGCTCCATGCAAGATCTCACCCCGTGGGGTCAAAATGATCACAAGAACGGTGAGCAAAAATCCCAGAACCACACGGGGGGACCTAGTGAATGACCTGCAGAGAGCTGGGACCAAAGTAACAAAGCCTACCATCAGTAACACACTACGCCGCCAGGGACTCAAATCCTGCAGTGCCAGACATGTCCCCCTGCTTAAGCCAGTACATGTCCAGGCCCGTCTGAAGTTTGCTAGAGTGCATTTGGATGATATGGTCAGATGATATGGTCAGATGAAACCAAAATAGAACTTTTTGGTAAAAACTCAACTCGTCGTGTTTGGAGGACAAAGAATGCTGAGTTGCATCCAAAGAACACCATACCTACTGTGAAGCATGGGGGTGGAAACATCATGCTTTGGGGCTGTTTTTCTGCAAAGGGACCAGGACGACTGATCCGTGTAAAGGAAAGAATGAATGGGGCCATGTATCGTGAGATTTTGAGTGAAAACCTCCTGCATTGAAGATGAAACGTGGCTGGGTCTTTCAGCATGACAATGATCCCAAATACACCGCCCGGGCAACGAAGGAGTGGCTTCGTAAGAAGCATTTCAAGGTCCTGGAGTGGCCTAGCCAGTCTCCAGATCTCAACCCCATAGAAAATCTTTGGAGGGAGTTGAAAGTCCGTGTTGCCCAGCGACAGCCCCAAAACATCACTGCTCTAGAGGAGATCTGCATGGAGGAATGGGCCAAAATACCAGCAACAGTGTGTGAAAACCTTGTGAAGACTTTGTGAAAACGTTTGACCTGTGTCATTGCCAACAAAGGGTATATAACAAAGTATTGAGAAACTTTTGTTATTGACCAAATACTTATTTTCCACCATAATTTGCAAATAAATTCATTAAAAATCCTACAATGTGATTTTCTGGATTTTTTTCTTCTCAATTTGTCTGTCATAGTTGACGTGTACCTATGATTAAATTACAGGCCTCTCATCTTTTTAAGTGGGAGAACTTGCACAATCGGTGGCTGACTAAATACTTTTTTTCCCCACTGTACACATGGGTGTTGTATTGTATATGGGTGTATTAAATATGTGATAATTGAGTAGTGGCCTGAGGGAACACACTAAATGTATTGGGTAAAGTGTTATGAAATGTCATGTAATATATTAAACTGTATATAACTGCCTTAATGTTGCTGAACCCCAGGAAGGCAGCAGCTAATGGGGATCCTTAATAAATACAAATACATATTAGCCCAATAGGGTAAATGCAGATAAGCAACTCCATGCTTCATCCTATTTATTTATAGCCACAATGCTGCATCAGTTGGGCTACAGGTGATAATGCATATTGCTAATAGCATACCTGATCATATGGACCATGCATAGGCTATATGCATGGTCCAATATGTAAGGGATAATCAACGAGGAGCTATGCGTTCTCTGGAAAATGATGAACGACATGTAAGGTGTGTTCCACGATGTGCTAGCGGAGTGGAACTAGCCTTCCTCGGCGTTGCATTATTTTCCAGAGAATGCATAGAGCACGGAGTTGATTATCCCTTTTATGTAATGGCTATAATTTAACACATCTACTGCTAGAAATGTGCTCATTAGCCACTGAAGTAGCTAGCAAGTTTACTAGATAGCTACAGTAGTTGCCTTGGCAACAAAACAGACTTGCTAGTTTAGCTAATAAGCTTGCTATTATAAAAATCTAATTCAGAAATGCCAATGTTTTCAATTCGACTTCTGCTTTCAAAAGCAGCTCAAACTTGTAAGAATGAACTATCGCCATTGAATTCTACTGTGAAAATATACTGTGCGTTATAGGGAAATAATGCACGCTCTAGAATGCACTTCAAGCCAATCAGAATTCAACAGTGCCATGGTATAAGTGAAAATAATTTAAACAAATAATTTAACTAAAATGTTATTTGGCTAATTTCTGTAGGTGGAAACTACATTTTAGATGGTGTCAGCAAAATTGTATTTTAATTACTTCTGAAGTAGAATGTCCCCCCACTGCTACACATTTTTCCAGAGGAAATACTGCCAAGAGGGCTGCCGTGAACACATACAATGCATTCGGAAAGTATTCAGACCCCTTTACTTTTTCCACATTTTGTTACGTTACAGCCTTATTCTAAAAAGGATTCAAGTAATTTGTTCCTTATCAATCTACACACAATACCCCATAATGACAAAGTGAAAACAGGTTTTTATAAAGTTTTGCAAATGTAGAAATAAACAAAATAAATATTTACATAAGTATTCAGACCCTTTGCTATGAGACTTGAAATTGAGTTCAGGTGCATCCTGTTTCCATTGATCATCCTTAAGATGTTTCTACAACTTGATTGGAGTCCACCTGTGGTAAATTCAATTGAATGGACATGATTTGGAAAGGCACACACCTGTCTATATAAGGTCCCACAGTTGACAGTGCATGTCAGAGAAAAAACCAAGCCATGAGGTCGAATGAATTGTCCGTAGAGCTCTGAGACAGGATCGTGTCGAGGCACAGATTTGGGGAAGGATACCAAAAAATGTCTGCAGCATTGAAGCTCCCCTTGAACACAGTGGCCTCCATCATTCTTAAATGGAAGAAGTTGGGAACCACCAAGACTCTTCCTAGAGCTGGCCACCCAGCCAAATTTTGCAATCGGGGGAGAAGGGCCTTGGTCAGGGAGGTGACCAAGAACCCGATGGTCACCTTGACAGAGCTCCAGAGTCCCTCTGTGGAGATGGGAGAACCTTCCAGAAGAACAACTATCTCTGCAGCACTCCACAAATCAGGCCTTTATGGTAGAGTGGCCAGACGGAAGCCACTCCTCAGTAAAAGGTACATGACAGCCCGCTTGGAGTTTCCAAAAGGCACCTAAAGACTCTGACCATGAGAAACAAGATTCGCTAGTCTGATTAAACCAAGAATGAACTCTTTGGCCTGAATGCCAAGCGTCACGTCTGGAGGAAACCTGGCACCATCCCTACGGTGAAGCATGGTGGTGGTAGCATCATGCTGTGGGGATGTTTTTCAGCTGCAAGGACAGGGAGACTAGTCAGGATCAAGGGAAAGATGAAAGGCACAAAGGACAGAGAGATCCTTGATGAAAACCTGCTCCAGAGCGCTCAGGACCTCAGACTGGGGGCGAAGGTTCACCTTCCAACAGGAAAACGACCCTAAGCACATAGCCAACACAACGCAGGAGTGGCCCATCCAGAGACCGGACTTGAACCCGATCGAACATCATTCGAGAGACCTAAAAATAATTGTGCAGCGATGCTCCCCATCCAACCTGACAGAGCTTGAGAGGATCTGCAGAGAAGAATGGGAGAAACTCCTCAAATACAGGTGTGCCAAACTTGTAGCGTCATACCCAAGAAGACTTGAGGCTGTAATCGCTGCCAAGGGTGTTTCAACAAAGTACTGAGTAAAGGGTCTGAATACTTATACTACCGGTCAAAAGTTTGGACACACCTACTCATTCAAGGGTTTTTCTTTATTTTTACTATTTTTTACATTGTAGAATAATAGTGGACATCAAAACTATGAAATAACACATATGGAATCATGTATTAACCAAAAAAGTGTTAAACAAAATATATTTTATATTTGAGATTCTTCAAATAGCCACCCTTTGCCTTGATGGACAGCTTTGCACACTCTTGGCATTCTCTCAACCAGCTTCATGAGGTAGTCACCTGGAATGCATTTCAATTAACAGGTGTGCCTTCTTAAAAGTTAATTTGTGGAATTTCAGTTGTGTTGTGACAAGGTAGGGGGGTATACAGAAGATAGCCCTATTTGGTAAAAGACCAAGTCCATATTATGGCAAGAACAGCTCAAATAAGCAAAGAGAAACGAAAGTCCATCATTACTTTAAGACAACTTTGAAAGTGCAGTCGCAAAAACCATCAAGCGCTATGATGAAACTGGCTCACATGAGGACTGCCACAGGAATGGAAGACCCAAAGTTACCTCTGCTGCAGAGGATAAGTTCATTAGAGTTACCAGCCTCAGACATTGCAGCCCAAATAAAAGCTTCACAGAGTTCAAGTAACAGACACATCTCAACATCAACTGTTCAGAGGGGACTGTGTGAATCAGGCCTTCATGGTCGATTTGCTGCAAATACACCACTACTAAAGGACACCAATAAGAAGAAGAGACCTGCTTGGACCAAGAAACACGAGCAATGGACATTAGACCGGTGGAAATGTGTCCTCTGGTCTGGAGTCCAAATTTTAGATTTTTGGTTCCAACTGCTGTGTCTTTGTGAGATGCGGTGTGGGTGAACGGATGATCTCCGCATGTGTATTTCCCACTATAAAGCATGGAGGAGGAGGTGTTATGGTGTGGGGGTGCTTTGCTGGTGACACTGTCTGTTATTTATTTAGAATTCAAGGCACACTTAACCAGCATGGCTACCACAGCATTCTGCAGCGAAACGCCATCCCATCAGGTTTGGGCTTAGTGGGACTATCATTTGTTTTTCAACAGGACAATGACCCAACACACCTCCAGGCTGTGTAAGGGCTATTTTACCAAGAAGGAGAGTGATAGAGTGCTGCATCAGATGACCTGGCCTCCACAATCCCCCGACCTCAACCCAATTTAGATGGTTTGGGATGAGTCGGACGGCAGAGTGAAGGAAAAGCAGCCAACAAGTGCTAAGCATATGTGGGAACTCCTTCAAGACTGTTGGAAAAGCATTCCAGGTGAAGCTGGTTGAGAGAATACCAAGAGTGTGCAACGCTGTCATCAAGGCAAAGGGTGGCTATTTTGATTTGTTTAACACATTTTTGGTTACTACATGATTCCATATGTGTTATTTCATGGTTTTGATGTCTTCACTATTTTCTACAATGTAGAAAATAGTAACAATAAAGAAAAACCCTTGAATGAGTAGGTGTTCTAAAACTTTTGACTGGTACTGTAATTAATTTGCAAAAATGTCTAAAAACCTGTTTTGCTTTGTCATTATGGGTTATTTTGTGTAGATTGATGAGGGAAAAAAACAATTTATTCCGTTTTAGAATAAGGTTGTAACGTAACAAAATTTGTCAAGGGGTCTGAATACTTTTTGAAATGCTATCAGATATTCATACCATATCACCATATAAATGTGAATACAAAATGGAAGATGAAACAGAAAACAGCTTTGGGGAATAATCAATTTTCTGGAAGTCCACTTCTTCTATATGCACCCAATTCGCATACCGCCCCAACAGATTAACAGATGACGCAATCTTTATTGTAATCCACACAGCTCTCACCCACCTGGACAAAAGGAATGCCTATGTAAGAATGCTGTTTTCTCAGAAAATATTAAACTGTCAAGAGGAGTAAAACAAGGTTGTCCACTATCGGCATATCTATTTATTATGGCCATCGAAATGTTCGCTATTAACATCTGATCCAACAATAACATCAAGGGGCTAGAAATCCAGGGCTGAAATTAAAATTGAATTATGATAAGTGTATACTATATTACATATTGGATCATTAAAAAATACAACTTTTACATTACTGTGTAGTTTACCAATAAAATGGTCTGACGGTGAAGTGGACATACTAGGTATTCGAAAGAAAGAAATGATCTCCCTACAATAGATTTTAATAGAAAGTTAGCAAAAATAGATAAAATCTTGCTACCATGGAAAGGAAAATACCTATTTGTGGAAAAGTCACCCTGATTAACTCTTTAGTCATATCCCAGTTTACCTATATGCTTATGGCCCTGCCTACACCTAATTACTTTTTTTATTTTTTTATTATATGAGCAAAAAAGATTCCATTTTATTTGTAATGGCAAGCCAGACAAAATTAAACGGGCCTATTTATATAATGAATATGAACTCGGAGGGCAGAAATGATTAAATATTAAAGCATTAGACCTCTCACTAAAGGCTTCAGTCATACAAAAACTATACTTAAATCCAAACTGTTTTTTCTAGCAGATTAGTAAGAATGGCTCACCCTGTGTTCAAGAATGGCCTTTTTCCCTTTATTCAGATTACAACCTCTCATCTTCGGTTATTTGAAAATGAAATAATCTCTAAAATATCGCTATTTTTAAAACAAGCCATAGAAAGTTGGTTGCTATTTCAGTTTAATCCACCAGAAAAGACAGAACAAATATTTATCTCAAATATATCAATTGATAAAAAAAAATATATATATTTTGGGTATAATCTATTATATTATATCATAAATAGGACTGGTAGAGTTATGTCACATGCAGCTAACAAAAATATATGGAAATGTCTGCTCTATTCAAAATTATAACTAACTAATTGCAGCATTACCGCAAAAATGGAAGAGGCAAGTGGAAGGGGGAGAAGGTAAAGAACTTGTCTGTCAGCCCTATATTAAAGACCAAAATTGGTTAAAGAAAATTGTGATAAATATAAAAGTATACCAGTTTCATTTAAGGACCAAAAAATGGACAGCTGTGGCATAGATGTTGCAAAATAGTTGTGAAGACATTTTTGATGTACCGATTCCATTTAAATTATTATATACAATTCTTGCCACCAATAGAATGTTATATATATGGGGGATAAAACCATCCCAGCTCTGCAGATTTTGCTGTGAAGAGACAGAATCATTAAATCACTTGTTTGGTACTGCCCATATGTAGCTTGTTTTTGGTCGCAGGTTCAGGAATGGCTGAAGAATTACAACATTTACCTGGAGCTAACTCTGCAAATAGTACTGCTGGGTGATTTGAAAAGTCATAGTCAATCGATCAATAATATAATACTCTTAGCAAAACATTGTATCTTTAATTTACAGTCTGTAGAAACTATGAGACTAGAAAGGTTCAGGACTTTAGTGAAACATCACAGCACAGTTGAAAATGGCTAATAAAAAATGGTGTTCAGAGATAGATGGAAGGGGTTGAGGGGAGCTGAAAGGTGGGACTAAAATAAAAATAACAACAAAAACAAGATAACTAATGTAAAATATACTGTGTCCGTAAAATGTATATAGTATGTATAAGCTGGAAGTAGAAGCCTAAGTATTGTTGTCCATTAGTTTACTCCAATTAGGGGAGGGATGATAGGGTTAGGGGAAAATAATATATTAAAAATATATATTTACCAAAAAATATATGGGGGATTGGAAATGATGCAGACAATTACATTGATAGAAGCCACAATCTATCTGCAATATTGAAACTGACCCCCCCTCAAAAAAATTAATAAAATAATAATAATAATGCAGTTCATTGACTACAGCTCAGCAATCAACACCATAGTCCCCTTCAAGCTAAGGACCCTGGGATAGAACCTATCCCTCTGCAACTGGATCCTGGACTTCCTGACGGGCCGCCCCCAGGCGGTGCGGGTAGGCAACAACACATCTGCCACGCTGACCCTCAACACGGGGGCCCTCAGGGGTGTTTAGTCCCACCCTGTACTTCCTGTGTACCCACAACTGTGTGGCCACGCACAACTCCAACACCATCATCGAGTTTGCTGACGACACAACGGTGTTAGGACTGATCACCGACGACAATGAGGCAGCCTATAGGGAGGAGGTCAGAGACCTAGAAATGTGGTGCCAGGACAACAACCTCTTCCTCAACGTCTGCAAGACAAAGGAGCTGATCGTTGTCAACAGGAAACAGAGGGGCGAGCACGCCCCCATCCACATTGATGGGGCTGTAGTGGAGCGGGTACAGTTCCTCAGTGTCTACATCACTAAGGAATTAACATGGTCCACACACCCACATAGTTGTGAAGAGGGCACGCCAGTGCCTCCTCCCCTTCAGGAGGCTGAAAAGATTTGGAATGGCCCCTCAGATCCTCAAAATGTTCTACAGCTGGCACATTGAGAGCATCTTGACTGGCTGCATCACCGCTTGGTATAGTAACTGCAAGGCATCCGACCGCAAGGCACTACAGATGCTGGTGAGTACGGCCCAGTACATCACTGGGGCCAAGCTCCCTGCCATCCAGGACCTCTATACCAGGTGGTGTCAAAGGAAGGCCCAACATTTTTTTCAAAGACCCCAGCCACCCAAGCCATAGACTGTTCTCTTTTCTACCGCACAGCAAGCGGTACCAGTGCACCAAGTCTGGAACCAACAGGCTCCTGAACAGCTTCTACCCCAAGCCATAAGACTGCTAAACAAGACTGCTAAATAGCTAACCAAATGGATACTCAGACTACCTTTTTTGCACTAACTCTCTTGCACTGACTCTATGCGCTCACCCTTACACTGACACCCCAACACACACATACACTACATATGCCCACACACACATAACATGCGCACACATGCATACTGACGCCACACACACACACACTACCTCAATTACCTCGTACCCCTGCACATCGACACGGTACCGTTGCTCCCTGTACATAGTCATGTTCTTTTTTACTCATTGTTATTTGTTATTCACTGTGCATTTATTCCTTGTGTCACTATTTCTATTTTTTATTTTATTTTTATCTTTAACTCTGCATTGTTGGAAAAGGACACGTAAGTAAGCATTTCACTGTTAGTCTACACCATGTGACAAATGTTATTTGAGTCATTCATTCCAGAAGGAAATCCTAATACAGCCAATATTTCTCTTCACCTCAAAATAACAACCGAGCTGTTCATTAGACACACAATGGCTGGCACGGCATATGCACTGGCCCTATGTCTGGTCACTGGGCTACGTCAAACAGCCTTTATCATGTTGTAAAGAGATGGGCACTTTGTGTTTGTGTGTGTGTTTGTGTCTGTCTGTGTGGGTATGTGTGTCTGTATTTGTGCCAGTCTGTGTGTCTGCATTTGTGCCAGTCTGTATGTGTGTGTGCGTGTGTATGCAGCCGCTCACCTATAGATCCGGGCAGCTGTGTGAGTGCATTATTAGAGAGCAGTAGGTCCTGCAGGCTCTCACAGCCACAAATCTGCTCGTCCACTATCTCCAGGTTGTTCTTGGACACATCCAGGTAGGACAGCTGCTTCAGAGTGCCCAGCATCTGGAGATCACACACAGGTATGAATACAAACACACAGGGGTACATACACGCACACACGCACACGCACACACACACACACACATGTGCGCACATACACACACACACACACACACACACACACACAGAATCCTTTATTAAATTACGTTCCATTGAGATAGTAACGTCTTTTGTGTCTTTTTCCTTTCTAGATATTGTTTACTGTTTTTGACAAATCTCTCAAAGGTTCCCTTGAAAGTACAAATGGGGTTAGATTAGCACTAGGCTATATCTAGGACATTGATCTCTACTGAAATGAGAAACGGGGAGGATTGAGGCAAGAGGGGCCGGGCTGACGGGGCGAATTCAACTTGGAATTACATTGAGGGGTTAAAACAGTTCCAGGAATACCCCTGGCCTGACCAATCTGAACACAGGAACCTGAAAGCCTGCAATCCCACACACACACTTTCACTGAAAATAACAAAAGATAAAAGGAAGGGGAACGAATGGGCTGGGTGACTTGGTTTGAGGAGCATTTGGTTTCTTAATTAAACAGCAGGGCCACGGGATGCAATTTCACTATAACAAACACTAGCACATTGGAATGCTGTGTACATGTCACTGTTCCTAGGCATTGTTTTTTAAACAATTATTTAATAATGTTCTGCAGTGAGGCCAGGCAGTATTCAGCAATCCTATCAGAGGAATAGCCTGTAATTGTGGGGTTGGTTGTGGTGCTGTCGAAATGCTAGCGAAAGAGAGAGAGAGAGATGGGGAAAGAGAGAAACAGAGAGAGCGAGCAAGAGAGACCTTACGCAACACAAGGTGTGCTGACAACAAACCATAACAAAACACAATCGTTTGAATTATCACTGAATGACGGTTGAACCAACAGATTAATTGGTCTGTGGCTTCGTCATTCGTGACATTAATCTTATTACGATGGGCATGCAGCAAAACTACCCAGAGTGCAACAGAAGCATTATTACAACTTCATAACGTTGCCATTGCAATATTGTCATTATTCACGTCTATAATAATATACTACTATGTTAGCTTGAACAAAGCAGTGTTGATCAAAACAGTTTATTTTACCTTTACTTTACCAGGCTGGTTAATTATGAAAAAATTCTTATTTACAATGACGGTTCTAGGGAATGAGACAGGACAAACACTGTGAAAGCCGAGGCACTGTACAGGAAGACTAAGCCTATGGGGAGTTGAATGGCAGTTCATCATCTTACCCCTGGTAGGAATGTCAGTCTGTTTCCATCCATCCACAGCTCTTTGATTCCAGTGAGCTGCTCCAATACCTCAGGCTGGAAAAAAGAGAGAGAAAGAGAGGGAGAGTGACAGAGGGGGAGACAGAGAGAGGGGGAGACAGAGAGAGGGGGAGACAGAGAGAGAGCGAGACAGAGAGAGAGCGAGACAGAGAGACAGCGAGACAGAGAGACAGCGAGAGAGACACACAGAGAGAGACACACAGAGAGAGACACACAGAGAGAGACACACAGAGAGAGACACACAGAGAGAGAGCGAGACGGAAAGGGAGAGAAATGAGAGATCAATTAATTTACAACCATACAGGAATCATTGTGCATATTAGCCCTACAATTAGCCATACAGTCTCTCAGACACTTTAAAGGGATGCAAATCATTTGTCTGAAGTGACATCTTTCTTGACTCATTTCCCTCCTCCACACAGATCTGAGAATAGCAGTATGAACCCGTAGTAGGGCCTGTCTCCATATTGCTGTCACCTGTCTTCTATCTCCAGATCAGTGAATGAAGATGGGGAGATGGAGATGAAGCCACTGACTTTAGAGTACTGAGGTTCAGCCTTGGGAGGACAGAAAGACAGACAGACACTCACCACTTCAGTGAACTCGTTACTCCCCAAGTCCAATCTCTCCAGCTGGGTGAGCTTGTGCATGCTTCTGCAGAGGGAAAGGGAGAGAGGGAGGGAGACCGAGAGATAGATATTGATGTTGAGCAAAGGAGCTGGGAATAAAAGGAGTCAACCACAACAGCAGCATTTGCATGCTCATTCATGAGAGTGTGTGTGTGTGTGTGTGTGTGCACAAACAGCGTCCCTGTAGTCTAGTTTCTTAAAAGACTGCTTTATGTGGTATATCACCCATGGGCCCTGTTATAGCAGTCTCCAGCCCAGGCTTCCCTCTCACCCATTTAAGGCCGATTTCGTCACAGCAAAAAGAAGCACAACATTTCACACAGATACTCAGACGGTTATGTTACACCAGGGGGGCATGAAGAATTTAACGACATGGCAAAGACATTTGTTCAAATAAGGATAGACGTGCTGTTGGTCTAACACGTTCCTCCATATCCAGGCTTGCTTTGAGTTTCATTGATTTGTAACAAATTGGCAGCAATAGATTTTCGGATTTCTCTTCAGGTCTGGGGGAATTCATATGCATTTAGTGACAGACTTGTGGCAATACTAGTTGACAATTGTAGTTGACAATGAGATTTAAGGATAAAAAGGGATAGTCCGTCAATGGTCCAAGGGTGTGTACACCCAAACCATCACCACAAGGGTAAACAACCAGATTCCCCTGTCCTCTGATGGCCCAGATGCCTACAGCGATGACTCAGAGATGACCTTTCCTCTACCCATTAACGCTCTCTCACGCACACACACACAATAAAGTGTACAGCGGATGGGGAGAGCTTAGAGACCACGGGAGGAAGCACCAGGGGACTCCAGGAGCATTTCTTAAAAGAGTGTTTTAGTCCCTGTCCCACTCTGTGGCCCTCATCCGAGTGTCCTTGTACAAGTGCACACTCCTGTGAAGTACTCATACAGGGCCTTGGTAATTTCAACATCTATCACACACTTCACTGACATGCTGTGTAGATGCACAGATATAGGAGAGCTGGATGCTATATGACGATTACAACATAAGCTTAATTACCATTACATAAAACAAAATATGACAATACATATATGTGTTACTAAGACAAACAACAAAGTCTAAACACTAACTATAATATGAGATAGTGTGTTAGGCTAATTATTTAATATGACAGCTACTACTAGGGTAAATAAAAGAAAGATAAATAGAAGAAACTAAGGGCTTCGTTATATTTGGGAACAGATCAGATAACAGTCATTTCTCAGTGGGGATGAACAGACCCCCCTCAGCCCCCAGTTGTGCTCTGGACACCATATGTGAATTGATTGCCCCCCCATCTATCCTCAGAGTTCGTACTGCTTGGTGACCTAAACTGGGATATGCTTAACACCCCGGCCGTCCTACAATCTAAACTAGATGCCCTCAATCTCACACAAATTAACAAGGAACCTACCAGGTACAACCCTAAATCCGTAAACATGGGCACCCTCATAGATATCATCCTGACTAATTTACCCTCTAAATACACCTCCGCTGTCTTCAACCAGGATCTCAGCGATCACTGCCTCATTGCCTGCGTCCGTAATGGGTCCGCGGTCAAACGACCACCCCTCATCACTGTCAAACATCGACCTGGCCAAGGCTTTTGACTCTGTCAATCACCGCATTCTAATTGGTAGACTAAATAGCCTTGGTTTCTCAAATGACTGCCTCGCCTGGTTCTCCAACTACTTCTCAGATAGAGTTCAATGTGTCAAATCGGAGGGCCTGTTGTCTGGACCTCTGGCAGTCTATGGGGGTGCCACAGGGTTCAATTCTCGGGCTGACTCTATTCTCTGTGTATATCAATGATGTTGCTCTTGCTGCTGGTGACTCTCAGATCCACCTCTACGCAGACGACACCATTTTGTATACATCTGGCCCTTCATTGGACACTGTGTTAACAAACCTCCAAACGAGCTTCAATGCCATACAACACTCCTTCCGTGGCCTCCAACTGCTCTTAAACGCTAGTAAAACTAAATGCATGCTCTTCAATCGAACGCTGCTTGCACCCGCCCGCCCGACTAGAATCACTACTCTCGGCGGGTCTGACTTAGAATATGTGGACAACTACAAATACCTAGGTGTCTGGTTAGACCGTAAACTCTCCTTCCACACTCACATTAAGCATCTCCAATCCAAAGTTTAATCTAGAATCGGCTTCCTATTTCGCAACAAAGCCTCCTTCACTCATGCTGCTAAACATGCCCTCGTAAAACTGACTATCCTACCGATCCTTGACTTCGGCGATGTCATTTACAAAATAGCTTCCAACACTCTACTCAGCAAATTGGATGTAGTCTATCACAGTGCCATCCGTTTTGTCACCAAAGCCCCATATACTACCCACCATTGTGACCTGTACGCTCTCGTTGGCTGACCCTCACTACATATTCGTCGCCAAACCCACTGGCTCCAGGTCATCTATAAATCACTTCTAGGCAAATCCCCGCCTTATCTTAGCTCGTTGGTCACCATAGCAACACCCACCCGTAGTATGCGTTCCAGCAGGTATATCTCACTGGTCATCCCTAAAGCCAACACCTCCTTTGGCCGCCATTCCTTCCAGTTCTCTGCTGCAAATGACTGGAACAAACTGCAAAAATCTCTGAGGCTGAAGACACTTATCTCCCTCACTAACTTTAAGTATCAGTTGTCAGAGCAGCTTACTTATCACTGCACCTGTACACAGCCCATCTCTAATTAGCCCACCAAACTACCTCATCCCCATATTGTTATTTACATTGTTATTTATTTTGCTCATTTGCACCCCAGTATCTCTATTTGCACATCTATCACTCCAGTGTTAATACTAAATTGCAATTATTTTGCACTATGGCCTATTTATTGCCTTACCTCCATAACTTACTACATTTGCACACACTGTATATAGATTTTGTATTGTGTTATTGACTGTACGTTTTGTTTTTGTTTATTCCATATGTAACTCTGTGTTGTTTATGTTTTTATCGCACTGCTTTGCTTTATCTTGGCCAGGTCGCAGTTGTAAATGAGAACTTGTTTACCTGGTTTACCTGGTTAAATAAAGGTTTATAAAAAAAAAAAAAAAAAAAAAAAAATGAACCTGTAGGCTGATTTCCAAATGGCACTATTTTCCCCTTATAGTGCACTACTTTTGACCTGGGCCCATAAGGCTCTGGTCAAAAGTAGTGCACTATATAGACAATTGGTTGCCATTTGGGACGCAGCGCTAGTCCTCAAGACTCCCAGTCAAACCAAACACGGCTTGGTACTGGGGGTTAACAGTAATGCTCTTCCGTCCTGTGGAGGCTCTTTCGTCTTCGCTACTCCTCAAAACATTACACTTTAATCCATACTATGTATACCGTGTATACCTTTCCGTCTGTACAACCAAACTATACAACGAGGTGGTTTCACGTCGACCTCTAGGGTTGCTGTCGTGATAAACGTGGAGTTGGATATAAAAACGTGGCAGTGTTTTCGGACGGTGATAGCACGCTGAGCGTCCACCAGCATCGGAATATTCCTGCCCTGTGATTGGCAGGCTAGGAGGAGTGCTCTGCCAGGCTCCTTTCAGAGCTGCTTTCAGAGACACTGGGGTCGGTACAGAAAGCTCGGTACTGGGGTCTGTACAGAGTGCCATAGAAATCAGTGAGGAACACACA
This sequence comes from Coregonus clupeaformis, assembly GCF_020615455.1. Taxonomy (NCBI): domain Eukaryota; kingdom Metazoa; phylum Chordata; class Actinopteri; order Salmoniformes; family Salmonidae; genus Coregonus; species Coregonus clupeaformis. The sequence continues at coordinate 29,459,651 of NC_059206.1, read as the reverse complement.
ACGGTGCTGTCGCCAAAAGGTGTCTGGGGTAGGATGAGTGTTATTATAAGGCGTGTGTGTGTGCGTGCGGGCAGTTGTGTGTGTTTGCGCTTGCAATTTGTGTGTGTGCGTGTGTGTGCGTGTGTGTTTATTTACATCCCTGGGATGCTTGCATCTCTCTGGCATCCATTCTGGCCATTAAGCCTTCTGTTTGTCAGAGCTCCAGACCCTAGCTGCAGTCTCAGACACACAGAGCATAGAGGGCCAGCCAGCTAGGGGACAACAAAAGAAATGGACCTAGACAGGCAGGCTTCAATTAGACACAGAAAGATCAAGAGAAGAGAGACAGAGAGTAGAGAAAGAGAGAGGGGAAACGAGACAAAGAGAGCATAGCGGAAGAGCGAAGCGGAAAGACAGACAACGAGAAAGAGCATGACAGAAAGAGATGAGACTTCTCTCCAAAACCCCAAAACCACCTGCAGCAATCAGGATCCCCTTCATAATCACTGGGTTCATTAGGCAGTGAACACACATACACACAGAGGTAGGTAGGTAGTGGAGGCTTTCAAAAGGTGAAACGGAACATGAGTACAGTCTGAGTACTCTGGATTATAAAACCTGTCACAGCTCGCAACAGAGGTAGCACTCTTATATAACACGGTAGAATTCAATGCCACAGAGAAACATGGTGAGAGAGAAACAAACCGAGAAAGCAAGAGTGCGTAGGGGAGAGAGAGAGAGAGAGAGAGAGAGAGAGAGAGAGAGAGAGAGAGAGAGAGAGAGAGAGAGAGAGAGAGAGAGAGAGAGAGAGAGAGAGAGAGAGAGAGAGAGAGAGAGAGAGAGAGAGAGAGAGAGAGAGAGAGAGAGAGAGAGAGAGAGAGAGAGAGAGAGAGAGAGAGAGAGAGAGAGAGAGAGAGAGAGAGAGAGAGAGAGAGAGAGAGAGAACGATAGAGGCACTTGTTGTCCTTTTTTCTCCCTCACACAAACATGGTCACTCACAAAGAGCTACCTCTTGTTTGTCTGGGGACTCAGAGCTTTGAGGTCTGTAAGGGCTTTGATGTGGGGAAAACAGAGACAGAGACAACTTACTTAGGCAACATCTTTAACTGGTTCTCTCTCAGCTCCAGGATCTGCAGTTTAGTCAACCTGAGGGAGAGGGAGAGGAAGGGGAGGAGAGAGAGACAAAGAGACAGACAGAGAGAAAGACAGACAGACAGACAGACAGAGAGAGAGAGAGAGAGCGACAGAGAATACAAGTCAATGACAACACTCACTGTTGATACTCAGTCTTCAGGGACTTGGGATAGTGTCGTTTTACTGGATGGTTTTGTCTCAAAACAAACGTTTTTCCTGGGTCTGGATCACTGGGGTCTGGCCAACGATGTGAACCCTACAGATATACAGATATGTTTTTCTAGATTCCACACAACTCCTGCTAGTTTGAAACCCAGCCGTGATTCAGCCATAAGGTGGGGAAATTGATTCAGAGAGAAAGCTACATAGGGTCAGTAGCATGGTTTCCTGCCAGAACTTCAACCCAGATGATTTATGCATACGTACTACACCGTATAAATACTATGGCTTATATAAAGTTGTGACCTTTCCCACGGGAGAGAAACATCATATGATAAAACGTTAGTCTATAAAACTAACTTTGTTTACCAGCCACCGTGGCAGGTAGATTTTTAAAAAATCTACCAGCCCCTCCGATTTTTTACCAGGCTAAATATTTTTTCTGCATTAATTGCAGCAAAAAACACAAAACAAAACGGATAAGCATGCTTAGTAATGTTTCTAAAACAAGGAACGCAATACTAGTAAGAAGTCATGTGGTATATTGCTCAATTTAATATTTTGTGACCCGAGTCTAACCAAAATATCACAGATGAGACAAAAAAATTCAGCTGCCCCTTTAAGGTTAACCTGGTAACTGGGCCACTCAAGTCTTCATGTGTGGCTGTGAGAATCTGACTAGCAGAGGCAGATGAGGTCTCGCTCTTCGCTAACAGTGGAAGCAAACTCAAGCACTGAAAAACAACCTAACTTGTGAACAAAACTATGTAAATATATAGAGAAACACCAGGATAAAGTCTTACCTTAATAGTTAGACAGTTTTATGCCTGTGTGCATGGTTTCTAAAAACAAATCTTTCAGCATTCACACACACTGTGCACAGCGCCCCAGCCCAGGCTGTGTTGCTCCAAAAGGTGGGATAATGTTAGGATTCATATTTCTTTGTGCATTTCGAGATATGAAACAAAAAAGCAGAAATACTTTGAAAACAGCCACTGCAGCATTTATATATTTATAAAGCACAACTCGCATATGTGTCTATACTTAATTTTTTATACACTGCTCAAAAAAATTAAGGGAACACTTAAACAACACAATGTAACTCCAAGTCAATCACACTTCTGTGAAATCAAAATGTCCACTTAGGAAGCAACACTGATTGACAATAAATTTCACATGCTGTTGTGCAAATGGAATAGACAACAGGTGGAAATTATAGGCAATTAGCAAGACACCCCCAATAAAGGACTGGTTTTGCAGGTGGTGACCACTTCTCAGTTCCTATGCTTCCTGGCTGATGTTTTCGTCACTTTTGAATGCTGGCGGTGCTTTCACTCTAGTGGTAGCATGAGACGGAGTCTACAACCCACACAAGTGGCTCAGGTAGTGCAGCTCATCCAGGATGGCACATCAATGCGAGCTGTGGCAAGAAGGTTTGCTGTGTCTGTCAGCGTAGTGTCCAGAGCATGGAGGCGCTACCAGGAGACAGGCCAGTACATCAGGAGACGTGGAGGAGGCCGTAGGAGGGCAACAACCCAGCAGCAGGACTGCTACCTCCTCCTTTGTGCAAGGAGGAGCAGGAGGAGCACTGCCAGAGCCCTGCAAAATGACCTCCAGCAGGCCACAAATGTGCATGTGTCTGCTCAAACGGTCAGAAACAGATTCCATGAGGGTGGTATGAGGGCCCGATGTCCACAGGTGGGGGTTGTGCTTACAGCCCAACACCGTGCAGGACGTTTGGCATTTGCCAGCGAACACCAAGATTGGCAAATTCGCCACTGGCGCCCTGTGCTCTTCACAGATGAAAGCAGGTTCACATTGAGCACATGTGACAGACGTGACAGAGTCTGGAGACACCGTGGAGAACATTCTGTTGCCTGCAACATCCTCCAGCATGACCGGTTTGGCGGTGGGTCAGTCATGGTGTGGGGTGGCATTTCTTTGGGGGGGCCGCACAGCCCTCAATGTGCTCGCCAGAGGTAGCCTGACTGCCATTAGGTACCGAGATGAGATCCTCAGACCCCTTGTGAGACCATATGCTGGTGCGGTTGGCCCTGGGTTCCTCCTAATGCAAGACAATGCTAGACTTCATGTGGCTGGAGTGTGTCAGCAGTTCCTGCAAGAGGAAGGCATTGATGCTATGGACTGGCCCGCCCGTTCCCCAGACCTGAATCCAATTGAGCACATCTGGGACATCATGTCTCGCTCCATCCACCAACGCCACGTTGCACCACAGACTGTCCAGGAGTTGGCGGATGCTTTAGTCCAGGTCTGGGAGGAGATCCCTCAGGAGACCATCCGCCACCTCATCAGGAGCATGCCCAGGCGTTGTAGGGAGGTCATACAGGCACGTGGAGGCCACACACACTACTGAGCCTCATTTTGACTTGTTTTAAGGACATTACATCAAAGTTGGATCAGCCTGTAGTGTGGTTTTCCACTTTAATTTTGAGGGTGACTCCAAATCCAGACCTCCATGGGTTGATACATTTGATTTCCATGGATCATTTTTGTGTGATTTTGTTGTCAGCACATTCAACTATGTAAAGAAAAAAGTATTTAATAAGATTATTTCATTCATTCAGATCTAGGATGTGTTATTTTAGTGTTCCCTTTATTTTTTTGAGCAGTGTATTCTTATAAAATGCTCGCACTGTAGAGCCCTGAGTGTGACCACCCGACAACGTGGCTGGTGAATTAGATATACAGTACCAGTCAAAGGTTTGGACACACCTACTCATTTCAAGGGTTTTTCTTTATTTTTACTATTCTCCACATTGTAGAATAATAGGGAAGACATCAAAACTATGAAATAACACATATGGAATCATGTAGTAACCAAAAAAGTGTTAAACAAATCAAAATATGTTTTATACTTGAGACTGTTCAAATAGCCACCCTTTGCCTTGATGACAGCTTTGCACACTCTTGGCATTCTCTCAACCAGCTTCATGAGGTAGTCACCTGGAATGCATTTCAATTAACAGGTGTGCCTTCTTAAAAGTTAATTTGTGGAATATCTTTTCTTAATGCGTTTGAGCCAATCAGTTGTGTTGTGACAAGGTGTGTGTGTGTGGGGGGGGGTATAAAGAAGATAGCCTTATTTGGTAAAAGACCAAGTCCATATTACTTTAAGACATGAAGGTCAGTCAATCCGGAAAATGTCAAGAACTTTGAAAGTTTCTTCAAGTGCAGTCGCAAAAACCATCAAGCGCTATGATGAAACTGGCTCTCATGAGGACCGCCACAGGAATGGAAGACCCAGAGTTACCTCTGCTGCAGATAATAAGGACATTAGAGTTACCAGCCTCAGACATTGCAGCCCAAATAAATGCTTCAGAGTTCAAGTAACAGACACATCTCAACATCAACTGTTGGCCTTCATGGTCGAATTGCTGCAAAGAAACCACCACTAAAGGACACCAATAAGAAGAAGGCCAAGAAACACAAGCAATGTACATTAGACCGGTGGAAATGTGTCCTTTGGTCTGGAGTCCAAATTGGAGATTTCTGGTTCCAACCGCCGTGTCTTTGTTAGACGCGGTGTGGGTGAACGGATGATCTCTGCATGTGTAGTTCCCACCGTAAAGCATTGAGGAGGAGGTGTTATGGTGCTTTGCTAGTGACACTGTCTGTTATTTATTTAGAATTCAAGGCACACTTAACCAGCATGGCTACCACAGCATTCTGCAGCGATATGCCATCCCATCTGGTTTGGGCTTAGTGGGACTATCATTTGTTTTTCAACAGGACAATGACCCAACACACCGCCAAGCTGTGTAAGAGCTATTTTACCAAGAAGGAGAGTGATGGAGTGCTGCATCAGATAACCTGGCCTCCAGAATCTCCCGACCTCAACCCAATTGAGATGGTTTGGGATAACCCGGACCGCAGAGTGAAGGAAAAGCAGCCAACAAGTGCTCAGCATATGTGGGAACTCCTTCAAGACTGTTGGAAAAGCATTCCAGGTGAAGCTGGTGGAGAGAATGCCAAGAGTGTGCAAAGCTATCATCAAGGCAAAGGGTGGCTATTTGAAGAAACTCAAATATAAAATATATTTTGATTTGTTTAACACTTTTTTGGTTACTACATGATTCCATATGTGTTATTTCGTAGTTTAGATGTCTTCACTACATTTACATTACATTTTAGTAATTTAGCAGACGCTCTTATCCAGAGCAATTTACAGTTAGTGAGTGCATACATTTTTTTTTTTTTTACTGGCCCCCCGTGGGAAACGAACCCACAACCCTGCCGTTGCAAACGCCATGCTCTACCAACTGAGCTACATCCCTGCCGGCCATTCCCTCCCCTACCCTGGACGACGCTGGGCCAATTGTGCGCCGCCCCATGGGTCTCCCGGTCGCGGCCGGCTACGACAGAGCATGGATTCGAACCAGGATCTCTAGTGGCACAGCTAGTACTGCGATGCAGTGCCTTAGACCACTGCGCCACTCGGGAGACACAAGTTCACTATTATTATACAATGTAGAAAATAGTAAAAATAAAGAAAAACCCTGGAATGAGTAGGTGTGTCCAAACCTTTGACTTGTACTGTATATGTATTGTTTTTGATTGATTGTCTGATGTCTTACCTGCCAAAGCTGGCTGGTAGGAACTCGAGGAAGGCGTCGTTTAGGTAGAGCTGTGTCAGGCTGAGGAGCTGAGTGAAACCCTCTGGGAGCCTGCAGGGGAGACATGAGCAACATGGTCAGATTACTAGCCTCATCACTAACATCATCAAGGAGACAGACTAAAAAAATACACTGAAGCAATAGGTGTTATTAAAGGCCTAACCTAATGTAGCAGGTGTAAAATAAACGCTTGAGTGGCGATTCTTTCTGGTCCTGACGAGAAAAATGTGAACTGTCGGGGAAGGTTCTCTTCTGCACTGATGAACCAATCTAGTAAATGTGGAGGAGGAGTTAAGATGGAGTGTCGCCATATTAACGTCCAAAAGTGGAAGTCACGTCACATGCTCTTTCCATTTCCCATGAAAAGCAGTTACATCCGGTTGTTTCCGTCCCCGCTGAGTGTTAAACGCACAATGCAGCCATTTTTATATCAATATCAAATCATTTATGGGTAACAATTAAGTACCTTACCATGATTGTTTTAAATTAAAATGGTCAAAAAGAAACAAAACTAGCTTCTTAGCAAAGAGAAAACTGAAAACTAGCTGTTATTGGCAGAGAGGTTTGGAACTCTCTTTCTTATTGGTCTATTAACTAATTAATGTCACCAGGCAGGCGAAAACGCAATCCCACCAAAACAGGTGGTCTTTTCAAACAGCTCTTACACTAAAGGGCATTATCATAATTTTCAACATTTCACAGTATTATCCCAACCTCAGTGTGGAAATATATATAAAACACAGGAAAATCATGTTTTTGAACGCACTGGGCCTTTAACTTATTTTAAAAAGCATCATAAAAAGAGAGCAATTATGGTATCTATGCAAAAAATGGCACAGGAGCCGAGCAGAAGAGTATAGCAATAAGAGGTGTTATTATTTTACAAAAAAGTACTGCATCTCCAAGACAATTTTCCCTTTGGGAACAATAACGTTAATCTGATCTTTGTAATGAAAAGAAAGCAAATGTCTGCCAACGGTTTAATGTTCTAAAGCATTATCCTTGTTAGAGACATCTTGGTTTGAATATGATATTTACTCATTGTTAGTGGTATCAACAGCTCAAATTGAATGGCGCCGAAGAAGATGGCAGCCGTTTTACAGACCAATTGTACTATTATGTGTGTTTTTTTCGCGTTATTTGTAATTTATTCTGTACATAATGTTTCTGCCACCGTCTCTTATATCAGGATAGCGATTACTCACCTCGTATTGGACAATACTTTCTCTTCAACGAGTCGGACACGAAGGATATCCTACAGACACCCGACAAGGCCCAAATCCCCGTCATTCGCATGAGAAAGAGACGGCGATATCCTGGACGTAGGTCGGGGTGCCTTGTAAGGATCCGACGGTGAGCGTGTAAACTGCCTCTTCCATCAATCCTATTAGCCAATGTTCAATGATTTGAAAATAAATTAGACAACCTAAGATTACGGTTATCCTACCAACGGGACATTAAAAACTGTAATATCTTATGTTTCACGAGTCGTGGCTGAACGACAACATGGATAACATACAGCTGGCGGGATATACACTACATCGGCAGGATAGAACGGCTGACTCTGGTAAGACAAGGGGTGGCGGTCTGTGTATATTGGTAAACAACAGCTGGTGCATAAAATCTAATACTAAGGAAGTCTCGAGGTTTTGCTCGCCTGAGGTAGAGTATCTCATGATAAGCTGTAGACCACACTATTTACCAAGAGAGTTTTCATCTATATTTTTCGTAGCTGTCTATTTACCACCACAAACCGATACAGGCATTAAGATTGAGTGCAATGAGCTGTATAAGGCCATAAGTAAACAGGAAAACGCTCATCCAGAGGCAGCGCTCCTAGTGGCCGAGGACTTTAATTCAGGGAAACTTAAATCCATTCTACCTAATTTCTACCAGCATGTTAAATGTGCAACCAGAGGGAAAAACACTCTAGACCACCTTTACTCCACACACAGTGACGCGTACAAAGCTCTCCCTCGCCCTCCATTTGGCAAATCTAACCATTACTCTATCCTCCTGATTCCTGCTTATAAGCAAAAACTAAAGCAGGAAGCACCAGTGACTCAGTAAATAAGGAAGTGGTCAGATGACGCAGATGCTAAGCTACAGGACTGTTTTTCTAGCACAGACTGGAATATGTTCCGAGATTCTTCCGATAGCATTGAGGAGTACACCACATCAGTCACTGGCTTCATCAATGAGTGCATCGATGACGTCGTCCCCACAGTGACCGTACGTACATACCGGGCTTGAAAACGATTACAGACCACAAAGGGAAGCACAGCCGCGAGCTGCCCTAGTGACACAAGCCTACCAGACGAGCTAAATCACTTCTATGCTTGCTTCGAGGCAAGCAACACTGAAGCATGCATGAGAGCATCAGCTGTTCCGGATGACTATGTGATCAAGCTCTCTGTAGCCGATGTGAGTAAGACTTTTAAACAGGTCAACATTCACAAGGCCGCAGGGCCAGAGGGATTACCAGGACGTGTACTCCGAGCATGCGCTGACCAACTGGCAAGTGTCTTCACTGACATTTTCAACATGTCCCTGACTGAGTCTGTAATACCAACATGTTTCAAGCAGACCACCATAGTCCCTGTGCCCAAGAACACTAAGATAACCTGCCTAAATGACTACCGACCCGTAGCACTCATGTCTGTAGCCATGAAGTGCTTTGAAAGGCTGGTTATGGCTCACATCAACACCATTATCCCAGAAACCCTAGACCCACTCCAATTTGCATACCGTCCCAACAGATCCACAGATGATGCAATCTCTACTGCACTCCACACTGCCCTTTCCCACCTGGACAAGAGGAACACCTATGTGAGAATGCTATTAATTGACTACAGCTCAGCGTTCAACACCATAGTGCCCTCAAAGCTCATCACTAAGCTAAGGACCCTGGGACTAAACACCTCCCTCTGCAACTGGATCCTGGACTTCCTGATGGGCCGCCCCCAGGTGGTAAGGGTAGGTAACAACACATCTGCCAAGCTGATCCTCAACACGGGGGCCCCTCAGGGGTGCGTGCTCAGTCCCCTCCTGTACTCCCTGTTCACCCATGACTGCATGGCCAGGCACGACTCCAACACCATCATTAAGTTTGCAGACGACACAACAGTGGTAGGTCTGATCACCGACAATGATGAGACAGCCTATAGGGAGGAGGTCAGAGACCTGGCCGTGTGGTGCCAGGATAACAACCTCTCCCTCAACGTGATCAAGACAAAGGAGATGATCGTGGACTACAGGGGGAAAAAAAGAGGACTGAGCACGCCCCCATTGTCACACCCTGGCTCTGGGACTCTATATGTTGAGCCAGGGTGTGTTCTTTCTGTTGTGTTTATTTCTATGTTGGCCAGAGTGACTCCCAATCAGAGGCAACGAGTGTCAGCTGTCGTTGGTTGTCTCTGATTGGGAGCCATATTTAAACTGTCTGTTTTCCCTTTGTGTTTGTGGGTTTTTGTTCCGTGTTGGTCATTGTTACCGTGGACTTCACGAGTCGTTTCTTGTTTTGTTGTCTATTATCACTAAATTATAATAAAGTTTAAACATGTTCGTTCATCACGCTGCGCCTTGGTCTATTCCCTACGACGATCGTGACAGAAAAACCCACCATACAAGGACCAAGCAGCGTGTCCAGGAGCAGGCAGCCTGGACATGGGAGGAGATATTGGACGGGAAAGGATCCTGGACTTGGAAGGAGATACAGGCCGGGATGGATCGGCGTCCGTGGGAAGAGACGGTGGAGGCGCGCCGTAGAGAGGAGCAGCGGCGCCAAACGGGTCAACGTCGGACAGGCGAGAGGCAACCCCAGAACATTTTTAGGGGGGGGGCACACGGCATGGACGACGGGGTTGACGGAGGCAGAAAAGGGGCGTATTCAGAAGGCCACCAGGTTACGGGGGCCACTGGTCAAAGTAGAGCCAGTGGTGTGTGTCCCCAGTACGGTCCGGCCTGTTACGGCCCCTCGCACCAAATGGACGGTGTGCGTCGCCAGCCCGGTCCGGCCTGTCCCTGCTCCACGCACCAAGCCTACGGTGTGCGTCGCCAGCCCAGTCCGGCCTGTCCCTGCTCCACGCACCAAGCCTACGGTGTGCGTCGCCAGCCCGGCCCGGCCTGTCCCTGCTCCTCGCACCAAGCCTACGGTGTGCGTCGCCAGCCCGGCCCGGCCTGTCCCTGCTCCTCGCACCAAGCCTACGGTGTGCGTCGCCAGCCCGGTCCGGCCTGTCCCTGCTCCACGCACCAAGCCTACGGTGTGCGTCGCCAGCCCGGTCCGGCCTGTCCCTGCTCCACGCACCAAGCCTACGGAGTGCGTCGCCAGCCCAGCCCGGCCTGTCCCTGCTCCACGCACCAAGCCTACGGTGTGGGTCGCCAGCCCGGTCCGGCCTGTCCCTGCTCCACGCACCAAGCCTACGGTGTGCGTCGCCAGCCCAGCCCGGCCTGTCCCTGCTCCACGCACCAAGCCTACGGGGTGCGTCGCCAGCTCAGCCCGGCCTGTCCCTGCTCTACGCACCAAGCCTACGGTGTGCGTCGTCAGCCTGGTAAGGCCCGTTGCTGCTCCACGCACCAAGCCTACGGTGCGCGTCGCCAGCCCGGCCCGGCCTGTTCCTGCTACTCGCACTAAGCCAGGGGTGCGAGTCGTCAGCCTGGTAAGGCCCGTTCCTCCTCCACGCACCAAGCCAGGGGTGCGCGTCGTCAGCCTGGTAAGGCCCGTTCCTCCTCCACGCACCAAGCCAAGGGTGCGCGTCGTCAGTCCAGCACAACCCGTGCCTGGGTCACGTCAACTGCTCCACTATGGAGCTGAAGCTAACCGCTCCTGCTAAGTCCAGTTCAGCTCCAGCCAGCGGGGCCAGACTGGACCAGGGGCGCTATGGGGGGTTTATTGGAGGGTGGGTGGCAAGGCCGGAGCCAGAACCGCCGCCGAGGAGGTATGCCCACCCAGCCCTCCCCTGTTTTGTTCAAGTTGAGGCGCGGTCGCAGTCCGCGCCTTTAGGGGGGGTACTGTCACACCCTGGCTCTGGGACTCTATATGTTGAGCCAGGGTGTGTTCTTTCTGTTGTGTTTATTTCTATGTTGGCCAGAGTTACTCCCAATCAGAGGCAACGAGTGTCAGCTGTCGTTGGTTGTCTCTGATTGGGAGCCATATTTAAACTGTCTGTTTTCCCTTTGTGTTTGTGGGTTTTTGTTCCGTGTTGGTCATTGTTACCGTGGACTTCACGAGTCGTTTCTTGTTTTGTTGTCTATTATCACTAAAGATAATAAAGTTTAAACATGTTCGTTCATCACGCTGCGCCTTGGTCTATTCCCTACGACGATCGTGACACCCATTCTCATCGACAGGGCTGTAGTGGAACAGGTTGAGAGCTTCAAGTTCCTTGGTGTCCACATCACCAACAAACTAGTCTTGGTCCAAAAGGCTTGTTAACAGCTTCTACCCCCAAGCCATAAGACTCCTGAACAGCTAATCATGGCTACCCGGACTATTTGCATTGCCCCCCCTCTTTTACGCTGCTGCTACTCTGTTTATTATTTATGCATAGTCACTTTAACTCTACCCACATGTACATATTACCTCAATTAGCTTGACTAACTGGTGCCCCCGCACATTGACTTTTTCTTAAACTACATTGTTGGTTAGGCTTGTAAGTAAGCATTTCACTGTAATGTCTACACCTGTTGTATTCGGCACATGTGGCAAATTCAATTTTATTTGATTTAATTTGAAATCCTATTTGGCTAGAGTGATTAGAGAGCAAAGATTCACTTAAGATTGCCGCATTGATCCGTGATAACAATATAATCACCATTTAGTGAATGGCCTAGCTGTAGCGGTTTACAAGTTAACATATCAAGGCAGAGTCGTACCCTATGGCATGTGTAGCTAGGTAAATATACAGGTGTGACTTAAAATAACTTGTAGCAAACTTACTTGGAGATGGGATTCACACTTGCTTCAACAATAGCCAGGACTTTGCAGTTCTTTATATTTTCTGGAAACTCCTGGATAGCTAGAACATGAAGCAGATGTACGGTTACAGCATGTCAACATATAAGCCGTTTAATTATTTAAACATTTGTTACCATTCCTGGGGGATATGTCACAAAGCAGGATGAAACATCTTCATATCTCCTAGATCAAAAAGCAATATTTACTCTAAATTGTATAACTTACTTGATATTTTCAATATCCCACATTCAACTCCAGCCTTCTTATTAAACTGGAAGATCTATCGCTTCTACAGTAGCATACAGTGAGGGAAAAAAGTATTTGATCCCCTGCTGATTTTGTAAGTTTGCCCACTGACGAAGAAATGATCAGTCTATAATTTTAATGGTAGGTTTATTTGAACAGTGAGAGACAGAATAACAACAAAAAAATCCAGAAAAACACATGTCAAAAATGTTATAAATTGATTTGCATTTTAAATGAGGGAAATAAGTATTTGACCCCCTCTCAATCAGAAAGATTTCTGGCTCCCAGGTGTCTTTTATACAGAACGAGCTGAGATTAGGAGCACACTCTTAAAGGGAGTGCTCCTAATCTCAGCTTGTTACCTGTATAAAAGACACCTGTCCACAGAAGCAATCAATCAATCAGATTCCAAACTCTCCACCATGGCCAAGACCAAAGAGCTCTCCAAGGATGTCAGGGACAAGATTGTAGACCTACACAAGGCTGGAATGGGCTACAAGACCATCGCCAAGCAGCTTGGTGAGAAGGTGACAACAGTTGGTGCGATTATTCGCAAATGGAAGAAACACAAAATAACTGTCAATCTCCCTCAGCCTGGGGCTCCATGCAAGATCTCACCTCGTGGAGTTGCAATGATCATGAGAACGGTGAGGAATCAGCCCAGAACTACACGGGAGGATTTTGTCAATGATCTCAAGGCAGCTGGGACCATAATCACCAAAAAAACAATTGGTAACACACTACGCCGTGAAGGACTGAAATCCTGCAGCGCCCGCAAGGTCCCCCTGCTCAAGAAAGCACATATACAGGGCTGTCTGAAGTTTGCCTGGGTGAAAGTGTTGTGTTCAGATGAGACCAAAATCGAGCTCTTTGGCATCATCTCAACTCGCCGTGTTTGGAGGAGGAGGAATGCTGCCTATGACCCCAGGAACACCATCCCCAACTTCAAACATGGAGGTGGAAACATTATGCTTTGGGGGTGTTTTTCTGCTAAGGGGACAGGACAACTTCACCGCATCAAAGGGACGATGGACGGGGCCATGTACTGTCAAATCTTGGGTGAGAACCTCCTTCCCTCAGCCAGGGCATTGAAAATGGGTCGTGGATGGGTATTCCAGAATGACAATGACCCAAAACACACGGCCAAGGTAACAAAGGAGTGGCTCAAGAAGAAGCACATTAAGGTCCTGGAGTGGCCTAGCCAGTCTCCAGACCTTAATCTCATAGAAAATCTGTGGAGGGAGCTGAAGGTTCGAGTTGCCAAACGTCAGCCTTGAAACCATAATGACTTGGAGAAGATCTGCAAAGAGGAGTGGGACAAAATCCCTCCTGAGATGTGTGCAAACCTGGTGGCCAACTACAAGAAACGTCTGACCTCTGTGATTGCCAACAAGGGTTTTGCCACCAAGTACTAAGTCATGTTTTGCAGAGGGGTCAAATACTTATTTCCCTCATTAAAATGCAAATCAATTTATAACATTTTTGGCATGCGTTTTTCTGGATTTTTTGTTTGTTATTCTGTCTCTCACTGTTCAAATAAACATACCATTAAAATTATAGACTGATCATGTCTTTGTCAGTGGGCAAACGTACAAAATCAGCAGGGGATCAAATACTTTTTTCCCTCACTGTATATATGAATGTATGTAATTAGGCCTAATGTTTATCAAAGGCTAACATATTGATCTTGTTTTGTGATATACTGCTCAGAACCTACATGTAATGTGTTGACACAAAGAACATACAGATCTGTAAATAAAATAAAATAAAATTTTATTGGTCACATATTTTTTTTTTTGCAGATCTTATTGCAGATGTAGCGAAATGCTTGTGTTCCTAGATCCAACAGTGCAGTAATATCTAACAATTCACAACAATACACAGCAATCTAAAAGTAAAAGAATGGAATTAAGAAATATATAAATATTAGGACGAGCAATGTCAGAGTGGCATTACAGTATATAAACTCAGCAAAAAAAGAAATGTCCCATGTCTTTCAAAGATAATTCGTAAAAATCCAAATAACTACACAGATCTTCATTGTTCAATGAACCATAAACAATTAAATGAACATGCACCTATGGAACGGTCGTTAAGACACTAAGAGCTTACAGACGGTAGGCAATTAAGGTCACAGTTATGAAAACTTAGGACACTAAAGAGGCCACCAAAAGAAAGAATCCCAGGGTACCTGCTCATCTGCGTGAACGTGCCTTAGGCTTGCTGCAAGGAGGCATGAGGACTGCAGATGTTGCCAGGGCAATAAATTGCAATGTCCGTACTGTGAGACGCCTAAGACAGCGCTACAGGGAGACAGGACGGACAGCTGATCGTCCTTGCAGTGGCAGACCACGTGTAACAACACCTGCACAGGATCGGTAGATCCGAACATCACACCTGCGGGACAGGTACAGGATGGCAACAACAACTGCCCGAGTTACACCAGGAACGCACAATCCCTCCATCAGTGCTCAGACTGTCCGCAATAGGCTGAGAGAGGTTGGACTGAGGGCTTGTAGGCCTGTTGTAAGGCAGGTCCTCACCAGACATCACCGGCAACAACGTCGCCTATGGGCACAAACCCACCGTCGTTGGACTAGACAGGACTGGCAAAAAGTGCTCTTCACTGACGAGTCAAGGTTTTGTCTCACCAGGGGTGATGGTCGGATTCGCGTTTATCGTCGAAGGAATGAGCGTTACACCGAGGCCGGTACTCTGGAGCGGGATCGATTTGGAGGTGGAGGGTCCGTCATGATCTGGGGCTGTGTGTCACAGCATCATGGGACTGAGGCTGTTGTCATTGCAGGCAATCTCAACGCTGTGCGTTACAGGGAAGACATCCTCCTCCCTCATGTGGTACCCTTCCTGCAGGCTCATCCTAACATGACCCTCGAGCATGATAATGCCACCAGCCATACTGCTCGTTCTGTGCGTGATTTCCTGCAAGACAGGAATGTCAGTGTTCTGCCATGGCCAGCGAAGAGCCCGGATCTCAATCCCATTGAGCACGTCTGGGACCTGTTGGATTGGAGGGTGAGGGCTAGGGCCATTCCCACAGGAAATGTCTGGGAACTTGCAGGTGCCTTGGTGGAAGAGTGGGGTAACATCTCACAGCAAGAACTGGCAAATCTGGTGCAGTCCATGAGGAGGAGATGCACTGCAGTACTTAATGCAGCTGGTGGCCACACCAGATACTGACTGTTACTTTTGATTTTGACCCCCCCTTTGTTTAGGGACACATTATTCCATTTCTGTTAGTCAAATGTCTGTGGAACTTGTTCAGTTTATGTCTCAGTTGTTGAATCTTGTTATGTTCATACAAATATTTACACATGTTAAGTTTGCTGAAAATAAACGCAGTTGACAGTGAGAGGACGTTTCTTTTTTTTGCTGAATTTACATATGAGATGAGTAAAGCAGTATGTAAACATTTTTAAAGTGACTAGTGTTCCATTATTAAAGTGACCAGCCTCTAAGGTGCAGGGTTGAGTAACCGGGTGGTAGCCGGCTAGTGATGGCTATTTAACAGTCTGATGGCCTAGAGATAGAAGCTGTTTTTCAGTACACCATAATTTTCCATTTAGGCGTACAATTTCAAAGATTGTCCCCAATCTTTGTAAAGCAGGTTGACTCAATAAGTGGTGGGCAGAGAATCAAAAAGTAAGAAAATAAAAAAAGAATATGAAAAGGGGATAATGAGAGCTTTTCTACAGCAGGAGAGCTCTGTGAACATATATAAAACAGGTGGCGTAGACTAGTGCCAGCCAGCCTGCCAGCCAGCCACTAGTCAGTCAGACAATCAGCTAAACTAGTGCCAGCCAGTCAGCCAGCCAGCCAGCCAGCCAGCCCTCTGTCTGTGATAAGTGTCTGGTCTTTGCTGTGCATTAGAGCTCCTGGGATGCACCTTTCCTCTGTAAACAACCTCAGAGCTGAGTGCTCGAGAAGGTGACACATTAGCAGATTGAAGTTGACAGAGTGTCTGGGAGTTCTCACCAAAACAGCCGCTCAACCAGAGGGGGCGGGTTGTGAGCAAGTCTTAAGGTATATTTCCACTTTCTTTGTTTTGTGTTCACAACACTTAGCCCTGAGTACCGGGTGAAGGAGGGTAAGCTTCTATAAAAGTAAACAGACAGCCTTAAGTCACTGAAAACTCCCCAGACCTTCCAAACTCTTTGTTTGATTAGTGTGGTATGGACATTACTGTGGTGGATGGACACGACAAACCAAGTGGAGAGCAACAAACGATATGGTGTCGCCTCTACTAAAGTTCAGAGTCAGACGTATTCCTTTCTTTCTTTGCTACTTCTTTGGCTGTCTGTGTCACTCAGTGCCCTGAAGCAGTAGAACAGAAAATTGTGTGTGGGTGTGCCAGTCAGCTGTACTGAGGCTGGACTCTGATCCTTCCCAGGGAACAAGTCGTCTCGGTCTCCATCAGAGAGAATGTAATAACTGTAATAAAGGCAGTACGAGGCAACGTCTCAAAGCACAGCAATCTGAGGGGACTGGACTTTTACACAATTTTTTAAATCAAATTCAATAGTGCTCAAATTAACAGGTGTCTGATTATTTTGGAACTGTTTGCTAGGCCTATATGACATTACATTTTACTCATACAGCAGTGGTAACTGTCACGCCCTGACTCTGAGGACTCTTATTTGTTGAGTCAGGGTGTGATTTTCCTTGTTGTGTTTGTTCATTGTTGTAGAATCTAGTATGTCTAGATCTATGTTGGCCGGTGTGGTTCCCAATCAGAGGCAGCTGTCGCTCGTTGTCTCTGATTGGGGACCATACTTAGGTAGCCTATTGGCACTAGTGGGTTGTGGGATCTTGTTCCGTGTAGGTATGTTTTGTGTTCTACCTTGGACTTCACGTTTCGTTTGTTTATTGTTTTGTCTGTTGTTTATTCATTAAAATTAACATGTACGCATTTCACGCTGCGCCTTGGTCCGACCCGTCTGTAAACGATCGTGACAGTAACGTTCAAGTGGTCTTTTGGATATCTGATATTTATTTCCCCATTTACATTAGCAAAATGAAGTGAACAAAATGTTTAAAAAACAAATTGTCACTCAATAGTAAATGTTTGGCCATGCTACTCTGCTATTTCAGAATCTCACTTAAAGAACATCTGTGAACACTTATTTGGTGAGAATCCCATTTGATCAATGTAGCAGCCATCCACACACACATACATGTGCTTTCTCTCACACTGACAACTAGCAGTGAGCAAATTTTCCATTAGACTGGGGGTGAGAGACAGCTCTGGGGAGCTTCATTCACAGTCAGTGCCGGCTCAGTCTTAAATGACACCCTACTTCCAGGGATCATCATCTAGATTCAACCACAGGCTGATTTATTCTTGAGCGGATGGCCAGGGGAGCAGAACATAATTACAAATAATTTGTAGACTGCAAATTAACCGCAAGAAGCCCAAACAGATATAATATTTGACTAAAACATAATAATTTCAAACCTTGCTTACATTTGTATACGATCACATATCTCTCTATTATTCATGGGAATACTTTGGAACAGATTTCCAAAATGAAAATCACTTGGAGCTGATTTTCTGGTGTTTTCAGTCTTTTATGCCCAATAGAAAACATGGAGGGCCAAATAAAATCCCCAGCGAACCCTTCCCTACTCCCTACGTAGTGCACTACTATTCAAATGTTGCACATTATATTAGGGACAGCGGTTTGAAATAATTTCACTATAGTATCATGAATTTTTCAGATATCCGGATATTCGAAATACATGGAATATTTTTATTTGTGTACGTTTTTAAACTGAGCACTGCTGCACGAGGGAGAGGCTGGCGCCCAATGATAATTTTTTTTTTTTTTTTTTTGCTTTGTCATTATGGGGTATTGTGTGTAGATTGATGAGGGAAAAAACAATTTAATCAATTTAGAATAAGGCTGTAAAATCAGGTTAAAAATAGGCTTATAATTTATTTTCTTTCAAAAATCAATATTCACACAAGTATTCGAATGCTAACGTCATTTGTATATTTGAATACTCAAATAACCATGCACATCCCTACATTATACTGTATATGGACTATGGTGTCATTTGAGATTTGGCCATAGTTGTTGTATGGTAGTGCAAGGCCTAGGTATTCTTGCATACAGTATTTATTTTGCAGTCTGACTTGACTTCCTTAGTTTATTACATAAGGGGTTGTCAGCTGTGTGATCTACTGTTGTGTTTAAATCAAGTTGTGGTGAAACAGTACTTTTGTGTGGTATTGACACTAGATTTTATTTGTTTTAACTCATCTCAACGTGAGATTGGAGAGTTGATTGTGTAACTGATGCAGGGACACTTTTTAAATAATGTATTCTAATCTACTTTTTAATGTTTCAGTAATTTCCTTTGACAACAGAGATGCAATTAGTTAAATAGACTGAACATCCCACTGCAGATAGATACTCGCACACAGACTTAAAACGAACTATGAGAATCCAAGTGCAGGGCTTTTCCACTTCATGCTGGCATGAATCGTCTAGTCTCTTTCAGTCTGGCACGCGAGACTAGGCCAGAGAGGGTGGAACAGTCTTGAACTATTACTGAACCATTCATCTCTAACAAGGCATTGTCAACTTGAACATTATTTTTTTCTTTAAGTAAGATGGCTCTTCAGTCAAACTCCACTCTGGAGAGCCCTAAAGTAAATGGTGAAGGTGAGAGTAGATATTCTGAACATAACACTATCTTCTAAAGGGAAAAGGGGTAGACTGCTACTCTTAAAAGTCCACAACAAAACCATTCTAGTCATACTCTTGTATTGAGAGTGGTCATTCTAGTCATACTCTTGTATTGAGAGAGAGGTCATTCTAGTCATACTCTTGTATTGAGAGAGAGGTCATTCTAGTCATACTCTTGTATTGAGAGAGAGGTCATTCTAGTCATACCCTTGTATTGAGAGAGGTCATTCTAGTCATACTCTTGTATTGAGAGAGGTCATTCTAGTCATACTCTTGTATTGAGAGAGGTCATTCTAGTCATACTCTTGTATTGAGAGAGGTCATTCTAGTCATACCCTTGTATTGAGAGAGGTCAGTCTAGTCATACCCTTGTATTGAGAGAGGTCATTCTAGTCATACTCTTGTATTGAGAAAGAGGTCATTCTAGTCATACTCTTGTATTGAGAGAGGTCATTCTAGTCATACTCTTGTATTGAGAGAGGTCATTCTAGTCATACCCTTGTATTGAGAGAGGTCATTCTAGTCATACTCTTGTATTGAGAGAGGTCATTCTAGTCATACTCTTGTATTGAGAGAGGTCATTCTAGTCATACCCTTGTATTGAGAGTGGTCAATATAGTCATACTCTTGTATTGAGAGTGGTCATTCTAGTCATACTCTTGTATTGAGAGAGGTCATTCTAGTCATACTCTTGTATTGAGAGAGGTCATTCTAGTCATACTCTTGTATTGAGAGAGAGGTCATTCTAGTCATACCCTTGTATTGAGAGTGGTCATTCTAGTCATACTCTTGTATTGAGAGAGGTCATTCTAGTCATACCCTTGTATTGAGAGAGGTCATTCTAGTCATACTCTTGTATTGAGAGAGGTCATTCTAGTCATACTCTTGTATTGAGAGAGGTCATTCTAGTCATACTCTTGTATTGAGAGAGGTCATTCTAGTCATACTCTTGTATTGAGAGAGGTCATTCTAGTCATTCAGTGGTCATTTTGCTTACTGTTCTTGCTGACGTCCAGCTCCCTGAGATTGATGAGGTTGGCGATGGCCGCGGGCAGCACTGTGAGGTCGTTGTCTGGCATGCTCAGCCGGTGGAGCATCTGGCAGTTGAACAGTTGCTATGATGGGAGGTAGACAGAGAGAAATAGAGAGAGAAGGGGGAGAGAGAGAGGTGGAGACAGAGAGACATAGCAAGCGAGAAAGAGAGCAAGAGAAAAAGAGGGAGAGAATAAGACAAGTTGATTTCACAGTATGACCCAGGCAGGAGTCCGGTTTGTAAAGAAAGCTACAGTTCATTCATAGCTAATGCTGACTCAGTCACAAACACTCAGAGAATGACAGACTGACTAAGTGTGGGGGGAAAGGGGAAATCAGAGGGCTGCATTGTGGATTGGCTCCGTTCGATCGGCAGGATACTCTCACCTTCCTTATGGACTGATTTAATTATGTCACTCTACTGAGATACAATGTTTGCCAGGAAGTGCGGTTACTGCAATTTTGACAGGTTCATGTTTATAAACCATTATATAGCTACATAACAAGACCACCTTTGTTTATAACACAGTGATAAACAATGTCAGGGTATTTGTGTGGGTAATTCATTATGAACCTATTATAAACGTGTAGGTCTGTGTGTCCATCTGTGTGTGTGTGCACGTGTGTCCCTGCATCTTACTTTGGGCAGCTCCTCAATCTGGTTGGCGTCCAGATAGAGCTCCTCCAGGGTCTTCTCGAAGCTGAAGATCTCCTTAGGCACTGTCTCCAGGCTGCAGTGGGAGTAGTCCAGCGACGTCACCGTCTCCTCCTCCCCCCGCAGGCAGCGGCACGGCACCAGCCGCACAAACAGGTTCCGCTTGCTCGACATCATCAGGCACTGCAGAGCGAGAGAGGGGGAGGAGATGGGAGTCAGTGTCAAGACAGGCCAGTAAACTACTGCTGCTTCTTGGGGCTAAAGCTACTACAGGTATCCTCCTAAGCCGAGAGAGATGTGTCAGAGTTAAGTAATCAAACAGGTAAGGGAGTCAGACTTTGGCACATGTGTTTTCTAAAAGGGAGGGAGATGTGGTCAGCAGCACAACCATGAACATCAGGTTGGTTTGCGGGTCGATGGTTAGAGAGAGTAGATAGGTAAACTTTTTTTTTTTTTTTTATCTAAACAGTTTGTTGTATGGTTCTGCTCACTTCAATAACCGTCCAATAGGTTTTACCAACAGTTACAAAGAGGATCTAAGGCAGTATACGTTATGATAGCTTGTTTTCCACAGCCCTCTTGAATTACTGGCAGAAATACAGTGTGAGCAGTTACATAATAGTTTGTTCTCAGTGTCCATATTGACACGTAAGCAGGATCTGCAACGCATTGACAGTGCCAGAGCAAAAGGCCAGCTATCATCAATAAAATGCCCTCGGAGCATTGATTAGTGTGGAAACTCATTACAGATAAATGGGCCTCTTTAAAATCTCTTCAGATTTTACATGTGGGTCCAAAGCATCACTGGATAATGAAAGCAAGCTCTACAACAGTATCACATTACTTCCAATACAGCTACAGAACCACAGCAGAGCAGGGCAGCGGCATTCATCGGCCCAGAGACAAGAGTCCTATCTGGTCAAACAAAGCATACCTCATGGATATGCCTCCCCGACTCCCCATTATTTTAACTGAGGTATAAACTGTGACAATGAGCTGGCAATTGAATTTGCATATACTGTAGATTACTCTGTTGCTCATCAGTGCACTGGCAATGCTTGAACACGCCTATCTAAGACAAAACCTATGAAAGGTCAGTCAGGGGACTGAGCCCTGTGGCACCTCATTAAGGTGTGATAAACAACAAACGTGTTCAGTGTTTCTCAAGCTTTTTTAATAGCAGGGAGTGGAGCGCTAGTGTCCTTCCTCCTTCAAAGACTGTTTTGGCCCATTGGCCTATGAAAACTAGCACTTGAGAATTGGTGTCAGCTAACCATCTGAGAGAACGCTCAGCATCTTCTTAGGGACCAGTGCTGGTCCGAGGACCTGAGGTTGAGGAACATCTAGTAGATGAACGTCGACCGAGCATCATCAGCTCTTTGAGGCCAGAAGACAAAATCTAAATCTCAGCTATTTCTACCTCCACTAATGGCTGTATTATTGCAATCTCTGCTATTGTGAGAGCCTCTTGTTATAAAAAGAAGGAGAGAGCAGTTCCCCTTGGAATGCATCCAATGAAACACCACTTTCAAGCAGGCACAGCAAGCAGCCCATTCAGCAGCTCAATAATGGCTGTAGGCCTAATTGTGTTGTAGCAAAGGATGAACACCAACAGCGTTGTGATGCGAGTCATCCTCCAGAGAATCCAGTTCCATGACTATCATCTTTTGTCATGGAACAACAAAGTCAGCCCAGGTATGAAAGGGCTGAAATCGTGTATTGTACTAGGGATCCTCGATTGCTCGTCCTTGAGGGACAGACAGTCAGAAAACGAATGTGCGGATTGGAAAGAAAGAATGGCTTTTGTTTTCTTTTCAAGGCACACTCTTCACTTGCTTATTTTAAAGGGGCCACATGATTCACAGTGGATATTATGGGTCTGATAAGTCTTTGGACAGAGTTGGCTATGGCTGGGGGCTTTTGGCAGTACAGTATTGCACTATGGAATGTGCTCTGGTCAATGGAGGCCTTGTTCACTGGAGTGTTTAGAGAATATGACTTTCTCAGAGTCTGCGTGTGTGTGTGTGTGTGTGTGTGTGTGTGTGTGTGTGTGTGTGTGTGTGTGTGTGTGTATGGTGATGTAGGGCTAGTGCATGGCCATCTCTAAGCTGTAGAGACATGGGGCTGTCAGCCCTCCACAATGATCTCCTGGGTTAGAAACTGTAGAAGACTTCCACCGCTCCTCACTGGATTATCTACAATCACACCAACGGCCACATAATTCAGGGAGAAGAGTGAGCAGAAAAGAGAGAGAGAGAGAAAGAAAAAGAAAGAAAAGTGAGAGAGACCTAAAAAAGGAGAGGCCAGTAAGAGATAGAAATAAGTTGCAAGTGCACACTTGAAGGGAGGAGAATCGTAGCCAGTGAGTGAGTGATGCAAGTTTGAGGGAGAAACAAAAGAATTGAGTAGCCTATAATAACATGGAAAGAGAAGGCCTAAGTGAGTGAAAGCAGGCCTGTCTCAAGAGGGCCTCTCCTTATCAGTCATAATAAACACACACACACACACACACGGAGGGCCAAACAGAGTGAAGTTAGTGGAAGTACCATGTGGCTCTGAGTAAATAGGTTGCAGCCTTCCATAACACTCAGATAGATTATACAGTTGAAGTCGGAAGTTTACATACACCTTAGCCAAATACATTTAAACTCAGTTTTTCACAATTCCTGACATTTAATCCTAGTAAAAATTCCCTGTCTTAGGTCAGTTAGGATCACCACTTTATTTTAAGAATGTGAAATGTCATAATAATTGTAGAGAGAATGATTTATTTCAGCTTTCATCACATTCCCAGTGGGTCAGAAGTTTACATACACTCAATTAGTATTTGGTAGCATTGCCTTTAAATTGTTTAACTTGGGTCAAACATTTCAGGTAGCCTTCCACAAGCTTCCCACAATAAGTTGAGTGAATTTTGGCCCATTTCTCCTGACAGAGCTGGTGTAACTGAGTCAGGTTTTTAGGCCTTGCTCGCACACACTTTTTCAGTTCTGCCCACAAATGTTCTATAGGATTGAGGTCAGGGCTTTGTGATGGCCACTCCAATACCTTGACTTTGTTGTCCTTAAGCCATTTTGCCACAAGGTTGGAAGTATGCTTGGGGTCATTGTACATTTGGAAGACCCATTTGCGACCAAGCTTTAACTTCCTGACTGATGTCTTGAGATGTTGCTTCAATATATCCACATAATTTTCCTTCCTCATGATGCCATCTATTTTGTGAAGTGCACCAGTCCCTCCTGCAGCAAAGCATCCCCACAGCATGATGCTGCCACCCATGTGCTTCACGGTTGGGATGGTGTTCTTCGGCTTGCATGCGACCCCCTTTTTCCTCCAAACATAACAATGGTCATTATGGCCAAACAGTTATATTTTTGTTTCATCAGACCAGAGGACATTTCTCCAAAAAGTACGATCTTTGTCCCCATGTGCAGTTGCAAACCGTAGTCTGGCTTTTTTATGGCAGTTTTGGAGCAGTGGCTTCTTCCTTGCTGAGCGGCCTTTCAGGTTATGTTGATATAGGACTCATTTTACTGTGGATATAGATACTTTTGTACCTGTTTCCTCCAGCATCTTCACAAGGTCCTTTGCTGTTGCTCTGGGATTGATTCACACTTTTCGCACCAAAGTACGTTCATATCTAGGAGACAGAACGCGTCTCCTTCCTGAGCAGTATGACGTCTGCGTGGTCCCATGGTGTTTATACTTGTGTACTATTGTTTGTACAGATGAACGTGGTACCTTCAGGCCTTTGGAAATGGCTCCCAAGGATGAACCAGACTTGTGGAGGTCTACAAGTTTTTTTTTCTGAGGTCTTGGCTGATTTCTTTTGATTTTCCCATGATGTCAAGCAAAGAGGCACTGAGTTTGAAGGTAGGCCTTGAAATACATCCACAGGTACACCTCCAATTGACTCAAATTATGTCAATTAGCCTATCAGAAGCTTCTAAAGCCATGACATAATTTTCTGGAATTTTCCAAGCTGTTTAAAGGCACTGTCAACTTAGTGTATGTAAACTTCTGACCCACTGGAATTGTGATACAGTGAATTATAAGTGAAATAATCTGTCTGTAAACAATTGTTGGAAAGATTACTTGTGTCATGCACAAAGTAGATGTCCTAACCGCCTTGCCAAAACTATAGTTTGTTAACAAGAAATTTGTGGAGTGGTTGAAAAAGTAGTTTTAATGACTCCAACCTAAGTGTATGTAAACTTCCGACTTCAACTGTAAATATTACTGGGGTTTCTGAGGAACCCGTGTACCAGTCGGTACTGCCCAGAGACTCATCACCATACTTCCTTCTACCCGCTCTCGCTTCTCTCTCTCTCTCTCTCTCTCTCTCGCTTCTCTCCCTCTCTCTGACCTACTGTTACTGATAACTACCCGTATCATCATTTACCAAGGGGTTTCCCAGATAAGCTGGCCTGTCAGGACACAATTATTGGCAGATTGAGGATTATTTACTATTATAAACTGGGTGGTTCGAGCCCTGAATGCTGATTGGCTGACAGCCGTGGTATATCAGACCACGGGTATGACAAAACATTTATTTTTCCTGCTGTAATTACATTGGTAACCAGTTTATAATAGCAATAAGGCACCTCAGGTGTTTGTTGTATATTGCCAATATACCACAGCTAAGGGCTATATCCAGGCACTCCGCGTTGCGTAAAAACAGCCTTTAGCTGTGGTATATTGGCCATATACCACACCCCCTCAGGCCTTATTGTTTAATTAACCTGTCAGCCATCAACAGCTGTAGTGTGCACACACGCGCACACACACACCTGAGTAATCAGGTATATAAGAGGGGAGGTGTGTGTGTGTTAGTAATTGGGCAAAAAAATTAATACAGTTACATGTCATTTGACAAAATATTGTATTGTTTTGACAATATCGCAATATAATTTTTGCCCTAGTTGGCTGTACCGGCACCAAAACTCCAGTATTTTCCCTTCATAGCTTGTTCTCCACCTTCTTTTTAAATAGGGAGCCTATTTGTTTTCAGCACTTTTATTTCCATGACTGATCAAAACTCGTTTTCTCATGGCTCCCTCTGCAGCAGACATATGGTGAGCAATATGTTTGGAACATCGAATCACAATAAAATCACAGTATCAAATCGCAACATATATAGAATTGTGAGAATGGCAATACATATCGTATCGGCACCTAAGTATCGTGATAATATCGTATCTTGAGGTCCCTGGCAATTCCCAGCTCTAGTGTTTGTGTGTGTGTGTGTAATCCGCTCTAGAAGGGCTGGCTTCCATTCACTTCACAGCGACAGAGCGCGATGGTAGCGTCTTATAATCGTAACTAATTTAAATATACAACGCCTTACAACTGTCATCACGTGTGCGCGTCATAGTTTCCATTTCAAATCAATTGAGCATTTCAGGCACACAAACATTCCAAATACAAACATTAGTTTCACAAAAAAGCGCATGACCAAATATTGCAGATTTCAAATTGAGTACTTCAAAACTACCAGAAAACACATTCTAGAATGAGTAGATCTCTACATCAACGAATTGATAGCATCATAACTCAGAACAGTAAATAAAAGGAAATTAAATTCACTACCCATTTAACAAACATTTCCCTTTTCAAAAACATTACAGGCTACGTAGACAGGCTCCTGGATCTCTTCAGTGAGGTCACCCTTGATCGAGCGCCGTATGTGGGGAAGCTGTGCGAGCTGTCCAACCCAGGACCACTGTCTGCCAAGAGTGAGAGGCCTGACAAGGAGGAAGTCATAGATGGATTTGTCTCCAGCTTCAATCTGACTGAAGCCTGCTTGATTGAAGCGGGGTACATGGGACCCCCTCCCCACCCGCTCCCCTCCAATCTCTGTAGTTGGTTGCATTTCCTAAAGCCTAAGTAATTGGGTGGTCCTCTGTAGCTCAGCTGGTAGAGCACGGCGCTTGTAACGCCAAGGTAGTGGGTTCGATCCCCGGGACCACCCATACACAAAAAAAAATTATGCACGCATGACTGTAAGTCGCTTTGGATAAAAGCGTCTGCTAAATGGCATATTATATTATAATTCACTTTTAAGTGATAACATGATATCACATTGTTACTTTGTATTGTTTTTTTCAAGCATTCGGACGGAAGATTGTACGAATCAATGGGGTCCTTACAAACTGTAGGGTGCCTATTAGGCTTATGGCTCTAATTCTGTTTTAAATATTAAAATGATGTCTCACCATTATTTCTCACCTTTATTTCTCATGAGTGTTCATGTTCATCAATATTCGGCTATGCTGGCCTATTGTAAATTATCAAATAAAATGTCTGATCAACAAATACAATTCTGAACTTGTAATTTATAATGCTAATGCAGAGGCACCAATAAATTGACCAGTACACTTATTGTATGCTGTTTTCATGTACATTCCCTCATGTCTAAGCTTCTAAGGTGACTCAGGCTTTACTCATTATTGTGAAGTAGTGTATCAGTAATTAGTTACAAAACAATAGAAATGCAATTGTTTATTGCTGCGGTTTGTCTGATATCCAACAGTCCATGATCAGCTCTGTTGACCATGAGAGCATTTTGCAAAGAAAATGGGGTGAGGCATACTATTTAGGCTCGGAATGTGGCCCATTGTTTACCTTGTTACCTGGCAACGACCACAAGGGTGTTTCATGAATATAAGCTCCCTGCCCCCCAAAAACTGCTCTGTGTTGACTGAGTGAGAGCCTTCAGTTCACATTCCTCCAACCTGCCCTGGTGATGTTGACATGTTCTGTGTCAAAAACACTTAATTATTTACAGGCCCAATGCAGCGGTTTTTATATCAATATCAAATCATTTTTGGGTAACATTAAGTACCTTACTGTAATAGATTTCTAATAAAATGGGCTGTTATTGGCAGAGAGGTTTGTAACGCTTTCTTATTGGTCTATTAACCAATTTACCGCATGGTGATGTCGCCATGCATTGCCGAAACTCCCGCAAATGCAAACCTGCTGATTAGAAGGTCCTGTGTAGATTGCATTTTCAATCAGCAACCATCAGGAAATAACACTGATCAAATGTTTTCAGACTTTTACAGTGTTAGTTTCATCAGCTGTTGTACAGATATAAAACACAGGAAAAACTGAATTTTGACTGCACTGGGCCAGCTAAGTGCACACACGAAAATGGGCTCCTGCTGTAGTGGTGTTATGGCTTAAGTGGCTGATAAAGCAGGTGAATTCTAAAAGGAGGTAGCTACAGGTAACTGCCAAAATAAAGGAAACACTTGAGTAAATGAGGGATACAAAGCATATTGAAAGTAGGTGCTTCCACACGTGTGGTTCTTGAGTTAATTTTGCATCAACATGCTTAGGGTCATTATTATTATTATTATTTTGGCTACCATGGCTGTGCTCCCATAGGATGACAATGCCCCCATCCACAGGTCACGAGTGGTCACTGAATGGTTTGATGAGCATGAAAGTGATGTAAACCATATGCCATGGCCGTATCAGACACCAGGGGTGTTTCTCAAAATGCACACTACCGTGCTCCGAGCATGCAAATTGGAGCACGGTGGGTCGGAGTATGTGTCCAAATCAAAGTATACGAGCACGGCGGGGACTTCTTGAATGCGTACTCCGTTTGTACATATTTTGAAGCATGCATCGATGCAAGCTTCAACGGAAAGTATGTGCAAAAATATGATGCAAGCATGTAAAACATTACGTAACATTTCTTGGCAGCCATTATTTGAGTAAATCCCCATTTCACGTCTCAATTGTTGCCCGACTACAATATTTTATCTTGATACTGTATGTTAATAAATACATGCAGTGTTCCTTTTGGCATGTTTACCTGCCTACAATACCCACTGTAGTGTGCGTAGATCATAAGCCCATAGTAAGTCAATAGGGCTAACTGGCTAGCTACTACTGTTAGCTAGCCAGATAGCCACGAAGAATTGACATCTACCTTGCATAACATTGTTTTAGGTCATTTTGCCTGTTTAACTAGCTGGCAAGCTAGATTATTAAGATTCACATAGCTGATAATTATGAAGTAAAACGTTTGCTTTGTGTATATCTTCTTTGTCTCTATTGTTGCCATTGTCCTGGCTGGGTGAAGGTTCAGTGAATGGGGAGGTGCAACGTGAGGTAATACAGTAGGGGGAACGCGAGTGCTTCTCAAATGTAATGTTTTATGCATTCTCTACACTCTCGTCCTCACAAGAACGTACTCAAGAGAACGTCCTTGAATGGTGTCACATCCCTCCAGACACTTGTAGAATCTATTCCAAGGTGCATTGAAGCTGTTCTGGCTCGTGGTGGCCCAACGCCCTATTAAGACACTTTATGTTAGTGTGTATTTTGGCAGTTAAATGTAGCTAGGTGAGAGGCAGGGGGAAAGAGCATGAGAGGGTATCTCCCGCTGTAGTACTCTGCTATCGGACAGACATCCTGGGTCCCAGAGTCAGTGGTCTGTACAGAGAGGGCAGGGTGATAAAGACAGCAGGAAGGGCTGCAGCTAGAACCTGGCCAGATAGAGCTTCCTGTCTGTTCTGCAGATCAAGGCCAGGCCAGGGCTGGCATTCACCTCCCTATCTTTTATGTTGTTGTTGTGTGTGCGTATCACGCGCACTCTGGCATGTGCAGTCTTCAAACAGTCTCTGCCTGCAAACTGGGACTCGCTGACCCACCAAGTTTATCCACTGAAATATGCTGGGAACCAATTACACAACACTTAGGGAAGTGTAATAAGAATGCTATTCTGTGGGTTCTTTGCACTGATCTTAACTTTTTTTCCGCCATCATTTCCTATGACTGGTGCGGGCACCCTGATGAAACGAGTACATAAACCGACTCTACCCTCAGTTCTATTGGCAAATGTACAATCACTGGAGAACAAACTGGACGAGCTCCGTTCAAGACTATCCTATCAACGGGATCTGAAGAACTGTAACATCCTATGTTTCTCAGAGTCGTGGCTGAACAAGGACACGGATAATATACAGTGAGGGAAAAAAGTATTTGATCCCCTGCTGATTTTGTACGTTTGCCCACTGACAAAGACATGATCAGTCTATAATTTTAATGGTAGGTTTATTTGAACAGTGAGAGACAGAATAACAACAACAAAAATCCAGAAAAACGCATGTCAAAAATGTTATAAATTGATTTGCATTTTAATGAGGGAAATAAGTATTTGACCCCCTCTCAATCAGAAAGATTTCTGGCTCCCAGGTGTCTTTTATACAGGTAACGAGCTGAGATTAGGAGCACACTCTTAAAGGGAGTGCTCCTAATCTCAGCTTGTTACCTGTATAAAAGACACCTGTCCACAGAAGCAATCAATCAATCAGATTCCAAACTCTCCACCATGGCCAAGACCAAAGAGCTCTCCAAGGATGTCAGGGACAAGATTGTAGACCTACACAAGGCTGGAATGGGCTACAAGACCATCGCCAAGCAGCTTGGTGAGAAGGTGACAACAGTTGGTGCGATTATTTGCAAATGGAAGAAACACAAAAGAACTGTCAATCTCCCTCAGCCTGGGGCTCTATGCAAGATCTCACCTTGTGGAGTTGCAATGATCATGAGAACGGTGAGGAATCAGCCCAGAACTACACGGGAGGATCTTGTCAATGATCTCAAGGCAGCTGGGACCATAGTCACCAAGAAAATAATTGGTAACACACTACGCCGTGAAGGACTGAAATCCTGCAGCGCCCGCCAGGTCCCCCTGTTCAAGAAAGCACATATACATGCCCGTCTGAAGTTTGCCAATGAACATCTGAATGATTCAGAGGAGAACAGGGTGAACGTGTTGTGGTCAGATGAGACCAAAATGGTGCTCTTTGGCATCAACTCAACTCGCAGTGTTTGGAGGAGGAGGAATGCTGCCTATGACCCCAAGAACACCATCCCCACCGTCAAACATGGAGGTGGAAACATTATGCTTTGGGGGTGTTTTTCTGCTAAGGGGACAGGACAACTTCACCACATCAAAGAGAACGATGGACGGGGCCATGTACCGTCAAATCTTGGGTGATAACCTCCTTCCCTCAGCCAGTGCATTGAAAATGGGTTGTGGATGGGTATTCCAGCATGACAATGACCCAAAACACACGGCCAAGGCAACAAAGGAGTGACTCAAGAAAAAGCACATTAAGGTCCCGGAGTGGCCTAGCTACTCTCCAGACCTTAATCCCATTGAAAATCTGTGGAGGGAGCTGAAGGTTCGAGTTGCCAAACGTCAGCCTCGAAACCTTAATGACTTGGAGAAGATCTGCAAAGAGGAGTGGGACAAAATCCCTCCTGAGATGTGTGCAAACTTGGTGGCCAACTACAAGAAACGTCTGACCTCTGTGATTGCCAACAAGGGTTTTGCCACCAAGTACTAAGTCATGTTTTTCAGAGGGGGTCAAATACTTATTTCCCTCATTAAAATGCAAATCAATTTATAACATTTTTGACATGCGTCTTTCTGGATTTTTTTGTTGTTATTCTGTCTCTCACTGTTCAAATAAACCTACCATTAAAATGATATAGACTGATCATTTCTTTGTCAGTGGGCAAACGTACAAAATCAGCCCGGGATCAAATAAATTTTTCCCCTCACTGTACATCTAGTTGGTTTTTCTATGCATCAGCAGGACAGAACGGCAACGCCGGGTAAGCTCAAGGGGGGAGGTGTGTCTCTTTGTTAACAAGATCTGGTGCACAATCTCTAATATTAAGGAAGTCTCGAGATTCTCCTGGCCTGAGTTAGAATACCTCATGATAAGCTGTAGACCATAAGCTAATATTTACCAAGAGAGTTTTCATCTATATTTTTCGTAGCTGTCTATATACCACAAACTGATGCTAGCACTAAGACCGCACTCAACGAGCTTTATAGGGTCATAAGTAAACAAGAAAATGCTCATACAGAGGCGGCGCTCCTAGTGGCCGGTGATTTTAATACAGGGAAACTGAAATCCATCTTACCTCATTTCTACCAGCATGTCACCTGTGCAACTAGAGGCCAAAAAAAACTATAGATTGCCTTTACTCCACACACAGAAATGCATACAAAGCTCGCCCTCCATTTGACAAATCTGACTATAACTCTATCCTCCTATTTCCTGCTTACAAGCAAAAACTCAAACAGGAAGTACCAGTGACGCGCTCAATACGGAAGTGGTAAGATGAAGCGGATGCTAAGCTACAGGACTTTTTTTTATAGCACAGTCTGGAATATGTTCCGGGATTAATCCGATGGCATTGAGGAGTTTACCATATCAGTCACCAGCTTAATTAATAAGTGCATCGACGACGTCATACCCACAGTGACTGTACGTACATATCCCAACCAAAAGCCATGGATTACAAGCAACATCCACACTGAGCACAGCAATGCCTCTCCCCTCTCAGGAGGCTGAAAAGATTTGGCATGGGCCCTCAGATCCTCAAAAAGTTCTACAGCTGCACCATGGAGAGCATCTTGACTGGCTGCATCACCGCCTGGTATGGGAACAGCTTGGCATCCGGCCGCAAGGCGCTACAGAGGGTAGTGCGTACGGCCCAGTACATCACTGGGGCCGAACTCCCTGCCATCCAGGACCTCTATACCAGGCGGTGTCAGAGGTAGGCCCTAAAAATTGTCCGACTCCAGGCACCCAATTCATAGACTCTCTCGTCTAGCGGTACCGATGCACCAAGTCTGGAACCAACAGGACCCTGTACAGATTCTACCCCCAAGCCATAAGACTGCTAAATAGTTAATGAAATAGCTACCCAGACTATCTGCATTGACCCTTTTTGCACTCATTTTTTTTTACTCATCACTTATGCTGCTGCTACTGTTTATTATCTGTCACTTTATTCCTAGTTATATGTTCATATCTACCTCAATTACCTCGTACCTCTGCACATCGACTCGGTCGCCAAGTTCACTACTCATTGTGTATTTATTATTACGTGTTTTACTTTTCTATTATTTCTCTATTGTCGTTCTCTCTGCATTGTTGGGAAGGGCCCGTAAGTAAGCATTTCATTGTTAGTCCACATCTGTTGTTTACGAAGCATGTGACAAATGCAATTTGATTTGATTTAGCGCTCTGTCTTTCCACTATCCCTCTCTCCAGACCCTTCCAACCTAACCCTAGGGGGAGCTAGTGGTTGTTTTGGGACTGGGTGTCCCTGGGTGTCCCCCAAATGGCACCCTATTCCTTTTATAGTGCACTATTTTTGACCAGGAAATAGGATGACATTTGGGAGTCATCTCGGAGCTGTTCAAACGAGAGAAGGAAAGTAATCGGTAAGTAGTATGTGTACGTGTGTGTTCGTGTGTGTGTGTGGAGTGGAAATGTGAGGTGTGCGGTGTCTTGTGACAGTATAGTGTTATTTATAGCAGGCAGTAGTACTCATCTGGTTAATATGCTGGAATGTGATTAGCCTATAAATCTTACAGTCTTATGAAAGGAGCTTTTGATCCTGATACTGTAGGCTGCTGCAGTAATGCTGCCTGCCTGCTGGGTCAATGTCGAAACTCGGCACCCAGAGAATTAGGCCCAAAGAAAAGGGAGAGAAAAAGGAACGTGGGGAGAAAAAAAAGGAGGAGAAAAAGCTAGAAAACATCCTGCGGAGGGAGTGAGGCTGCTGGATAATAATGGAGTCATCTCCATCTGGCACAGTAGAATAGAGGAGAGAAAAGGCTACTTCTTCCGTGTGAAGGAACAGCAGAGTGCCATTGGCTAGAAAGCCTCGCTGCCGTGTGGTTTCATGGTTTGACTGCAGCCAACTTGACACTTTTCACTGGAATAACGAACTTGTTCACAGACACTATAGTACATTTTCATTGAAGCGTCTGTCATGCCAAACAATTCCTTAGAAGATGGCTAAAGTAGAAACAGACTAGCAGCCATTTTAAAGCAAAGCTGAATTAAATCAAAATGAGGCTAATGTTAGGTGATATTAGATCTAGCCTACTTGTTCAGGTTGTGATCTCATCATCTGGACAAAGGGTTTGTGATTCACTTGAGGAAGGCATGTGTCAAGACGGTCACGCGATGTGATGGGGTGAGAAGGTTGAGGTGGCTCTCGTGTGAAGAGCTCTGGAAAACAAGTGTATGTTTTCAGGTGTGTTACCTCTATACTACTTATTATGGAGGTGTGTGTTACCACTGTACCCTCATGTGTGTTAGCTCTGCACCGGAATTCACCACCAGCGGGCACAGCGGGAGAGGTGCAGTCAGCTCCTCAATAATTCAGGGGAGGATACTCGTTTGGAGGCCCACACACCAATGTACACAAATGGATATAACCTAGGCTAGTTTGAGCTTTTGGGGCACAAGCAGGATTGAAAGGCTTCAGGTTAATGTTGCATTATGGTGGCTAAGGCGAGTTCCCTCCATTGCAATGTAAAGCGCTTTGAGCATTGGAATCCAATCCGTATTGGTGGGCATCCACAGCCTACAAAAAAGCCTGACAGGCTGTTAGTCAACAAGCCGGATTCATGCAGTGTTCCTGTTGGACAGTGTATACCATGTGTTTCCTGTACATGTGACTAATAAAACTTGGTAGGGCTACTACCACACACACACACACACACCTCCAGCTCTTCCTCAGCTTCCAACTCTGGCCAAGAACACAACTGCACTAATGTCTCCACCGAGGCACTTGATGACGTGGGAATCCACCAGAAAGGCTCCAGAGTAGAGAAAATTGAAATGAATTTCAATGGAAACGTGGAAAAATGACACTGTTGTAAGTATTTGTGGCAGGGGCATGGGGCCTAGCGGAACCAGCCCCTTCAGGTTTTGGTTCTCACCAGTGTCCTTGATTCTCTGTGGTCTTATGTGACCGGGGAAAACAAAACCATGATTGTTTTCCTTTGAATTGCTGGTAAAATGAGGCTAAGTAATCTGATCTGGGTCACAAACACAAAGTGCCTTCGCTTTACAGCATCTTCCTCTCCCTCTTGAGTCCACATACACTAACCTGCCCACACCAGGCTGGCTAGGAAACTAGAATATCTCTATCTCCCTCTCACACACTCGGACGCTTGACACACACACATGC
The DNA here is from genome assembly GCF_020615455.1 of Coregonus clupeaformis. Classification (NCBI taxonomy): domain Eukaryota; kingdom Metazoa; phylum Chordata; class Actinopteri; order Salmoniformes; family Salmonidae; genus Coregonus; species Coregonus clupeaformis. Next base: position 29,425,112 of record NC_059206.1, on the reverse strand, counting down.
TGTAAAGATCCATTTACAATTGGGTTTTCAATTTAAAGATTTTCCCAAACACCATTGTCTTGTTTCTGTCAATGGCGCAACATTTTCCTGCATCTATTTTGTTCGTTCGCTCTCTCCCCTCCCTACTTTCGTCCTCCTCCCGCTCAGTCTCTCATGCGTGTTCTCTTTGTCTAAACAGAACATCTATTTCAGGTCTGTTTCGTGTTTTCATTTTTTGCCATGGAAAATAAATTGCGATACTAGTATCGTCCGGCCATCCCATATGGCCCAACTAACAGCCATCCTCATAACACTATGTAGCCTAGCTCACAAGATAAGATTTCCAATACTGCCTAAATTGACCTGAGTACGCCTTCATTTCAATTCCCTTTGAGATGCCTTTCATGATTACTCTGAATAATAATTCCCACTAGGTTATTGCCCCCGGGCAGAGGAATGCAGCCTTATAGAGTTCACCACATTGGCCCAGGTTCTCAAAAGGTATGGGGTCGCCGGGATGTCACAGCAGCCCACAGACCGATGATGATACACAGGCACAAGATCGGTCAATCAAACGTAAACACTGCATGAATCAGGCTGGTTGACTAAGAGCCTGTCAGGCTTTTTTTGTAGGCTGTGAATGCCCACTGTGTGTGTGTGTGTGTCCTTTCTGACTTACTAATGGCAGTAACATAGCTCTGGGTGATATGGACAAAAGTCTATATCACGATAAATTGACTGAATTATCACTATAACGATAAACTGAACGATACGTTTACAACATTAAAGGGGGGGGGGTAAGGGGGGCTCCTCCTTGTGATGTTTTAACTAGTTAGCATCATATTGATTAATTTAATATCCCAAAAAACTTGCATAAACATAGTGAATATAATGTAGGGCAGGGCGACATGGATAAAATATCATATCACAATATTTAAAATATTGCTGTATTTTATGTGTTTTTTTTTTATAATAAAGGTTCTAGGTTCGCTTTATGAGTAGAGCATGACCCTAGGGTGGCAACAAATACATTCTAAGTGATTTCAATTTGGCTTTCTCCATTCTGATTGAAACAGTGTAAAACAATCAAACTTCAACCAAAAATAATTTTCTGCATTTCCTGCACTCATGAGATCATTTCCACACTGTCACGTAGTTCTGCAAGATATGGGCAAAAAATCTAGGCCTTATTTTTAACCAAATATTGCAATTTGATCTGCAATTTAGATAAAAAACACTTGGGTGAACTGTTGGAATCATGGAAATAGAATGATTATTCTAATTCTATAGTTAGAATATAATAGTGTGAACTTTGAATACAGTGTTGTTTTACATCACAACAAATGAAAAAGCCAGGGAGGAGTTATTGTGACAGGGTAGGAACTAAAGTGTTGGTCAGTGTTTCCTATGGGACCCTATAATCTTTGGTTACAATTTTAAATGTTTTCTCTTAGCTACTTCATGTATCTAACATATTCATGTCTTTCCTATTCCTCTTTGATTTAGAAGATACTGTTGCACAAACAACATGCTGATTTAGGCCTACACCATCACTGGTATCAGGCAGTATTAGCTAGCTACGTTTGCTCTAACTCAGTACATTTATTTGCTAACTAGCTAGCCAGCTAACTAGCGATTAGCATTAGCGGCCAACATTATTTATTTTGCCACAACTTGCTAAGAGATAGACAAACTAGCTGTTTGCAGACAGTAAGATAGAGTCTTCACGGATCCACCTGAATATCCAAGACCCGATCCGGGACCTGAGCGGGTCTGGATCCAGAATACCAAATATTGTCACTGGTCGGTCTGATATGACTGTCACGGTTCTCGGGTATGTGTAATTTTAACTGACTTGTCCGGAAGGGCCCATACAGATCCGAACGCGACTTCTGCAGTAGAGAGAGCAAGATACATTTTATAATTTATGCTGCTGCTCTTGCTTTTCACAAGAGTGGAGCGTGGCGCGTGAAGCTTGTTGTTGTCTAATCAGATTATATAAAAACAACTAACATTTAATTAAAACCAGTGAATTTGTTTAAAGTGGTACATATTCAAAGACAGTTATCATTTCTGGGTATTCACATTCCCAATTAGTCATATTTGTCAGAGCACGTGTTTCTCATTACCGTAGCATTTCTTTAAGTTCCTATACAAAGTAGTGTTTTTGTTATAACGTTTTTTCGACCCATAATGCATTACTAAGAACAGAGAAGATTAAAGAGGGCTACAAGGTAAACTAGTCTTTTCTCTTTTATTATATTTAAATGTGATAATTGTCCTCGTACACCCCATTTACCCATTTTAGATTATCATTACTATAACTGTGTAATACTTGATGTTTGAGCAAAGACAGATTAAAATATTTACAGTATAATAGATTAGAAAGAGCACCAATTGATTGTGTAATTTTTGTTTGCCGAATCATAATGGCTTCTCATAATGACTTGCCGAGTCATAATAGCAAAATTTGCTAAGAGCTTCTCATTACTGTAATGACCAATTTTCATTACCATGCGGTTGTCTGTTACGGTAATTAGAAGTTCAGTTACGTTAATGATAACAACTGTTTGATGCATGTACAATGTAATTCCATCACACTATGTGCGCAACAGATACACAGCTAACCAAACAGTGTTAGGTGCATGCACACTTGTATTAAAGGGTAACTATCACTTTTTATGGTCTCCTGCATGGTTTAAGCATTGTTAGCATGCTCAAGTATTATTTGTATTTAGTATTTTTTTTGTGTGTGATTGAGAGAGATTAAAAATTGGAACAACAGCCACCCTTCCTTCCATGACCCTTTCGCATCCCACCACTGCTCAAAAAAATTATAGGTGAAACACTGAGTCACCATTTATAATTTAAAAGCTTTTTAAAGGCATTACACTTGGGGTGGGGTGGCAGGTAGCTTAGTGGTTAAGAGCGTTGTGCCAGTAACCAAAAGGTCGCTGGTTCTAATCCCCGAGCCGACTAGGTGAAAAATCTGTTGATGTGCCCTTGAGCAAGGCACTTAACCCTAATTGCTCCTGTAAGTCGCTCTGGATAAGAGCGTCTGCTAAATGACTAAAATGTAAATGTAAATGTAATAAAGTGTAAAGTTTGTCTGATGTTTTCAGAACTCAAAAGTGGTCTTCTGTCAACTAATGTCCCCATCCTAGACCATCTGTTTTGTAGATCCAGCTCAGGTGTATGCAAACAATCCAATGAATGGAAAAGATGAGCACCAAATAATTTTCCAGATTTGTGGTGCTTATCTTTTCCACTAAAGACTTAACTTATTGGTGTTATATTAGATTGTAAACTGTCTAGGTTAAAGCATATTGATTCTATTGTTGTAAAGATGGGGAAAGGTTTGTCTGTGATAAAGAGATGCTCTGCTTTTATAACATTACATGCAACCAGACAAGTCCTGCAAGCTCTGGTTCTCACATCTTGACTATTGGTCAGTTGTATGGTCAGGTGCGTCAAAATAGGACCTAGAAAAGCTACAGCTGGTCCAGAAGAGTAGTAACTTGACAAGGAATGCCTACACATTACGTCCAGTCCTCGTTCTCTTCCACAAACTTAGTGATAGTCCCAAACATTGCCATTATAACGCCAACTTGTCGTTTCCGTCCAGCGGCACCTGCTCTTCGTCGCTCATTAAGCTAGCTAGCTAACTGACTACCTCCACTGTTTCTTAGCTAACTAGCACATCGCCCTGTACAAGTTGATAAAGTTTTATCCTCGTCGCCAAAAAGATGTAGTAACTTGACAAGGAATGCCCACACGCATTTCAATATTACTTTACTTTCAACCCAATAAATAAAAGGTGTACAGCCATGTACAAACGGTACCAAAACAGCAGAACGATACAGCCCACTCAACCTGTGGTAGAATCACATTGTACAGATCTGACTCTTGGTGATGACATCATCAAAGGGGAAAGGTCACGGTCAATGCCAATAATAACCATGCACACATGAATAGCAATCATACTATACTGCAGGTAAGTTACAACACATATTCAATGTAATTATTTATATAGTGTCCAAACTATAACATATACATACCCTACAAAACACGCAATCAGGGTAGGGCTGGGCGATATATCGAATTAATTTCAATGTATGTTTTAATGCGATATTCCAAATGCCTGTATCGCAAGAATCAAGGTTTTTATAAGTGTTTATATCTGCTTGTTCTCATGTTGTATTTTTGGTCTCGTCTCCTTTGCTCCTCTGTGTGCACCTTCCCATTTACACCAGTGATCTGTATATAATGACGAGATGCATGTCTCCGCCCTAACAATGCGAGTCGTTGTCCCAAAGGCGGGAAGGCAGGCGACAAGCTTAGGTCCAAAATATGCCCATAGAACGCATTGGGCTTATTTTGGACAGATTTTAACGAGAGTGAAACCTCTCGCTTCGCCTCTTCCTCTATGGTTTACACACACACCAAGCCCCTGCATCTCACGCCAACAAAGCTGAGATCACATCTTCCTCTCTGACAAGTGGTTTCAACTCACTATTAGCATTTGAGGTTTGGTCCAACAGAATCTGTCATATGGATACCAAAACACATTGGGACATTATTTGACTGTAATAGAGGAGAAGTTAACCTTTCTGACGATTACCTTTTTATTTCTCTACTACTCAAATTGCGAGCAGAGCAGACATTACTAAAACGAGAGTATCAATGAACATTGAATCTGGAAAATGAATGTTCAGTTTGTTACGCGCAGCATTGGGGTACCACGTACCGCTAGCAGCATTTTAGCCAAAGACTGTTATACTAGCTGTCTAGTCTGTGTTTTATGAATGTGCAATAAGCATAAAACACAATTACAGTGCATTCGGAAAGTATTCAGACCCCTTGACTTTTTTGTTACTGTCACACCCTGACCTTTAAATGCCTGTTGTTTCTCGTTGGTTTGGTCAGGGTGTGAGTTTCTATGTATATATCTATGTGAATATCTAGTATGTGTAGATCTGTTGGCCGGGTGTGGTACCCAATCAGAGGCAGCTGTCGATCGTTGTCTCTGATTGGGGATCATACTTAGGTAGCCATTTTGCCTACCTTAGTTGTGGGATCTTGACGCTTGTTTGTGTGTAGCCATTGTGAGCTTCACGTTACGTTGCTTTTTTTTGTTTCGTCTGTGTTTAATTAATAAATAAACATGTATGCATTCCACGCTGCACCTTGGTCCAATCCTGTACTCAACGAACGTGACAGAAGATCCCACCAAACAAGGACCAAGCAGTGTGCCCAGGAGGAGCAAACACCATGGACACAGGTGGGGAAGATGTGGTCTTGGGAGGAGATATTTGCGGGTAAAGGACCCTTGGCAGGTAGAAGCCCAGGTAGGAGAGGATCAACGGCGGCGCCAACAGTGCCGACAACGAAGGAAGCCCGAGAGACAGCCCCAAGAAAAATGTTTGGGGGGGCACACAGGGTGGTTGGCGGAGCCAGGGGGCAGACCAGAGCCAAATACCCGTACTCGCTGTAAGGAGCGTGTGTTCATTGAGGAACCAAGGTATGCGGAGATACGCACTGTGTCGCCAGTGCGCTTTCACAGCCCAGTGTGTCCTGTGCCAGCGCCCCGCACGTGTCGTGCGAAAGTGGGCATCCAGCCAGGAGGGGTTGTGCCGGCTCAACGCTCCTGGTCTCCAGTACGCCTCCTCGGTCCAGTATATCCTGCGCCAGTCCTACGCACTGTGACGCTAGTGCGCGTTCACAGCCCAGTGCGTCCTGTGCCAGCGCCCTGCACGTGCCGTGCGAAAGTGGGCATCCACCTAGGACGGGATGTGCCAGCTTTAGACTCCAGACCTCTAGTGCGCCTCCACGGTCCAGTATGTCCTGCTCCGGTTCTACGCACTGGGTCACCAGTGCGCCTCCCCAGCCCGGTATGGCCCGTACCTGCTCCCCGCACCAAACTAGTGGTGCGTGTCGCCAGCCCGGTACGCCCCGTACCTACTCCCCGCACCAAACCAGTGGTGCGTGTCGCCAGCCTGGTACGCCCCATACCTGCTCCCGGCACCTAACCAGTGTTGCGTGTATCCAGTCCGGTACGGCCCATACCTGCTCCCCGCACCAAGCCAATGGTGCGTGTCGCTAGCCCGGTACGCCCCGTACCTCCTCCCCGCACCAAACCAGTGGTGCGTGTTCCCAGCCCGGTGCGGCCCGTGCCTGTTCCTCGCACCAGACCAGTGGTGCGTGTCCCCAGCCCGGTACGGCTGGTGCCAGAGCAGTCCGCTGCACCGGTGCCCAGTCCAGCTCCGGTCAGCTGCTCCACTCCAGTGCCAGAGCAGTCCACTCCACCGGTGCCTAGTCCAGCCCCGGTCAGCTGCTCCAGTCCAGAGCCAGCGCAGTCCGCTCCACCGGGGTCCAGTTCAGGTCCGGTCAGTGGCTCCACTCCAGAACCAGATGTTGGGGCCTCCCACACCAGGGTCCAGACAGGCCTTGGTGCATCGTGGGAGAACTGAGAGGGGAAGCATCGCGCCGAGGTCCAGACCGGACCAGGGGTGCAACGGCAGGCAGTAAGGGAGAGGACGTCACGCCCGGAGCCGGAACCGAGGCTAGATGCCCACCCGGACCCTCCCCTGTTAAGTTAGGTTTTGCGGCCAGAGTCCGCACCTTTGGGGGGGTGGTACTGTCACGCCCTGACCTTTAAATGCCTGTTGTTTCTCTTGGGTTTGGTCAGGGTGTGAGTTTCTATGTATATATCTATGTGAATATCTAGTATGTGTAGATCTGTTGGCCGGGTGTGGTTCCCAATCAGAGGCAGCTGTCGATCGTTGTCTCTGATTGGGGATCATACTTAGGTAGCCATTTTGCCCACCTTAGTTGTGGGATCTTGACTATTGTTTGGCTTGTTTCTGTGTAGCCATTGTGAGCTTCACGTTACGTTGCTTTTTTTGTTTCGTCTGTGTTTAATTAATAAATAAACATGTATGCATTCCACGCTGCACCTTGGTCCAATCCTGTACTCAACGAACGTGACAGTTACATCACAGCCTTATCCTAAAATGGACAAAAAATGTATTTCCCCTCATCAATCTACACACAATACCCCATAATGACAAAGCGAAAACAGGGTTTTTAGAAATGTTAGCGAATTTACTAAAAATAAAAAACAGAAATACCTTATTTACATAAGGAATTACACGTAGAGCTCCGAGACAGGATTGTGTCGAGGCACAGATCTGGGGAAGGGTACCAAAAAAAATTCTGCAGCATTGAAGGTCCCCAACAACACAGTGGCCTCCATCATTCTTAAATGGAAGACATTTGGAACCACCAAGGCTCTTCCTAGAGCTGGACGCCCGGACAAACTGAGCAATCGGGGGAGAAGGGCCTTGGTCAGGGAGGTGACCAAGAACCCGATGGTCACTCTGACAGAGCTCTAGAGTTCCTCTGTGGAGATGGGAGAACCTTCCAGAAGGACAACCATCTCTGCAGCACTCTACCAATCAGGCCTTTATGGTAGAGTGGCCAGACGGAAGCCACTCCTCAGTAAAACGCACATGACAGCCGGCTTGGAGTTTGCCAAAAGGCACCTAAAGGACTCAGACCATGAGAAACAAGATTCTATGGTCTGATGAAACCAAGATTGAACTCTTTGGCCTGAATGCCAAGCGTCACGTCTGGAGGAAACCTGGCACCATCCCTACGGTGAAGCATGGAGGTGGCAGCATCATGCTTTGGGGATGTTTTTCAGCGGCAGGGAATGGGAGACTATTCAGGATCGAGGGAAAAATGAACGGAGCAAAGTACAGAGAGATCCTTGATGAAAACCTGCTCCAGAGCGCTCAGGACCTCAGACTGGGGTGAAGGTTCACCTTCCAACAGGACAATGACCCTAAGCACACAGCCAAGACAACGCAGGAGTGGCTTCGGGGCAAGTCTCTGAATGTACTTGACTGGCCCAGCCAGAGTCCAGACTTGAACCCGATCGAACATCTCTGGAGAGACCTGAAAATAGCTGTGCAGCGATGCTCCCCATCAAACCTGACAGAGCTTGAGAGGATATGCAGAGAACAATGGGAGAATCTCCCCAAATACAGATGTGCCAAGCTTTTAGCGTCATACCAAGGAAGACAAGAGGTTGTAATCACTGCCAAAGGTGCTTCAACAAAGTACTGAGTAAAGGGTCTGAATACTTACGTAAATGTGATATTTCACATTGTAGAATAATAGTGAAGACATCAAAACTATGAAGTACCACATATGGAATCATGTAGTAACCAAAAAAGTGTTAAACAAATCAAAATATATTTAATATTTGAGATTCTTCAAATAGCCACCCTTTTCCTTGATGACAGCTTTGCACACGCTTGGCATTCTCTCAACCAGCTTCACCTGGAATGCTTTTACAACAGTCTTGAAGGAGTTCCCACATATGCTGAGCACTTGTTGGCTTCTTTTCCTTCACTCTGCAGTCCGATTCATCACAAACCATCTCAATTTGGTTGAGGTCGGGGGATTGTGGAGGCCAGGTCATCTGTTGCATCACTCTCCTTCTTGGTAAAATGTTCATTTTCGGTTTATCGTCCCAGCTCTACGGTAACACAATGTTTGTCTCACGGTAAGCTGACCAGCAGAGCACTGGCCAGTCACACTAAATTATGTCCAAAGGCCAAAGCCACAGACAGAAAGATGAGATGAGAAGAGGGAGCACGTGAAAATCACACTGAATCTCATCCACAAATCTAAATGCCAATGGGGAGTCTTATTGCACAGATAACCTACTCCCTCTGCACAACACACACTGAGTGCTTCATCTGTTAGAGCAATGCAATATGAAATGCAGTTTTGGAAAGAGCATTAGCCTACATAAAAAGAATGCATGCACTTGACAAACAAGAAAATACAAAATCATGAGGCGTCCACTAATTTTCAACTCAGTCTCTGTCTTTCTTTTTCTGAGAGGGGACATTTTTAGCCTAGTTCGCAGACAAACATACAGATAATTCATCATGACGACTGCATAACATCTAGCCTAAAGGTTGAGGAAAGCCACCTTCGTGTGTGACTCTGTGACCACTTCCTATCTGAGATTAGCAGACAGTGACGAGAGTGTGTGTTCCGCCTTGCAACAATAAGCATGCAGCAGGGGTGCTCAACTATAGTGGTTTCACTTTGGTTCTCAATATGTTCCCATAATACCAGTAACATAAATGTCAGTTTTCAATGAAAACAGGTGCGTGTACTAGGGACGGGTATTTGAAAAAAAAATATCTGAGTTTGAGTGAGTCATGAAAATAATTTTGAGTACTCGCATGTTAGCGTGAAAAGGGTCTGAAGGGATGCTACCTTTGTTTCAATTACTAGTTTTTCTGATACACAACTGAAAACAAAACTTAACATTTTCACTGCACTTGACATACTCCAAACAATAAACACATCTTACATTATGACATTTTGTCAGTGCTTATAAATTAAACCCGCTAACTAGTAGTGTTGCACGGTATACCGAAACTTCGGTACTTTTTGATACTAGAACATCAAAACGGTTCGGTACTAGAATTTGATACTTTCGGGAACTTCTGTCAAATGTGTCTCACGGATCAAGCCTGTCTATCAGCGCAGCCGACCCCTTTTTATAGCGCGCACTGTGCCTGCTCCACTTACTCATTGCTATCATGCACTGGGAGTCTGGGCTGCATCAGGTTAGCTCCCCACTCATGCTACACAGAAGTTAACACACTTGAATAATGCGACATGATATGTAGAAATGTTGAAACTGTTAATTACTGTTCGCAAAACAATGTCCATACAGGCTAGAAAACTTTACAATGCAAGAAGATACTGGTAGCTTCCAGATTTGTAGGCTAACTTTCCTTGCTAGCTGACAGCCAAAGCTAACATCAATTCACTACCCTGGTACTTTGTTTGTGATAATATTCCAACCATCGATCACTCCAGTGTTAATACTAAATTGTAATTATTTTGCACTATGGCCTATTTATTGCCTTACCTCCATAACTTACTACATTTGCACACACTGTATATAGATTTCTATTTTCTATTGTGTTATTGACTGTACTTTTTGGTTTATTCCATATGTAACTCTGTGTTGTTGTTGTTTTTATCACACTGCTTTGCTTTATCTTGGCCAGGTCGCAGTTGTAAATGAGAACTTGTTCTCAACTGGCTTACCTGGTTAAATAAAGGTGAAATAAAATAAAAAATAATGCAAAATATGCTGATTTCAAAGCTGATTGCCACCAAAACCTTCATTCATTCACTTATTCGGTCTCTCTCTCACATCTCTCCCTGAATGAAGTCATTACTGGTTAAAGAGACAGCACACATTTTTATAAAAATAGCTACTTCCATGCAAATGTTGATGAGTACAATAAAATAAGTCCCAAATGGATGGGAAACAGATTGTTTGTCATCTGTAGCCCCATGGAATCAGCCAAAACAAGCTCAATAACTCAATGCATGCACACACTCCTATTGCATATGAATTCACCTGTATTTTGGTTAGGTCTAGGCTACATCTTGATTTACCCAGTTTATCAATAGAGATTTACCATTCAAATAAATTATTACCATTATGTTGTTATGTAAATTTAGTTAGATTGGTACAAACAAAGTCAAATTGACTGTATGATTGTATAACAAATGTTGACGTAAATAAAACATAATGATATTGAACTCAAAAGATGCCCAACGATTGAAAAGAGCAGAAGCTGAGTTTATCTGTCTGGATCAAGTGCCATTCTGTGACTTTGGCTAATATGCTTTCTTTTTTTGTTGTGGTATCGTTTTGGTATTGAGTATCGGGATGGAATCGAGTATTGTGATACTAAACCTGGTATCGAAGTCAAAATTCTAGTATCTGACAGCATTAACTATTTACATTTGTAAATTCCAAGTACTTGTATTAGATTATTAGTAAATCGAATATAAACTTTGCATCGAGTACTGAAGTACTCACGCCCATCCCTAGTGTGTACAGTCAAGTCCTGGCCAACATTTAGGTCTAAGTGCAAACTCCATTTAAATGCATTGCAGTTCACCTGTCCCAGCAGTTAAAAAAAACATTTAGACCTAACCTACTTGCTCCAAATATCTGCAATGTGCATACACATACAATATCCATCATGACAGTCTGAAGACATTGCATACTACTGTTTGTTCTGAATTGACTGTACCAATTATTAATAGCAGAAAAGGATCCAGGTCGGAATACATTTATAAAGCCTTATTATGGCAAGTGAAAGGAGTATGAATGCATTCATTATTCCATCTGCTTGCTATTCTATACGCTGTGTGTAGAAACATCCTCTGCAGTCAGGGCAGCATATGCTCATTACCAGGGCTACACCAGCATTCAGCACAAGGTATTTGACCCCTGTGCTCCCGCAGTGCTGCGCTGCCTTATCAATTGAGAACTGCCTTATTTAGCTAGGCACCCCCCCACCCCACTCCCTCTCTGCACTCTTCTCTCTCTCTCACCTCCTTCCCTCTGTCATTGAGACCAAGGCCTGAGCAGAGAAAGAGAGCAGAGCAGCGTGGTGCTGTGCTGTCCATAAATAGCAGCCGGTTTAAAAGCCCTCCTTCTGCCGGGAAGTCCTTAATTAAATATGCGATTTAGTTCGACGCCAAGCAGCGAGCGGGCGTCCGTACAGAAAAACGCCTACGGGCTCATCTCGCCCCTGCTGCACAAAGAGAGACCCATAAACAATAAATTGCTTTCAACAGCAAGGTCATCACAACAAAAGGGGTTTCGGGAGACAAGTACTGGAGTCCATTTTGGGGGTAAATTATGAATCATTGCATCAGTGTGAGATCTGTGAACGTGAAACACTTTCACCAGCAGCCATAGAGGCAGACAGTACGTCAACGTGAGACAGACTGGACAACCACAACACACTGGCAATGGCTTGAATGCCAAATAACAAATTCCTGGCTATGGCTCATCTTCTATGAGAAACATATAGACTATAGCTAGTTACAGTATTTTTAGTGCAGACATCCAACACTGGCCTATGGATACCTGGAGTCCCATGCAGGTAGACTAGAGTCACGGAGCAAGTAGACGCCAATGACCCTGATGTGTACAAACAAGCGAGGATCAAGAGAAGACCTAACTTCACAACATCCACCCGTCTCAGATGTTACGGCTGGCCTGATATCTGCAACACATGATATGACAGTCTCAGACCTCGCCTGGCTGGCTTGACTGGCTGGCTGGCTTGTTTTGAATGTCAAAGACACAGGGAGGAGGGCCCAACTTGCAGCGTGGGAGAGAGAGGAACACCTTGCCTGGAGATCATACTGATTACCTGAGGGGCTCTTATCTGATGATCCACTCCTACACAGGGGCCAGGACGAGAGTGAGTGAGTGAGTAGCTCTGTGACTGAACAAGCAAGCTGGAGAGAATTCAGTGGAAGATATGCAAACCAGCCAAAGGAGTCATTTCCCTACCAATCAAAACATCCCAAAACCCTGAACTGTGGCTCCACATTTGTAGAGCTGAGGCTGAGGAGAGACTCTACTACCCCAGGATGGATCTAAATGTGAAAGCAGCTCTAAATATATATCTCTCTCTCCCGGCAATGCTTCCTCTGTGATGTTTCCTTAGAAGTGACTGAAAGCAAGATGCAGTTCAGAAGTGTGTGTGTGTATATGTGTGTGGGAGCGACAGAGAGAGGGAGCGAGAGAGAGACTCAGTTCCCCCAGTCTCAGTAACCAGGTCAGACACATTCAGGTCAGGCTAACGTTTACATGCACGCACACACACGACTTCTCACAATCCTTATATTTCCCCCAGTGCCTAGTTCGAAATCACAGGCTACTTTTCTAACGGTTTATGAAGCACCGACAAAGTCGTCATTCTAACTGATCGTAGACAACATAAAGCACTACAGTCTCCATAAATAGCCTTGCATCTGTTGGAGCAACACAATGAATATTTCATGACAAATAGAATGAACCGCTCAGTATGTGTCACACCAGAATATGGTACCCAACAAACACACAACTCTCCTCCCATCAATCACTATATAAACAAAGCTTTGACAGTCAACTGTCAAAAGATTAACAACAAATAACATTCAAAGCTTTAAAAGGTTAATTGTTTACAGCCATCAAAGCTGCGCAGACAGTGAGATATACTTAATTTATCCCTCGGTATTCACTGAAATGCATTCATTATCAAAGCCATTAGGCCTTTCTTTCTCATTCCAAACTCCAGCCTGCCTGTGGGAATGTGCTGCATTTGAAAAGCAGCAGTAATACTGTCTGTATTATTAATATTATCCCAGGGTGCATTTGCATGACACGATTTGTATGGGTGTCAGGTTGCATCGTGACTTCTATTGGATTCAGCATCTGTTTGTTTCACCACTGATTGAGATGTGGGTCTCAGCCAGCATCATTCAAGACTGTAGTTAGTACTAGTAAAGCGTCGCTCAATAATAATAAACACAAGGTTTATCGATCATTTATCATTTGGGTGAAGACATACAGTACATCAAGTAGCCCAAACCAAACCTATGATAAGCGTGGCTGTGTGAACGACTGAGGCTAGTTAAGTCCTGTAGTCCTGTAATTTTCTCAGTGTAGCTACAGCCTATGGCCTGTGTCTGTAATCATGTGTTAGCCCTGGCTGTGTCACTGGAGTGAAAGGGGCCATTAGACCAGGAATAACACTGTACTCAGGGAAAATGACTGTAATTTACAATGCAGGAGATTGACAATGCGGTAATACAGACACAGAGGGACTCATTTCCCTTTTCAAGGAGGGAATCCCTAGAGTCTGCATCTGAGGATCAAAGTATAGGCCATGTCTAATGGTTCCATTGGCCTAGCCCTAGTTGATTAGAGCATGATGTTTTGCAAATGTTGGATTCTCACATGGGTCATACTGAACATGTGTAAATTGGTTTGGCTAAAACAACCATATTGTTTGGTCAATTGAATACAATGAACATACTCGCCTATTGCTTTTGGGGTAGACAGAACAGGGCTCAGATACCTCTGTGAACTTATGTGAGAGCGAAAGGAAATCTGTGTGATGTTACAGTGATAGGGTGATGTTACAGGAAACAAGGGACTTGGCTAGGTAATAACTAGTAATGGGGGAATCGATAGTTACATATTGTGATACGTTTTGGACGATATTATATCTATATTTGACTCCCAAGTATCAATTTGTAAAAACTATTATTATATAGCCTATTTTTTGCCATTGTAGGTAGCATTAGCTAGCGTTAGTCAAAACAAATCTCATTAAAACGTCTGTAACGTCCGAATGGTTTGGCCTACAAACTATTATGACCCCTCTATGGAAACTATGGTGTTTTGCTCTACGACCCTCACAAGCGTCACGGGACTCGTCTTAAGTCGGCACAGCCGATCTGAAAACTTCTGTCTGTAGCATCCGAACAGTTTAGGCTACACACTAATATGACCCCTCCATGGAAAGGTGGGTCTCACGAACATGTTGGTTGTTTTGCTCTAGTCTGAAGGTAGCCGGATACCAGTTAAAAAAATTGAAGTATATATGGAGATTGTTTAGTGCCTAAAATAAGTGGTTAAATACGTAAACAAAATAAAAGATATAGTTTCCTGATCTTTCTTATATCTCTCAGATATAGGACAGACACTTCAGAACAAACTTCAATTACATCTGTTTATCCATGTATGAAGCTGTTATTCAATGAGTTTATATGGGCTAATAGCAGTAAGGCCAAATTCAATGTTTCTTGAAATAATTTTTGTATATATACACACTGAACAAAAAGAAATGCAACATGCAACAATTTCAAAGATTTTACTGAGTTACAGTTCATATAAGGAAATCAGTAGATGATAATAAATTAATTTGGCCTAATCTATGGATTTCACATGACTGGGAATACAGATATGCATCTGTTGGTCACAGGTACCTTAAAAAAAGGGCCGTGGTAGGGGCATGGATCAGAAAACCAGTCAGTATCTGGTGTGACCACTATTTGCCTCATGTAGCGGGACACATCTCCTTCACATAAAATTGATCAGGCTGTTGATTGTGGCCTGTGGAATGTTGTCCCATTCCTCTTCAATGGCTGTGCGAAGTTGCTGGATATTGGAACATGCTGTCGTACACGTCGATCCAGAGCATCCCAAACATGCTCAATGGGTGACATGTCTGGTTAGTATGCAAGCCATGGAAGAACTGGGACATTTTCAGCTTACAGGAATTGTGTACAGACCCTTCCGACCTGGGGCCGTGCATTATCATGCTGAAACATGAGGTGATGCGGCGGATGAATCGCACGACAATGGGCCTCAGGATCTCATCACGGTATCTCTGTGCATTCAAATTGCCATCAATAAAATGCAATTGTATTCGTTGTCCGTAGCGTATGCCTGCACATACCATAACCCCACAGCCACCCTGGGGCACTCTGTTCACAACGTTGACATCAGCAAACCGCTCGCCCACCAGACGCCATACACATGGTCTGCGGTCGTGAGGCATGTTGGACATACTGACAAATTCTCTAAAACAACATTGGAGGTGGCTTATGGTAGAAAAATTACCATTACATTCTCTGGCAATGGCTCTGGTGGGCATTCCTGCAGTCAGCAAAACTTGAGACATCTGTGGCATTGTGTTGTGTGACAAAACTGCACATTTTTATTGTCCCCAGCATAAGGTGCACCTGTGTAATGATCTTGCTGTTTAATCAGCTTCTTGATATACCACACCTGTCAGGTGGATGGATTTATTGGCAAAGGAGAAATGCTCACTAACACGGATGGAAACAAATTTGTGCAACATTTGAGAGAAATAAGCATTTTGTGCGTATGGAACATTTCTGGGATCATTTATTTCAGCTCATGAAACCAACACTTTACATGTTGCATTTATATGTTTGTTCAGTGTATTTTGATACCTTAAGGGGTCCTAAAAAAATTTAATCAAATAGCTAAATGATCCTTGGTATGACCATCTTAAAACAATTCCATATGTTAGCTTAGTAGAACCCCCCAAAGTCTTCTTTCCACCAGACACTAGGAGATGAATTCACCTTTCAGCAGGACAATAACCTAAAAGGCCAAATCTACACTGGAGTTGCCTACCAAGAAGACAGTGAATGTCCTCGAGTGGCCGAGTTACAGTTTTGACTTAAATCTACTTGAAAATCTCTGGCAAGACCTGAAAATTGGTGTCTAGCAATGATCAACAACCAATTGGACAGAGCATGAAGAATTTTGAAAATAATAATTGGCAAATGTTGCACAATCCAGGTGTGGAAAGCTCTTCTGGAAAGACTCACAGCTGTAACCGCTGCCAAAGGTGCTTCTACAAAGTATTAACTCAGGGGTGTGAATACTTATGTAAATAATATATTTCTGTATTTCATTTTCAATAAATTAGCAAAAATGTCTAAAAACTAATTTTAACTCTCATTATGGGGTATTGTGTGTAGATGGGTGAGAAAAAATAATAATAATTTTGAATTCAGGCTGTAACAACAAAATGTGGAATAAGTCGAGGGGTATGAATACTTTCTGAAGGCACTGTACATATGGCAGCTGTCTCTAAGGTGCAGAGTTGAGTACCGGGTGGTAGCCAGCTAATAACAGTGACTAAAGTTCAGGGCAGGGTACTGGGCGGAAGCCGGCTAGTGGTGACTATTTAACAGTCCGATGGCCTGGAGATGGGAGCTGTTTTTCAGTCTCTCGGTCCCAGCTTTGATGCACCTGTGCGGTCTCTGCCTTCTAGATGTTAGAGGGGTGAACAGGTCGTAGCTTGGGTGGCTGAGGTCCTTGATGATCTTCTTGACCTTCCTGTGACACCGGGTACTGTAGATGTCCTGGAGGGCAGGCAGTGTGCCCCTGGTGATGCGTTGGGCTGAACGCACCACCCTCTGGAGGGCCCGGTTGTTGCGGACGGTGCAGTTGCTGTACCAAGCAGTGATACAACCCGACAGGATGCTTTCAATGGTGCATCTGTTGAAGCTTGTGAGGGTCTTAGGGGCCAAGACAAATGTCTTTAGCCTCCAGACGTTGAAGAGGCGCTGTTGCGCCTTCTTCACCTCACTGTCTGTGTGGATGGACCATTTCAGGTTACATTTACATTACATTTTAGTCATTTAGCAGACGCTCTTATCCAGAGCGACTTACAGGAGCAATTAGGGTTAAGTGCCTTGCTCAAGGGCACATTTACGTCATTTAGCAGACGCTCTTATCCAGAGCGACTCACAAATTGGTGCGTTCACCCTATAGCCAGTGGGATAACCACTTTACAATTTTGGGGGGGTAGAAGGATTACTTTATCCTATCCCAGGTATTCCTTAAAGAGGTGGGGTTTCAAATATCTCCGGAAGGTGGTGAGTGACTCCGCTGTCCTGGCGTCGTGAGGGAGCTTGTTCCACCATTGGGGTGCCAGAGCAGCGAACAGTTTTGACTGGGCTGAGCGGGAACTATGCTTCCGCAGAGGAAGGGAGCCAGCAGGCCAGAGGTGGATGAACGCAATGCCCTCGTTTGGGTGTAGGGACTGATCAGAGCCCGAAGGTACGGAGGTGCCGTTCCCCTCACTGCTCCATAGGCAAGCACCATGGTCTTGTAGCGGATGCGAGCTTCAACTGGAAGCCAGTGGAGTGTGCGGAGGAGGGGGGTGACGTGAGAGAACTTGGGAAGGTTGAACACCAGACGGGCTGCGGCATTCTGGATGAGTTGTAGGGGTTTAATGGCACAGGCAGGGAGGCCAGCCAACAGCGAGTTGCAGTAGTCCAGACGGGAGATGACAAGTGCCTGGATTAGGACCTGTGCCGCTTCCTGTGTAAGGCAGGGTCGTACTCTCCGGATGTTGTAGAGCATGAACCTGCAGGAGCGGGTCACCGCCTTGATGTTGGCGGAGAACGACAGGGTGTTGTCCAGGGTCACGCCTAGGCTCTTCGCACTCTGGGAGGAGGTTGTCAGTGATGTGCATGCCAAGGAACTTGAAGCTTTTCCATAAAGGGGGTAATAATAGTTTGTAGGCCAAATCGTTCAGATGCTACAGACTATTTTGTGAGAAGACCGATTTTTCGGGATGTCTCAGTCTGACAAACACCGCTCTATCTCTGTCACCTTTCAGATGCGGAAGTGCGACATAGGTGGATGCGCATCCAATGCAAAAAAAAACAATATCTTAACTTAAACTGACAGATTTTTATGGGGATTGTTTTATTATGCTAATTTAATTTATGTGGGGGGCACTCTAAGTTACAAGAGGCGGAGCCGTGTCCCAAATGGCACTATATTCCCTATATAGTGAACTACTTTTGACCAGAGCCCATAGGGGCTCTGGTCAAAAGCAGTGCACTAGACTATAGGGAATAGGGTGCTATTTGGGACGCAGCCCTTTATTTTTTTATTTCACCTTTATTTAACCAGGTAAGCCAGTTGAGAACAAGTTCTCATTTACAACTGCGACCTGGCCAAGATAAAGCAAAGCAGTGCGATAAAAACAACAACACAGAGTTACATATGGGGTAAACAAAACATAAAGTCAAAAATACAACAGAAAAATATATATAGTGTGTGCAAATGTAGCAAGTTATGGAGGTAAGGCAATAAATAGGCTATAGTGCAAAATAATTACAATTAGTATTAACACTGGAATGATAGATGTGCAAGAGATGATGTGCAAATAGAGATACTGGGGTACAAATGAGCAAAATAAATAACAATATAGGGATGAGGTAGTTGGGCGGGCTAATTTCAGATGGGCTGTGTACAGGTGCAGTGATCGGTAAGGTGCTCTGACAACTGATGCTTAAAGTTAGTGAGGGAGATAAGTGTCTCCAGCTTCAGAGATTTTTGCAATTTGTTCCAGTCATTGGCAGCAGAGAACTGGAAGGAATGGCGGCCAAAGGAGGTGTTGGCTTTGGGGATGACCAGTGAGATATACCTGCTGGAGCGCATACTACGGGTGGGTGTTGCTATGGTGACCAATGAGCTAAGATAAGGCGGGGATTTGCCTAGCAGTGATTTATAGATGGCCTGGAGCCAGTGGGTTTGGCGACGAATATGTAGTGAGGACCAGCCAACAAGAGCGTACAGGTCACAGTGGTGGGTAGTATATGGGGCTTTGGAGACAAAACGGATGGCACTGTGATAGACTACATCCAATTTGCTGAGTAGAGTGTTGGAGGCTATTTTGTAAATGACATCGGCGAAGTCAAGGATCGGTAGGAAAGCCGGTGCAGCGAAACCACAACAAAACGCCAAGGAGATCAAAGGCAGACCTGTATGTGTCCATTAGTAAAAGTGAGAAGTGAGGCTTGTCCAAATCACATGGGGTTTAATAGAACGGAACATCCTTCCTCTTCTCGTTCTGGCTCTCCCCCTTCCCCCTCTGGGTCACCACGAGCACCACAACAGGCTAATTTGTTATGATGATCCTGCCTCTGAACCTGCTGCAGTGAAAGAACATGTTGGCAGTTTTTTTTTGTTTTAAATGAGAAAAAAAGAAATCATTAAATGCTGTAAATTCCCAATTCAGATAAGGCCCTGCTTATGACCACTAAGGGGCAATGCAGTTCAATCTACCGCAGACCTGGCTACCTACCAGACGGTTGTCACTAGTTACCACAGCCACAAAGTCATAAACCCTGCCTATTTCTACAATTTCTCTTCTTAAAATGTGATTCTTACCCTAACCTTAAGCACGCTGCTAACCTTATGACTAACCCTAAATTAAGACCATAAAGCGAATATTTGTTTTTCTGAATTTTTACAATATAGCCAATTGTGACTTTGTGGCTGTACTATCTAGTGGACATCCTACCGGACATTTACATTAATTTTTTTAAACATTTTAGTCATTTAGCAGACGCTCTTATCCAGAGCGACTTACAGTTAGTGAATACATATTTTTTTTATACTGGCCCCCCGTGGGAATCGAACCCACAACCCTGGTGTTGCAAACGCCATGCTCTATCAACTGAGCTACATCCCTGCCGGCCATTCTCTCCCCTACCCTGGACGACGCTGGGCCAATTGTGCGTCGCCCATGAGTCTCCCGGTCGCGGCCGGCGGCGACAGAGCCTGGATTCGAACCAGGATCTCTAGTGGCACAGTTAGCACTGCGATGCAGTGCCTTAGACCACTGCGCCACTCAGGAGTACGCCACTCACCTTACTGCTGTCCCCCACCCACCCAGCAACGATCGTAGTTAATGCTGTTTTAGGTTCTCTGCTGTGTGCCTCTCCAAGTTCTCAGTTGTTAGTAGTACATGGGACTTCATTTACCACTTCTCATTAATGCAATGGGTAATTGCAGTGATGTCCAACAACCTGTTGCGCCACGTTTGAGAGCTCACGCTTTGTAGGCCTACTTGCAGAGCAATAATTGCACTATTTCTCCATCTGGGCTGTTACGTTTTTTTTCGACATGCCATTAGGGCAACATTGAGGCTGACATCCTCTACTATAGCCAATGACTGCAAATCAACTGCAATCATTTTGTAATTAGCGCTGAGATTCTCACGCCGTCCCTTATCGCACTGCTGCCAGCAAAGGGTTGGATCTCACGGTGCCTCCCTTTCAGCATTGCACCTGTACTGCCACTCCCAGACAGCACACATACATCTCGCCGATGTCAGCCTGACAGTGGTATATCGTTAGTAGATCGCGTTCCATTTAGAAGGTCGACGGGAGGGTGGCTGTGAGTGTGCGAGGTCGAAATGCATGCTCGCTGCACCGTCACATGGCCGCTCTGCATCACAGAGTCGGCCGTAGATCGTGTAGACATCAAAATTGGGACCCAGAGAGCACACATACAGTACCAGTCAAAAGTTTGGACACACCTACTCATTCAAAGGTTTTTCATTATTTTTACTATTTTCTACATTGTAAATAACACATATGGAACCCTGTAGTAACCAAATCAAAATATATTTTATACTTGAGATTCTTCAAATAGCCACCCTTTTCCTTGATGACAGCTTTGCACACTCTTGGCATTCTCTCAACCAGCTTCATGAGGTAGTCACCTGGAATGCATTTCAATGAACAGGTGTGCCTTTTAAAAGTTCATTTGTGGAATATCTTTAGTTAATGTGTTTGAGCCAATCAGTTGTGTTGTGACAAGGTGGGGGGAAGGGGGGGTGGGGGGGTATACAGAAGATAGCCCTATTTGGTAAAAGACCAAGTCCATATTATGGCAAGAACAGCTCAAATAAGAAAAGAGAAACAACAGTCCATAATTACTTTAAGACATGAAGGTCAGTCAATACGGAAAATGTCAAAAACTTTGAACGTTTCTTCAAGTGCAGTCGCTAAAACCATCAAGCGCTATGATGAAACTGGCTCTCATGAGGACAGCCACAGGAATGGAAGACCCAGAGTTACCTCTGCTGCAGAGGATAAGTTCATTAGAGTTACCAGCCTCAGACATTGCAGCCCAAATAAAAGCTTCACAGAGTTCAAGTAACAGACATCTCAACATCAACTGTTCAGAAGAGACTGTGTGAATCAGCCCTTCATGGTGAAATTGCTGCAAAGACACCACTACTAAAGGACACCAATAAGAAGAAGAGACTTGCTTGGGCCAAGAAACACGAGCAATGGACATTAGACCGGTGGAAATGTGTCCTTTGGTCTGGAGTCCAAATTTCAGATTTTTGGTTCCAACCTCTGTGTCTTTGTGAGACGCGGTGTAGGTGAACGGATTATCTCCGCATGTGTAGGAGGAGGTGTTATGGTGTAGGGGTGCTTTGCTGGTGACACTGTCTGTGATTTATTTAGAATTCAAGGCATACTTAACCAGCATGGCTACCACAGCATTCTGCAGCTACACACCATCCCATCTGGTTTGGGCTTAGTGGGACTATCATTTGTTTTTCAACAGGCTGTGTAAGGGCTATTTTACCAAGAAGGAGAGTGATGGAGTGCTGCATCAGATGACCTGGCCTCCACAATCACCCGACCTCAACCAAATTGAGATGGTTTGGGATGAGTCGGACTGCAGAGTGAAGGAAAAGAAGCCAACAAGTGCTCAGCATTTGTGGGAACTCCTTCAAGACTGTTGGAAAAGCATTCCAGGTGAAGCTGGTGGAGAGAATGCCAAGAGTGTGCAAAGCTGTCATCAAGGCTAAGGTTGGCTACTTGAAGAATCTCAAATATAAAATATATTTTGATTTGTTTAACACTTTTTTGGTTACTACATGATTCCATGTGTTATTTAATAGTTTTGATGTCTTCACTATTATTCTACAATGTAGAAAATAGTAAAAATAAATAAAAACCCTTGAATGAGTAGGTGTGTCCAAACTTTTGACTGGTACTGTACGTCTGCCCAACGAAGGCACGATGTATACATGATACATCGGGAAGATGTAGTATGGAGAGTGTTAGCACTTGGCAAGACGTCTTGCATAATGTATGCCTACATCGGCCAGGCATCAACATTCTATTCTGATGTCTCGGCGTCGTCTGGCCAATGTGCAAACGCTCTCCAAACTACATATTCCTTACGCATTTTGATACATCGGCCAAAGGTTTGCGTGCTGACTGGGGACGAGTGTCACAATGCTGCCTTCTCTCGATGCATAATCATTCTTCACCCGCAGGGAGCACGTTTCACATCTTTTAGGCATAGCCTACCCATGGACAGTCAAACATTTTTGGGTCCTGGTTGGCAATACTTTTATTAGAAAATATGTATAAAGCATATAGGCTTAAATAAATGAATAAAAGCACATTTTCTGATTACAGTACTTGTCCCATGCATTCTTTTCACCACGTGGCTCAAATGTTACCTTTTTTTGAAAATCTATTCATCACATATCCACTGCTCTTAGCCTGTAATTAAACCTTAATTCCATCTTTATCGAAGTAACTGCACACCGTCTGCATAAGCTATATTTTTGTTAAATGTGATGTTTCTGTTTTCTGTTTCTCTGTTCCTTGTTTCTCTCTTCTGGAGTTCTTCTAAGAACTTGATGGTATAGCAATAACCTAATAAACTTGACATTAACTTGAATCTTCTCTCTTCATTTTACCCACAAACAAAATCACTTAGTACTATAGCCCCATGTAGCTCAGTTGGTAGAGTAGAGCATGGCGCTTACAAAGCCAGGGTTGTGGGTTCGATTCCCATGGGGAGAGAAGTATGAAAAATAAAAGTATGAAAATGTATACACTCGTCTGCTAAATGACAAAAATGTAAAGCGTATTGTTTTTTATTATTGCCAGTATAATTTAGCAGCTTTGACATGCATTGTCCAAACAGCGGCTGAAGGACAAATGCGATCGAATGCCGACGTCGCAGCGAAATCTTGCCAATGTGCAAACACTCTCCATACTACATCGTCTGCGAGATGTACTGTATGTGTGCTGTCTGGGCTGTAGCTCAATTCCACCTCGCAAAGTTTGTATTTCACAACCTTCTCATTTAACTTTTCAAAGTATTGCCATTGAGGACTTTGCTGCTGTCGCTTCCCTGTCTCACTCTCTGCTATTTTTTCAACTGTTAACCAGGATGACGTGGGGAGCGCTTTATATCAGTAGCAAATAATTTGAAAGATGCATATCTGCTAAGGTTACAGCATTGTTAACTTAGGTATTTGTTTCGTTTAAACGCAACACCCCTAGTTGGCAGCTTAGGCCCTCAGTGTTCCACTACCGTCATGTACAGTACAGTGACAAGTGCTGAGGCCTGAGGCTGATCTGTCAACACTTCTGTGAGAAAAATAACTCTGCTGCTACCACTAGCAGGAAGTGAAGACAGAACATGGTGTCAGAATTCTACTGTGGCTATAATATGCAAAAGAGAAGCAGAGCCCATAACCAGTAACGCCGAAATGGTTAAGGTAAGGATTGTGTGTTGTGTAAATCTGACCCTAGTTCTGTGGTTGGAACCTCTACCGTAAGCAAGAAGTAAAGATTGAGAACATTGCTTAAGCTGGAGTCTCGATTTGGAGAGGAGCACTAGTCAAGATGTCGAGATGAAAGGAGAAGGAAGCTGAGCAGCAGAGATGAGAGTAAGCAGCTCAGTAAAGCCAGAGGTCAAGAAGAAACAGGAGATTCGCTAGAGGAGGAAAGCTCGAATGGCTCTCTGGTCCTGACCACAGCCATAACACTGGGGAACACATTACGTCTACCTCGCTCTTTCTTTTCTTCTTGTTCTCACTCCTCCTCTCTGCCCACAAGGGTTTAATGACAACCCTCTCACTATGTTCAGTGACTGGTGTGGGTATATGCTACCTGAGCTAGTAAGGGGAGGGAATTATCATTTCCTGGTTGGCCCTGTGTGACAAAAGAGAAACATCACCCTAAGCGTGATTCATTGCCTTGTTTGTCAAGGGGCTTACAGTCTGTCTTCATAACACCAGTGACAAATACAGCCTCTGAGGTTAAGCAACATTATGAACACCAAGCTTACATAAAATAACGTCAATATTGGATGCATTAGCAGCAGTCCAGAGTGGCTAATGGATATGAAACTTCAACACTATTCAGAGTAGTACGAACATAGACAGAGAAGGCCTAGACAATATCCACGTAGACTATGCAACAACAACAAAAAAGAGTAAGTAAGGAAATGTACAGCCTAACCAATGACATCACCACATGGAATTTTGGATGACGGTTATTGGTCAGTCAAATGGACTCAACCTCACAAATGCCAGGCTTTTTTTGTTTTTACGGTTAAGACGGTTATTTCATTTTCATGGACGGTCTTCATCCATAATCGTCGGTTACACGATTATACGGTAATTGTACCAGCCCTAATCACCACCATATTCTGTACATTGCGACATTTCTCTTGTGGATTAGCCTATATGGGAATATAACACACACAGTCGAGCTCACACTGACATCTGTTAAATCCATTGATTCTGTGGCCCCTTCGGCCAGTGCGCAGACAGCCTTGGGAGTCTGGCTTGGACACACACTTCTGTACAGCCCAAGGCATATATCGGTCTCTCTCTCTCACACACACCCCAGGAGAACAACAACAGCAGCAAACCAATCCAGGGACACAGAGACGCAGACTTCCACTGGGTACATATTCTCCGCTTCAAGTTCACTTCAAGTTCATTTCACAGGGTAAAGAAAGACATTTGGAGTTTGCAGTCAGAATTTATATCCAAATGCCTAAAAAGCCCTCCCACTAATCCATCAGGCAAAACGGATACAAACTAATTCACCTGAAATGTGTCCAGCCTGTCCACTAGAAGCTATTGCTAGCCAGTTGGCACATTAAGTTTAGACATTTATGCATTATTCACATTTGTAAATATATTTAACATACAGGCTAGTCTTGGGCCTAATATAAAATGCCAGGTGTCATGTTCTTTGCCAGTTCCTTTTCAGATAAGCAGCACAGCTAGCTCAGTCTTTGTTGTCTCCCATTGCATGTAGCCTAGCCTCTGCCTTGTTGACTGTTTATTTACAGACAGAGCACAGCTCATCATTCATGTATCATGCATGTTCATGCATTCAAACAAGAGGCCTCAGTGCAGTCCACAATACTGGACGCAGATTATGCAAAACAAAGGCAACTCACAGAAAGTCAGGATAAGACACACATAGGCTAGTTCTAACTCTACACTGCTGCTGTGTGTTGCTTGCTGTATGTAATTAAACCAATAAAAAAGACACTGATCAAACAATTACACCTGCAATTCATACCTGCACACACGTTTACAGTGCCTTGCAAAAGTATTCATCCCCCTTGGCGTTTTTCCTATTTTATTGCATTACAACCTGTAATTTAAATGGATGTTTATTTGGATTTCATGGAATGGACATACACAAAATAGTCCAAATTAGTGAAGTGAAATTTAAAAAATAACTTGTTTCAAAATATTCTAAAAAATAAATAACAGAAAAGTGGTACGTGCATATGTATTCACTCCCTTTGCTATGAAGCCCCTAAATAAGATCTGGTGCAACCAATTACCTTCAGACGTCACATAATTAGTTAAATAAAGTCCACCTGTGTGTAATCTAAGTGTCACATGATCTGTCACATAATCTCAGTATATATACACACCTGTTCTGAAAGGCCCCAGAGTCTGCAACACCACTAAGCAAGGGGCACCACCAAGACCAAGGAGCTCTCCAAACAGGTCAGGGACAAAGTTGTGGAGAAGTACAGATCAGGGTTGGGTTATAAAAAAAGATCAGAAACTTTGAACATCCCACAGAGCACCATTAAATCCATTATTAACAAATGGAAAGAATATGGCACCACAACAAACCTGCCAAGAGAGGGCCGCCCACCAAAACTCACGGACCAGGCAAGGAGGGCATTAATCAGAGGCGCAACATTGAGACCAAAGATAACCCTGAAGGAGCTGCAAAGCTCCACAGCGGAGATTGGAGTATCTGTCCATAGGACCACTTTAAGCCGTACACTCCACAGAGCCGGGCTTTACGGAAGAGTGGCCAGAAAAAAGCCATTGCTTAAAGAAAAAAATAAGCAAAAATGTTTGGTGTTCGCCAAAAGCCATGTGGGAGACTCCCCAAACATATGGAAGAAGGTACTCTGGTCAGATGAGACTAAAATTGAGCTTTTTGGCCATCAAGGAAAGCGCTATGTCTGGCGCAAACCCAACACCTCTCATCACCCCGAGAACACCATCCCCACAGTGAAGCATGGTGGTGGCAGCATCATGCTGTGGGGATGTTTTTCATCGGCAGGGACTGGGAAACTGGTCAGAATTGAAGGAATGATGGATGGCGCTAAATACAGGGAAATTCTTGAGGGAAACCTGTTTCAATCTTCCAGAGATTTGAGACTGGGATGGAGGTTCACCTTCCAGCAGGACAATGACCCTAAGCATACTGCTAAAGGAACACTTGAGTGGTTTAAGGGGAAACATTTAAATGTCTTGGAATGGCCTAGTCAAAGCCCAGACCTCAATCCAATTGAGAATCTGTGGTATGACTTAAAGATTGCTGTACACCAGCGGAACCATCCAACTTGAAGGAGCTGGAGCAGTTTTGCCTTGAAGAATGGGCAAGATTCCCAGTGGCTAGATGTGCCAAGCTTATAGAGACATACCCCAAGAGACTTGCAGCTGTAATTGTTGCAAAAGGTGGCTCTACAAAGTATTGACTTTGGGGGGGTGAATAGTTATGCACGCTCAAGTTCTGTTTTTTTTGTCTTATTTCTTGTTTGTTTCACAAGAAAAAATATTTTGCATCTTCAAAGTGGTAGGCATGTTGTGTAAATCAAAAGATACAAAATCAATTTTCATTCCTGGTTGTAAGGCAACAAAATAGAAAAAATGCCAAGGGGGGTGAATACTTTCGCAAGTCACTGTATCTCTGCACGTTTCTTACATCCACTGTTTGGTCGTGTCAACCTTTTTTTCCAAGACAGATTAGTTTCAAGCCCGGCCATTGGAGCTGCAGGGAATCGGACCCCTCTATAGTTACAGGATCAGTAGTCTATCCCAGTGGTTCCCAACCTTTTTTTTTTTTTTACGTGGCACACCTTGATGGGATAAAAAAAAATCTGCGGTTCACCTAAAATTCCCCTATTAATTTATTTTGTTGTAATGACCTCCATCACATCTGATCCATACTGCAAATCATCCAAACTTTTGGGGGATTAAATAGGGTTTATTTGAACTATTTTCACAGTTCCTTACTCAAGATGATTCATTTGTGTGTACCTAGGGCTGTGGCAGTCATTACATTTTGTCAGCCGGTGATTGTCATGCAAAAACGTGCATTAGGAAAGTATTCAGACCCCTTGCTACGTTTCAGCCTTATTCTAAAATGGATAAAATTGTTTTTTCCCCTCATCAATCTACACACAATACATCATAATGACAAAGCTAAAACAGGTTTTTAGACATTTTTGCAAATGTATTAAAAATAAAAAACGGAAATATCACATTTACATAAGAATTCAGACCCTTTACTCAGTACTTTGTTGAAGCACCTTTGACAGCGATTACAGCATTGAGTCTTCTTGGGTATGATGCTACAAGCTTGGCACACCTGTATTTGGGGAGTTTCTCCCATTGTTCTCTGCATATCCTCTCAAGCTCGTCAGGTTGGATGGGGAGCGTCGCTGCACAGCTATTTTCAGGTCTCTCCAGAGATGTTTGATCAGGTTCAAGTCCAGGGTCTGGCTGGGTCACTCAAGGACATTCAGAGACTTGTCCAGAAGCCACTCCTGCATTGTCTTGGCTGTGTGCTTAGGGTCGTTGTCCTGTTGGAAGGTGAACCTTCGACCCAGTCTGAGGTCTTGAGTGCTCTGGAACAGGTTTTCATCAAGGATCTCTCTGTACTTTGCTCTGTTCATCTTTCTGTCGATCCTGACTAATCTCCTAGTCCCTGCCGCGGAAAAACATCCCCACAGCATGATGCTGCCACCACCATGCTTCACCGTAGGGATGGTGCCAGGTTTCCTCCAGACGTGACACTTGGCATTCAGGCCAAAGAGTTCAATCTTGGTTTCATCAGACCAGAGAATCTTGTTTCTCATGGTCTGAGTCCTTTAGGTGCCTTTTGGCAAACTCCAAGCGGGCTGTCATGTGTCTTTTACTGAGGAGTGGCTTCCATCTGGCCACTCTACCATAAAGACCTGATTGGTGGAGTGAGTGCTGCAGAGATGGTTGTCCTTCTGGAAGCTTCTCCCATCTCCACAGTGGATCTCTGGAGCTCTGTCAGAGTTCCCCGATTACTCAGTTTGGTCGGGCGCCCAACACTCTTTGTGATTCCAAACTTCTTCCATTTAAGAATGATGGAGGCCACTGTGTTCTTGGGGACATGCAATGCAGCAGAAATGTTTTGGTACCCTTCCCCAGGGATGTAGCTCAGTTGGAAGAGCATGGCATTTGCAATGCCAGGGTTGTGTGTTTGTTTCCCACAGGGGGGCCAGTATATAAAAAAAAAAAGAATGTAAAAAAAAATATATATATATATACACATTGTATGCACTCTGTAAGTCGCTCTGGATAAGAGCGTCTGCTAAATGACTAAAAATGTCAAATCTGTGCCTCGACACAATCCTGTCTCTGAGCTCTACAGACAATTCCTTCGACCTCATGGCTTGGTTTTGCTCTGACATGCACTGGCAACTGTGGGACCTTATATAGACAGGTGAGTGCCTTTCCAAGTCATGTCCAATCAATAAAATGTACCACAGGTGGACTCCAATCAAGTTGTAGAAACATCTCAAGGATAATCAATGGAAACAGGATGCAACTGAGCTCAATTTCGAGTCTCATAGCAAAAGGTCTGAATACTTATGTAAAATGTTTTTATTCATTTGCAAATATTTCTAAAAACTTGTTTTCACTTTGTCATTATGGGGTATTGTGTGTAGGTTGATGAGAGAAAAAATGAATTTAGTCAATTTTAGAATAAGGCTGTAACGTAACAAAATGTGGAGAAAGGGAAGGGGTCTGAATACTTCCCAAATGCACAGTATGTTTTTATTTTTTATACATTCTAAGGCTGCATGACACGACTAAAGACGTGCTCTGCTCTGTTTATTGCGCAGGCTGCACACACTTCATCAGGCTCTCATTCACAATTTGACAAGCACTTGATAATATTCTCACCCATCAGACTATTGTTAATTTAATCTGGTCTTTACATACAGTGGGGAAAAAAGTATTTAGTCAGCCACCAATTGTGCAAGTTCTCCCACTTAAAAAGATGAGAGAGGCCTGTAATTTTCATCATAGGTACACGTCAACTATGACAGACAAAATGAGAAAAAAAATCCTGAAGATCACATTGTAGGATTTTTAATGAATTGATTTGCAAATTATGGTGGAAAATAAGTATTTGGTCACCTACAAACAAGCAAGATTTCTGGCTCTCACAGACCTGTAACTTCTTCTTTAAGAGGCTCCTCTGTCCTCCAGTCGTTACCTGTATTAATGGCACCTGTTTGAACTTGTTATCAGTATAAAAGACACCTGTCCACAACCTCAAACAGTCACACTCCAAACTCCACTATGGCCAAGACCAAAGAGCTGTCAAAGGACACCAGGAACAAAATTGTAGACCTGCACCAGGCTGGGAAGACAGAATCTGCAATAGGTAAGCAGCTTGGTTTGAAGAAATCAACTGTGGGAGCAAATATTAGGAAATGGAAGATATACAAGACCACTGATAATCTCCCTCGATCTGGGGCTCCACGCAAAATCTCACCCCGTGGGGTCAAAATGATCACAAGAACGGTGAACAAAAATCCCAGAACCACACGGGGCGACCTAGTGAATGACCTGCAGAGAGCTGGGACCAAAGTAACAAAGCCTACCATCAGTAACACACTACGCCGCCAGGGACTCAAATCCTGCAATGCAAGACGTGTCCCCCTGCTTAAGCCAGTACATGTCCAGGCCCGTCTGAAGTTTGCTAGAGTACATCCAGAAGAGGATTGGGAGAATGTCATATGGTCAGATGAAACCAAAATATAACTTTTTGGTAAAAACTCAACTCAGTCGTGTTTGGAGGACATAGAATGCTGAGTTGCATCCAAAGAACACCATACCTACTGTGAAGCATGGGGGTGGAAACATCATGCTTTGGGGCTTTTTTTCTGCAAAGGGACCAGGACGACTGATCCGTGTAAAGGAAAGAATGAATGGGGCCATGTATCGTGAGATTTTGAGTGAAAACCTCCTTCCATCAGCAAGGGCATTGAAGATGAAACGTGGCTGGGTCTTTCAGCATGACAATGATCCCAAACACACCGCCCGGGCAACAAAGGAGTGGCTTCGTAAGAAGCATTTCAAGGTCCTGGAGTGGCCTAGCCAGTCTCCAGATCTCAACCCCATAGAAAATCTTTGGAGGGGAGTTGAAAGTCCGTGTTGCCCAGCGACAGCCCCAAAACATCACTGCTCTAGAGGAGATCTGCATGGAGGAATGGGCCAAAATACCAGCAACAGTGTGTGAAAACCTTGTGAAGACTTACAGAAAACGTTTGACCTGTGTCATTGCCAACAAAGGGTATATAACAAAGTATTGAGAAACTTTTGTTATTGACCAAATACTTATTTTCCACCATAATATGCAAATAAATTCATTAAAAATCCTACAATGTGATTTTCTGGATTTTTTTTCCTGATTTTGTCTGTCATAGTTGACGTGTACCTATGATGAAAATTACAGGCCTCTCTCATCTTTTTTAAGTGGGAGAACTTGCACAATTGGTGGCTGACTAAATACTTTTTTTCCCACTGTATAGCCTACTAATATAATGTACTTGTGGAATTATTTTGGATTTAGAATGGCCCACAAAAAAAACATGTCATCCGCAGCCTGGACTCGAATACTGAATGAAGTTACATGCAGTTACTTGTTTAATATGCAAGCATAGGCGGCACGTCCATAAGGCTAGGGGAAGCTAAGCTTTTCCTAAAGTAAATGGAATTAAATAGCCAAAACTATATAGCCTAATTAGCTTACTCCTGTCTATACAGAAATAAATAAAATCATTCAAAATAGGCTACTAAAGCATGATTTGGCCACAGAGGATATTTAGCTTCTTTGTAAAAAATAAGTTGTGGATTGTTTTAAATCGCATTGCCTACAGTCGGAAGGAAAGGCACTGTGCGCAATTTGGGCAGATTATTACTGAGTTGCAACTGTCTGTGAAACGTCGAGGCGCCAAACCAGGCATATCGCAATATTTCAAAATAAAATTTCGGAAAGCAAATGGTTATTGCTGTAAAGAGAAGACAACGAAAATACTAATCGTCAAAATTCTCAACTCAATTGAGCGAACAACATTATAGCCCATCTTAATGACACCAGTGGAGAGCATCTGCAATATCCCCGGTGAGTGCACACTGTGCATATTCACCATTTATCATTGTTGGGTCAGTGCCACTTAAAAGTTTGTTGTTGGACAATAATTTTGTCCTCCAGTTCAGATGGACGTCATATTATATTTGCGTCTCCCCTTCTCATAGGCCTATTATATAGACAAAGTTGTTTTTATTGATATTTTTGTCACTATCAGCAGAGTAGGCTACAATTTAATTTGTCCTATAAAAAAATATTCTGCTAATGTCTCCAGTCAAATAAAGTGTAGTAGAATTTAATGAAATGTGTTTATAAAAAGACAACATTTTCCCCCATGCAAAGAAACAAGAAACGTATCTGTTTTAGCCTAGGCCTATTCTACGCACTCAGCCATGCATTGAACAGTATTTTTTGCGAAGAGTTATTGAGTTATATTTTTTGCCTTACTTATGACTATCCAATCTACTCACCACATTACGAATATGAGGCTATCTTACATACAGTTGAAGTCGGAAGTTTACATACACCTTAGCCAAATACATTTAAACTCACGTCTTTCACAATTCCTGACATTTAATCCTAGTAAAAATTATCTGTCTTAGGTCAGTTAGGATCACCACTTTATTTTAAGAATGTGAAATGTCATAATAATAGTAGAGAGATTGATTTATTTCAGCTTTTATTTATTTAATCACATTCCCAGTGGGTCAGAAGTTTACATACACTCAATTAGTATTTGGTAGCATTGCCTTTCAATTGTTTAACTTGGGTCAAACATTTTGGGTAGCCTTCCACAAGCTTCCCACAATAAGTTGGGTGAATTTTGGCCCATTCCTCCTGACAGAGCTGGTGTTACTGAGTCAGGTTTGTAGGCCTCCTTGCTCACACACGCTTTTTCAGTTGTGCCCACACATTTTCTATAGGATTGAGGTCAGGGCTTTGTAATGGCCACTCCAATATCTTGACTTTGTTGTCCTTAAGCCATTTTGCCACAACTTTGGAAGTATGCTTGGGGTCATTGTCCATTTGGAAGACCCATTTGCGACCAAGCTTTAACTTCCTGACTGATGTCTTGAGATGTTGCTTCAATATATCCACATAATTTTCCTTCCTCATGATGCCATCTATTTTGTGAAGTGCACCAGTCCCTCCTGCAGCAAAGCACCCCCACAGCATGATGCTGCCACCCCCGTGCTTCACGGTTGAGATGGTGTTCTTTGGCTTGCAAGCAACCCCCTTTTACCTACAAACATAACGATGGTCATTATGGCCAAACAGTTCTATTTTTGTTTCATCAGACCAGAGGACATTTCTCCAAAAAGTACGATCTTTGTCCCGATGTACAGTTGCAAACCGTAGTCTGGCTTTTTTATGGCGGTTTTGGAGCAGTGGCTTCTTCCTTGCTGAGCGGCCTTTCAGGTTATGTTGATATAGGACTCGTTTTACTGTGGATATAGATACTTTTGTACCCGTTTCCTCCAGCATCTTCACAAGGTCCTTTGCTGTTGTTCTGAGATTGATTTGCACTTTTCGCACCAAAGTACATTGATCTCTAGGTGACAGAACGCATCTCCTTCCAGAGCGGTATGACTGTTGCGTGGTCCCATGGTGTTTATACTTGCATACTATTGTTTGTACAGATGAACGTGGTACCTTCAGGCCTTTGGAAATTGCTCCCAAGGATGAACCAGACTTGTGTAGGATTTATGCCGTCTGGTTTACTTAATATAAGGAATTTGAAATTATTTATACTTTTACTTTTGATATTTAAGTATATTTTTGCGATTACATTTACTTTTGATACTTAAGTATATTTAAAACCAAATACTTTTAGACTTTTACTCAAGTAGTATTTTACTGGGTGACTTTCACTTTTATTTGAGTCACTTTCTATGAAGGTATCTTTACTTTTACTCAAGTATGACAATTGGGTACTTTTTCCAACACTGAGGCTACATGTGTCGACTATGATTTGAAAAAGTCAACAACAAAAAAAGGCATGCGCTATTTCTTGCCTTACTGCACACCCTGGGCATCATTCACAAGTGATAATATTGTCCCACATCAGACTATTCTTAATTTAATCTTGTCTTTACATATACTAAATATATATGTGAAATTCGTTTTGACAGTGGCAGGAGAAAATAATACATGTAATCTATGCACTTAAATAGCGAATGGAGGACGCTTTTCCTGTGGTTCATTTTCATGCCAGCCAGGTAGGCTATACTCCTGTTGTAAAGAGAAGCAATGTGCTTAATATTAGGAAAGTTGAGAAATAAATATAGTAGGCCTAGCCTATAGAAAACTGATGGGATCCTCCTCTTTTTAATAGAGGCCATCTGTTTTCCCACGCAATTGTATCGCCTATAGAAATGTTGTGCAACATGAGCTCATGGGCTCTTATGAAGTGTTTGATTTGATTTTCGATCACATTTGTATTGATGTCAGAGTGATTAGAGCGACAATAGGGTGCTGAGTACCAGGCCATTAGCAACTGGCAATTAGCAAGTTTGGTAGGCTACTAATGACCATCAGCAGCATTAGAGTGCAGTTTTGGAGAAGCCTAGTAACAGTGACAAAACGGTTACGTGGAATTTGACTGCGGTCATGACTTGTGACCGCCAGTGTGGCGGTAATACGGTCACGGTAACAGCCCTATGTGCACCTTTTTTTAAATGTCCCGTGAATCTGAGCTAGATTTTCTATTTTTGAACGGTTTGAGCTAGAGACAAGCGGTTTTCTGCATTTAAGGTGCAACCACGGACACAAAGGCATGCTCCGTTTGTTTCTATGGCAGAGGCTGTGGTACAGCTAAGCCTAATCAGACTTGCCTGTGCTAACGATTCTCACAGCCAGGCAAAATAAAATTATACAAATGACTTTGCTTGTGATGCGCACCGCTCAAATGATACAAATCTAACAGCCTGAGCGCACCGGACAACGATACCGATGTAACCATTTGATATTTAATGTATTATCTGAGCGGCACTAGTGCTTACAAGTCAACATTCCATATGCCTTTCACGGCACACCTGAGAGTTCCTCAAGGCACACCAGTGTGTCACAGCACAGTGGTTGAAAACCACTGGTCTATCCAGTGGTATCCTGAGAGCTCAACATGGCAGTAAATCAGCCACAACACCAGGCCAGGCAACCTCCTGCAATGGAAAATACACTGGAAGGGAGTGTAGTGAGGAAGGGTGGACTGAGCACTATCATTGAACTCTGTTGTCATCACGGAAGAGATGCTAGGTCCAAAAGACTTCTCAACAGCTTCTACCCCCAAGCCATAAGACTCCTGAACAGCTAATCATGGCTACCCGGACTATTTGCACTGCCCCCCCACCCCATCTTTTTACGCTGCTGCTACTCTGTTAATTATTTATGCATAGTCACTTTAACTCTACCCAAATGTACATATTACTTCAACTAGCCGGTGCACCCGCACATTGACTCTGCACCGGTACCCCCCTGTATATATAGCCTCCCTACTGTTATTTTATTTTACTTCTGCTCTTTTTTTCTCAACACTTTTTTGTTGTTGTTTTATTTTACTTTTTTATTAAAGATAAATGCACTGTTGGTTAAGGGCTGTAAGTAAGCATTTCACTGTAATGTCTGCACCTGTTGTATTCGGCGCATGTGGCCAATAAAATTTGATTTGATTTGATGCTATGGAGCTGCTGCTGTTCTAAAGGGCTCACTGGGATATATAGCCTCTAATGCAAAGGCATTTATCAGCAACAACCCCCTGCATTCAACCTGGATCTCAACCACAGCCTTTGTTTCTTTCTCTCCATTTGTCTCTTCCTCTCTTTTCCCTCACTCTTCCTCCCTCTTGTGCTTTTCCTCATTGTTCTTTCTCATCTGCTCTTTCTTCCTTTCTCTCCCGCTATCACTCTCTCTCAGCAGCCCAGCACTTAGCCAACAATGAGGCTACACTTCCCTGTTTGAAATTAAACAGTGGCTTAAGAGGATTCATCTCTGGAGAAGCCGGCTGCGTTTGATGTTCTGTTGAACACTTGATCCAAGCAGTGTAGCACAGGTATTAGTTGATTAATAAGGGAGCGAGAGCGCCTAAAATGTACTATAGAAACAACAACATTGTGCAGGAGAAACAGAACTCTTCAACCAACCAATCAAATGTTATTCATTTACATTATTATCATGAAGTGCTTCACAGTGACCCGGCTTTAATGTGTCTTCCTTCCTCATATAGGCCCTAGGCCTGCGTTTACTCTTTTTCCAGAGTGTTTGATCTCCCGTACAGCCTCATTCATTAGTCCTGGTGGGGCTCTGGAAAGGGGCTGACTGGCAGCACCAGTCCAATTGGGCACTCTGGAGCAGGCCTACATGGAGAATCTCTTTGGACACTCCTACTCTTTCCAAGGTTTTTCTTTATTTTTACTATTTTCTACATTGTAGAATAATATTGAAGACATCGAAACTATGAAATAACACATATGGAATCATGTAGTAACCAAAAAAGTGATCAACAAATCAAATTATATTTTATATTTGAGATTCTTCAAAGTAGCCACCCTTTGCCTTGATGACAGCTTTGCACACTAATTAATTAGGACTATTATTAGATAACTGAAAAGCTGTTTAGGACAGTAATGAATGACACAGGTGTGGACCAGTTATTGACAAGCTGTCAACCGGGCAAGTTATTGACAAAAGTTGTTATACCTTTGTTACTGATGCAATCTTTCTATCGCAACGTGCAATCTGCGTATCACTTTGCAAGCACACAATCACAAATAAGCAGGCAAAATGCCGGCTCACGTAGATGGAAACAGAAAAGTCTGAGCCTTTTGGGTAAAACACTGGGGTAAATCCCCATTGGAAATGTGCCATTTATTAAAATATATCTTGCAACACTAGGTTTTCTGAAACAACTCAGCCTACTTCGAAAAGCTTTTTATGCGACAGTATAGGATAAGCACAGGCTCTTCTTGCAATTTGTCTACCCTGGTGTAGTTTATCAGCAGAGAGCTTAACCCCCACACTGTGTGTAGATTGAAGTCTGTAGGCATGTATTAAGAGTATGTAGGCAGGCCCACATTTGCAGTCAAATCATTGTATCTGTTCCTCTATGAGGGTGGTTTTATTTGGCCCCTCAAGTTTTCATTGTTGGACATTGACTGTAAAACACCAGGAAATCAGCTTCAAGAGATTTTAAGTTTGGAAATCTTTTCCCAAGTATTCCCACGCATAATAGAGAGACGTGACCATTTACAAATGTAAGCAAGGTTTGAAATGATTATGTTTTAGTCAAATATTATATCAGTTTGGGATTCTTGCAGTCAATTTGCAATCTACAAATCAACAACCTCTGCATAATCAAAACAATTGCTTTGTGAGAAGGTGTTCACAGTTAGCCATTGTTATGTAAATCCTAGCTGAAAAGTACCAATGGCCTGGCTTTGGCCCCAAGTGAGAGCAGGTCCGCCGGAGCCATGGCCCAGTGAGACACGGGTGCTGGCATGCGTAGATGGAAACCGAAAAGTCTGAGCTTTTTGGGTAAAACACTGCGGTAAATCCTGTATGGAAATGCACTACCACCATGGCACATTTCCATACAGAATTTACCGCAGTGTTTTACCCAAAAGGCTCAGAGGAGCGCTGCTGCTGGTGTGCTTATGCAAAACATGTGCCCAAAACTGACAAGCATCAACAGGAGCAGCACCCCACCCTGTTCTCCTGGAGGCCAAAATATATGACACATTGGCCGACCAAAGTGTCTTAAATGACCGATTTAACAGGCATGAGAGCAGTCTTGAGTCAGACATATTGATCATGTAGGCGAGCGAACACAGAAACTAGCATGTTTACAACTCTTTCTAGGCCTTATTGCAAATTCCATATGCTTGAGAAAGCTAAAGTCAGACCAGTAACAGAGCAAGGCCATGAAGGCTATGGAGGATCCAATACAATTGCCATGTTACAGAAAGGATACGTGAGGGGTAGTCTATATAGTTCTCAGAAGAAAACGCTTATTTTCATTAAAAACCACCACATTTCATCAACCAGCCTTGATCAGAGTCATGATGTTAGCCAGAGCTAGGCTCAAAGTCAAGCCCATCAGGCCATTACACAGAGCAAGGCTCAAAGTCAAGCCCAGCAGGCCATTACCTTACCTTGTCATTTATGACCCGGGCTACTGGATCCCAGCTGGTGGCAGGTGAGAGACCCAACAGCAGCACAGGTGCTTATCTGGAGAAGGGAATAAGCAGATACGTTGGTTAAGTACAGATACACTTACGCTAAATCTTCTCATAATCTTAGCGTTAAGCCTAAATGGCCCGTTATTGGCCCATTACCCTTATTAGACAGGATTATCCAAGCCAAATTATCTTTATCTACTTAAACCAATATGGAGAAAGATAACACTGCTACTCCTACTGCTCTTTCCTCGTCTGATCATGTGTTCTCGCATACCCGAGAGCATCTGGTCAGCGCGGCGGTGGCACAGGAATCCTGATCTCTCCCAAGTGGACATTCTCTCTTTTCCCCCTGACCCATCTCCTCATTTGAATTCCATGCTGTCACAGTCACTAGCCCATTCAAGCTTAACATCCTTATCATTTATCGCCCTCCAGGTTCCCTTGGAGAGTTCATCAATGAGCTTGACGCCTTTCCTGAGGATGGCTCACCCCTCACAGTTCTGGGTGATTTTAACCTCCCTACGTCTGCCTTTGACTCATTTCTCTCTGCCTCCCTCTTTCCACTCCTTTCCTCTTTTGACCTCACCCTCTCACCGTCCCCCCCTACTCACAAGGCAAGCAATACGCTTGACCTCATCTTTACTAGATGCTGTTCTTACATTTACATTTTAGTAATTTAGCAGACGCTCTTATCCAGAGCGACTTAGTTAGTGAGTGCATACATATATTATTATTTTTATATATTTTTTCATTCTTCTACTAATCTCACTGCAACTCCCCTCCAAGACTCCGACCACTACTTTGTATCCTTTCCTCTCTCGCTCTCCTCCAACACTACTCACTCTGCCCCTACTCAGATGGTAATATGCCGTCGCAACCTTCGCTCTCCCTCTCCCACTACTCTCTCCTCTTCCATCCTATAATCTCTTCCCTCTGCTAAATCCTTCTCCCTCCGATCTCCTGATTCTGCCTCCTCAACCCTCCTCTCCTCCCTTTCTGCATCTTTTGACTCTCTATGTCCCCTATCCTCCCGGCCGGCTCGGTGCTCCCCTCCTGCTCCGTGGCTTGACGACTCATTGCGAGCTCACAGAACAGGGCTCCGGGCAGCCGAGCAGAAATTGAGGAAACTAGACTCCCTGTGGACCTGTCATCTTTTCACTCCCTCCTCTCTACATTATTTTCCTCTGTTTCCGCTGCTAAAGCCATTTTCTACCACTCTAAATTTCAAGCCTCTGCCTCTAACCCTAGGAAGCTCTTTGCGACCTCCTCCCTGCTGAATCCTCCTCCTCCTACCTCTCTGTGGATGACTTCGTCAACCATTTTGAAAAGAAGGTTGATGACATCCGATCCTCATTTATTAAGTCAAATGACACCGCTGGTCCTGCTCACACTGCCCTACCCTATGCTTTGACTTCTTTCGCCCCTCTCTCTCTAGATGAAATCTTGCGACTTGTGACGGCCGGCCGCCCAACAACCTGCCCGCTTGACCCTATCCCCTCCTCTCTTCTCCAGACCATTTCCGGAGACCTTCTCCCTTACCTCACCTCGCTCATCAACTCATCCTTGACCGCTGGCCATGTCTCTTCCGTCTTCAAGAGAGCGAGAGTTGCACCCCTCCTCAAAAAACCTACACTCGATCCCTCCGATGTCAACAACTACAGACCAAAACTCTCCAAAACTCTTGAGCGTGCCGTCTCTAGCCAACTCTCCTGCTATCTCTCTCAGAATGACCTTCTTGATCCAAACCAGTCAGGTTTCAAGACTGGTCATTCAACTGAGACTGCTCTTCTCTGTGTCACTGAGGCTCTCCGCACTGCTAAAGCTAACTCTCTCTCCTCTGCTCTTATCCTTCTAGACCTATCTGCTGCCTTTGATACTGTGAACCATCAGATCCTCCTCTCCACCCTCTCCGAGTTGGGCATCTCCGGCGCTGCTCACTCTTGGATTGCGTCCTACCTGACAGGTCGCTCCTACCAGGTGGCGTAGCAAGAATCTGTCTCCGCACCACGTGCTCTCACCACTGGTGTCCCCCAGGGCTCAGTTCTAGGCCCTCTCCTATTCTCTCTATACACCAAGTCACTTGGCTCTGTCATATCCTTACATGGTCTCTCCTATCATTGCTACGCTGACGACACACAATTAATTTTCTCCTTTCCCCCTTCTGATAACCAGGTGGCAAATCGCATCTCTGCATGTCTAGCAGACATATCAGTGTGGATGTCGGATCACCACCACAAGCTGAACCTCGGCAAGACGGAGCTGCTCTTCCTCCCGGGGAAGGACTGCCCGCTCCATGATCTCGCCATCACGGTTGACAACTCCAAATAAAATAGCTCCTTTTAAATCGTGGCTACCAAAGTTAACACGCGATTGCATTTTGAATTGTTATTTGTTGCGCAATGACTGGGCTTACAAAAGCAGGTTTCACTCCAGTAGCCTACAGGCTTTGAGGAGCTACTCTCGTGCTGTATGACAGGTGGTAGACTATTCCACTCCTCAAACAAGGCTATCTGTATGCTGTGGGCGTGTGATAAATAAAATGCATGACGACTAACGAAAATACACAAGCGCCAAAATTGACCCTATAGACCGATAAGCATGACTGGTCAAATGTATTTTCTCCGGCTAACCGATTAACATCCCTAGAATCAATCTTTAATTCATGTGAGCTAAATGGTCATTCAATTTGCCCATTATTGTATTTTTGTAAGGACATGCATGAATAGACTATTGGTTAATGAAACATTTGTGAGATGTCAGATGAAAATAGCTATATTATGACTAAGGCAGGGAGTGGGAAATACGCATGACATCTCTGTTTGTAGGCAACCGACAGGACTACTGCATCATTTTAACTTGTCACAACACAAAGAAATCTAATCTAAAATAATCCTCCACTGTTGTTGTGGACAAATTAATACTATCAATTTATTTATTCTGTTATGGAGGAACAATTAGGCTTGTTTAGGGTGCATCTATCCTGTTGTTTGCGTTCTGAAAAACATTGCTAGATTAGCTGTCTCTTTTGTGAAGATTGAGGCTATGGTTTAGGATAGGTAGCTTAGTGGTTAAGAGCGTTGTGCCAGTAACCGAAAGGTCGCTGGTTCTAATCCCCAAGCCGACTAGGTGAAAAATATGTCGATGTGCCCTTGAGCAAGGCACTTAACCCTAATTGCTCCTGTAAGTCGCTCTGGATAAGAGCGTCTGCTAAATGACTAAAATGTAAAATGTAAATATTATAGACCCCTTTCAACAGGGAGTTCTTATAGAACAGCAGCAAAAAAAAAGCCTCTACTTTTGGATTATAATTGGATTAAGGCTCGTATGAATGTCCTGCTTAATACAATGTTTGTGTCATCATCGCAAATAAAATGCATTATACTTAAAAAAACACTTCAAGTAAAATGGCTCTTTGGCTAGCTTTTGCTAAAGCCTATATCAATGAGCGTTAGCATTCTAGCTAACAACTGCTGCATCCAAAATAGTTATTTTGCAAAGATCACAAACAAAAAATAATCTTAGCGACTGTTCAAGCAAGAATCAAAACATAATTGTAAGCGTATGATAACCCCAAAAAGTTATTTTGTTTATAAAAACGTAAATCTAGGCTATGTTGAATGGGCACAGATGGAGATGGCTTTCTTACTGCTGCCAAGAGTCATGCACATCTGTGCGTGACGTCAGTGTGTCATGTACTGGAAAAGGGTATATAGGCACATAGCCTACACCTCTTGGAAAGCCACAGAAATAAAGTAGCATTAGCATACACAGCCTAGAGTGTAGCCAGTGAGGCCTAATCTACTGTGGCTATAGACTCCATAGTATATCCACACAAGGCCTCAATAGGTTCATCATCATTCCTCTAAGCCCAGAGTACATCAGGCCAGTATTGCCTGCCTGTGCATGTCATTGCGGCCTGTGGCCTTGCCAGCTGATCGGAGACAAACCCAATCAGCGCTGGGTTCATCCCCCCCTTGCCTTGACTGTCCCTGAGCCCATACAGCACAATGGAGCTACAGTGCAGCCCAACACTCTGTGTGTGTGTCACAGTCAGCTGAGCACACTACTGGGCTGCATCATCGTCACTTATTGCTTTCTGCTCCACTTCCTCCGGAGGGCTTTTAGTTCTCTCTTAAAGCTGCAATAGCTAACTTTTTGGGCGACCTGACCAAATTCACATAGAAATGTGTGCTATAGATCTGTCATTCTTATTGAAAGCAAGTCTAAGAAGCAGTAATCTGTTCTATGTGCGCTATTTCTATGCTTCCCATTCTTAAGTTTCGTTTTTTCCATCTTTACTTAATTTTTTGTACACCAGTTTCAAAACAGCTGAAAATACAATATTTTTGGTTATGGAAAATATATTTCATAATACATCTTTAAGTATCATGGATTTACTAATGGCTACACACGCACTCACACATACACTACATGAACAAAAGTATGTGGACACCTGCTTGAACATCTCATTCCAAAATCACGAGCATTAACATAGAGTTGGTCCCCCCTTTGCTGCTATAACAGCATCCTCTCTTCTGGGAAAGCTTTCCACTAGATGTTGGAACATTGCTGCGGGGACTTGCTTCCATTCCCGCAGTCGGCGTTCCAATTCATCCCAAAGGTGTTCGATGGGGTTGAGGTGAGGGCTCTGTGCAGGCCAGTAAAGTTCTTCCACACCGATCTCGACAAACCATTTCTGTATGGACCTCGCTTTGTGCACGGAGGCATTGTCATGCTGAAACAGGAAAGGGCCTTCCCCAAACTGTTGCCACAAAGTGGGGAGCACAGAATCGTCTAAATCAAATGGTATTTGTCACATACACGTGTTTAGCAGATATTATTGTGGGTGTAGC
Organism: Coregonus clupeaformis; assembly: GCF_020615455.1. Lineage (NCBI taxonomy): Eukaryota > Metazoa > Chordata > Actinopteri > Salmoniformes > Salmonidae > Coregonus > Coregonus clupeaformis. The sequence goes on along the minus strand of NC_059206.1, from coordinate 29,382,394 downwards.
GAAATGCTTGTGCTTCTAGCTCCGACAGTGCAGTAATATCTAACAATTTCACAACATATACCAAATACAAACAAATCTAGTAAGGAATGGAATTTAAGAATATATACATATATGGACAAGCAATGACAGAGCTGCATGGACTAAGATACAGTAGAATATAGTATATACATATGAGATGAGCAGTGTAAGATATGTAAACATTATTAAAGTGACTAGTGTTCCATTTCTTAAAGTGGCCAGTGATTTCAATAGGCAGCAGCAGCCTCTAATTTGCTAGTGATGGCTATTTAACAGTATGATGGCCTTGAGATAGAAGCAGGTAGAATGTCATTGTATGCTGAAGCGTTAAGATTTCCCTTCACTGAAACTAAGGACCTAGGCCGAACCATGAAAAACAGCCACAGACCATTATTCCTCCTCCACCAAAACTTTACAGTTGGCACTACGCATTCGGGCAGGTAGCGTTCTCCTGGGATCCGCCAAACCCTAGATTCGTCTGTTGGACTGCCAGATGGTGAAGCGTGATTTATCACTCCAGAGAATGTGTTTCCACTGCTCAAGAGTCCACTGGTGGTGAGCTTTACACCACTCCAGCCAACGCTTGGATTGCGCATTGTGATCTTAGGCTTGTGTGCGGCTGCTCGGCTATAGAAACCCATTTCATGAAGCTCCCGACGAACAGTTGTTGTGCTGATGTTGCTTCCAGAAGCAGTTTGGAACTCTGTAGTGAGTGTTGCAACCGAGGACAGACGATTTTTACGCGCTACGCGCTTCAGCACTCAGCGGCCTCGTTCTGTGAGCTTGTGTGGCCTACCACTTCGCGGCTTAGCCGTTGTTGCTCCTAGACGTTTCCACTTCACAATAACAACACTTACAGTTGACCGGGGCAGCTCTAGCAGGGCAGACATTTGACGAACTGACTTGTTGGAAAGGTGGAATCCTACAATGGTGCCACTTTGAAAGTCACGGAGCTCTTCAGCGAGACCATTCTACTGCCTGTTTGTCTATGGAGATTGCATGGCTGTGTGCTCTATTTTATACACCTGTCAGAAATATTCATATTCAGTAGGCCTATACAGTACACACTGTGTATATGCACACACACACACACACACACAAACACACAAGGCCAGCACACACACACAGTAATGTACAGCTAACCTTGTGGGGACACACAATTCAGTCCCATTCAAAATCCTATTTTCTCTAACCCCTAACCGTACTCTTACCCAAACGCTTAACCATAACTTTAACCCAAAAACCTAACCTTAGCCCTAGCTCCTAACCCTAGCCCTAATTCTAACCCTAACACTAATTCTAACCTTAACCGTAAACCCCCTAGAAATAGCATTTTACCTTGTGGGGACCAACAAAATGTCCCCAGTTGGTCAAATTTTAGTTTGTTTACTATTCTTGTGGGGACTTCTGGTCTTCAAGTACCCCCCATTTACAGTGCTATGAAAAAGTATTTGCCCCCTTTCTAATTTTCTATACTTTTGCATATTTGTGATACTGAATGTTATCAGATCTTCAACCAGAACCTAATATTAGATAAAGGGAACGTAAGTGAACAAATAACACAACAATTACATACAGTGGGGAAAAAAAGTATTTAGTCAGCCACCAATTGTGCAAGTTCTCCCACTTAAAAAGATGAGAGAGGCCTGTAATTTTCATCATAGGTACACGTCAACTATGACAGACAAAATGAGAAAAAACAATCCAGAAAATCACATTGTAGGATTTTTATGGAATTTATTTGCAAATGATGGTGGAAAATAAGTATTTGGTCAATAACAAAAGTTTCTCAATACTTTGTTATATACCCTTTGTTGGCAATGACACAGGTCAAACGTTTTCTGTAAGTCTTCACAAGGTTTTCACACACTGTTGCTGGTATTTTGGCCCATTCCTCCATGCAGATCTCCTCTAGAGCAGTGATGTTTTGGGGCTGTCGCTGGGCAACACAGACTTTCAACTCCCTCCAAAGATTTTCTATGGGGTTGAGATCTGGAGACTGGCTAGGCCACTCCAGGACCTTGAAATGCTTCTTACGAAGCGACTCCTTCGTTGCCCGGGCGGTGTGTTTGGGATCATTGTCATGCTGAAAGACCCAGCCACGTTTCATCTTCAATGCCCTTGCTGATGGAAGGAGGTTTTCACTCAAAATCTCACGATACATGGCCCCATTCATTCTTTCCTTTACACGGATCAGTCGTCCTGGTCCCTTTGCAGAAAAACAGCCCCAAAGCATGATGTTTCCACCCCCATGCTTCACAGTAGGTATGGTGTTCTTTGGATGCAACTCAGCATTCTTTGTCCTCCAAACACGACGAGTTGAGTTTTCACCAAAAAGTTCTATTTTGGTTTCATCTGACCATATGACATTCTCCCAATCCTCTTCTGGATCATCCAAATGCACTCTAGCAAACTTCAGACGGGCCTGGACATGTACTGGCTTAAGCAGGGGGACACGTCTCGCACTGCAGGATTTGAGTCCCTGGCGGCGTAGTGTGTTACTGATGGTAGGCTTTGTTACTTTGGTCCCAGCTCTCTGCAGGTCATTCACTAGGTCCCCCCGTGTGGTTCTGGGATTTTTTCTCACCGTTCTTGTGATCATTTTGACCCCACGGGGTGAGATCTTGCGTGGAGCCCCAGATCGAGGGAGATTATCAGTGGTTTTGCATGTCTTCCATTTCCTAATAATTGCTCCCACAGTTGATTTCTTCAAACCAAGTTGCTTACCTCTTGCAGATTCAGTCTTCCCAGCCTGGTGCAGGTCTACAATTTTGTTTCTGGTGTCTTTTGACAGCTCTTTGGTCTTGGCCATAGTGGAGTTTGGAGTGTGACTGTTTGAGGTTGTGGACAGGTGTCTTTTATACTGATAACAAGTTCAAACAGGTGCCATTAATACAGGTAAAGAGTGGAGGACAGAGGAGCCTCTTAAAGAATAAGTTACAGGTCTGTGAGAGCCAGAAATCTAGCTTGTTTGTAGGTGACCAAATACTTATTTTCCACCATAATTTGCAAATAAATTCATAAAAAATCCTACAATGTGATTTTCTGGATTTTTTCCCCTCAATTTTTCTGTCATAGTTGACGTGTACCTATGATGAAAATTACAGGCCTCTCATCTTTTTAAGTGGGAGAACTTGCACAATTGGTGGCTGACTAAATACTTTTTTCCCCCGACTGTATTTATTTCATAAACAAAGTTATGCAAAACCCAATTCCCCTGTGTGAAAAAGTAATTGCCCCCTTACACTCAATAACTGGTTGTGCCACCTTTAGCTGCAATGACTCCTGTAGTTGTTGATCAGTCTCTCACGTCGCTGTGGAGGAATTTTGGCCCACTCTTGCATGCAGAACTGCTTTAACTCAGTGACGTGTGGGTTTTCAAGCATGAACTGCTCGTTTCAAGTCCTGCCACAACATCTCAATTGGGATTAGGTCTGGACTTTGACTAGGCCATTCCAAAACTTCCAATTTGTTGCTTTTTAGCAATTTTCATGTAGACTTGATTGTGTGTTTTGGATCATTGTCTTGCTGCATGACCCAGCTGCGCTTCAGCTTCAGCTCACAGACGGATGGTCTGACATTCTCCTGTAGAATTCTCTGATACAGAGCAGAATTAATGGTTCCTTCTATTAAGGCAAGTCGTCCAGGTCCTGAGGCAGCAAAGCATCCCCAAACCATCACACCACCATGCTTGACCTTTGGTATGATGTTCTTACTGTGGAATGCAGTGTTTGGTTTTCGCCAGGCATAATGGGACCCATCTCTTCCAAAAAGTTGACTCAAGTTTGCCAAAAAGCACCTGGATGATCATCAAGACTCTTGGAAGAACGTTATATGGACAGATGATTCTAAAGTATAACTTTTTGGACGAGATGGGTCCCATAATAATTAAGAAGTGAAATAAATATGTAATTGTTGTGTTATTTGTTCACTTATGTTCCCTTTATCTAATATTAGGTTTTGGTTGAAGATCTGATAACATTCAGTATCACAAATATGCAAAAGTATAGAAAATTAGAAAGGGGACAAATACTTTTTCATAGCACTGTATGTAGTTCATCCCTTGAATAATATTGTTCTGTACTATGTATTATGTCATGTTTCATGTGGACCCCAGGAAGAGTAGCTGCTGCTTTTGCAGCGGCTAATGTGGATCCTAATAAATACCAATACCCCCATGGATAGGACAAGTACCCCCAGGGGTCCTGGTAAACCTGGTTGGGAACCACTGGACTAGGCTACTGATATTGCCTGGGGTTGTTCAGCATGCAAAATGACTTGTAGATCAATGATTGTCAACACAATTACATGCTTACTTCGTCAATGAAGAGGACGAAATTATCACAAAAGATTAGGTATTTTCGGAAGTTAGAAAGAAAGTAATTGAAGCAAAACAAAATTGTGAACCACCAATTCGTAACGTTTGAATAGATTTTCTGATCGATGCATGCTACATTTGGATCAGTTTGGGGTCCTGCGGGCTGATGCACTCATATCGTAAACATTTAAACCGGGGACCGATAAGTATCGCTGAATCGTTATATCCCTAATAGGGGTGTAACGGTTCACCAAATACACGGTTCAGTACGTATTGCGGTTTCGTACAAAAAAAAACATGTTTACTAATCAACAACACTAAAATAAAGTGCAATATGCGTGTGAAATCAATATGTAAACATGGCTCAGACATTGTATAGGCCTATCCTATAATGTTTTCTTACAAAGAGAAAGATATGCGCACTTGTGTGACTCATTAAGGGGACGTGTCTGTAGCACGGTACTTCTCATTTCCCACTCTGGGGTAATGTGATGGGCTGTCACTGTTAAGTAGCTCTCTGTAGCCCTGGAGGTCCGTCCATCTGTAGTAAGCACAACACAGGGTGCATTGGCCAATTAATTGACAACTTCGGCTTTAGCTTGCTTATATAGAGCGGGTACTACCTGTTTGTGGAAATGGGTGCGAGAGGGCGAAGTTTGTAACGTGGCTCGACCACTTTCAGTGCTGAAACCCCCTACTCTTTTCAACCACCGGGAACGGGTGCATATCCGTGGCTATAAACATACCCACCGCTCCTGTAATTTCTTTGGTCCGGTCAGTCAGCTGTGAAGGGCTGCTTGAATGCAGAGGGGAGACTACGTTTTTTTTTTTTTTCTGTCTCGCTCCGGTGGTAGGAATACTGGGGTGATGTCGGCGTAAATGTGTCATGTGCGAGGTGTTGGCAGCTGCATAGGCTATTCTGGTTGAGCAGTGGCGACATACGCTCTCTGTTCGTCGCTGTTGTAATCTACTGGGAAGCAAATTAGTTCCCGGCTGCAGCTCTCAAAAGTAGTTTAAAATGCACCAATTAAGATTTAATTTTGATTACAATATGTGCATAGGCTCTAGTTGTTTTAATGGAATAGCCTTAATCGTTTTTTTCAGCTCAGATCTACCCAAGGCATACAATGCAGCGTAGGCATAGCCTATAGGCCTACTGTTTTTGATCTATTCATTCGGGTTCACAGTGTGGACCGAACCGAGGTCCCCGTACCGAACGGTACGAATACGTGTACCGTTACACCCCTAATCCCTAATATAAACCCATTGATTCTTGAAGAGTATCACTCTTGAGCTTAGTTAAACTGTCGTACCCTATCAGAAGCCCAAATTAGCTTGTTTTTCCAATGTTTGTAAAGAAAGTAAATGTAAACAAACACTGTATAGCCTCAAAACATGACTGAAACTATACATTTCCATATCATGGACGGTCCTCAAATATTTTTCATTGTGCTCCTACATTTTTCAACTTAGGAGCACGTGCTCCTTGTAAAGAAAATTAACGTAAAGCCCTGCTAATGGTGCCGCCTACCTGTTAGTTCTGACTAGGCCTATAACGGTGACCATATTACCACCACACCGGCAGTCACAAGTCATGACTGCTGTCAAATTCCATGTGACCGCTTAGTCACGGTAACTACGCTTCTCCAAGCGCTGATGCTGCTGACGGTCATTAATAGCCTAAAACATGCTAACTGCCTGGTACTCAGCACGCTATTGTCCCTCTAATCACTCTGACATCAATGCAAATGTTATCGAAAATCAAACACTTCACGAGAGCCCATGAGCTCATGTTGCGCAGCATTTCTATAGGCTATGCAATTGTGTGAGAAAACAGAGCTTTGATGGCCTCTATTAAAAAGAGGATCCTATCACCTTTCTTCTATAGGCTAGGCCTACTATATTTATTTCTCAACTTTCCTAATATTAAGCACATTGCTTCGTTTTACAACAGGAGTACAGCCTACCTGGCTGGCATGAAAATGAACCACGGGAAAAGCGTCCTCCATTTGCTATTTAAGTGCATAGATGACAAGTATTTTTTCCCCCTGTCCCTGTTCCGAGACAGTTGCATGACAATGGTCCATTCTAAATCTAAACTAATTTCATACATATATTATTTAGTATACGTAAAGACAAAATTAAATCAAGAATAGTCTGATGGGTGACAATATTAGCCTAATCACTTGTGAACTACATTATCACTTGTGAATGATGCCTAGCTTGTGTGCAGTAAGGTAAGAAACAGCGCATGCCTTTTTTTCAATCATAGTTCCACACCTCATGTATCCTAGCCCATAGGCCTATATATTTTGATAAGGTTTGTTACACAACTAAAGTGTGTAAAATTAAGCACATTAATCCGCTTTACATATGGCATACATATGTGGCGCATGAGTTTCAAGTTTGGGGAAGATAATTTTCACCATAAAAATTCACCTTTATAATAAAGCATTACATGCATAATCGCATTTATGGTCACTTTTGAGAATACGGTTTTCCCGCAAATTGATTGCATTTTGGAACATTCGCGCTTATAGCGTACTGCAATGTTTGCATTGCTGCGCTTATAATGTGAAGAAATAGCCTAATAGTTTATCAACATTTTAAGCTAAAAGTTCTGATCTGTTGCAGTTTTTTTTATGCTAGTGGTTGTGTTAATTTGGATCTATCGCATCCAACAACTGTCCCAGACTATGTTTGGAATATTTCTCTCGCACAAAAGGACAAGTTGACCAAAAGAATAGGTCAGCTTTTGTAATATGGGGGATAGTAGAGTGACATAAGCTAGTCCTTTTGCTGTTCGTTAGGCCTACTCATCTTGTTGGCTGACGAAAAGTAAATGTTGACAGTTCTTCTAACATCTTCAATATGCCCTCGGAATTCGTTGCGAATTCCGCAGTTGCGTCCCGATGTGTCTGTCTTCACTTGTAGCCTACTTCGGAGCTGAGACAGATGCCTGTGAGAAGAACCCGGGCATTGGCTAATAATGTGTAGCTCAGTTGGTAGAGCATGGCGCTTGCAACGCCAGGGTTGTGGGTTCAATTCCCACGGGGGGCCAGTATGAAAATGTATGCACTAAAATGTAAATGTAAGAATTGAGATATCTGAGAGAGCCATGTGAGTGAGAGGTGTTTCGGAACACACAGCCGGGAGAAGGGAATTATAATTATTATATTCAGCCCAAGGGCACAACTGCCACTAGCCACAAAAGACAGCAATTTTTTTTAATGGGGCATTACGGCCACATTAGGGGGATGCTGACGGGAAATTCGAGGCATTATCAAGTGCTTGTCAAATTGTGAATGAGATACTGATGAAGTGTGTACAGCCTGTGCAAGAAACCAAGCAGAGCACATGCCTTTCATGCAACTTTTTTCAAATCAATCATCGTTAGTCGCATCATGCAGCCTTAGAATGTATTAAAAATCAAAACTTATAGCCAAACGTTTGTATCACAACTCTAGTTGCATAAATAACTCTAAATTAAGCAGATAGGAGGACCGGTTTCTTTGTTAACCACTCAACACAGAATAGCCGCATGTGCACACTCCCTCAGAAATCGTTTGGAGAAAACATCCTTTCTATGTTATTCAGCTATGTTCAATTGTGTTCTTCATACTATAAAATAATGCCACGGAATTCTAAGCAAATCTTGGCTACACCAGTTCAATTAGCAGAGCACAGCCATATGGCATAGCCAACTCAGAGTATGCTATTCTGTTCTTCTGAAATAGACTACATTTTATTCATATCATGTTTCTTTAGACCTGTCTAAAATAAATAATGGATTTATTGTGATGGTGTAGGCTATATTCAATTGATTTATTAGACTTTAAATGTAGATGTTCCAAAAGGTCTGCATCAGTGGCTTGTAGGCTATGTGTGGAAGCCAGGAGATGCTAAGTGTTTATGTTAATAACAGTAAATTACCGTGAAACCGGCAGTTATTTGCTTGACAATCACCGCCTGACAAAATGTCATGACCGCCACAGCCCTAGTTCTGACAGTGTCATCTTGTGAGATCATGGTTTATTTAGCCCTAATACAGAAAAGTGTTTTTGTGTTGCCTTCTTCAACAACCACTTTTGTGTACAGCTACCAAGGCTGCCACCCCTCCTAACACACATCATCTTCACACCGACATAAACAGAGCTCTCTCAATGCCTCGGGCTCATCCCTGTATACAAAACACATCAAACGCTCTTCTCCATTGTTGTCCCAGTATCACTCTCGGAAACGTCCTACAAAAGAGAACTACAGTAAAGCGAGCATAAAGAAATGCAAAATGGGCTGCCATTTAAATATGAGCATCAATATTTGGTGGTGTGAAACAATTACAGATCGGAAAACACTAGTGCCTTGGAAAAAGCCAGGCATTTTATGTCTGCTATCAATAAATGTACTGATATAATGTACTGTATAATCATGCTTACTGCCATTTAGTCAAACAGCCCAGTCTCCTCAGACAGCAACATTAGGGTCAGTGTATATGGTGGAGTTGTGCTAGTCCGACTCAGGCTTCTTTTGGGTTTGAGTCCTCCAGGGAACAAGGCCCTCGCCTCACTAATCCACCAACCGTTCCCATTCCTGCTTACTCGGCAACACACACAGACACACACTCACAATGAAAACCTTTCTAAATGTTGATTGCCCTTTCCTCCTATACCACCCACGAACACGGCCGCCCTCCCGCAGAAACGACAAAATAGCATTCCACAAACTCTTGTGAATTAATGCCCTGGTTTTAGGACACCCTCCGAGTGAGTTCGGGAGCTGGAGCTATGAGTTTTCCATTCACACCAGCCAGCCAGCCATCAACTGAAACTGTCCAACTGCCTTTCTCTTGACTGTGGGACAGTAGCAGTAGACCTATGGGGTGTTCTCAACACCTTGTCCTGTGAGTATATGCAGGCTGCTGGGTGTATGCAGAATTTGGTCCACTTCGAGCCTAGCGTTAGCCTATAACACCTGTTTTTACTAATCGTCGAGACCTAGTGCTGGGGAAAAATCCCCCCACACACACACACAATGCAGCTCAGAGGGACCAGGAACAAAAATAAACGGTCATGGTGTCTCCCTATAAATATGTAGTAGTTTGTGACAATACCACACAACCCAGTGAAAATAGAGATAAAAAGCATTCTCTGGGGCCTCCTGATTTCCAGTTGGATTAATGTCAATTGACTGGCTTTTGATGTATTGAGCGAAGGGCAGATGGACAGGGAATCAGTCAAAGGTGACGGTGAACACGAGTCTGTCAAAGCCAAAGGGACTGATATAGGCCCTATCTTCTAGAGAGGAGCCACTGGGGGAACAGTCACTTTGCTGTGCTACAGGGGGGAGGGCTTGGATACATTAGCAGTCCAAAAGGCCAGCCCCCACTCCCCCATAGATGAAAGTGGTTTCAGTGTCATTTCTAAAGTGAATCAGATTAAATAGAGACAGGGAGTAAGAGAGAGAGCATGCTTGTGCTTATTCTCAAGACGCAAATGAAAATCCAACTGTTCCAAAACTGCCATCACCGGCAGCAGCTAAATGGGTGATATATAAAGCACACAATATAGAGCTCTTTAAAATTCACAACCCAATGTCCACAAATGTGGATTATCAATGAAGGTCAATCTAAGGACACTGGAGTCATGCTCCAATACACATTGGTTCCTCATGACAGTAGCCAAGTCAGCTACTGGGCCTTAAGCAGTGGAGATTAGGCTACAAGGCCTCAGAGGCATCATATTGAATAAGTTTCCTCTTGTTTTCAAGGTTATATCATTCTAGGTTATTGTTGTTTCCAAGTGGCACGTAATAAACAATACAAAACCAATAACTTACCCATGGGTACGGCCTAGGTGTCATGGGGTGCCTTCTTCTTACTCACCAACATAAAATGATCTACAGTATATCTGACGCTCAGTCAGTACCAAGAACATGATATAAGCATGGCTATACAGTCAGGCAGTGAATATACAGTAGCACTCGAGAGACAGGGCACTCTACATCTTAATGGAAACATTCCATAGCACTAACACACACACACTTAGTCCTGACGCATGGCTCTGGTGTAATGGATCTGGAGGATCCGTCTAAATATTTCCTTTCCAGGGGGACGGATCGGACCATTGTGAAGCAGAAAAAGGCTCCATGGAAAATGCCATAAATCATTACTGTAGGTTTTGACCAGTGAGAGGGGTCTTAACTCCTAAGGATCATTGTTGCCTGCCTTGTCAGTTGCTTGCAATGCAAAGGCAGCAATGAATCTCAAACTATTTGTTTTGAGAGCGAGAGAGGAGACCGATCCATTTCACCTTTTGATTGTTAGTCATGAGCAAGGCAAAGGGAAAAATACACGGGGTGTGCTTACAACATTGTCAGTGACATAACATAGTCTTGTTTTGAGTGTCTAGCAGGGCTGGGCAATATGGCCTAAAATAATCTCAAACTTATGGCCAATTCAATGTTCTCTCTAAATAAGCTTTGTTGTACAATTAAAAAAGGTCAAATAGACTGCATTTCAAACAGTCAGCAATAATCTAATGAATTCAGAGCTTGTGAACTTATAGCTAGGATAAATATAAGCCTTCCACAAACACTAATTATTTTATCAAAACAGTTACACCTGCTTTTTCGCAATAATCACTGATCTGACTTTCAAGTCAGTCTATGAAAATGCCCTTTTTGTAACAAATTTAACCAGAACCATGGGTAACCACCAGAACAGTGGCTACACGTGGTCTGCGGTTGCGAGGCCAGTTGGACATACTGCCAAATTCTCTAAAAAGACATTGGAGGCGACTTATGGTAGAGAAATTAACATTACATTCTCTGGCAACAGCTCTGGTGGACATTCCTGCAGTCAGCATGCCAATTGCACACTCCCTCAAAACTTGGCATTGTGTTTTGTGACAAAAGTGGCCTTTTATTGTTTCCAGCACAAGGTGCACCTGTGTAATGATCATGCTGTTTAATCAGCTTCTTGATATGCTACACCTGTCAGGTGGATGGATTATCTTGGCAAAGGAGAAATGCTCCCTAACAGGGATGTAAACAAAATTGTGGACAACATTTGAGAGAAATAAGCTTTTTGTGCGTATGGAAAATGTCTGGGATATTTTATTTCAGCTCATGAAACCAACACTTTACATGTTGCGTATATATTTTTGTTCAGTATAATTCAAGTTTAGCCAACTTGGATCTATTTGCTAGCAAACAAGATAGAACAGTTGAATTGTTTAGAACACACCCCTTCTGTCCGTCTCTAACGGTTTGAACAGCATGCTAGCCTGTCCACTTTGTTGACGTTGAAATCAAGTGGCCTACCATATATCTCAGAATGAGAATAAGTTGCCAATTCCTTATATAATTGTGTTTTATGCTTATTGCACATTCATAAAACACAGACTAAACAGCTAGTATAAGTGTCTTTGGCTAAAATGCTGCTAGCGGTACATGAATGCCGCCTGCAACAAACTGAGCATTAACTGTCCAGAATCAATGTTCATTGATACTCCTATTTTAGTAGTGTCTACTCGGCGCAAAATTTGAGTTGTTGAGACATAAAAAGGGTATCGTCCTCTATTACAGTAAAATAATGTCTCAATGTCTTTCGGTGTTCATATGACGATTCTGTTGGACCAAACCTCAAATGCAAATAGCGAAACTGCTCATCAGAGATGAAGAAGTGATCTCTCATCTTTGTTGTTGTGAGTGGCAGGGGGAGGGGCTTGGTGTGTGTGAGTAAATGGGAAGGTGCGCACAGCACAGCAGGAGCGAAGGAGACGATATTGCGATACAGGCATTTGGAATATCGCGCTAAAACATTCATTCAAATTAATTTGATATATAGCCCAGGCCTTGCTCCACCGAGTCCTATTTTGGAATTTTTGATGTTCTTCTGTGTTGTTTTGCAACTAGCCTATTGCTTGACATGCACAGGTGGTTAGAGAAATACGGGCCATCACAAGTTCTTCCCGATCGAGCATACAATATCATCTTCCTCAAAAATCTGAAATGTGTGAGTCTGCCAAAAATAGCCTACGACGTGTCCTCTCGAGAACTGTTTGTTGTGTTTTGTGGAAAATCTGAGGTCTTGGCAAATTCAAGTCAATTTTACATCAAATCTCTCCACATAATCCTTTTGTACAGCTGGATATTTGCCGAGCCAGTGGAACTGGCATAATCAAAGGTATACTAAGACTTTTCTGTAATTTCAACAGTAAAACACTGTACAGTCGTGGTCAAAAGTTGAGAATGACACAAGTATTGGTCTTCACAAAGTTTGCTGCTTCAGTGTTTTTAGATGTGTTTGTCAGATGTTACTGTGCTTTATTGAAGTATAATTACAAGCATTCCATAAGTGTCAAAGGCTTTTATTGACAATTACATTAAGTTTATGCAAAGAGTCAAGATTTGCAGTGTTGACCCTTATTTTTCAAGACCTCTGCAATCCGCCCTGGCATGCTGTCAATTAACTTCTGGGCCACATCCTGACTGATGGCAGCCCATTCTTGCATAATCAATGCTTGGAGTTTGTCAGAATTTGTGGGTTTTTGTTTGTCCACCCGCCTCTTGTGGATCGACCACAAGTTCTCAATGGGATTAAGGGTTGGGGAGTTTCCTGGCCATAGACCCAAAATGTCGATGTTTTGTTCCCCGAGCCACTTAGTTATCACTTTTGCCTTATGGCAAGGTGCTCCATCATGTTGGAAAAGGCAATGTTCGTCACCAAACTGTTATTGGATGGTTGGGAGAAGTTGCTCTCGGAGGATGTGTTGGTACCATTCTTTATTCATGGCTGTGTTCTTAGGCAAAATTGTGAGTGAGCCCACTCCCTTGGCTGAGAAGCAACCCCACACATGAATGGTCTCAGGATGCTTTACTGTTGGCATGACACAGGACAGATGGTAGCGCTCACCTTGTCTTCTCCGGGCAAGCTTTTTTCCCCCGATGCCCCAAACAATCGGAAAGGGGATTCATCAGAGAAAATGACTTTACCCCAGTCCTCAGCAGTCCAATTCCTGTACCCTTTTTGCAGAATATCAGTCTGTCCCTGATGTTTTTCCTGGAGAGAAGTGGCTTCCTCGCTGCCTTTCTTGACACCAGGCCATCCTCCAAAAGTCTTCGCCTCACTGTGCGTGCAGATGCACTCACACCTGCCTGCTGCCATTCCTGAGCAAGCTCTGCACTGGTGGTGCCCCGATCCCACAGCTGAATCAACTTTAGGAGATGGCCCTGAAGCCTTCTTCACAACAATTGAACCGATCTCCTTGAAGTTCTTGATGATCCGATAAATGGTTGATTTAGGTGCAATCTTACTAGCAGCAATATCCTTGCCTGTGAAGCCCTTTTTGTGCAAAGCAATGATGATGTTTCCTTGCAGGTAACCATGGTTAACAGAGGAAGAACAATGATTTCAAGCACCACCCTCCTTTTAAAGCTTCCAGTCTGTTATTCTAACTCAATCAGCATGACAGAGTGATCTCCAGCCTTGTCCTCGTCAACACTCTCACCTGTGTTAACGAGAGAATCACTGACATGATGTCAGCTGGTCCTTTTGTGGCAGGGCTGAAATGCAGTGGAAATGTTTTGGGGGGATTATTTTCATGGCAAAGAGGGACTTTGCAATTAATTGCAATTCATCTGATCACTCTTCATAACATTCTGGAGTATATGCAAATTGCCATCATAAAAACTGAGGCAGCAGACGTGGTGAAAATTAATATTATTGTCATTCTCAAAACTTTTGACCACGACTGTAGAACGCGCAGTAAAATACCGTAAATGTGTCATACAGCATTAATGCTGTAGATTGCACTGCATTGTGGGTAAAATGCTGGAAAATAATGTTAACTGTAATTGGAAGCCTCCTGTAAAAACTACAAACATACTGTATTTCTTTACAGTAATTGCTTATGCCTACTGTAGATTCAAATAATCCGTTTCAGGCGCCAACCTCATGCTGTCGGGTGAGACATGAAGCTCAGACTATTTTAGTAAACATCTTCTTGAAGCGACTGAAGTGGAAGAATATTTTCAGCAGCTGCTGGGTAGGTACCTTGATTTGTTTATAAGTATCTTTATTGATAGCCAACGTTGAATTACTGTATGTTTTCTTAGCAAACCTAGCTAGGTAACATTTGCTAGCTTTCTCAAGTTGACACAAGCTATTTCAGTCTGCTCTAAATTGCTTGTAAATATCTTTGTGCAACCTAGAGAAACTGACCGGCATGTTCTTACCATTACTACAGAGAAAATGGCTTGTTTCTAGCAGTTCAAAAGATATGACCCATTTATTACCGGCGCAAAAAAATTTCCGGATTGACGGGGCGCATTTTACACATAAACCAGGTTGTGGGCCACCTACATGCGAGCCGCTAAAGCCGATCTTGAATGACCAGTGCACCGGTGTTGTGAGGTGCCTGTCGACCTAAGGTGCAGTGGGCAGCTGTAGCCTATCACATTGTCGCCAGTGGTAGTTAGTAACATGGCCAATTTTAATTCCCTCCCATGATTAGATAGTAGGACAGCAGCCTACACAAGAAATAACTAATATTGGTAGCCATCTACATGTCACTCTCAAAATTGTCAAAGACTCCAGCAACCCTAGTTATAGACTGTTCTCTCTGCTACCGCACGGCAAGCGGTACCGGAGTGCCAAGTCTAGGTCCAAAAGACTTCTCAACAGCTTCTACCCCCAAGCCATAAGACTCCTGAACAGCTAATCATGGCTACCCGGACTATTTGCACTGCCCCCCCACCCCATCCTTTTTACGCTGCTGCTACTCTGTTAAGTATTTATGCATAGTCACTTTAACTCTACCCACATGTACATATTACCTCAACTACCTCAACTAGCCGGTGCCCCCCACATTGACTCTGCAACGGTACCCCCTGTATATATAGCCTCCCTACTGTCACTTTATTTTACTTCTGCTCTTTTTTTTCTCAACATTTTTTTTGTTGTTGTTTTATTTTTACTTTTTTTGTTTAAAATAAATGCACTGTTGGTTAAGGGCTGTAAGTAAGCATTTCACTGTAATGTCTGTGACCAATAAAATTTGATTTGATATAGTCTACTAAATGGGGAGAGAATGAATGGCAACAACACAGGGACACAGTGTCCTCCTTTGCAGTCACAATCGTGTGATTCAATTCACTCTGCTCTAAATAACGCAACATACATCGTCGCTTTGCAGGCCAGGAGTGTCCGTATAGCCTCTCCCCACTAACCATTTTTTATATTCGCCTCATCAATCTACACACAATACCCCATAATGACAAAGCAAAAACGGTTTTGACATTTTTGCACATTTATATTTAAAAATAACTGAAATATCACTTACGTAAGTCTCAGACCCTTTACTCAGTACTTTGTTGAAGCACCTTTAGCAGCGATTACAGCCTCAAGTCTTCTTGGGTATGACGCTACAAGCTTGGCACACCTGTATTTGGGGAGTTTCTCCCATTCTTCTCTGCAGATCCTCTCAAGCTCTGTCAGGTTGGATGTGGAGCGTCGCTGCACAGCTATTTTCAGGTCTCTCCAGAGATATTCGATCGTGTTCAAGTCCGGGCTCTGGCTGGGCCACTCAAGGACATTCAGAGACTTGTCCCAGAGCCACTCCTGCGTTGTCTTGGCTGTGTGCTTAGGGTCGTTGTCCTGTTGGAAGGTGAACCTTCACCCCAGTCTGAGGTCCTGAGCGCTCTGGAGCAGGTTTTCATCAAGGATTTGTACTTTTCTCCGTTCATCTTTCCCTCGATCCTGACTAGTCTCCCAGTCCATGCCACTGAAAAACATCTCCACAACATAATGCTGCCACCACCATGTTTCACCGTAGGGATGGTGCCAGGTTTCCTCCAGACGGGACACTTGGCATTCAGGCCAAAGAGTTCAATCTTGGTTTCATCAGACCAGAGAATCTTGTTTCTCATGGTCTGAAAGTCATTTAGGTACCTTTTGGCAAACTCCAAGCGGGCTGTCATGTGGCTTTTACTGAGGAGTGCCTTCCGTCTGGCCACTCTACCATAAAGGCCTGATTGGTGGAATGCTGCAGAGATGGTTGTCCTTCTGGAAGGTTCTCCCATCTCCACAGATGAACTCTAGAGCTCTGTCAGAGTGACCATTGGGTTCTTGGTCACCTCCCTGACCCAGGCCCTTCTCCCCCGATTGCTCAGTTTGTCCAGGCGGCCAGCTCTAGGAAGAGTCTTGGTGGTTCCAAACTTCTTCCATTTTTGTTCTTGGAGACCTTCAATGCTGCAGAAATGTTTTGGTACCCTTCCCCAGATCTGTGCCTCGACACAATCCTGTCTCAGAGCTCTACAGACAATTCCTTCGACCTCATGGCTTGGTTTTGCTCTGACATGCACTGTCAACTGTGGGACCTTACATAGACAGGTGTGTGCATTTCCAAATCATGTCCAATCAATTGAATTTGCTACAGGTGGACTCCAATCAAGTTGTAGAAACATCTCAAGGGTGATCAATGGAAACAGGATGCACCTGAGCTCAATTTCGAGTCTCATAGCAAAGGGTCTGAATACTTAAGAAAATATGTTTTTGTTTTGTTTTTTTACATTTGCAAAGATTTCTAAAAACCTGTTTTCGCTTTGTCATTATGGGGTAGTGTTTGGACATTGATGAGGATTTTTTTTTATTGAATCAATTTTAGGGCTGTAACGTAACAAAATGTGGAAAAAGTCAAGGGGTCTGAATACTTCCCAAATGCACTGTATGCTGTAGGTTCTAATCAACCCAAGATTATGAACCCTGAAGATGGGCCAAAGTGCATGACAAGGTGGCCAAGAGGAAGCCAGCTGTTCTCAACCCCTACATTGCGCCATTATTCCAAGAATTCACAGAGTTTGAATCAAGACCTCAAGCGAGGTAACACACATACACCAGCTTGATATGTCCCTTGTCACCGGTCTTTTTACCCACAGAGTAACAGCCCTGGTGCGCTCTGTCTCTCATTCTATTCTTTATTTTTCTATGCTTGTTCAAATTAAGGGTGAGAATAGCTAACAAATCATCACTGAAGAGGATTCTTACCGAGCCCCATGAGGAACACCGGATGCTGCGCTGACTTCTCTCTCAGATGCTCTCCTGCCCAGTTGTGCTTCACCGCCTGTACACAATCCCAATTTTAACTCCCTCTCCCACACACAATATCATTTTTAAATTAGTGTTGTAATGATGCTCTTATTTGGTTACATACAGTATGTGTTAACTGTTACTTTATTGTCAATACAGTTGTTACACTGAACAAAAATATAATCGCAACATGTAAAGTGTTCATCCCATGTTTCATGAGCTGAAATAAAAGATCCCAGAAATGTTCCATACACATAATTTTTTGGGCACAAATTTGTTTAAACCCCTGTTAGTGAGCATTTCTCCTTTGCCAAGATATTCCATCCACCTGACAGGTGTGGCATATCGAGAAGCTGATTAAACAGCATGATCATTACACAGGTGCACCTTGTGGTAGGGACAAAAGGCCACTCAAAAATGTGCAGTTTTGTCACACTACACAATACCACAGATGTCTCACGTTTTGATGGAACGTGCAATTGGCATGCTGACTGCAGGAATGTCCACCGGAGCTGATGCCAGAGAATGTAATGTTCATTTCCCTACCATAAGTCGCTTCCAACGTCGTTTTAGAGAATTTGGCAGTATGTTCAACCAGCCTCACAACCGCAGACCATGTGTATGGCGTTGTGTCGGCGAGCGTTTTGCTGATGTCAGCGTTGTGAACAGTGTGCCCCATGGTGGCGGTGGGGTTATGGTATGGGAAGGCATAAGCTACAGACAACGAACAGAACTGCATTTTATCGATGGCAATTTGAATGCACAGAGATACCGTGACGAGATCCTGAGGCCCATTGTCGTGCCATTCATCCGCCGCCATCACCTCATGTTTCAGCATGATAATGCACAGCCCCATGTCGCAAGGATCTGTACACAATTCCTGGAAGCTGAAAATGTCCCAGTTCTTCCATGGTCTGCATACTTACCCAGACATGTCACCCATTGAGCATGTTTGGGATGCTCTGGATTGACAGCGTGTTCCAGTTCCCGCCAATACCCAGCAACTTTGCACAGCCATTGAAGAGGAGTGGGACAACATTCCACAGTCCACAATCAACAGCCTGATCAACTCTATGCGAAGGAGATGTGTCGCGCTGCATGAGGCAAATGATGGTCACACCAGCTACTGACTGGTTTTCTGATCCACACCACTACCCGTTTTTTTTAAGGTATCGGTGACCAACAGATGCATATCTGTATTCCCAGTCATGTGAAATCCATAGATTAGGGCCTAATGAATTTATTTCAATTGACTGATTTCCTTATATGAACTGTAACTCAGTAGTCTTTGAAATTGTTGCATGTATATTTTCATTCAGTATAATTTGTTAATGTTGTTACCAATTTGAAGAAATGCATTTTACAGCACTATTTTCCTTACTGTAAAACATTACAGCATCCCTGTAAATGTACAGCAGGGATGCTGTAATATGTTTCTACAGTAGGGAACAGAGTGCTGTAAAATATTACAGCATCTCTGCTGTAAAGCAAAATTACAGTATTAAGATGGCAACTCTGGTGCCAGTATAATGCTTTACATTTAGTGAAATTCTCCTTGAAATTTAAATGTAAGAAAAACAATACATTTGCACATAAAATACATTTATTCAAATTGGTAACATTGACAACAAATTATACTGAACAAAAATATAAATGCAACAATTTCAAAGATTTTACTGAGTTACAGTTCATATAATGAAATCAATCAAGTTAAAAATAATAATAATAATAATAATAATTAGGCCCTAATCTACGGATTTCACAGGACTGGGAATGCAGATTTGCTTTGTGTTTTCATTTTTGCCATGGAAAAAGTATCACGGAATCATCACAGATTAAACAGATTTTTGTTTTAGCTACATGTGTTTTAGGCTATCATATTAAACTAACCAAAATGCAAGTCGCCTACTTCCTTTAGAGCAAGGCATGGTTAAAAGGAATCAATCCAACCAACAAGATCAGTCAAAAAAAACTTGATATGCTCCCTCTCGTCTGCTGCTGTATGTCAATCAAATGTATTTATAAAGCCTTTTTACATCAGCAGATGTCACAAAGTGCTTACACAGAAACCCAGC
The DNA here is from genome assembly GCF_020615455.1 of Coregonus clupeaformis. NCBI lineage: Eukaryota > Metazoa > Chordata > Actinopteri > Salmoniformes > Salmonidae > Coregonus > Coregonus clupeaformis. Next base: position 29,362,896 of record NC_059206.1, on the reverse strand, counting down.
CTAAAACCCCAAAGAGCAAGCAATACAGATGTAGATGCACGGTGGCTAAGAAAAACACCCTACAAAGGCAGGAACCTAGGAAGAAACCTAGAGGAACCAGGCTCTGAGGGGTGGCCAGTCCTCTTCTGGCTATGCCCGATGGAGATTATAAGAGTACATAGCAATTAAGGTCAGATCGTTCTTCAAGATGTTCAAACGTTCATAGATGACCAGCAGGGTCAAATAATAACCACAGTGGTTACAGATGGTGCAATAGGTCAGCAACTCAGTAACTGTCAGATGACTTTTCATAGCGGAGCATTCAGAGGTCGAGACTGCAGGTGCGGTAGAGAAACTACCTGTAAGAGGATGGTAACCTCACCGGCAAGCTCTTTATAGGATGACTGTTTTAAAAAGGTCTGCTTCAAAGCCAGATATGTTTTCTGTACAGCATAGCTTGACTAAGACTGTTAGCAGAGCTAAAAACAGACCCTGTTAATAAGAGGACTTGATTAGTGTGACTTGACCTGTGCCTTGCATTATCCCCAGTTGCCACAATTAATGAACGGCTCAGGTTGTCAGATCAACAGGTTCACCTTTGGATAGTTATAATAACCTGAGGTGTTGTGGTGTGGAGTTGTGAGTGTGATAATCCACAGTGAAGATGAGCCTACCAAGTGCCTCGAACCTATCCTGTTAGATTACTTACCTGCTAATTCGCTAGGCTCACCTAACCACAAAAGTAACAAACCAGTAATTTTGTATTCATTTTTTAAGAAGAAAAAAAGACTGCCTTTACTCCATTGACTAAGCATAGGGTGGCTCACAGGTAACACTAGTAATAGACTACTTATCCAGGCTAAATACTACAAAAGGTTAACGAATCAGAGGGTTACATATTACATTGAAATTCCCAGCTTCATGTTTTAATAGAATTTTCACCTCCCACTGTAAGATCTCAGAGTCATTACAGGGTTCTAATCATTCTAGCTAGGTAGCTATAGTGAGAATGCCATTAGATGCATTCTTATCACTATCAGATAAATCAGTCGTGAGATTAGCCTCACATCAGTAATACAGGATCAAAGCCAAATGATTGAAGTTAGCTAGTTTGGGAAAGTAGATAGCTAATCTTATTAACAAAGGGGAACGTTAATTAAATGAAAATGCCAAGATGTCGAATATAGGAAATCTGTCCTCGAATACGAACCGAAGGTGTTCGGCACAGGAAGCGATGAACAACATACATTGAATCTCGTTAGCTGGCCTCTTATTTCCGCGTTATACTGATTGTCAATAAACAGGACTCGTGCCTCTAAACAATGTCAGATAACAATTAATTGGGCTGTAGGTTGGTAGCCTTCTAGCTAGCTATTAACGTAGCTAACGTCAGTTCGCTTAACGTTAGTGGAAAGTAAACAGTAGCTACATTAACGTTAGATTTGACATTCCAGTGTAAGAAAACAAAACAATAGAGTAATTGCCAGATTGTGATATTGCCGCTTGTAAAACCATCAGCAAACTATCTAGTTTGCGATACCACAATATAACTAACCAACGCCATTTCATTAGTAATTACTAGTTAGCCAACCCCTTCCTAAGGAAATCCACCTGTAAAGAGTGCAAGTTTGCGGGAATGCCCTCCCCCCGGCTAGCGACTAGGTAGCTAGCTAACGCGTTAGCTCGCGACCACACACCAGCCAATCGCTACAGTGATATAACGAGTGTCGTTAGCAGACTTCACTTACCATAAAATGGTGTCGAATTAGTTTCTCATTTGATATATAGTCCGAAAATTGTTAAATCCACGAACGTTTTAAACGGTATAAATTCGCTGGCCGACAACGTTTGTTTCCTCCAAGCATCCACTCAAAGTACACCTAGCTAGCTGGCTAGCTAACCAGTCAAACGCATTCTTTCGCGAGACCAATCCCCTAAAAAGTTGTTTATTGTTCCGAGTTTGCGTCTCGCTGAAAAACAGTGTCCAGTGTGTCAGACAATAAATAAACAAAAAGCGATTACTAAAATAAACGGGGGACATAAAATTATTCGTTTTGATACTAGCTATATTTGGGTAAAAATATAAAAACGAACATTAAAACTAAGAAGGAATCCAAAATGTCCACAACAGCCAAGGAAATACAAAAGGCAAAAGCAAAAAATCCACAACCGCCAAAACAGAATCCTTTCGTCTGAAGAACGCCGCACGCCAATGTTTTCAATCCTAATCTCTTGTTCTTTTTGTCATTCAAAAATGTATGCATACATCTTGTTTGTAGCAAGAACACACAATTCACGATGAAACACAGAGTTGGCCAGTCTAACGAGCCAACGCCAGTGTATGCGGCTGTATCGTTGGCCCAGTCAGTCAATCCAGTGCGGCGACAACCCTGCATCTGAGCGCATACCTGATGGGCATGTTAATATAACCAATGAAAATGGTGTATCAGTCGTTAGTAAATTATGTTCACCAATGCGGTTTGTGGAGAGGTAGGACATATTTTACAGTTGATTATTTGCTGCTATGTTGATACTCACAATTATTTGGAACGTTATTTTAACAACCGAAAACTATTATTTGGGAAACAATTTGGTATTGTGTGAACAATACTTGTCTTAGGTCCAGTGAGAGACATGGCAAAGGGCATATTCACTCACACAGTGGGAGAATCTCAATTGGATACTCCTCGTGTCCTCTCTCCTCAGCTCCTTCTCAAAACCCATTGGAGGAGAAGGTCAGAGGGTAGGGACCTCTGGCTTTCTCATCCAATGGGTTCTGAGAAAGAGGTGCGGAGAGGACACAAGAAGAATGCAATTGAGATTCTTCCGAGAGTGAAGCGATGGTTGTGATGGAACGTCAAGTAAAGTGATGGTGGTGATGGAATGTCACTATAATAACTTGATGCATGATCTAGATTTTCCTCCCTTCCTTGATGTAATCACTGATACCATTTGAATAGATTGAAGTAATGATCCACTGCATAGCTTTCATCAATCATTTATAGGGTCAGATCAGTGATTGCTTCAAGGTAGCTTAGTGAGTAAGAGCGTTGTGCTAGCAACCGAAAGGTCGCTGGTTCTAATCCCTTAGCCGACTAGGTGAAAAATATGTCGATGTGCACGTAACCCTAATTGCTCCTGTAAGTCGCTCTGGATAAGAGTGTCTGCTAAATGACTAAAATGTAAGGGAGGAAATGAAAAATGATCTTGGGCTGCATTTAGACAGACAGCCCAATTCTGATATTTTTTTCCACTAATTGGTCTTTTTTACATCAGAACTTTTCACATCAGATATTTTACAGAGCTGATCTGATTGGTTAAAATTAGACCAATTAGTGAGAGAAAAAAAATCAGAATTGGGCTGCCTGTCTGAACACAGCCATATTGGAACAGGGCCTTGTGAATAAATTATAATCTCCTTTTGTAGGGAAAATGCCCCCCCATGTAAAGCTGTCCCCCCCTGTGAAGATGAATTGGGGAATAAGGGTTGTTGTGACATGACATAACAATTCTGAGGCAGACACATCTATACATCAAATGTAGTCTACTAGACTAGTGCCTAGCAGGGCTGGGATCATCCTACACATTTGGTTAAATAAATATCTCCCAAATACAACAGAGAGACTGAAGACCATCAATGTAGCTACAAGTGCAATAGCATATACTGAATTTTAACGAATATGAACAGCATTTGAATGAATATGATTTATACATCACCTTGTGGGCAAATTCCATTTCAAGAGGGGATTCTGCCACGATGTTCCAGCCTAGCCAGAGAGTGGAAACCAATGGATTACATCTACCTCTGGACTGAAAAGCTTGCCCAATTGAGAATCTCAATTGAAGTGCTTTTTAGTCAAGGAATAGGCTTAATCTGCGTCCGGATCCTGGAAACTGGCCCAAATGTACAATGGTCAGTGTAATGTGATGATGTATGATGTTTTGTCTCCCCCTTGTGGACACTCAAATAAATAACAATTGAGGTTTGTCCGATAGTCTGACCAGTGAAAAGCCAAAAAGCAGGTTTGTTCTTTTATTAATTCACAAATCGTCGTAGTAATAGGCGTAGTAATAGGCATAGTAATGGAAAATGTAATTGTGATTAAAGTACTTTTCACTGAAAATATAACACAAGTATTGTCATCTTTTTGAGATCCTGTACCTTTTCACATTGACCAAGTAAAAATGATCATACTTTTGCAGTTGTCTTTTATGTTCCCAGCTTTGCCAGAATATATGACTATATATAGTCATCAAATACCAAGGTAGCACAGCATTTCTCACACAAAACAAACCCTTTCATGTGAAGGAACACTCCCACCTTACTACTATGGCACTCAAACAATAAACACAATTAAACATGGAATACAATAACAACTGGTACAGTGCATTCAGAAATTATTGATACCGTTTGACTTATTCCACATGCTGTTGCGTTACAGCCTGAATTCAAAATGGATTAAATATATGTTTTTCCTCACCCATCTACACACAATTCCCCATAATGACAAAGTGAAAACATGTTTTTAGAAATGTTTGCACATTTATTGAAAATGAAATACAAAAATATCGAATTTACATAAGTATTCACACCCCTGAGTCAATACTTTGTAGAAGCACCTTTGGTAGCAATCACAGCTGTGAGTCTTTCTGGATAAGTCTCAAAGAGATTTTCACACCTGGATTGTGCAACATTTGCCCATTATTCTTAAAAAAATTATTCAAGCCCTGTCAAATAGGTTGTTGATCATTGCTAGACAACATTTTCAGGTCTTGCCATAGATTTTCAAGTAAATTTAAGTCAAAACGGTTACTCAGGAACATTCACTGTCTTGTTGGTAAGCAACTCCAGTGTCGATTTGGACTTGTGTTTTAGGTTATTGTCCTGCTGAAAGGTGAATTCATCTACCAGTGTCTGGTGGAAAGCGGACTGAACCAGGTTTTCTTCTAGGATTTTGCCTGTGCTTTTCTCCATTCCGTTTATTTTTTATCCTGAAAAACTCCCCAGTCATTAACAATTACAAGCATACCCATAACATGCAGCCACCACCATGCTTGAAAATATGGAGAGTGGTGTTCAGTAACGTGTTGTATTGGATTTGCCCAAAACATAACAGTTTGTATTCAGGACGAAAAGATTATTGCTTTGCCACATTTTTTGCAGTATTACTTTAGTGCCTTGTTGCAAACATGATGCATGTTTTGGAATATTTTTTATTATGTGCAGGCTTCCTTCTTTTCACTCTGTCAATTTGGTTAGTATTGTGGAGTAACTACAATGTTGTTGATCCATCCTGTTTTCTCCTATCACAGCCATTAAACTCTGTAACTGTTTTAAGTCAACATTGGCCTCATGGTGAAATCCCTGAGTGGTTTCCTTCCTCTCCAGCAACTGAGTTAGGAAGGATGCCTGTATCTTTGTAGTGACTGGGTTTATTGATACACCATCCAAAGTGTAATTAATAACTTCACCATGCTCAAAGGGATATTCAATGTCTGCTTTCTTATTTTTTACCCATCTACCAATAGGTGCCCTTCTTTTCGAGGCATTGGAAAACCTCCCTGGTCTTTGTGGTTGAATCTGTGTTTGAAATGCACTGCTCGACTGAGGGACCTTACAGATAATTGTATGTGTGGGGTACAGAGATGAGGTAGTCATTCAAAATTCATGTTAAACACTATTATTGCACACAGAGTGAGTCCATGCAACTTATTATTACATTTACATTTACGTCATTTAGCAGACGCTCTTATCCAGAGCGACTTACAAATTGGTGCATTCACCTTATGATAGCCAGTATTATGTCACTTGTAAAGCACATTTTTACTCCTGAACTTATTTAGGCTTGCCATACCAAAGAGGTTGAATACTTATTGAATCAAGACATTTAATATTTTCATTTTTAATTAATTTGTAAAACTTTTGAAAAACATAATTCCACTTTGACATTATGGGGTATTGTGTGTAGGCCAGTGTCAAAGAAATCTAAATTGAATCCATTTTAAATTCAGGCTGTAACACAACAAAATGTGGAAAAAGTCAAGGGGTGTGTATCCTTTCTGAAGGCATGTATATAAACTGTACAAAAAGCTAAAATTATTGTCATCATATTGTCAGTATGAAGGAAGTTCAAGGTAGTTTCACGAGCCAATACTAACTAGCGTTAGCACAGTGACTGGAAGTCTATGGGTATCTGCTAGCATGAAAAACATAGATTTCATCTCGTATGCTAGCAGATACCCATAGACTTCCAGTTATTGCGCTAACGGTAGTTGGCATTGGCTCGCAAAACTACATCGAACTTCCTTCATAATGGACACAGAGACATAAAAATGGTATCCACGAGTTCATCTGACTCTGAGGAAGTATATAAAGGGCCTCTTTGCCCAAATCCCAAAGTATCCCTTTCATGTGGAGTGAGAGGGGGGTCAGAGACGACCATTCAGTGTTCCCTCAGCTTTGGCCAATCCCTTGCATTGAAAGAAGGCATCCTGGCAAGGATCACGACCCAGGAAGGTCTTCAGCATGTCCTTCCCATCCACAGAGCCACCAGCCTCCAGAATCACCCTCCTGTACTCCTTCCCCACCTGATGATAAGATGGGCATACAGAACATGTCAGTCAAACTTTAAGGCTTAAATTCAAGTAAATTCCTCTCGACATAGAGTATTTGGGTACATAAGAGTAGAGCATGATAAATGGTGCAATATTACTCACACAAAAGGTAGCATTCAAAGATGCTTGCCAATCAAATGGAACTTGAAGGCTTAAATTATTTCTTTATAAAATGTATACAATGCCTTGCAAAAGTATTCATCCCCCTTGGCGTTTTTCCTATTTTGTTGCATTACAACCTGTGATTTAAATTGATTTTTATTTGGATTTAATGTAATGGACATACACAAAATAGTCCAAATTGGTGAAGTGGAATGAAAAAAACAACTTGGTGCATGCGTGCATATGTATTCACCCCCTTTGCTATGTAGCCCCTAAATAAGATCTGGTGCAACCAATTACCTTCAGAAGTCACATAATTAGTTAAATAGAGTCCACCTGTGTGCAATATAAGTGTCACATGATCTGTCACATGATCTCAGTCTATATACACATCTGTTCTGAAAGGCCCCAGAGTCTGCAACACCACTAAGCAAGGGGCACCACCAAGCAAGCGGCACCATGAAGACCAAGGAGCTCTCCAAACAGGTCAGGGACAAAGTTGTGGAGAAGTACAGGTCAGGGTTTAACATCCCACGGAGCTCCATTAAATCCATTAATAAAATAGAAAGAATATGGCACCACAACAAAGAGGGACGCCCACCAAAACTCACGGACCAGGCAAGGAGGACATTAATCAGAGAGGCAACAAAGAGACCAAAGATAACCCTGAAGGAGCTGCAAAGCGCCACAGCAGAGATTGGAGTATCTGTCCATAGGACCACTTTAAGCCGTACACTCCACAGAGCTGGGCTTTACGGAAGAGTGGCCAGAAAAAAGCCATTGCTTAAAGAAAAAAATAAGCAAACACGTTTGGTGTTCGCCAAAAGGCATGTGGGAGACTCCCCAAACATATGGAAGAAGGCACTCTGGTCAGATGAGACTAAAATTGAGCTTTTTGGCCATCAAGGAAAACGCTATGTCTGGCGCAAACCCAACACCTCTCATCACCCCGAGAACACCGTCCCCACAGTGAAGCATGGTGGTGGCAGCATCATGCTGTGGGGATGTTTTTCATCGGCATGGACTGGGAAACTGGTCAGAATTGAAGGAATGATGGATGGCGCTAAATACAGGGAAATTCTTGAGGGAAACCTGTTTCAGTCTTCCAGAGATTTGAGACTGGGATGGAGGTTCACCTTCCAGCAGGACAATGACCCTAAGCATACTGCTAAAGTAACACTCGAGTGGTTTAAGGGGAAACATTTAAATGTCTTGGAATGGCCTAGTCAAAGCCCAGATCTCAATCCAATTGAGAATATGTGGTATGACTTAAAGATTGCTGTACACCAGCGGAACCCATCCAACTTGAAGGAGCTGGAGCAGTTTTGCCTTGAAGAATGGGCAAAAATCCCAGTGGCTAGATGTGCCAAGCTTATAGAGACATACCCCAAGAGACATGCAGCTGTAATTGCTGCAAAAGGTGGCTCTACAAAGTATTGACTTTGGGGGGTGAATAGTTATGCACGCTCAAGTTCTGTTGTTTTGTCTTATTTCTTGTTAAAAATACATATATATTTTGCATCTTCAAAGTGGTAGGCATGTTGTGTAAATCAAATGATACAAACCCCCAAAAAATCCATTTTAATTCCAGGTTATAAGGCAACAAAATAGGAAAAATGCCAAGGGGGGTGAATACTTTCGCAAGCCACTGTATGTTAACTCAAGATGAATGGGGAGTGGATTGATTGTGCCACACCTTGGGGTTCATGATTCCTTCCTTTTTGAAACGACTGAAGAAGATGTCCATGGAGTAGACCTCGCTCCACAGGTAGCCATAGTACTGGCCATCGTAGCCCCCAGCCAAGTGACTAAAACTGGCCGTCATATTTGTGCCTGGAGTAAAAAATAATCATGTTGTATTCTTTGAGAACAATAAATCCTTACGGGAGGAACATTTAAATATTTGAATTATAATGTCCATTCATATTCTAATTAAATGGCATTATATTATCACTGGTGTGAGACCTGGAGTTGCGGGGATCCCCAGGATGTCTTGGCAGTGCATGGCGAACACCTCGGCAGTGTCAGCGTGGGACTTGGTGTGCAGAGACTGGTCCACTTTACTGAGCACTACCTGACGCAGGTTCATCAGACCTGAACAAGACAGGCACATGAGTGGGAGTCTATTGGATGTCAAGTTATTTTATGGTATTTTAACAAATATTTTAGATTTGAAGGGAACAAAAATGCATGCTACCAAAGAATATGCACGCTATCCAATATATAGTGCATTCGGAAAGTATACCGACCACTTGACTTTTTCCACATTTTGTTACGTTTCAGCCTTATTCTAAAATGGATTAAATTGTTTTTTTTACCCCTCATCAATCTACACACAATACCCCATAATGACAAAGTAAAACAGGTTTTTAGATATTTGTGCAAATTTACAAAACATATAAAATGTATATCACACTTACACAAGCATTCAGACCCTTTACTCAGTACTTTGTTGAAACACCTTTGGCAACGATTACAGCCTCAAGTCTTCTTGGGTATGTGGCTACAAGCTTGGCACACCTGTATTTGGGGAGTTTCTCCCATTCTTCTCTGCAGATCCTCTCAAGCTTTGTCAGGTTGGATGGGGAGCGTCGTTGCACAGCTATTTTCAGGTCTCTCCAGAGATGTTCGATCGGGTTCAAGTCCGGGCTCTGGCTGGGCCACTCAAGGACATTCAGAGACTTGTCCTGAAGCCACTCTTGCATTGTCTTGGCTGTGTGCTTAGGATCATTGTCCTGCTGGAAGGTGAACATTCGCCCCAGTCAGAGTTCCTGAGCGCTCTGGATCTCGCTGTAAATTTTTTGGTACCCTTCCCCAGATCTGTGCCTCGACACAAACCTGTCTCTGAGCTCTACGGACAATTCCTTCGACCTAATGACTTGGTTTTTGCTCTGACATGCACTGTCAACTGTGGGACGTTATATAGACAGGTGAGTGCCTTTCCAAATCATGTCCAATCAATTGAATTTAACACAGGTGGACTCCAAGTTGCAGAAACATCTCAAGGATGATCAATGGAAACAGGATGCACCTGAGCTCAATTTCGAGTCTCATAGCAAAGGGTCTGAATACTTATGTAAATAAGGTATCTGTTTTTTATTTGTAATACATTTGCAAAACTTTATACAGTGAGGGAAAAAAAGTATTTGATCCCCTGCTGATTTTGTACGTTTGCCCACTGACAAAGACATGATCAGTCTATAATTTTAATGGTAGGTTAATTTGAACAGTGAGAGACAGAATAACAACAAAACAATCCAGAAAAACGCATGTCAAAAATGTTATTAATTGATTTGCATTTTAATGAGGGAAATAAGTATTTGACCCCTCTGCAAAACATGACTTTGCAGATCTTCTCCAAGTCATTAAGGTTTCGAGGCTGATGTTTGGCAACTCGAACCTTCAGCTCCGTCCACAGACTTTCTATGGGATTAAGGTCTGGAGACTGGCTAGGCCACTCCAAGACTTTAATGTGCTTCTTCTTGACCCACTCCTTTGTTGCCTTGGCCGTGTGTTTTAGGTCATTGTCATGCTCCTTCCCTCAGCCATTTTCAATGCCCTGGCTGAGGGAAGGAGGTTCTCACCCAAGATTTGACGGTACATGGCCCCGTCCATCGTCCCTTTGATGCGGTGAAGTTGTCCTGTCCCCTTAGCAGAAAAACACCCCCAAAGCATAATGTTTCCACCTCCATGTTTGACGGTGGGGATGGTGTTCTTGGGGTCATAGGCAGCATTCCTCCTCCTCCAAACACGGCGAATTGAGTTGATGCCAAAGAGCTCAATTTTGGTCTCATCTGACCACAACACTTTCAACCAGTTCTCCTCTGAATCATTCAGATGTTCATTGGCAAACTTCAGACGGCCCTGTATATGTGCTTTCTTGAGCAGGGGGACCTTGCGGGCGCTGCAGGAATTCAGTCCTTCACGGCGTAGTGTTTTACCAATTGTTTTCTTGGTGACTATGGTTCCAGCTGCCTTGAGATCATTAACAAGATCCTCCCGTGTAGTTCTGGGCTGATTCCTCACCGTTCTCATGATCATTGCAAATCCACGAGGTGAGATCCCTGACATGGGATCTCACCTCCCTGACATCCTTGGAGAGCTCTTTGGTCTTGGCCATGGTGGAGAGTTTGGAATCTGATTGATTGCTTCTGTGGACAGGTGTCTTTTATACAGGTAACAAACTGAGATTAGGAGCACTCACTTTAAGAGTGTGCTCCTAATCTCAGTTTGTTACCTGTATAAAATACACCTGGGAGCCAGAAATCTTTCTGATTGAGAGTGGTTCAAATACTTATTTCCCTCATTAAAATGCAAATCAATTCATAAAATTTTTGACATGCGTTTTTCTGGATTTTGTTGTTGTTATTCTGTCTCTCACTGTTCAAATAAACCTACCATTAAAATGATAGACTGATCATTTCTTTGTCAGTGGGCAAACGTACAAAATCAGCAGGGGATCAAATACTTTTTCCCCTCACTGTAAAAACCAGATTTTGCTTTATTATGGGGTATCGTGTGTAGATAGAATAAAAACAATTTAATCAAATTTAGAATAAGGCTGTAACGTAACAAAATGTGGAAAAAGTCAAAGGGTCTGAAGACTTTCCTAAGGCACAATATACAGTACCAGTCAAAAGTTTGTCTTTATTTTTACTACTTTTAACTAGGCTGGTTGTATGTTTTATATACAGTACCAGTCAAATGTTTGGACACACCTACTCATTCCAGGGTGTTTCTTTATTGTCTATATTGTAGAATAATAAGACATCAAAACTATGAAATAACACATATGGAATCATGTAGTAACCAAAAAAGTGTTAAACAAATCAAAATATATGTTATATTTGAGATTCTTCAAATAGCCACCCTTTGCCTTGATAACAGCTTTGCACACTCTTGGCATTCTCTCAACCAGCTTTATGAGGTAGTCACCTGGAATGCATTTCAATTAACAAGTGTGCCTTCTTAAAAGATAATTTGTGGAATTTCTTTCCTTCTTAATGCGTTTCAGCCAATCAGTTGTGTTGTGACAAGGTATACAGAAGATAGCCCTATTTGGTAAAAGACCAAGTCCATATTATGGCAAGAATAGCTCAAATAAGCAAAGAGAAACGACAGTCCATTATTACTTTAAGACATTAAGGTCAGTCAATACGGAACATTTCAAGAACTTTGAAAGTTTCTTCAAGTGCAGTCGCAAAACCCATTAAGCGCTATGATGAAACTGGCTCTCATGAGGACCGCCACAGGAATGGAAGACCCAGAGTTACCTCTGCTGCAGAGGATAAGTTCATTAGAATTACCAGCCTCAGAAATTGCAGCCCAAATAAATATTTCAGTTCAAGTCACAGACACATCTCAACATCAACTGTTCAGAGGGGACTGTGTGAATCAGGCCTTCATGGTCGAATTGCTGCAAAGAAACCACTACTAAAGGACACCAATAAGAAGAAGAGACCTGCTCGGGCAAAGAAACACGAGCAATGGACATGAGACCGGTGGAAATTTATCGTTTGGTCTGGAGTCCAAATTTGATTTTTTTTGTGAGACGTGGTGTGGGTGAACGGATGATATCCGCATGTGTAGTTCACACCGTAAAGCATGGAGGAGGAGCTGTTATGGTATGGGGGTGCTTTGCTGGTGACACTGTCTGTGATTTATTTAGAATTCAAGACACACTTAACCAGCATGGTGACCACAGCATTCTGCAGCGATACGCCATCCCATCTAGTTTGGGCTTAGTGGGACTATCATTTGTTTTTCAACAGGACGACCTGGCCTCCACAATCCCCTGACTTCAACCCAATTGAGACGGTTTGGGATGAGTCGGACGGCAGAGTGAAGGAAAAGCAGCCAACAAGTGCTCAGCATATGTGGGAACTCCATCAAGACTGTTGGAAAAGCATTCCAGGTTACCACCTCATGAAACTGGTTGAGAGAATGCCAAGAGTGTGCAAAGCTATCATCAAGGCAAAGGGTGGCTACTTTGAAGAATCTAAAATATATTTTGATTTGTTTAACACTTTTTTGGTTACTACATGATTCCATATGTGTTATTTCATAGTTTTGATTACTTCACTATTATTCTATTCTAAAAATAAAGAAAAACCCTTGAATGAGTAGGTGTGTCCAAACCTTTGACTGGTACTATATACAGTGGGGAAAAAAAGTATTTAGTCAGCCACCAATTGTGCAAGTTCTCCCACTTAAAAAGATGAGAGAGGCCTGTAATTTTCATCATAGGTACACGTCAACTATGACAGACAAAATGAGGAAAAAAAATCCAGAAAATCACATTGTAGGATTTTTAATGAATATATTTGCAAATTATGGTGGAAAATAAGTATTTGGTCAATAACAAAAGTTTCTCAATACTTTGTTATATACCCTTTGTTGGCAATGACACAGGTCAAACGTTTTCTGTAAGTCTTCACAAGGTTTTCACACACTGTTGCTGGTTTTTGGCCCATTCCTCCATGCAGATCTCCTCTAGAGCGTGATGTTTTGGGGCTGTCGCTGGGCAACACAGACTTTCAACTCCCTCCAAAGATTTTCTATGGGGTTGAGATCTGGAGACTGGCTAGGCCATTCCAGGACCTTGAAATGCTTCTTACGAAGCCACTCCTTCGTTGCCCGGGCGGTGTGTTTGGGATCATTGTCATACTGAAAGACCCAGCCACGTTTCATCTTCAATGCCCTTGCTGATGGAAGGAGGTTTTCACTCAAAATCTCACGATACATGGCCCCATTCATTCTTTCATTTACACGGATCAGTCGTCCTGGTCCCTTTGCAGAAAAACAGCCCCAAAGCATGATGTTTCCACCCCCATGCTTCACAGTAGGTATGGTGTTCTTTGGATGCAACTCAGCATTCTTTGTCCTCCAAACACGACGAGTTGAGTTTTTACCAAAAAGTTATATTTTGGTTTCATCTGACCATATGACATTCTCCCAATCCTCTTCTGGATCATCCAAATGCACTCTAGCACGGGCCTGGACATGTACTGGCTTAAGCAGGGGGACACGTCTGGCACTGCAGGATTTAAGTCCCTGGCGGCGTAGTGTGTTACTGATGGTAAGCTTTGTTACTTTGGTCCCAGCTCTCTGCAGGTCATTCACTAGGTCCCCCCGTGTGGTTCTGGGATTTTTGCTCACCGGTCTTGTGATAATTTTGACCCCACGGGGTGAGATCTTGCGTGGAGCCCCAGATCGAGGGAGATTATCAGTGGTCTTGTATGCCTTCCATTTCCTAATAATTGCTTCCACAGTTGATTTCTTCAAACCAAGCTGCTTACCTATTGCAGATTCAGTCTTCCCAGCCTGGTGCAGGTCTACAATTTTGTTTCTGGTGTCCTTTGACAGCTCTTTGGTCTTGGCCATAGTGGAGTTTGGAGTGTGACTGTTTGAGGTTGTGGACAGGTGTCTTTTATACTGATAACAAGTTCAAACAGGTGCCATTAATACAGGTAACGAGTGGAGGACAGAGGAGCCTCTTAAAGAAGAAGTTACAGGTCTGTGATAGCCAGAAATGTTGCTTGTTTGTAGGTGACCAAATACCTATTTTCCACCATAATTTGCAAATAAATTCATAAAAAATCCTACAATGTGATTTTCTGGATTTTTTTTCCTCAATTTGTCTGTCATAGTTGACGTGTACCTATGATGAAAATTACAGGCCTCTCTCATCTTTTTAAGTGGGAGAACTTGCACAATTGGTGGCTGACTAAATACTTTTTTTCCCCACTGTATATATACTATGGCCAAGACCACTGTATATATACACTCCACTATGGCCAAGACCAAAGAGCTGTCAAAGGACACCAGAAACAACATTGTAGACCTGCACCAGGCTGGGAAGACTGAATCTGCAATAGGTAAGCAGCTTGGTTTGAAGAAATCAACTGTGGGAGCAATTATTAGGAAATGGAAGACATACAATACCACTGATAATCTCCCTCGATCTGGGGCTCCACGCAAGATCTCACCCCGTGGGGTCAAAATGATCACAAGAGCAGTGAGCAAAAATCCTAGAACCACACAGGGGGACCTAGTGAATGACCTGCAGAGAGCTGGGACCAAAGTAACAAAGCCTATCATCAGTAACACACTACGCCGCCAGTGACTCAAATCCTGCATTGCCAGACGTGTCCCCCTGCTTAAGCCAGTACGTGTCCAGGCCCATCTGAAGTTTGCTAGAGTGCATTTGGATGATCCAGAAGAGGATTGGGAGAATGTCATAAGGTCAGATGAAACCAAAACTCAACTCGTCGTGTTTGGAGGACAAAGAATGCTGAGTTGCATCCAAAGAACACCATACCTACTGTGAAGCATGGGGGTGGAAACATCATGCTTTGGGGCTGTTTTTCTGCAAAGGGACCAGGTCGACTGATCCGTGTAAAGGAAAGAATGAATGGGGCCATGTATCGTGAGATTTTGAGTGAAAACCTCCTTCCATCAGCAAGGGCATTGAAGATGAAACGTGGCTGGGTCTTTCAGCATGACAATGATCCCAAACACACCGCCCGGGCAACTAAGGAGTGGCTTCGGAAGAAGCATTTCAAGGTCCTGGAGTAGCCTAACCAGTCTCCAGATCTCAACCCCATAGAAAAATCTTTGGAGGGAGTTGAAAGTCCGTGTTGCCCAGCGACAGCCCCAAAACATCACTGCTCTAGAGGAGATCTGCATGGAGGAATGGGCCAAAATACCAGCAACAGTGTGTGAAAACCTTGTGAAGACTTACAGAAAACGTTTGACCTGTGTCATTGCCAACAAAGGGTATATAACAAAGTATTGAGAAACTTTTGTTATTGACCAAATACTTATTTTCCACCATAATTTGCAAATAAATTCATAAAAAATCCTACAATGTGATTTTCTGGAGAAAAAAAATCTCATTTTGTCTGTCATAGTTGACGTGTTCCTATGATGAAAATTACAGGCCTCTCTCATCTTTTTAAGTGGGAGAACTTGCACAATTGGTGGCTGACTAAATACTTTTTTCCCCCACTGTATATATATAGGAATGTGATGAAAGAAATAAACGCTGAAATAAATCATTCTCTCTACTATTATTCGGACATTTCACATTCTTAAAATAAAGTGGTTATTGTCCATTTGGAAGACCCATTTGCGACCAAGCTTTAACTTCCTGACTGATGTCTTGAGATGTTGCTTCAATATATCCACATAATTTTCCTTCCTCATGATGCCATCTATTTTGTGAAGGGCACCAGTCCCTCCTGCAGCAAAGCACCCCCACAGCATGATGCTGCCACCCCCGTGCATCACAGTTGGGATGGTGTTCTTCGGCTTGCAAGGCCCCCCCCTTTTTCCTCCAAACGTAACGATGGTCATTATGGCCAAACAGTTATATTTTTGTTTCATCAGACCAGAGGACATTTCTCCAAAAAGTACGATCTTTGTCCCCATGTGCAGTTGCAAACCTTAGTCTGCCTTTTTTTATGGCGGTTTTGGAGCAGTGGCTTCTTCTTTGCTGATCGGCCTTTCAGGTTATGTCGATATAGGACTCGTTTTACTGTGGATATAGATACTTTTGTACCTGTTTCCTCCAGCATCTTCACAAGGTCCTTTGCTGTTGTTCTGGGATTGATCTGCACTTTTCGCACCAAAGTACGTACATCTCTAGGAGACAGAACGCGTCTCCTTCCTGAGTGGTATGACGGCTGCGTGGTCCCATGGCGTTTATACTTGCGTACTATTGTTTGTACAGATGAACGTGGTACCTTCAGGCATTTGGAAATTGCTCCCAAGGATGAACCAGACTTGTGGAGGTCTACAATCTTTTTCTGAGGTCTTGGCTGATTTCTTTTGATTTTCCCATGATGTCAAGCAAAGAGGCACTGAGTTTGAAGGTAGGTCTTGAAATTCATCCACAGGTACACCTCCAATTGTCTCAAATTATGTCAATTAGCCTATCAGAAGCTTCTAAAGCCATGACATAATTTTCTGGAATTTTCCAAGCTGTTTAAAGGCACAGTCAACTTAGTGTATGTAAACTTCTGACCCACTGGAATTGTGATACAGTGAATTATAAGTGAAATAATCTGTCTGTAAACAATTGTTGGAAAATTACTTGTGTCATGCACAAAGTAGATGTCCTAACTGACTTGCCAAAACTATAGTTTGCTAACAACAAAATTGTGGAGTGGTTGAAAAACAAGTTGTATTGACTACAACCTAAGTGTATGTAGACTTCCAACTTCAACTATATATATATATATATATATATATATATTGTGATGTCACGAGAGGCTGTGTCCTGGAGGGACGTTACATCCCCCTGAGGTGGCTGCAAACCCAGACAGCTATGGCTCCATCTGCTGGTATGGTCGGGATCTCCACCCCTCTATGGCCAATCTTCCCACGCAGCTGAAACAAATGAGGAGCTGATGAGCTGAAGGTTTGGGAAGGGAAGAGACACAGTCTCCAACCTGGGCTCTCTGGAGGACAAGAGTGCTGCACGTCCACTTCCATGAGGAATCTAAGGATTTGGAGATACTTACCTTTGGGAAATACTCACCTTTGGATATATGCACCTGTGGAAATACGTGAGAGACATTTGGAAGGACTTTTTGCTGGGTTGGCCACTAGCTGCAACGTGGACTACAGTAAGGCTGGGGAAAAGTTATCTGAGCGAGTGAGAGTTATGACTTTGGATGTGGAAGAGACATCCCTGAACTGTTAACCCTTAAAGAGCCACAAGAGAACAGAATTTTGTTATATTTTCGTTAATTTCCCAAGACCTATAATAAAATCCTTGTTTTGTTTGAACCTTGTCTCCTTGCACTACTTGAGCAATCCCGCTGAAAGCTGTGTAGCCTCTCGTGACGTCACAGATGGTGGAGAATACAGGCATGCTCAAGCGTTAATAGTGCATGTCAGAGGAGGATACCGAAGGTTTGATCACCCAGTTTTCCAAGTTGGACGTAGGCTCCCCGCCGACTGAAATGGAGGACATATTGAAAGCCCTTGTTGCTGGCCAGCAAGCCCAGATGCAAGCAAACGTGGCTCTCTTGGAGGAGCAAAAGAAAGCCAACCTTCTGAAGGCAGAGGAATTGCAGTTGCAGAGACAGAGGGTGGTCCAAAATACCCGCCCAATAAAGGCAAGTGACTTTATATCTAAGATGGGAGCTACCGATGACATTGAGGCATACCTGCATGCATTTGAGGCCACGGCCACTAGGGAAGCCTGGCCCAAGCAACAGTGGGTTGGTCTGTTAGCCCCCTTTCTAACCGGGGAATCGCTGAATGCTGTCCGGGACCTGGGCCCTGACCAGGTTACTGACTATGATGCCCTGAAGTCTGAGATCCTCAGCAGATATGGACTCACAAAGTTTGGTATGGCCCAGCGCTTTCACAGCTGGACCTTCCAACCAGACCAACCTCCTCGGGCGCAGATGCATGAACTTGTCCGAATCGCAAGGAAATGGCTGGATCCGCAGAGGAATCCAGCAGCGGCGGTGGTGGAGGCCGTTGTGGTGGATCGTTACCTACGCGCCCTGCCTTATGAGGCAAAACGGTTCATCAGTCAACAGGCCTTGACCACGGCTGATCTGACCGTGGAAGCTGTGGAAAAGTACCAGGCCACAGCGGAGATGCTGAATGCTTCCCGAAAAGACCCCAGGAGTGCGGCCCCACCACAAATGGGAAGAACCCGTCCAAAGGACCCCCAAGGTCTCGAACCCAGCCACGTCAGGACTTATCCCGGCTCCAGGGGGAGCCAGAAACCAGACGGGTCCAAGAAGAGTACACCAGGAGGGGGGAAACTTCGACAGTGTTACCGGTGTGGGGAGATGGGACATATCTCCTGGCAGTGTGGGAAACCAGCCGATGAACCTATGCCCACTGCGGAGTCCTCCAGCTCAGCACCCACACACCGTTTTGCCTCGCTCTTGGGAGTCGTAGATGGCGGCCCAGATCGACCCCCCACCTGCCCGGTAACTGTGAATCACCATGATGTGGAGGCCTTACTGGATTCTGGTAGCCGGGCCACCCTGGTGCGTAAGGATTTGGTGGGCCCAACGTGTCTGACCCCGGGGAAAGTCCTCCCAGTTTCCTGTGTCCATGGGGACACCAGAGAATACCCCATTACTGAACTTACAATGACCAGCACACGGGGAACCATACACACGACGGCGGGGGTGGTTGATTCCCTCCCCGTCCCTGTCCTAATTGGACGAGACTGCCCAGCCTTTTACCCACTCTGGAGAGAGTCTCAGGAGAGGATAACCCGAGTACCTCGGAAACGGAGAGGCAAGACTCATCCTGGGAAGGCTCCGGTGCAATCCTCCGAGTTACTCACTCCCGCCCGGGCTCTGATAGGGATGGCAGGTGCCCAGACCGACACAGAGACGGAGCTACAGAATCTGGACAAAGAACTGTCTGGTCTGAAGGGGACCGCTGAGAGGTATCGTTTGTTAAAGCAACAGTTAGACATGAAGACAGAAGAGTTAGATATCCTCCAGGCTAAACTCCAACAGAGCTCCTTCCCTAAGCAACAGGAGGAGCTGGAGAGGCTGCGCAGGACCATCGAGGAGTGTGAGGAGACCCTGCGCAGTAGTAAGGAGGTCCAGAAGAAGGCAGAGGAGAAGTACAAGGTGTTGGAGAACAAGATGAAGAATGCGGAGGCAGAGAGAGAGAAGGAACTGAAAGCTGCTCAACAGAAGCTAAACTCTGCTAAAACCAAGGCTGATGCGTTCAGTAAGAAACTCAAGGAGAGACAACAGGAGGCTGAGTCCCTGGTCCTAGAGTTGGAGGAGTTGAAGAGAGAGCAGTCTGGCAAGCACCACGGCAATGCGGACGCCCTCTCCCGGCGTGATGCCTTCTTCGCTGCCTTTACCCCGACGAGGACGTCGGTCCCGAGGAGGGGGATGTGTGATGTCACGAGAGGCTGTGTCCTGGAGGGACGTTACATCCCCTGAGGTGGCTGCAAACCCAGACAGCTATGGCTCCATCTGCTGGTATGGTCGGGATCTCCACCCCCTCTATGGCCAATCTTCCCACGCAGCTGAAACAAATGAGGAGCTGATGAGCTGAAGGTTTGGGAAGGGAAGAGACACAGTCTCCAACCTGGGCTCTCTGGAGGACAAGAGTGCTGCACGTCCACTTCCATGAGGAATCTAAGGATTTGGAGATACTTACCTTTGGGAAATACTCACCTTTGGATATATGCACCTGTGGAAATACGTGAGAGACATTTGGAAGGACTTTTTGCTGGGTTGGCCACTAGCTGCAACGTGGACTACAGTAAGGCTGGGGAAAAGTTATCTGAGCGAGTGAGAGTTATGACTTTGGATGTGGAAGAGACATCCCTGAACTGTTAACCCTTAAAGAGCCACAAGAGAACAGAATTTTGTTATATTTTCGTTAATTTCCCAAGACCTATAATAAAATCCTTGTTTTGTTTGAACCTTGTCTCCTTGCACTACTTGAGCAATCCCGCTGAAAGCTGTGTAGCCTCTCGTGACGTCACAATATATATATATATATATATATATATATATCCAGTAGGATAGATCCAATAGGATAGATGCACTACTCACTTCTTAGTTACCTTATTACAGTGTATGTGTGACCTCTGACCTGTGTTGGCGACTCGGGAGGCGATGAGTTTGTTGAGCAAGTTGTCGGGGATGGGGCTGCCGTCTTTGTAGTGGCGAGACATCCTCCTCAGGGGCTCCTTCTCCCATACCCAGTTCTCCAGCATCTGAGATGGCACCTCCACAAAGTCCGTCTCCACCAGGGTCCCACTGAACTCTGAGAACATCGTCTAGGGAAGGAGTCATGGAGATCAGAATACACGTTACCACTTCAGGACCATACTGGTGATAATTTCATCAAGGCTAGTGTTTAGTGTGCACCCCATGAAATGGGTGTGCGCTTGACT
Organism: Coregonus clupeaformis; assembly: GCF_020615455.1. Classification (NCBI taxonomy): domain Eukaryota; kingdom Metazoa; phylum Chordata; class Actinopteri; order Salmoniformes; family Salmonidae; genus Coregonus; species Coregonus clupeaformis. Next base: position 29,342,291 of record NC_059206.1, on the reverse strand, counting down.
TCAAAATGTATGCTATTGGTATGCTACTGAATATCCTCCCCAGCAGACAAGCCTACCCTAGAGCAGAGCTCGTGCATGACGTGGCCAAACTCGTGGAAGAAGGTCTCCACCTCGTGGTGCTGCAACAGAGCGGGCCAGCCTTTCGTAGGCTTGGTGAAGTTGGCCACCATAGCCGCCACCGGCAGCATACGTTTCCCATCAGGCCCCAGGCAGCCCGGCTGGAGCCCAAAGCAGGCAGCATGACCGTACTTCCCTTCTCTGGAGAGAGGACACAAGGTAAATGACTCAACATCAAGCACGGTATGAATCACACTCTGAACCTTCACATTTGCCACGATAGTATGCTATTGTAGCTTCAACGAGAGCAACTATCCCTGCATCGCTACCAGGAGTGTACAACTATAGCCCGATAGCACCCCAGAGTCCTGCTGATGTTCATATTTCCCTGGCCTTTCACCTGGGATGCAGGTCCAAGTAGAACCAGCCGATCTCCTCCCCAGTGGCCGTGTCCAGTACAGAATAGAGGCTGACATTGTCGTGCCACACATGGGCGCTGTTTTCCCGCTTAAAGGTGAGGCCCAGCAGTTGCTGGTAGATACTGAGCAACCCCTCCGTCACCACCTCCAGAGGGAAGTACTCGATTAGCTTGTCCTTGTCTACAGCAAACTTCACCTGCTCCACCTGGTTCATGTAGTAGGGCATGTCCCAGGCATTGATCTGTCCATCGAAGGCCTTGCCCCGCATGGCGCATTCCCTCTTCTTCAGGGCCAGGATATACTTCCTTTCCTTGATTCCCACCGGCTTCAGTTTCGCGTAGAACTCATCTGTGAAGTAGGGGACATGGAAATTATATCAAAATGGAGTGAATGACACCTCACCTCAATTTCAATAAGCGTTTTCTTTATTTTATTTTTTGTCAGTGCTAGAGAAGTTATTGAAGCACACAATTTGAATAACAGAGGCAGCTGACTGAGCAACATTTTTCAGATCTGACTATTGGTAAGGCATTACCTATTTATTATAGGTAATATCTATATCTGAATACTGTGTAATAAAGTTCTACATTGATTTATTGATATTTGTCAGGCATACAGAAAACTGATAGGCTATTCATATAATACGTAATTCCATCTCTATGAGGTTACTGTTGAGCAATAAGAGTTTTTGCCATATTGACACACAGTGGGGGGTCAAGTTGTTTAGTCAGGTAAAAGGTAATACCTAGAAAGCATGCCACGTTGTTGGTATTCTTGGCCATGTTCATCTCAAGCACACAGTTGGCGTGGGTACTGAAACCCAGTAGCTGTGCCACCTTTGACCTCAGCTCAATCAACTGCTCCAGAATGACTGTGTTTACCTGCAACAAGACAAAATATTACCTGGAAATAGAACACTTTCAGGAAGTCTGGCACACGTGGTCATAAATACTGCATGTTGACTTTTATGAGAACTCTCTGAACTCTATCAATAAGTAAACTGGTATTGGGAATGCCCTGAAATAGTTGGCTAAACTTATTATATTATTGAATTTTTTAGGGTGGCTTGATTTCTGAAGGAACTGCACTCCTTGGCACCCTTATAATTACAAATGTTGTTATTGTAGACGCCAAGTGGCAAACCAACATTGATTACAAATCAATCAATCAATTGATCAATCAATTAATCAACCAACCAAACAAACAACAAATCAATCAATAAAACAATACATGAATCAATTACAAATGTAATTTGTATAGCTCTTTTTACAAATACATGTAGACCAAGAGCAGGTGGTTTTACCTCCTTACACCTGCTATGGAAAGCAGTCTCCATCTTCCTCCTGGTCTCAGCCACGTGGCACCTCTTCATCAGAGGGTAGTAGTGAGGGTATGCCAGGGTTACCTTGTACCGCCTGTCCTCCGTCTTCTCCAGACCATTCAGATAGCTATCCGCTAGGCCACCTTTGAGGTAAAAAGCAGGAGTCAAAACCCAAATATTCAGAGAAACATGGTAATGATATATAAAGGATACTTGACAAGGATATATGAAGGATATATTATGACAAGGATATATTACGACAAGGAAATATGAAGGACAATCATAGATAGTAGTTTAATTTCTTTTAGTGCTGGTTCTGCTTACTTAGTTCATTTTCACTGAATGTTAGATACGTGTTTTCCTCATTTAGATTTTGGTTGAAGTCGATTGAGAGTTCACTGATGAGTTTTGACAATCTTTTGACTTCCTAGAGAGAGAAGAAATTACCACATTGTTATGAGAACTCTACAATGTCGAAAGTATAGACTGTTTGACTTTCAGCACTACAAATCACATAACAGCCACATATCAAATCTTCAAACAAATGTAATGTTGTTTTCAGCACTTAAGCGCCACTGAGGAATCCTGTCCCTTATGTGTATGCAACTCCAAAGTTTGTATTACCTCCTGTATATCCTTTGACAAGTGCAATCCATTCCTCTTTCCTAATGTGATAAGACGGTCTAAGAATCTCTTGGCCTCAGGCGTTAGATTGTCCAGCTGCTTCTCCTGCAAGAAAAAATCAGACCACTCTCTGAGGATGCACTTGTGCCATGTTGGCAGAACATTTAATATTTCCCATATGTCCCATTGAATACCTCTGGTGCGATTCTGTGTTTGTTTGTGTGTCTCTGTCTGTCTGCCTGTGGTGCCAGACCGTTATCGGGATCAAATTACTGTAGGCTAAATATGAACCAATGGTATCAAACGAGGGCACATTTAGAATGCCAAAGCCAACAACTTAATTACATAACACCTTAAAATAACCTTGAAATAAATATTATTTGGCTCCCTCCATACTTTGTCATAAATGATTTTGGCCATATGTGTATGTATATCTTGTACCTATATTAGTTAGTTAATAGGCAGTTAATTAGTTAGTTAGTACAGTATGTAGTTAGTTGTACCTGCAAGGCAATCACTCTGTGAAACACATCTTCCCTCATACTCATCTCCACATCAAAGTCAGACAGCTTCTTGTCTGCTTCTGTGCTCGCTGAGCGCACCTCCTTACAAGCAGACACGTACTGGGGAAAATCCAGAACATGGCGCTGTGCTGGGGAACAAATGCAGGCAAGATAAAGGTGGCATATTCAACTGGTCCAGAGTAGACTATAGAAATACATTATAGATTAGTGGTCCAGGGAAGAAACAAAACGAGGTTTGTGCTCAAACAACTGGAGCAGAAGTGTTGCCTAAAAATGAGTAATTACTGCATAAAAATATGAAGCGAGAGAAATCGGCATATAAAAAGTTTGATTTTACTGTTTCAACATTAAAAACAAGTTTGTGACCTTTTAATCAACAAAGATCAGTGTGGCCCAGATCAGACAATAACTTACCTGCATATATTAATTTGGCATTAGCCAGGGCTTTTAAGGTGTTTTCAAAGGACACCTGTTCTACATCCAGAGATCCGATGTCATCGTAGACCTGTTTGATCCTCTGGACCAGGCTCTCTGTCATGTTCTTGATCTGATCTGGGGTCAGGTCCCATCTCAGGGTGTTCCTGTTGTTGCAGTCTGCTGTGCTAGCTACTGCAGCGGCATTGGAACAGTTTTTGGCAGCAGGTAACACCATCCCATTCTGCAGGGTCATTCTCACACTGGGTTTAGAACCAAACACTCTGGAGAGAAAATAAAATCATTACAAAAAAAACGACAAAATGTGCATGACATTACATTTGCAACTTTTTGTACATTTCATATAACCTCAGGGTGATTTCATTCACTTTAAATACTGTAAATTCTAGGAAACACACTGGAATGCTAAGAAATACAAGGAAATATTTATCTTAAACTCTAACCATCACACGCACCCATACTTAGACTAAATGACACCAGTCTTTTTAAAGTAATGATTACGTTAGGTTACAACAGTGGTCACACACCAGTAGATCGCGACTGGTCGATCTTTAAGGCATTCCTAGTCAATCACCAAAAATGTCTGTAGAAAAGCCAACGACAAAGGCTTGCGCTCCTTTTTTTCGTGTTGCGCTGTTGGTTTTAGGTGCACTTGATTCAGAAGCCCTGCACACCCGGTGGACCAGGAGATCTGTGGCTAAATCGAGTGCGCCTACTGCGCTGGCCAATCGGACAGCTCAAATCACCATGCCAACAGCTTGCACGAACCCGGCCACTGCAAAGTTTGATACCAGCCTACGTGAGATTTCATGACTTTTAAAACCATGATCAGAAAGAGACTGTCAAAGAATAAAGCAAATAGTTGCTGTTTTTATGAGTGAGTTCATGTCTACGTTTTTATTCAGCACTGTCAACACTGTTTTTATTCAACACAAAACTTGGCTACTAAACATAAAATGCGCTTCTCCCTACGTCCACTCGCGCTGCAGATGCAATGAATGAGTGAGTAGCCAAGTGTATCGACAGCCCTGCGTTTTTATTATTATTAGCAGCTCGTCATGTCTATTTTAATAAAGAGGCATATTTCACTTTCTCTGGTCATAGGAACAACATGAAGTTGTGCATGAGGCAGGTGAGGTGCGACTCGAGTTTCGCCATCAGGTGGAAGACGGTGTCCCCTCTCTCTGGTCAGTCACCGGAGGAAAGAAAGGAGAGAGCAGGGACCGTGAGAGTCTTTCCCTCCCTCCGCTGAGACTAATGCCGTGTTCAAAACAACTGGAAACTCGGAAATCTCCTACTTCCGACTTCAGTGCATTCAAGACAACTGGTAATTCAAGTCGGAAACTCTGGCATCTTTTCTAGAGCTCCGACTTTCCGACCTGAAGATCACTGACGTCATGATTTGACCTCGTTCCCGGTCCCCCTCAGCTGTGCCTTGCAAGTGCTACACCAACTGATCTATTCTATTATCAAAGCTTGAGTTTTGAAATATATTTTTGGTCTGAGAAGAACAATATTGGCAGGCCAGGCACATAGCCAATATGCTTTGATAATGTATTAGGCCTACTGCAAAAACCTAATTCCTACAGAACTGTTTTTATTAGGTTAATGTTACATTATTTTAAGTCATGTTTGAAAAATAAAACTGAGCGGTAGATCTTGGCTTGCTTTTTGACTGCAAAAATGATCTTGACTCAGAAGAGTGACCGCTGGGTTAGAAGATAGACTGTAAATACTTCATGTCAGATGCTATTTGCTTATATTAATGGCCTTCAAGACTTTCACACGATTGTCACTACCACTTGGATACATTTACTCAGATGACTGACAAATGATCCCACAACACATACAGTTGAAGTCGGAAGTTTACATACACTTAGATTGGAGTTATTAAAACTTGTTTTTCAACCACTCCACAAATGTCTTGTTCACAAACTATAGTTTTGGCAAGTCGGTTAGGACATTTACTTTGTGCATGACACAAGTAATTTTTCCAACAATTGTTTACAGACAGATTATTTCACTTATAATTCACTGTGTCACAATTCCAGTGGGTCAGAAGTTTACATACACTAAGTTGACTGTGCCTTTATACAGCTTGGAAAATTCCAGAAAATTATGTCATGGTTTATGAAGCTTCTGATAGGCTAATTGACATCATTTGAGTCAATTGGAGGTGTACCTGTGGATGTATTTCATGGCCTATCTTCAAACTAAGTGCCTCTTTGCTTGACATCATGGAAAAATCAAAAGAAATCAGCCAAGACCTCAGAAAAAAAATTGTAGACCTCCACAAATCTGGTTCATCCTTGGGAGCAATTTCCAAACGCCTGAAGGTACCATTTTCATCTGTACAAACAATAGTACGCAAGTATAAACACCATGGGACCATGCAGCCGTCATACCGCTCAGGAAGGAGACACGTTCTGTCTCCTAGATATGAACATACTTTGGTGCGAAAAGTGCAAATCAATCCCAGAACAACAGCAAAGGACCTTGTGAAGATGCTGGAGGAAACAGGTACAAATGTATCTATATCCACAGTAAAACGAGTCCTATATCGACATAACCTGAAAGGCCGCTCAGCAAGGAAGAAGCCACTGCTCCAAAACCGCCATAAAAAAGCCAGACTACGGTTTGCAACTGCACATGGTTTGCAACTGCACATGGGGAAAAATATCATACTTTTTGGAGAAATGTCCTCTGGTCTGATGAAACAAAAATAGAACTGTTTGGCCATAATGACCATCGTTATGTTTGGAGGAAAAAGGCGGTTGCTTGCAAGCAGAAGAACACCATCCCAACCGTGAAGCACGGGGGTGGCAGCATCATGCTGTGGGAGTGCAAGCCATTGCCTTTTTCCTCCAAACATAACGATGGTCAAGGAGGAATGGGCCAAAATTCACCCAACTTATTGTGGGAAGCTTGTGGAAGGCTACCCGAAACGTTTGACCCAAGTTAAACAATTTAAAGGCAATGCTACCAAATACTAATTGAGTGTATGTAAACTTCTGACCCACTGGGAATGTGATGAAAGAAATAAAAGCTGAAATAAATCATTCTCTCTACTATTATTCTGACATTTCACATTCTTAAAATAAAGTGGTGATCCTAACTGACCTAAAACAGGGAATTTTTACTAGGATTAATGTCATGAGCCCTCTCACTCCACTGGGTTACCACCTTAAGTTGTTTCCACTCTGCTCACCACTCTCTCTCTACTCAGCCTAACTAGCTCCACCTGTCCCTGCTCTGCTCGGCTCTAATTACTCTGCCAGCTGCGCTGCATTACCCACTAACCTCTCCCAGTATTTATAGCCCTGTCTTTCAGCTCTCCTTTGTCAGATCGTCTGCAAAGCTCACACCCGAACCTGTTTGCTCGCGCTTCTGGCTCACCCTGGTTTTGTGACCCCGGACCTGCCTGTTTTTGGGATACTCTTCTGCCTCAGGAGATCCAGACCTGCTTCTGCCATTACGACTCCTGACTACTCTTCAATCCCCGTAACTCTGACCAGCCTTCTGCCTTGCTACTACGTATTTTGGATTTCCCTTGAACTGTACTGCTGCCTGGTTTCATTCCGCCCGTTGTGTCTGTGTTTCCTCCCCCAGGACTTCTGGACCACCAACCACCGGCGTCATCGGACGTATCGCTGCCACTGGGGGAGGCACAGACCCAGCACATCGGACGGGATAACCCCTGGAGCCTTCACTCACTCCCTACATCCCTTTCCCCTTAAGTTTAAATAAACTTTCTGGTGTGACGCAATTGTGGTCCTCTTGTCGTCTGTCTGAACCGTGACAGTACGATCTGACCATCATGGACTCAGCGCACACTTCCCCCGACATGGAAACCGAAGAGCCTGAGCAACCCACCGCCATGCTACGCCTGGAACACACTGAGAGAGAGCTAGGCCGCATGAGCGGCGTCATCTCCCTCTCTGCTTCAGGTCGGCCACCAACAGCATCAGCAGTTCCAGCAGCACCAGCAGCAGTCCCAGCAGCAGCAACAACAACTCGCCATGATCATTCAACTCCTCACCAACCTGACCCCAGCCAGTCTGCCCACCAGCCCTGCCCCCGAGTTACCTGCCCCGGTCATTGCAGCCGCTGCTCGGAACCCAAGATTGGAAACCCCGAGCGGTTCAACGGCGATTCAACCCAGGTCCGGCCATTCCTGACTAGCTGCCGACTTCAGTTCTCCTTGCAGCCAAGGACCTTCGCCACGGAGGGGGCTAAAGTTGGGTATGCCATCACTCACCTGACGGGCCGAGCTCGACTCTGGGGAACAGCAGAGTTCGAACGTCAAACCCCCCGCATGTGCAACCTTCGACCTGTTTGCTGAGGAGATGCTGAAGGTGTTTGACCTGGATTCCCCCAACCGCAGAGGCGTCTCGTGAACTGTTCAGTATTCGACAAGGCAGACGTACAGTCGCAGACCATTCCATCGACTTCCGAACCCTGGCTAGACGAAGTTCTTGGAACACACCATCGTTGGTGGACGCGTTCTTCCATAGTTTGGCTGACTATATCAAGGACGAGTTGGTCTCCCATGAACTGCCTTCCACTCTTGATGAAGCCATCGCACTGACTGTCAGGATCGACAGTAGGATACAGACCCGTCGTCGTGGGAGGGGGCGCCAAGGTCCACCTACTACCGGCATTCGGAGAGATCCGACTGGGCTCCTGTCATCTACTGCCACTCACCCAGGTCAGCTTGATCAGTCTGAGCCTATGGAGATTGGGCGAGCCTCTCTCACTCCTGCAGAGCGCCAGCGACGCTCACCTCAAACCTCTGCCTCTATTGTGGAGGTGATGGACATCGTGTGGTAACCTGCCCTTTAAAGGGCCGAAGCTCACCGGGCATAGGGGGAGTCCGGTTGAGTTCAATGACCATCCAGTCCTCCGACCGCAAACCCCTGCTGCAAGTTCACCTCCGCCTCCCTGACTCAACTCACACCCTGGCTGCTCTGGTGGATTCTGGCGCCGAAGCCAACATAATGGACATCAAGCTGGCACGCCAACTGGGACTGGAGAACCTCCGTTTGACACCTCCTATTCCTGCCCGGGCACTGGACGGACACTTACTCGGATCGGTCACTCATGTCACGGCCCCGGTCTCGATGGGTCTGTCCGGAAACCATCAAGAAACTATCCAGTTTCACCTGCTCCCCTCTCCAGGCCAACCCCTCATCCTGGGTTACCCCATGGCTCCGCCGGCACAACCCTCAGCTCGACTGGGTGACCGGGGTGATCAGGGAGTGGGGAGAGGACTGCCACCGAACCTGCCTGCTTGCCGCCGCCTACCCCTCGGCCAGTACCTACTAACTCCGCTCCTGACCCCTCCAAGGACCCTGTGTCGATTCTGCCAAGTCCCTGCATCGTTGCAGCTCTGACCTGGGCTGTTGAGGAACAGGTGCTGGAGGCTCTCCGTAACCAGCCAGGTCCCAGCACTTGCCCAGCTGACCGCCTTTTTGTCCCCGAAGACCTGAGGTCCCAGGTCGTTCAGTGGGGACATGACTCCCGCCCTAGCTTGTCACCCTGGCTCCACCCGCACCACAACCTGCTCGCCCAGAGGTTCTGGTGGCCCTCTCTGAGGAAGGATGTACGGGAATTCGTCCAAGCCTGCCCCATCTGCAACCAACACAAGTCGTTCTGCCAGCCCCAGCCGGATTGCTGCAGCCCCTGCCTGTGCCCAGGAGTCCGCTGGTCCCTGCTGCGCCTTGTCCTCCTCCTCCACGGCTCGTCGATGGTGGTCTGGTTTACACCGTCCGCCGCCTGCTTCGGTCCAGACGGAGGGGTAGGGGTCTCCAGTACCTCATTGACTGGGAGGGCTATGGACCTGAGGAAAGGACCTGGGTGCCAGCTAGTCGGATTGTGGATAGGACTCTCATCACCGCTTTCCACCAACGGCATCCTGATCAACCTGCAATCCGTAGGGGCCGCCCCAGAGGGATCCCTAACCGTCCTGCCCGCTCGGCTTCCTGTCCTGTGCCTGATCCTGTCTCGGGACCTGTCCCATCTCCCGACCACGGCCCTCCGGCTTCCTCCGAGGATGAGGACGTTCGCTCGGACCGTTCGGAGGAGTTCTAGCCCTCCTCCGGCTCCCCTCCTCCCGCCCGGCGTGGTGTTGCTCTTGGGACTTCTGGGGCCGTCCCTTGGGGGGGGGTTCTGTCATGAGCCCTCTCACTCCACTGGGTTACCACCTTAAGTTGTTTCCACTCTGCTCACCACTCTCTCTCTACTCAGCCTAACTAGCTCCACCTGTCCCTGCTCTGCTCGGCTCTAATTACTCTGCCAGCTGCGCTGCATTACCCACTAACCTCTCCCAGTATTTATAGCCCTGTCTTTCAGCTCTCCTTTGTCAGATCGTCTGCAAAGCTCACACCCGGAACCTGTTTGCTCGCGCTTCTGGCTCACCCTGGTTTTGTGACCCCGGACCTGCCTGTTTTTGGGATACTCTTCTGCCTCAGGAGATCCAGACCTGCTTCTGCCATTACGACTCCTGACTACTCTTCAATCCCGGTAACTCTGACCAGCCTTCTGCCTTGCTACTACGTATTTTGGATTTCCCTTGAACTGTACTGCTGCCTGGTTTCATTCCGCCCCGTTGTGTCTGTGTTTCCTCCCCCCCCCCAGGACTTCTGGACCACCAACCACCGGGCGTCATCGGACGCATCGCTGCCACTGGGGGGAGGCACAGACCCAGCACATCGGACGGGATAACCCCTGGAGCCTTCACTCACTCCCTACATCCCTTTCCCCTTAAGTTTAAATAAACTTTCTGGTGTGACGCAATTGTGGTCCTCTTGTCGTCTGTCTGAACCGTGACAATTAAATGTCAGGAATTGTGAAAAACTGAGTTTAAATGTATTTGGCTAAGGTGTATGTAAACTTCCGACTTCAACTGTATTAGTGAAAATGGTTACAGGCCTAGATAACCGTGAGATGATAGTAGGCTATGTCATTAAAATGGCTTTGTTGTGGCTATTAAAATATAATACATATAAAAAATATATAAAAGCAAAACGTAATTAAATTTAGCTGAAGTTGCCATAGGTTACTGTAGCAGTCATTTCAGAGGGAAAGGGATAGAAATAGCTTGTTGCAGTGTGCTATCTTTCCAAGAATAGACAATGTGACATTGCCAATGTTACAGTACACAGAAAAAAAGTGTCTCTCCTTTTTACCTCAAATGACTCAAGGTTATAAAAGCTATATATGATGAAACACTGTTATTAACTGTTTTGCTACACTGTAACAACTAGTAGCTCTACAATGTTGCAGTGCAGTGCGAGAACTTTCTGTTAGATTGTCTCTGGGCTGTTCTGTGGGCTTAAGGAATGTAACATTGCCAATGTACTACACAGTAGTTCTAACACAGTTGTTGTAACACTGGCTGGAAGGAACATATCAAGAACATGTATCCTATCAAGTGCAAGCGCCTATACCTTCTATACCCTTGAGTCATTGCGAAACAGATTAAGTAAACAAACAATACATTATTGAAGGTCATAAGCAAAGCCACGGAACTTGAACTACCCAACAACCCCAATACAGACACATGCTGCGCATTTTTTCCCTGGCTAACGATGACCATCCAGCCAGCCAGCCGACTTATTTGCATGACCTCAACAGCAATGTGATGGAAACTTGATATGCGCTCATAAAATGTAAAATGGGCTGGCGTACATAAGTTACATACTCAACGTCCAACCTTAAAAAAAAATGGTAACTGGACTTAAAGTGTAGTTTTACGGCTTTAACAGCAACAAAATAATGTTATACTCTCCATACTTTAAATCTTTAGAAGACCTGGAGAGCTCATAGTTATCTTGTTTCATAGCTTGCAGGGTATGCCTATAAAAGCCACACATGATTCATGCCTTTGGTTAATTATAGTGCCCCCCTCAGATATGGCAACTACTCACACACAGCAACATCAATAATTAATGTGCAATTAACAAACACGAGCACGACTTTGACAGTAGCCTACCTGCAAAGCGTTCGGCACACTACAATTCTTATCGAACACATGCCAGCAGCAAGTTCATGCAGTTTTTTGCGTGCAATTCGCAAACCCGCTCTCCTCCAACCTCTCCTGTACTTGACAGCTCCAGCATTGAACGATAATGAGCTCCAGTCCTACTATTATGAATAGGTTCACTTCCGTTGTGAGATGCGCAGGCGCCGGAGATGTGATCAATCTGACAGAAGTTCTCATGACACCGTAACAGGGACTGCTGGAAAATTTCTCAGGTAGGTGGGTGGGGGCGTCGAATGGCATCCCTTGAATCAATGTTGTTATTTACAATGTTACAAACTGTATTTAGAAGAATAGGAAAGAGATATCAGCCTGCCTTTGTTTTTCTCCCGTGTATGGCTGCTTCATTATAGCAATGCTCAGTCATTATTACAGGCTGCAGACTATGGGTAGAGAGGCGCACTGTCCGTGGTCATCATGGGTGATGATGTGTTTGGACAGGCAATGTAAATAATCAATATATGTCTGTCATCAACGACTGCTATTTACTTTAGATGATGATGCATTAGGTTGACATGATGAAATCCAGTGGCGGCTGGCCGATAGAGGGCGCTAGGGCGTCGCCCCTTAAATAAAATTATTTTAAAAAATAAAAAATAAAAATAATAATAATAATAATAATAAAAACATCAGTATGTCAATATTTGTGTGTTTGAAATATGGAATGCACACAGTAATATGTGTAAGATATGATAGAAAATCATATTCGCAACCTTTCCTCTGCCTGTCAAACGCCTTCGTCAGCTCTGGGCGATACAGAAAGTGCCCCGAGGAGGCGGGTCTACGTAGCAGTTAAGCCAATTGCTAATTTAAGATATGAATGTATGACATAAAATGTAGTCAATAAGCGATCTTAAATCGAATCCAAGGAGGGCGATTATTTTACCGCCCCAAGCTGCGCCCCTGATAAAATAAGGACCGGGGTCCAGTGACGCCATTTTTACTAGACAACAATGGCGAACATAAGCGTTACTCCTCCAAGACCCAACCCTAACTCGGTGAAATCTCTCCTCCAAGATCCGTTTGAGAGGAGAACTTTGTCAGAGAAAGTTCGGGTGAAAGAGCTGAGCCCAGATCAACCTGACCTCTCAATCAGACAGCAGGCTAGCGAGAAAGGGAAGCAGTATATCGCGCGGCTTCTCCCGTAGCTGGTACACCAGGAAGGCTTGGCTAGCTGGGTGCACTGATGCTAATGCTTTATTTTGCTTTCCGTGCTTGCTTTTTAAAACGACGGGGTCAGATTCAGCATGGACAGGTACCGGAGTGAGGGATATGAAGCACCTGTCAGAGAAGGTAAAGAAACATGAGAACACCAGGGCACACATGGACAACTCTGTAAAGCTAGCTGTATTAGGAAGGGTGAACATTGCTACGCAGCTGGATGGCGGCCACAGGATTGCGGTGAGGAAACACAATGAGGAGGTGGATAAAAAACAGGCACATTCTATCCAAAATTATCGATTGTGTGAAGTTCTGTGGGGCTTTTGAGTTGGCCTTGCGTGGGCACGAGGAGACTGACTCCTCAGACAACCCCGGCATTTTCCGGGGCTTAGTGGATTTTGTTGCCTCCCTCGACAGTGTGCTGGAGGAGCACCTGAAGACAGCTACCGTTTTTAAGGGCACGTCAAAGACGATACAGAACGAGCTGTTGGACTGTATGCTGTCAATGCTTAAGGATTACATCCTGGAGGAAGTAAGAGTGCTGATTTTATCGCCATTCAAGCTGACGAGACGACTGACGTTTCCACCCACTGCCAGTTGGTGCTTGTGTGAGTGATTATCATGAGCCGTCACAATTATATTTGTTTTAGTATTTTAAAAGGAAAGAGAAGACACAATCAGACGTTGATAATAATGCAGGAAAGTACTACACAGTTTGTAATAATTATTCAGGTGTCCACCAGGTCAATTTCTAGAAGAGGCCTAGTTGTTATTGAATATTAACTTTATTGCTAAGTGAACAGCAGAACAAAATTATGTTGCATCCCTCTCACAAATGTAATAGAAAAAGGCTTTAAAACGTAATAACATCAGTTAATTATGTACATCACAGGTTAAAAGCAGTTACTAGACATAGTTTGTGTGTATATACACACTGTCTGTCTGTCTGTCTGTCTGTCTGTCTGTCTGTCTGTCTGTCTGTCTGTCTGTCTGTCTATATATATATATATAAGTCACTGGTTGTGTGTTGAGGGGGAATTACAGTGAGTTAAGAAGTCTGATTGCAAGTTATCAAATTAAACTTTATTTTTTGGACCCAGGGCCTCAATTCCCTCTTTGTGTGGGGACAGCGCATCTGACGAGCAGCAACAGCCCATCAAGCGACGGAGGATGCTGGGACCAGGAGAACAACAGAGGTTGGCTATAGAGGTAAGTTGTGATGTAATTGTCAGTGTTTCCCACCTAGAACTTTTTTCAGGCCTGGTAGTATGTAGCCAAAACCCTGAACAATCAGCACCTTGGTAATCATATACTTGAGTTGGACATAGGCATGTGTCAGTCAGGATCACTTGCATCAAAATAGCTTAATTGCAAATTAAAGCTGATGATGTATCTTTTACAGGTATGTGATACCATCCTGAGTCATGCCAAAGAGAGGTTCTCCTTCACCCAGCACCTCATCAGCGCAACACTATTGCACGGAGAGTTGTTCCCACAACACAGTGTGAAGTTCCCGATACAGCGCTTGAAACAACCGTGGAGGCGTACCCCCATGTTGAACAAGGCCAAGCTCAAAACCAAACTGTCCCTCATCTATGAGAACAGTGAGTTCAAGGCTTGTAGTGGTGCAGTGCCCCTGTACCAGTTCTTCATGGAGAACAACCTTCAGAGCACTTTCACAGAGACTGCCAGCCTCCTCAAGATCCTCATCACCACACCCATGACAACTGCTGAGTCAGAAAGGTGCTTCTCTACACTGAAAAGGATCAAGACCTTCCTGAGAAACAGCATGACACAGGATCGCCTGAACGCTCTGGCCATGCTCTCCATGGAGAAGAAACTTGTCAGGGACATTCCTGACTTTAATCAAAGGGTCATTGAGAGGTTTGCCACTCAGAAGGACAGACGGGCAAAATTCCTGTACAAATAAGATGACAGACACACACACACAGAGCAGCTCTGTCCGCATGTTTCTTTGTATATAGTTGACCTTAGCATAAAAAATCCAGTTATATATGGTACTCTAGAAAGTCTTAATAGTGTCTTTGCTAATATTACTGTATATATGTTGTTTTGTATCAATTAATTGTTGCAGTTCTGGAGCACATTAACAATTAGTCACATTTAGTATGATCATAAAATACTGTATGCTATTCTTCCAGTCAAAGGTTTGAGTTCATCCACTTGATATCCATTTCTATATTATACATCCTTTCATACAGTGTAAGATTTCCTATAAACTTTATAATAATTTCATGTTATTGTCCACTTTCCACTCTGTTCTGACAGCATGCCTGTTGCGTTGCCTGTTTACTACCAATGGTGAAAAGTTCACTTTAAATGCAAATGAAAGGCTTGGGTTTGTGTAATATGTTTTTGTGTAAGAATGCCTCAACTTTTTAATATTGGCATTAAATAATTACTGAATGTTTCACTGAGCACTGCTGTCCTGCAGTTTGTGTTAAAATATATCGCGATGGTTACAGGAAAAAAAAGTATGGCACAGCCCCACCGAGAATATTTTTTCACCAGCCGCCACTGATGAAATCTCAAGTCCCTGGTCGGTATTACATCACATAGCTACACGGCATCATCCCATGTCATCTTTTGTTATGAGGAGGGACTATGTCAACAGAACAGAGGGCTAGTCGCATTGCCTTGTAATGTCAAACAAGCATGATAATGAATTTTAGGGTTTTCAAATGTCAACATTGTGAGGTTATTCTGCACGGTTGCAAAACTATTGATCACACAAGAGAGAATTCATTGAAATCAATGTTTATTTTATGCCATACATTGATTGTATACTGTCATATTTTATTTCAAAGCAATGTCTATCTTATAATATGGGAAAGCATGGGGTCCCTCTCTCCCATGTGTCCCTTGTTGTGTAGGTTATGGATAATTTATAATTATTACCCCTGGCAAGTTTATGCAGTGCAGTAATTATATTACTGTAGTGTACAGTAATACAATATCTCACAATCAAAAAATTGAATTAGTAGACAAATAGATATTAAAATACTTACACTTCAAATGTGTATCACATTGAAATCTAAATTCTGTTGAATGTCCAGCAGCAAGTAACAGTAGTAACCTACTTTGGGAAATCTACAGTGAAGTGAAGAGTTATCAAATGTATGCGTGTGTGATGTGTGTATGATACCGAGGGTTTCATGATTACTGAACTGTGTTTTGCTTATACAGAATGGCATATACACACACTCAAATTCTCCCTCTTGAGTTGTCTTGGAAACAGACTTGCATCTTTCCACTGGCAGTAACGTACTATATTTGGTGCCGTGTATTAACAACTTGGGTCCAACGTACCACATTACAGTGACTTGAGAGACTATAAGTAAGGGAGTCCAGTAACCATAGAACTGTTCAACTGTCATAAAACAACCATTCATGTCGCTTCTTTCGTTTGAATGAACTCTGCAGCCTCTCACTGTGTGGTATTCTATTATATTGTATGTATCCCTTATTGTATGTATCTATTATATGTGTCCCCAAACTTTAATATTCTATTCTATTCTTCTTTATCTCCAAACCTCTTATGCCCAGTTGTTTGAAGCGAAAATGGCAGTGGAGAAGCGCTTGGCATTCTCTATTGTGCAGTTCCTGCGAGATCAAACACACTGTGGTGCTTTGAATTCCGATGAGCAGGAAAGCCTCGAAGGTAGGTCAGCGTGGGATCACTGTCTGTTCAAAGTTTTTGCTAAAACTGCTTATAAAATACTGCATCCTGCTCTCTCCAATTCAAGGTTTTGTAAACGCATTTGGACTATAATAATATGTGCTCTATGTTATCTAATGGACCTATAACCATAATATAAACAGTTCCATTGAATCGAAGCTACTCAATGTTTACTATTATGTTATTGCAACACTGTTTTTGCCCTTGTAGTTGCAATACAATGTTTGGAGACCACCTTCAAGATCAACTCCAGTGACTGTCATCTCGCAGCACCACAACCTCTCACGGAAATATTCCTCAACTCTCTCCTCAAGGTGGGAAGGTTACTCTCTGATTCACTACCTTGTTTCAAACTCTTTTACTTAAACTACAACATTCACCTGTCTGTGTGCAGTTCATCAATCATGCTCAAATCAGTTGTAACCTCACAAGGGTAGTAAACTACAAATGGAAAGATGTGTATAATGCTTGATTGATAAATGTGACTGCATTTCCTTAGAATGACCAGAATAACCTGGTGCTACCAGAGACATCGCCATCACCAGAAGACACAGAAAGGGCAGAACAGCTGAAGAATGAAGGTACTTGACACTGTTTGAATATGTAATGTAGACTTCTGATAAATACACGTTGCATAAGTTCAAATGTACTACAGTTTGTTCCCATAGTGACATTGTTTTGTAATTTTGTAGTAACATTTGTCAGTAGATGTGATCTGATCATAAGACTGGCATTATCTCAAAAAGCGAAACCTCCATTTCATACGCAGGGAACAATCATATGAAAGAGGAGAACTACAGCTGTGCGGTGGAGTGTTACACAAAAGCCATTGATTTAGACCTCCGAAACGCTGTCTACTACTGTAACAGGTACACACAACCACTTCTGAAATGGTCAAGATTTAACACTGTACTCAAATGAGAAATGCATAACATATGTGTAACACCTATATTATATATGTATGTCTATTACACCTATATAAGTCACTATTGTTGTGAACAGTTGAAGTATAACTCTTACGATAGACTTGTTTCATGCATACACAATGCAGTCATAATTGCTGTATGTTTGAGCTGAAAGACATGGCACACAACAGCCTTGCGTGCCTCTTGTCAGACATACAGTAGGTCTGGTGAACCAGACTACTAGCTATAGGCACACAAAGCTGCTGCAGCCTTTGCATGCCTTATTGATCTGAGTGCTAATAAATGAACAAGAGCGTCTGGTTGTGTGACTGGCTGTTTCTGTTATCATCACCGCAGGGCTGCAGCACACAGTAAATTGGGGAACTACACAGAGGCAACGGGAGACTGTGAAAGGGCCATAGGGATCGACCCCAGCTACAGTAAAGCCTATGGGAGAATGGGGTGAGTTAGACATGGGAGAGGAGTGGAAATGTCTGGTCTTGATTTAGTTTAGTTAATTATTTTGACAATTTTAAAAACAAGCACACATAAAGTGAGGGAAAAAAGTATTTGATCCCCTGCTGATTTTGTACGTTTGCCCACTGACAAAGACATCAGTCTATAATTTTAATGGTAGGTTTATTTGAACAGTGAGACACAATAACAACAACAAAATCCAGAAAAACGCATGTCAAAATGTTATAAATTGATTTGCATTTTAATGAGGGAAATAAGTATTTGATCCCTCTGCAAAACATGACTTAGTACTTGGTGGCAAAACCCTTGTTGGCAATCACAGAGGTCAGACGTTTCTTGTAGTTGGCCACCAGGTTTGCACACATCCCAGGAGGGATTTTGTTCCACTCCTCTTTGCAGATCTTATCCAAGTCATTAAGGTTTCGAGGCTGACGTTTGGCAACTCGAACCTTCAGCTCCCTCCACAGATTTTCTATGGGATTAAGGTCTGGAGACTGGCTAGGCCACTCCAGGACCTTAATGTGCTTCTTCTTGAGCCACTCCTTTGTTGCCTTGGCCGTGTGTTTTGGGTCATTGTCATGCTGGAATACCCATCCACGACCCATTTTCAATGCCCTGGCTGAGGGAAGGAGGTTCTCACCCAAGATTTGACGGTACATGGCCCCGTCCATCGTCCCTTTGATGCGGTGAAGTTGTCCTGTCCCCTTAGCAGAAAAACACCCCCAAAGCATAATGTTTCCACCTCCATGTTTGACGGTGGGGATGGTGTTCTTGGGGTCATAGGCAGCATTCCTCCTCCCCCAAACACGGCGAGTTGAGTTGATGCCAAAGAACTCCATTTTGGTCTCATCTGACCACAACACTTTCACCCAGTTCTCCTCTGAATCATTCAGATGTTCATTGGCAAACTTCAGACGGCCCTGTATATGTGCTTTCTTGAGCAGGGGGACCTTGCGGGCGCTGCAGGATTTCAGTCCTTCACGGCGTAGTGTGTTACCAATTATTTTCTTGGTGACTATGGTCCCAGCTGCCTTGAGATCACTGACAAGATCCTCCCGTGTAGTTTTGGGCTGATTCCTCACCGTTCTCATGATCATTGCAACTCCACGATGTGAGATCTTGCATGGAGCCCCAGGCCGAGGGAGATTGACAGTTCTTTTGTGTTTCTTCCATTTGCGAATAATCGCACCAACTGTTGTCACCTTCTCACCAAGCTGCTTGGCGATGGTCTTGTAGCCCATTCCAGCCTTGTGTAGGTCTACAATCTTGTCCCTGACATCCTTGGAGCGCTCTTTGGTCTTGGCCATGGTGGAGAGGTTGGTGTCTGTTTGATTGAGTGTGTGGACAGGTGTCTTTTCTACAGATAACAAGTTCAAACAGGTGCAGTTAATACAGGTAATGAGTGGAGAACAGGAGGGCTTCTTAAAGAAAAACGAACAGGTCTGTGAGAGCCGGAATTCTTACTGGTTGGTAGGTGATCAACCAGTAAGAATGCAATAAAAAGCGCTACAGCACGTGGCACTGGCGCAGGATATCCGGGACCGAGGAGGGGTACTGGAGGCCACGAGCGTTGAGCCGGCACACCCCGTCCTGGCTGCATGCCCACCTTAGCACGACACGTGCGTGGTGCTAGCACAGGACGTACAGGACTGTGCCGGAACACTCGCGGCACAGTACGTGGCTCCGCATAACACGGAGCCTGCCCAGTCTCACGCTTCCTAGCCTGAGTACGGGGAGTTGGCTCTGCTCTACCTCTAGGCTCCGCCAACCACCATTTTAGCCCCCCCAAATTTTTTTTATTGGGGCTGTCTCTCGGGCTTCCTCCTCGGCCGGTACCCTCTGCGTTGCCGCTGCTCCTCTCTGTAGCGCGCCTCCACAGTCTCCTCTCCTGCCTGGGCATTCACCTTTGCCCATGGCCCTTTGCCCGCGAATATCTCCTCCCAAGACCACCATTTGCCCACCTGGGACATCACCATCTTCTCCTCCTGGGCACGCTGCTTGGTCCTCTTATGGTGGGATCTTCTGTCACGATCGTCGACTGAAGACACGGACCAAGGCGCAGCGTGATAAGCGTACATTCTTTATTTTAACGTACTTAACGACAAAAACAACAAACGATACGTGAAGTCCTGAGGTTACAACAAAACAAACCTTACGGAACAAGATCCCACAAATACTAGTGCAACACAGGCTGCCTAAGTATTGTCCCCAATCAGAGACAACGAGCTACAGCTGCCTCTGATTGGGAACCATCCTGGCCAACATAGATCTAAACGAACTAGAACGAAAATATAGAAAAACTAAACATAGAAAAATCCACACCCTGGCTCAACCTTTAAGAGTTCCCAGAGCCAGGGCGTGACATGTATCAAATACTTGTGCTCCCCACTGTATCTTTTGAGGAATATGATATTGCTTTTTGGGACTGTTTAAGGAGCAATAGCATCTGTTGACTGGTATGGTTCGAATGAGATGATAGAACAAGAATATGGCTTGAAAATAGTCATTATTTTGCTCAGGAGTTAAACTGCACTGCTCCAATGTCTCTTATACCGTGTTTCTCTAGATTGGCATTGACTGCTATGAATAAGTACCCAGAGGCCATCTCCTACTTTAAGAAAGCTCTGGTTTTAGATCCAGAGAATGACACCTACAAATCCAACCTGAAGATCGCTGAGCAGAAACAAAAAGAGGCATCCAGTCCTGTAAGTAGTGCTGCTGAAGTTTTTAACTCAATTTCACATTTCAAAGGTCATTCTTAGCATAAACACTGCATGTAATAATGTCATTACTCCCCTACAAATACTGTCACTACACCTCCAAGAATAGACACTTTATTTACATTTGAACTAAACTTTCAGAATGATTCTTCATGTATTACACTTATCTTATATAAATAAAAAAATAAAATAAATAAATTATATCCCATGGGTATTCAAGTGTGTCAAGATGTCCCAGTTGTGTCAACAGCCAGTGTTGGGGAGTAGTGAACTACATGTAGTTCAACTAGTAATTGAATTACATTTAGCAGTAGCTTGGGGGTAGTTGAACTAAATTCAACTCTAGGTAGTGTTTATTAGTAGTTAATTTATTTTTGCCATGTAGTGGTGTAGCTAACTACTGCAACTACACACTACTTTTTTATTGAAAAGAAAATATGGGTGAAGTAGGCAAGAATTTCCTTTCTTTTTCGGCGTCAGACATGCCTAATTATTACTTGACACATAATTTTTGTGTTTAATAGGCTAAATTGCACATTCTGTTGACATCTGACTCCAGAGTGATTTGTCTTGCAATTTGTAGTCTATAACATTTCAGATTTAGTAGTTTGGATGTAGTGAACTACTTTTTCAAAGTAACTTTAGTTAAGTAAACTATATTTTTCTTAAGGGTAGCTTTAGTGTAGCTTAACTTCTTCCAGTGTAAAGTAATTAGTAGCTTGTTAAACTATATTTTCAGAGTAGCTTCCCCAACACTGTCAACAGCTATATCAGACACGTTTAATAGTACTGCTTTGAGCAGTGGTACAAAATTATATCATATATACGAACATATTTATCTTGTCAGATTTAGCTTAACGAAGCCTTTGAATGTTTGCTTGTTACAGACGGCTACGGGACTGGGATTTGACATGGCCAGCCTCATCAACAACCCTGCCTTCATCAGCATGGTAAGACTGAGATTAGTGATGGGCTGGAATAATCAACTGCACACAGTATACCTGGGTGGAAACAGATTTAGTTTACTTTAAGGTACTTTAGGTGTGCTTACACGGTGCACCAGTTGTGGGAGGTGGGGGCATGCACTTTAGGACTATTCCATTGGTTCCATTACAGTGGGCAAGCTAAATCAAATTGAAAGAAAACTAATACTATATTCGACCCAGGTCTGACGGACATTGCAGTCCCTCCAGGGCCAAGGCCATCCCTGGTCTAGACAAATCCTAGACATTGGTTCCTCATACTTCTTTTATGAGTGTTTGTGATATGGTTACTAGTGGAGAATGCTTTAAAAAATTGACCCCATGCCTGACACAGTTGGCCTGGTATTCCACCAATGCCATTGTCAAGGGGCCTGGGGACTTTTAAGGGGCTTATCATGGCTGGTTGATTGAACAGTTGGCAGTAGGAATGCCTGCCAGGCAGAGTGCATGTCATTATAAGCATACTGATCCTTCATGGCAGCAGCCAAACTGAGTCCTGAATAGTTTTACTAGACAGCTATGTAATTGTTGTGAGTGCTAAGTAGCCATGCTATTAGAGAATGAATCTCGTTCCCCCTTAACACTGTTGTCTTTTTCACACATTTAAATGGGAGACATGGTGATTTTCTGCTTGCTTTGTGTGCGTTCACAGGCTGCCAGTGTGATGCAGAACCAACAAGTGCAACAGCTGTGAGTGTTCTGCATGTTTAAGCAGCATACCCAGGGCTGTGTGGCTCAATAGTGTGAAGCTACATCCTTTCCTCAGCTTTTCCTTAATCTGCACTGATTATGATAAATAACCCCCACTCTCTGAAGGTGTCTCAGAGAGGTGGGATATGCAACAAACACATTTCCAATTCACACATGCATATTAATACACACTTGTGTGAAAATAGGACAAATGTAAGCGCCCACAAAAGTGTTATTATTAAATAGATGAAAGACACCCCACTAAAACTATTAAGACAAAGCCCATCAAGATGTTTTAGTTTACAAAAATACCCTCCATCCCCCTAATTCATAATGCTGTTATCATAGCTTGAAGTCAGAATTTAGAAATGACTGTTCAATTATGCTCAGATGTTTTTGTTAAAATGGCGTGTGACACGTTTATAACTCTTTTGGGTTCTCTCTCGTCCTCTCTCTTTCTGTGGGCAGTATGTCAGGGATGATGTCCAATGCGGTCGGGGGTCCAGCAGCAGGGGTGGGAGGACTGTCGGACATCTCCAGCCTGATTGAAGCGTACGTCAGCACCACAAGGGTCATGACTGTAACATACACAGGGACTCTCTGCTCCTGACCTTAGGGCTCAAATTGCACATTTTAAAAAGCAACAGACAGATCAAGGATTACCTCAAAGTAAAGGCTCAATTTTGGTCTAACATTGTTTTTGCTCAGAATTGTGAGGGACTCAAAGTAGCATGCTTCATCTATCTGTATTATAATCTACTTGACACAAGGACTACATTAACCTGGTACAGTTGAAGTCGGAAGTTTACATACACCTTAGCCAAGTACATTTAAACTCAGTTTTTCACAATTCCTGACATTTAATCCTTGTAAAAATGCCCTGTCTTAGGTCAGTTAGGATCACCACTTTATTTTAAGAATGTGAAATGTCAGAATAATAGTAGAGAGAATGATTTCTTTCAGCTTTTATTTCATTCATCACATTCCCAGTGGGTCAGAAGTTTACATACACACAATTAGTATTTGGTAGCATTGCCTTTAAATTGTTTAACTTGGGTCAAATGTTTCGGGTAGCCTTCCACAAGCTTCCCACAATAAGTTAGGTGAACTTTTGCCCATTCCTCCTGACAGAGCTGGTGTAACTGAGTCCGGTTTGTAGGCCTCCTTGCTCGCACACGCTTTTTCAGTTCTGCCCACAGATTTTCAATAGGATTGAGGTCAGGGCTTTGTGATGGCCACTCCAATACCTTGACTTTGTTGTCCTTAAGCCATTTTGCCACAACTTTGGAAGTATGCTTGGGGTCATTGTCCATTTGGAAGACCCATTTGCAAACAAGCTTTAACTTCCTGACTGATGTCTTGAGATTCAATATATCCACATCATTTTCCTTCCTCATGATGCCATCTATTTTGTGAAGTGCACCAGTCCCTCCTGCAGCAAAGCACCCCCACAGCATGATGCTGCAACCCCTGTGCTTCACGGTTGGGATGGTGTTCTTCGGCTTGCAAGTACCCCCCTTTTCCTCCAAACATAACGATGGTCATTATGGCCAAACAGTTCTATTTTTGTTTCATCCAACCAGAGGACATTTCTCCAAAAAGTACGATCTTCAAATCAAATCAAATCAAATTTTATTTGCCACATGCGCCGAATACAACAGGTGTAGACATTACCGTGAAATGCTTACTTACAGCCCTTAACCAACAATGCATTTATTTTTTCATAAAAAGTAAAATAAAACAACAACAACAAAAAAGTGTTGAGAAAAAAAGAGCAGAAGTAAAATAAAATAACAGTAGGGAGGCTATATACAGGGGGGGACCGGTGCAGAATCAATGTGCAGGGCCACCTGCTAGTTGAGGTAGTTGAGGTAATATGTACATGTGGGTAGAGTTAAAGTGACTATGCATAAATAATTAACAGAGTAGCAGCAGCGTAAAAAGATTGGGTGGGGGTGGGGGGGCAGTGCAAGTAGTCCGGGTAGCCATGATTAGCTGTTCAGGAGTCTTATGGCTTGGGGGTAGAAGCTGTTGAGAAGCCTTTTGGACCTAGACTTGGCACTCCGGTACCGCTTGCCGTGCGGTAGCAGAGAGAACAGTCTATGACTAGGGTGGCTGGAGTCTTTGACAATTTTGAGGACCTTCCTCTGACACCGCCTGGTATAGAGATCTGGATGGCAGGAAGCTTGGCCCCAGTGATGTACTGGGCCGTACGCACTACCATCTGTAGTGCCTTGCGGTCGGAGGCCGAGCAGTTGCCATACCAGGCGGTGATGCAACCAGTCAGGATGCTCTCGATGGTGCAGCTGTAGAACTTTCTGAGGATCTGAGGACCCATGCCAAATCTTTTCAGTCGCCTGAGGGGGAATAGGCTTTGTCGTGCCCTCTTCACGACTGTCTTGGTGTGTTTGGACCATGATAGTTCGTTGGTGATGTGGACACCAAGGAACTTGAAGCTCTCAACCTGTTCCACTACAGCCCTGTCGATGAGAATGGGGGCGTGCTCAGTCCTCTTTTTTTCCCCTGTAGTCCACAATCATCTCCTTTGTCTTGGTCACGTTGAGGGAGAGGTTGTTATCCTGGCACCACACGGCCAGGTCTCTGACCTCCTCCCTACAGGCTGTCTCATTGTTGTCAGTGATCAGGCCTACCACTGTTGTGTCGTCGGCAAACTTAATGATGGTGTTGGAGTCGTGCCTGGCATGCAGTCATGGGTGAACAGGGAGTACAGGAGGGGACTGAGCACGCACCCGAGGGCCCCCCGTGTTGAGGATCAGCGTGGCGGATGTGTTGTTACCTACCCTTACCACCTGGGGGCGGCCCGTCAGGAAGTCCAGGATCCAGTTGCAGAGGGAGGTGTTTATTCCCAGGATCCTTAGCTTAGTGATGAGCTTTGAGGGCACTATGGTGTTGAACGCTGAGCTGTAGTCAATGAATTGCATTCTCACGTAGGTGTTCCTCTTGTCCAGGTGGGAAAGGGCAGTGTGGAGTGCAATAGAGATTGCATAATCTGTGGATCTGTTGGGGCGGTATGCAAATTGGAGTGGGTCTAGGGTTTCTGGGATAATGGTGTTGATGTGAGCCATGACCAGCCTTTCAAAGCACTTCATGGCTGACAGACGTCAGTGCTACGGGTCGGTAATAATTTAGGCAGGTTATCTTAGTGTCCTTGGGCACAGGGACTATGGTGGTCTGCTTGAAACATGTTGATATTACAGACTCAGTCAGGGACATGTTGAAAATGTCAGTGAAGACACTTGCCAGTTGGTCAGCACATGCTCGGAGTACACGTCCTGGTAATCCGTCTGACCCTGCGGCCTTGTGAATGTTGACGTGCTTAAAAGTCTTACTCACATCGGCTACGGAGAGCGTGATCACATAGTCATCCGGAACAGCTGGTGCTCTCATGCATGCTTCAGTGTTGCTTGCCTCGAAGCGAGCATAGAAGTGGTTTAGCTCGTCTGGTAGGCTTGTGTCACTGGGCAGCTCGCGGCTGTGCTTCCCTTTGTAGTCTGTAATAGTTTTCAAGCCCTGCCACATCCGACGAGCGTCAGAGCCGGTGTAGTACGATTCAATCTTAGTCCTGTATTGACTCTTTGCATGTTTGATGGTTCGTCTGAGATAATAGCGTGATTTCTTATAAGCGTCCGGGTTAGAGTCCTGCTCCTTGAAAGCGGCAGCTCTACCCTTTAGCTCAGTGCGGATGTTGCCTGTATTCCATGGCTTCTGGTTGGGGTATGTATGTACGGTCACTGTGTCCCCATGTGCAGTTGCAAACCGTAGTCTGGCTTTTTTATGGCGGTTTTGGAGCAGTGGCTTCTTCCTTGCTGAGCGGCCTTTCAGGTTATGTCGATATAGGACTCGTTTTACTGTGGATATAGATACATTTGTACCTGTTTCCTCCAGCATCTTCACAAGGTCCTTTGCTGTTGTTCTGGGATTGATTTGCACTTTTCGCACCAAAATACATTCATCTCTAGGAGACAGAACGTGTCTCCTTCCTGAGCGGTATGACAGCTGCGTGGTCCCATGGGGTTTATACTTGCGTACTATTGTTTGTACAGATGAACGTGGTACCTTCAGGCGTTTGGAAATTGCTCCCAAGGATGAACCAGACTTGTGGAGGTCTACAATTCTTTTTCTGAGGTCTTGGCTAATTTATTTTGATTTTCCCATGATGTCAAGCAAAGAGGCACTGAGTTTGAAGGCAGGTCTTGAAATTCATCCACAGGTACACCTCCAATTGACTCAAATTATGTCAATTAGCCTATCAGAAGCTTCTAAAGTCATGACATCATTTTTTGGAATTTTCCAAGCTGTTTAAAGGCACAGTCAACTTCTGACCCACTGGAATTGTGATACAGTGAATTATAAGTGAAATAATCTGTCTGTAAACAATTGTTGGAAAAAACACTTGTGTCATGCAGAAAGTAGATGTCCTAATCGACTTGCCAAAACTATAGTTTGCTAACAAGAAATTTGTTGAGTAGTTGAAAAACAAGTTTTAATGACTCCAACCTAAGTGTATGTAAACTTCCGACTTCAACTGTATGTAAAGCAGAGAAACCCTAAATGCCAGCTCGTCTGGCCTCTGTTTGCAGTGGTCAGCAGTTTGCCCAGCAGATCCAGCAGCAGAACCCAGAGCTGATCGAACAGCTGAGGAACCACATCCGCAGCCGCTCCTTCAGTGGCAGTGCTGAGGAGCACTCGTGATCCACACAGGTCTGTGTACTACAACACAGCTCTTACAGGGTGCATCTGCATAGTCTAAAGAGGCTTCCCCTCCTCAATCTGCTCTAATGGAATGGTGAAAAGCAACATGGAGATTGCGGTAGATTTGCCTTCACCTGTCCAGTTATATCAATAGCAGAGACCTAACATTTGATTGTACGTGTGCTTTTGTTTTACCAGCAATAGATGGATCAGGATCTGGTTATGAATTACTTAAACTGTAATTACAATGTTGTTACACAAGGTGAAAAGGATGTTCGAATAACATGAATATTTCTTCCCTTCAGCGTACGTTTCAATAGAGGAAGGGCAACCATATGTCGTGATTACAATCTCTACACCCATTCCTTAAACTCACATCACCGGCAAAGCTGGAATGAAGAGACAGGCGGAGATGGGGACCATGTTACTTTACTGTGACTGGATCTTCAGAGAGGAGAGGAGAGAAGAGAAACAGTCTACACATTCTACATACGTAATAAGAAGAGAGAGTATCCAACACATTCTATGTTGATACTCAAATCAGGAAATAGAGTTTCAACCGCATTCTAGCCACCCAATTACTTTCAAAAACATTCCCACCAATCAGCAGAAAGAATATTCTACACAGTTCGAGACGCAATCAGGAGACAGTCTCAACTAATTCTTTTAAATATCCAACCCAGTGCACAGCAAATATTTTATCTTTCCTCAATGATGTTCCATTCCAAATGGATTTCTTTGTTTTTCTATATTGTGCTGTAGTAGAAATGTGGAAACCATTGCCGTGTTCCTATACTGAATAACAGATCCTTTGTTCCGCACTGATTGCACTGATTCAACAGAATTGTACGTAGGAGAATGCAGGGGTGTATACAGTGAGATAAAATGTTTAGATATAAATTAAATGAATAGAGCTGATTGGATTCCCTATTCTACATGACAGGCAATTGTATCTGTTCTACACAATACAGTTCTATCTTCATGTTCTGTAACATTGCACCTTTCAGAACTGACCCCAGGATTTGACTTAAAATTGCTTTCAGTAATTTCCTTGAGGGAAAGGGAGGAAGGAATTAAGGAAGGAGTGAAAGGGAGGAAGGAATTAAGGAAGGAGAGAAAGGGAGGAAGGAATTAAGGAAGGACAGAAAGGGAGGAAGGAATTAAGGAAGGAGAGAAAGGGAGGAAGGAATTAAGGAAGGAGAGAAAGGGGTTGTTAAGGAAGGAGTGAAAGGGATAAAGGATGCATCTGTGAAGTATTTTCTCATGACTACATGAGTTACACACGACAGCAGGGTTACATTGTTTTCTGTCCTATCATGTTCAGATTTATTTTTGTACGAAATTATTTGTTATAGTTACTGTTGGGTGAAACAAAGACCCTAAGCCTTGATCATGTGGATCTCTGTCATTGCTTTGGATAACAATTATCAGACTGCTAATTTGAAGATAAAGGAAAGTATGTCCTTGAAAGTATGTATAGTGACCATGTCTGCACCCCCCCCACCCCACCCTGTATGTACTAGTCATTGCAACCATAGCAAACACACGTCATTATGTCAATGCCATTTCCCTTTTGATTCTGTTTCATTTGACATCACTGAAGCAATGTTGATAGTATGGGACTTCTTCAGCCTTGTTGATTTTGCATGCTTTTCCATCTGATATTTATTGTCAGACACTTAATTGAAGCTAATGAATATGCTTGTAAAACAGAGCAGCATAATGTTTCGTCAAAAAATATACGCCTCAATAAAATGTATTGAAATTGATAGTTTTTTTTGTTCTGTGAGTCTTGTTGTGAAATCATATAATTAAATCACTTCGGAAGCAGATTTGTACTTATATAGTGCAGAATAATAAAGATTTTAGCGAAGCACAACAAACTAGGGATTAAGTTAACGTTTTTATTCACATTTAAATGCACATTAATTTAAAATCATGATTTTTTTTTGCAAAGAAAACATTAAAAACATAACATCTGTTAAAACATGATCACCTTGGGGTGTGTACAGTAAGTGTAAGGTGATGATATAGGTGCAGAGTATGGTAGTTGGTCCATTGAGATGTGAGATCTATAGTGCTCAGTTCTAGAATGGTCTAGAAGAGTCTTAGCTCTGACGGCTCATGTATGGACAGACCACACACACCTGTGCAATGTCATCGTATTCATAAGTCCTCTTCAGAAATGTGTCGGTCAGTCTCAGGCCAGATATACTCTGAAACACAAGCAAATGGTGATTAGCTACAATCACCAACTGATTGTTGACTGCAACTGTTAACAGTAATAGCATAACATACTGTAATAAGCCTTAGCTATGCTTAGTGTTACAATGTATTATAATGTGAAGAAGTGGGCACCTACTTGCAAGCCCTGGACAGAGGAGAGGAGTTTGAGGGGCAGAGAGTGCGAGGCACTGGGGCTGACTTTGCCCAGCTGTCTCCCTGATACACCGCACCAGTGGATGGAGCGGGTGTTACACATCTCCAGCACCAGGTCCATGGTCCTCTCACTGCAACAACACACAACTTGGCCATCAGATTTGCCACCAATCCTACTTAAAGAACACATCACAGTACTTTGTATTCCTCTGTAAACTGGCCATCTCTTTATACAAGACGCAAAATCCACTGGTTGATGCTCATCTACAAAATCCTCTTATGCCTCACTCCCCCTAGCCAACAAAACTCAACTCCATGATTTAAGATGGTGTGCTGAGATACTTACCTGAGATACCTATTGCAACCCTCATCCTCTAAATACAGCACCCGATCTGCCATTCATATTCTGTTAAAGGTCCACAAAGCAAACACATCCCTGGGTCGCTCCTCTTTTCAGTTCGCTGCAGCTAGCGACTGGAACAATTTACAAAAAACATTTAAGCTGGAAAGTTATGTCTCTGTCTCAGCTTTCAAGGACTCAGTCATGGATATGCAAACCAATAATGTAGGCTGCTGATCGTGGTGTCTGTTTTCTGTCTGTTTGCGCTGCTATTATTTGTGCTATGTTGCTTGTATTGTGGTCTGCCATGTCTTGTGAAATCCCTTCTTGTCGTGATGTGCTTTGTCTCTGCCTACTTTGTCCCTCGTGCTGTTGTCTGCCCTTATTAATGCTTGTACTATGTTGTGCTATGGTCTGCCCTTATTAATGCTTGTACCATGTGTTGTTGTCTGCCCTTTTTAATGCTTGTACCATGTTGTGCTGTTGTCTGCCCTTATTAATGCTTGTACCATGTTGTGCTGTTGTCTGCCATTATTAATGCTTGTACCATGTTGTGCTGTTGTCTGCCGTTATTAATGCTTGTACCATGTTGTGCTGTTGTCTGCCGTTATTAATGCTTGTACCATGTTGTGCTGTTGTCTGCCGTTATTAATGCTTGTACCATGTTGTGCTGTTGTCTGCCCTTATTAATGCTTGTACCATGTTGTGCTGTTGTCTGCCCTTATTAATGCTTGTACCACGTTGTGTTGTTGCCATAGCTCTCCCTTCATGTAGCGTGGTGGTGTCTCTTGTCTTGTTGTGCTTTGATTCCACTCTCTGTCTGCTGATGTATCTGTACTGTTACCAAGTGTGTTCTGTCTATGTTGTCAATCTTCTCTTACACTTTCTTTTAATCCCCACCCCTTCCCCACAGGAGGCCTTTTGCCTCATTCCAGGCTGTTAATGTAAATAATAATTTGTTAATAATTGACGTGCCTGGTCAAATACAAAATAAATACAAAATTATACATACACACAGTGCATTAGGAAAGTATTTAGACCCCTTGACCTTTTCCACATTTGGTTACGCTACAGCCTTCTTCTAAAATTGATTAAATTGTTGTTGTTTTTTCATCAGTCTACACACAATACCCTATAATGACAAAGCAAAAATAGGTTATACATTTTTGCAAATATCACATTTACGTAAGTATTCAGACCCTTTACTCAGTACTTTGTTGAAGCACCTTTGGCAGCGATTACAGCATCGAGACTTCTTGGGTATGACGCTACAAGCTTGGTACACCTGTATTTGGGGAGTTTCTCCCATTCTTCTCTGCAGATCCTCTCAAGCTCTGTCAGGTTGGATGGGGAGCGTCGCTGCACAACTATTTTCAGGTCTCTCCAGAGATGTTCATTGGGTTCAAGTCCGGGCTCGGCTGGGCCATTCAAGGACCTTCAGAGACTTGTCCCGAAGCCACTCCTGCGTTGTCTTGGCTGTGTACTTAGGGTCATTGTCCTGTTGGAAGGTGAACCTTTGCTCCAGTCTGAGGTCCTGAGCGCTCTGGAGCAGGATTTCATCAAGGATCTCTCTGTACTTTGCTCCATTCATCTTTCCCGCAATCCTGACTGGTCTCCCAGTCCATGCCGCTGAAAAACATCCCCACAGCATCATCCTGCCACCACCATGCTTCACCATAGGGATGGCGCCAGGTTTCCTCTAGACATGACACTTGGCATTCAGGCCAAAGAATTCAATCTTGGTTTCATCAGACCAGAGAATCTTGTTTCTCATGGTCTGAATCCTTTAGGTGCCTTTTTGGCAAACTCCAAGCAGGTTGTCATGTGCATTTTACTGAGGAGCGGCTTCCGTCTGGCCACTCTACCATAAAGGCCTGATTGGGGGAGTGCTGCAGAGATGGTTGTCTTTCTGGAAGGTTCTCCCATCTCCACAGAGGAACTCTGGAGCTCTTTCAGAGGGACCTTCGGGTTCTTGGTCACCTCACTGACCAAGGCCATTCTCCCCCGATTGCTCAGTTTGGCCGGGCGGCCAGCTCTAGTGAGAGTCTTGGTGGTTCCAAACTTCCTCCATTTAAGAATGATGGAGGCTACTGTGTTCTTGGGGACCTTCAATGCTGAAGGCATTTTTTGGTACACTTCCCCAGATCTGTGCCTCGACACAATCCTGTCTCGGAGCTCTACAGACATTTCCTTCGATCTCATGGCTTGATTTTTGCTCTGACATGCACTGTCAACTGTGGGACCTTATATAGACAGGTGTGTGCCTTTCCAAATCATGTCCAATCCATTTAATTTACTACAGGTGGACTCCAATCAAGTTGTAGAAACATCTCAAGGATGATCAATGGAAACAGGATGCCCCTGAGCTCAATTTCGAGTCTCATAGCAAAGGGTCTGAATACTTATGTAAACATTTTATTTATTATGTGCAAAAATTTCTAAAAACCTGTTTTCACTTCATCATTACATGATTTATGTGTAGATTAATGAAGAAAAAAAAACAATTTAATAAATTTTAGAATTAGGCTGTAATGTAACAAAATGTGGAAAAAGTCAAGGGGGCTGAATACTTTCCGAATGCACTATATACACACAAACACACAACCAGTCAAACGTTTGGACACACCTACTCATTCAAGGGTTTTTCTTTATTTTTACTATATTTTACATTGTAGAATAATAGTGAAGACATCAAAACTATGAAATAACACATATGGAATCACGTAGTAACCAACGAAGTGTTAAACAAATCAAAATATATTGTATATTTCAGATTCTTCAAATAGCCACCATTTGCCTTGATGACAGCTTTGCAAACACTTGGCATTCTCTCAACCAGCTACCCCCAGAAAAATAAAAATAAAAATAAACACTTGGCATTCTCTCAACCAGCTTCATGAGGTAGTCAACGGGAATTTCAATTAACAGGTGTGCCTTCTTAAAATATAATGCGTTTGAGCCAATCAGTTGTGTTGTGACAAGGTAGGGGGGCATACAGAAGATAGCCCTATTTGGTAAAAGACCAAGTCCATATTATTGCAAGAACAGCTCAAATAAGCAAAGGGAAACCACAAGTCCATCATAACTTTAAGACATGAAGGTCAGTCAATACGTAAAATGTCAAGAACTTTGAAAGTTTCTTCAAGTGCAGTGGCAAAAACCATAAAACGCTATGATGAAACTGGCTCTCATGAGGACCACCACAGGAATGGAAGACCCAGAGTTACCTCTGCTGCAGAGGATAAGTTCATTAGAGTTACCAGCCTCAGAAATTGCAGCCCAAATAAATGAGTTCAAGTCACAGACACATCTCAACATCAACTGTTCAGAGGGGACTGTGTAAATCAGGCCTTCATGGTCGAATTGCTGCAACGGTGTGGGTGAACGGATGATCTCCGCATGTGTAGTTCCCACCGTAAAGCATGGAGTAGGTGGTGTTATGGTGTGGGGGTGCTTTGCTGGTGACACTGTCTCTGATTTATTTAGAATTCAAGGCACACTTAACCAGCATGGCTACCACAGCATTCTGCAGCGACACGCCATCCCATCTGGTTTGGGCTTAGTGTGACTATCATTTGTTTTTCAACAGGACAATGGCCCAACACACCTACAGGCTGTGTAAGGGCTATTTTACCAAGAAGGAGAGTGTTGGAGTGCTGCATCCGATGACCTGGCCTCCACAATCCCCCGACCTCAACCCAATTGAGATGGTTTGGGATGAGTCGGACGGCAGAGTGAAGGAAAAGCAGCCAACAAGTGCTCAGCATATGTGGGAACTCCTTCAAGGTTGGAAAAGCATTCCAGGTGAAGTTGGTTGAAAGAACGCCAAGAGTGTGCAAAGCTATCATCAAGGCAAAGGGTGGCTACTTTGAAGAATCTAAAATATATTTTGATTTGTTTAACACTTTATTGGTTACTAAATGATTCCATATGTGTTATTTGATAGTTTTGATGTCTTCACTATTATTCTACAATGTAGAAAATAGTAAAAATAAAGAAAAACCCTGGAATGAGTACGTGTGTCCAAACTTTTGACTGGTTCTCTCTCTCTCTCTCTCTCTCTCTCTCTCTCTCTCTCTCTCTCTCTCTCTCTCTCTCTCTCTCTCTCTCTCTCTCTCTCTCTCTCTCTCTCTCTCTCTCTCTCTCTCTCTCTCTCCTCTCTCTCTCTCTCTCTCTCTCTCTCTCTCTCTCTCTCTCTCTCTCTCTCTCTCTCTCCTCTCTCTCTCTCTCTCTCTCTCTCTCTCTCTCTCTCTCTCTCTCTCTCTCTCTCTCTCTCTCTCTCTCTCTTCTCTCTCTCTCTCTCTCTCTCTCTCTCTCTCTCTCTCTCTCTCTCTCTCTCTCTCTCTCTCTTTATTTGTACTATATTTTATATTTGAGATTCTTCAAATAGCCATCCTTTGCCTTGATGACAGCTTTGCACACTCCTGGCATTCTCTCAAACAGCTTCACCTGGAATGCTTTTCCAACAGTCTTGAAGGAGTTCCCACATATGCCGAGCACTTGTTGGCTGCTTTTCCTTCACTCTGCGGTCCGACTCATCCCAAACCATCTCAATTGGTTGAGATCGGGGGATTGTGGAGGCCAGGTCATCTGATGCAGCACTCCATCACTCCCCTTCTTGGTCAAATAGCCCTTACACAGCCTGGAGGTGTGTTGGGTCATTGTCCTGTTGAAAAACAAATGATAATCCCACTAAGCCCAAACCAGATGGGATGGCGTATCGCTGCAGAATGCTGTGGTAGCCATGCTGGTTAAGTGTGCCTTGAATTCAAAGGCAGGTGACTAACTTATGAAGCTGGTTGAGAGAATGCCAAGAGTGTGCAAAGCTGTCATCAAGGCAAATGGTGGCTATTTGAAGAATCTGAAATATACAATATATTTTGATTTGTTTAACACTTCGTTGGTTACTACGTGATTCCATATGTGTTATTTCATAGTTTTGATGTCTTCACTATTATTCTACAATATAGAAAATAGTTAAAATAAAGAAACACCCTGGAATGAGTAGGTGTGTCCAAACATTTGACTGGTACTGTATATAAAACATACAACCAGCCTAGTTAAAAGTCTATATGTGCTTTAACCAGCCCATCATTGTCACAACATACCATCTATCGTGTCCATATCATATTGTAGATTAAAGAATAGCATGATAATGACAGTCAGGAGAGTTGCCACACATAGGTCCGTCCATCCATTTGACTATACCTGCAGTTGGTGATTTTACAGGTGATGTCGAAGGGTTCCTCTAGGTTGACGGTGTCTGGGATCATCTCCAGTGATAGTCTGACGTCTCCATAACCTGGAGCCTGGCAGAGACAAGTGGAAAAACAATACCCTGTTGAAGGTCGACTGAGATCCATTAAATTGTTGGAAGCATCCAGGTTACTGGTATGCTGGAGTTTATTTTTTATAAGGAGTCTGGACCGATTTTCTTCATTTTAAGCTTAAGAAGCGCATCATCTGGGACCATGGTATAGGCCACTTTAGATTGCACTGTCTGGTTGGTACCCCTGGGCAACAGGCTTGGAGACATCACATTTTGCATAATTTAGGTGATGCAATTGTAGACCAATTTGGAAACTGTAGAATGACTACATTACCCAATTGAGAATATCATCTTCATTTTGAGCTATGTTATTTTCATAGTAATTGTCCAATGAGTCACATTTGTCAACAGCCCAGGTATGACTGACAAGAACAACATCAACACCACCACTCAACAAACTACAACAAAGACAACCACAGCATTGAGACTGAGAATGTCCTGTTATGCAACAACCATATACTTTAACTAAGAACCATATCATGTAACTGAGAATGCTCTGGTACCATTCTCTGTAGCTGGCTTGTCTGCAGCCTTCCTTTCTCTCCTAAGTTGGTCTTCCACACAATGTCCAGTTTACCGATGACCGTCACGCCCTTGATGACGCCCGCCTTCTCTGCAAACTCCGATTTGGGCTTCAGGCAGTAGAGGTACTGGCGCGTGTCCATGGGCTGCAGGTAAGACATCTTCCCAAACGTAGACGTTCTGGAACACAGTCAGGGTGGAGAAGTCTGAGCTGACACTGAAAACCTATTACATTTGACATAGTGGGGGCGCCTTGAGCGACAGTGAGAAAACTTGGCCGAGTGAATGCAGTATCTCGTACGCAGCATAGATTTCAATCAGAATAGTCATACAGCTTTCACAGTCAAAATGTTTCAACAAAAAAGCAGTAAAATAACACTAGAAATTGAGACCAGAAAAAACAAGATATCATGCTAGCATAATCTATACAGATACTCTTGTCGAGTTCCCTTTCTCTTCTTCACACGTATATCTTTCTGAAATTAATGCCTTTTTACTGTACAATCCAAACATAACACTAAAATATGTGTGTGTATGTATCCCCCTTACCCTTCGTCCCCAGTCTCCACGGTGTTGAGCTCGGTGACATTGTACATCATGGAGGGCTCCAGGGACACTTTCTCCATGAACATGGGCGACGTGGTGATGTTCTGGATCTGGGCCTCAAGAAACACCTCGTCTGTCTGGGGGCGGGGGTAAGGGGTCAGCGCTAACGTTAGCCGCTAACTAGAGGAACACCACCTCAAAGGACTTAACTGGGCAGCACTTTGACTTCAATTCCTTTCAATGTACTTTACAGCGTATTGCCCCCTCAAGGGGAAGTTGTAGATTTCATTTAGGCCTAGTGTGTGTCAGATTTTTCTGAAAACATGTGACTTATACAGTTAGATTCTAGAAAAAAACACAAAATACCTGTATAACTTACACTAGATTTTGGCATGTATGAATGTGTCAGAAATATTACGACATCATTAGAACCCCAGTAAGACAAGGTTTTCATACCTTCGTCAATACTATTTAAATCAACCAGCAGGGCCAAAATGGAGTAGCAAAGTCTGCTCAGTTTACCTTTGAGGAGTGGATTAGTACTCAACTGAACAGAGGAGCGCTCAGAGATTAGTTCATGCCTGAAATTCAAATGCTAGTGATTAAGTAGGGACCACAGACAGAAACATTCTGCCAGACAGACAGACAGACTGGGGTTATTGTTACAGAGCAGAGCACCTCTCCACATCTCCCATGCTGAGCCTGACCTGTCATCAAACCCAACACAAAAAACTGATTGGACACATCTCAAATAGCACCCCATATACCCCATTTAGTGCAGCTACTTTTGTCCAGAGCTTTATTTGAAGAACGTTTCACTTGATCTGATTTATTCTGACTCTTGAAAGAGTTTCTTTTAGATAAAGAGTGAAATAAACATATAAATTCATATAATCAGATTAATAATCACCAACACTAAAATCCTCATTAAAATGTACAGCCCTTCCCATCAGAGATTGGTACTGGATTTCGATTGAAAATCATAATTCAAATCTACATTCGAATCCAATCATTCAAAAGACCAGTAGAAATGGAAACCCCACTACAATCATACAGACCTAGGCTCTGTCTGAAATGGCCCCCTATTCACTATATAGTTCACTACTTTTGACCAGAGCCTTACGGGCCCTGGTCAAAAGCAGTGCACTATATAGGCAATAGGGTGCCATTTAGAAACCCGCCCTAGCCTAGACCCATGATGTCGATTTCACCCTATGAGGATGGATTGTTTGATCAATGCACTCCCAAAGCTTCCATTCTATTTCCCATGAATCTCTCTGGCACCACGCCCACCTACTGCCCGATTGCACAAGTCCTGTGAGAGATGAGTTAGCGAGAGGGCACAAGCGTCGAAGAGAAAAAAATCAGAGTAAAGGCAAAATAGTGGGAAAAGCCTTTGATGGACCTTTACTAAAGCAGCATCACACATCTGTTTTCTTTGTGAGAAGTGAAGTCTTACTATATGAGTTTTTATTCTTCATATTGTTTTCCCCCTGCATGCTTTTCCCTTATTTTGCCGTTGCTCATGCTCATTGGCTCCATAGAAAGACAGACAGACGTTGCTGCAATAAGGATTAAGAAAGCGAGAGTTAAGAGCAATGAAAACTGAAAGAACGATTACCACGGAACTGAGGTCACTCTAATGGAGAAAATAAAAACACAAGAGACAATAAACAAATGAAGGTTACATGCCAAATGAAAGTGACAATGCATCTTGTTTCATCCGCTAACAAATTAAATGCTACTAATATGCAAATTAGGGAATAAAAAGCTAATTTGACTATGTGTCACCAATGGAAATGCCTGACCATGGAATGAAACATGATATACAGCAAACTCTATGTTTGTGATGTCATCTAAAAACCAGTGGCTGAATTGATAGTGGAAATGTATGGAAAAATATGTGACTATGTATGAGTAAAGATAGATGGTATGTTGACAAAGGTGGAAAGTTGAATAAGTCGGTAGGATGACTGTATTTGTCATTGTTTTGGTACAGGTAATAAAAGAGTGAGGTAAGTGCAGCTGAGAGAAAGAGAAAAAAAACATACCTCCGCATTGTAGAACTTGGTTTTGACGTCGAGCGGCTTCAGAACCTGATTGAGAATAGATTGCAAGCTAAATGATGCCGATTTCTCAAATGATTTCTCAAAATATTCCTCCATTCAACAGCGACGACAAACCTCCCTTCACAACATTAGAAAATATCACAATTTATCACTGAAAA
Organism: Coregonus clupeaformis; assembly: GCF_020615455.1. NCBI lineage: Eukaryota > Metazoa > Chordata > Actinopteri > Salmoniformes > Salmonidae > Coregonus > Coregonus clupeaformis. The sequence continues at coordinate 29,304,178 of NC_059206.1, read as the reverse complement.
AGCTAAAATCCATGAGCCAAGAAATTCGATTTAAAACGGTCAGTATAGCTTATACAAAAATGATTGTTACTGTAGGAGAAGTTGGATTTAGTTTCTTTGTGTGACTTAGAGCAGATCCTTTCTGAGACTGAGGGCAGTAGGTAGTGAGATTGTTTGGTAGTCAAAAGCCAAAGCTTGTGTGCTATTGCTAATTGCTTTTCCTCTGTCATGGACCTGTGACATTGCTCAGGGTTGAGGTCTGGTATCTAATATAACTCTGTGAGGGAGCATGGGGGAGGTCAAATAAAGGACGCTTTGAAACTCACCTGAAATTTAAAGAACTTCCTGAAGTATAGCTTCTCTCCCGCCTGTGTGGTATAACTGACTGCACAAACCAAGCTAGAATAGAGACCGAAATCCTTGAATATTAGCATTCAAATGAACTCCTAAGTATCTTTGCAGATGTGTTGCTGTTTATATTCCCCACTGTTGTCTCGAGAGACACCCTTCTCCCAGAATTACATAGGGCAATGGTCAAAAGTATGTTATTTAAGAATTAGTCCATGTCAGAAAGGAAACATACATGTGAGTTCCAATCTCTTTGACTTCGTGGTGGATGACATCATCGATGCAGGACTCAGGCTTCAGCTCTGTGACTGCATTGTTGGACGCTGATAGGTTTAGCCTCTGAGAGCTGGTCTGCAGGTCTGCCTGTAAGACATGAAATAAATTGGGATTTCACTTAAAAGAGTGTGAATAGGACAAGTGAATTAATCAATGAGAAAGAGATTGGTTAAACATGTTTCCATTGGATTTATGTATATCTGTACTGTACCTTTACTAGTATGTCCTTGACCTCCTGGGTGCTGTCATTATGCACACTAATGTAACTTGAGAAGGTCTCGCCAAGGAAAATATTTCTGTGCAGAGAACAATTGTTACGCAAGAGTCACACACAAAGACAATGGACTCACATGCCCACTGAAGAACAGAAACAAGACTATGCTTTTCGGTGAAAATGATGGCCAAAATTAAGGCTAAGTATTCCTGTGAAAGGTTGTCTTGCAAGAAATGTGATGATTCTACACTGAAACAGATCAAGAGATAAAGACAGAAATGATCGGCCAGGGGGAATGAAAGATATAAACTGCCGGTCTGATTGTTAAATGCTAGTTGTGTGTGCCTATACATGTTTCATCCTGCTCTATATGTCAAACAGTTCACTACAGTTGTTGCTGTAGTGTTATTTACCCAAAGTTCTGAGGTAGTGTGAGCATCTCTCCCAGCATTAATGCCTCTGCTCCTTTAATAGTGGATGGGTCCTCCTTCATTAGCCGACCAAACAAATCCCCTGTAGAATGCGCGCACGCACATGTACACACATGTATACACACGTGCACGCAGGCATGCACACACACAGTCACACACACAAATTACTCTCATACACTGCTTTCAGAAAGTATTCACACCCATTGACTTTTTCCACATCTGGTTGTGTTACAAAGTGGGATTAAAATGTATTTAATTGTAATTTTTGATGAATAATCTACACAGAATACTCTAATGTCAAAGTGGAAGAAAAATTCAAAAAATAAATAAATAAAATAAAACACTAATATATCTTGATTAGATAAGTATTGAACCCCTTGAGTCAATACATGTTAGTATCACCTTTGGCAGCGATTATTGCTGTGAGTCTTTTTGGGTAAGTTAACTTACTTAACTTACCCAATAACTTACTACATTTGCACACACTGTATATATATTTCATATTTTCTATTGTGTTATTGACTGTATGTTTTTGTTTATTCCATATGTAACTCTGTGTTGTTGTTTTTAATCGCACTGCTTTGCTTTATCTTGGCCAGGTTGCAGTTGTAAATGAGAACTTGATCTCAATTGGATTACCTGGTTAAATAAAAGTGAAATAAAAAAATTAAAAAATTGTACAATATAGAGTGCATTCAGATAGTTTGGTGGAGTGCTGCAGAGATGGTTGTCCTTCTGGAAGGTTCTCCCATCTCCACAGAGGAACTCTGGAGCTCTGTCAGAGTGACCATCGGGTTCTTGGTCACCTCCCTGAGCAAGGCCCTTCGCCCCGATTGCTCAGTTTGGCCGGGCGGCCAGTTCTAGGAATAGTCTTTGGTGGTTCCAAATTCCTTCCATTTAAGAATGATGGAGGCCACTGTGTTCTTGGGAACCTTCAATGCTGCAGAAAGGTTTTGGTACCCTTCCCCAGATCTGTGCCTCGACACAATCCTGTCTCAGAGCTCTACGGACAATTACTTTGACCTCATGGCTTGGTTTTTTCTCTGACATGCACTGTCAACTGTGGAACCTTATATAGACAGGTGTGTGCCTTTCCAAATCATGTCCAATCAATTGAATTTACCACAGGTGGACTCCAATCAAGTTGTAGAAGCTTCTCAAGGATGATCAATGGAAACAGGATGCACCTGATCTCAATTTTGAGTCTCATAGCAAAGGGTCTGAATACTTATGTAAATAAGGTATTTCTGTTTTTTATTTTTAATACATTTGCAAAAATGTCTAAAAACCTGTTTTTGCTTTGTCATTATGGGGTATTGTGTAGATTGATGAGGGAAAACAATTAATTTCATCAATTTTAGTATAAGGCTGTAACGTAACAAAATGTGGAAAAGGTCAAGGGGTCTGAATACTTTCCGAATGCACTGTATCAAGTTGGTTGTTGACCATTGCTAGACATCAATTTTCAAGACTTGCCATAGATTTTCAAGCAGATTTAAGTCAAAACTGTAACTAGGCCACTCAGGAACTTTCAATGTCGTCTGTAAGCAATTCCAGTGTATATTTGGCCTTGTGTTTTAGGTAATTGTCCTGCTGAAAGCTGAATTTGTCTCCCAGTGTCTGTTGGAAAGTAGACTGAACCAGGTTTTCCTCTAGGATTTTCCCTGTGCTTAGCTCGATTCCATTTATTTTGATCCTTAAAAACTCCTGGGTGATGACAAGCATAACCATAACATGATGCAGCCACCACCATGCTTGAAAATATGAAGACGGGTACTCAGTGATGAGTTGTGATGGATTTGCCCAAACATAACGCTTTGTACTCATTACAAAACATGTATTTCTTTGCCACATTTTTTGCAATATTACTTTAGTGCCTTATTACAATTAGGATGCATGTTTTGAAATATTTTGTATTCTGTACAGGCATCCTTCTTTTCAATCTGTCATTCATGTTAGTATTGGGAAGTAACTGAAATGTTGTTTTCCATGCTTAGTTATCTACAATCACAGCCATTAAACTCTGTAACTGTTTTAAAATCACCATTGGCCTCATGGTGATATCCCTGAGCGGTTTCCTTCCTCTCCGGCAACTGAGTTAGGAAGGGCGCCAGTATCTTTGTAGTGACTGGGTGTATTGATACACAATCCAAAGTGTAATTAATAACTTCACCATGCTCAAAGGGATATTTAATGTCTGTTCTTTTTTGTTTTTTTGCAATAGGTGCCCTTCTTTGCGAACCATTGGAAAAACTCCCTGGTCTTTGTGATTAAATCTGTGCTTGAAATTCACTGCTCGACGGAGGGACCTTACAGGTAATTGTACGTGTGGGATACAGAGATGGGGTAGTAATTTAAAAATCATGTTAAACAATATTATTGCACAGAGTGAGTCAATGCAACTTATTGTGACTTGTTAAGCACATTTTTACTCCTTAACTTATTTAGGCTTGCCATAACAAAAGGGTTGAATACTTATTGACTCAAGACATTTAATCTTTCATAAACACTTCTAAAAACATAATTCCACTTTGACATTATGGTGTACTGTGTGTAGATCAGTGACACAAAATCTCAATTTAATCCATTTTCAATTCATGCTGTAACACAAAACGTGGAAAAAGTCAAAAGGTGTGAATACTTTCTGATCTAGCACTGCATCTAGCTAAGTGTTGTTGAGGCACATAAAGAACTTGACACAATGCCAGCAATGTTGGACTCTATATCTATTTTTTTTTTAAATCTCCAGAAATTCTCTCTGATTTAGGGCACTATGGAAACTGTCACTACCAGGTCTAATAGTCAGTCAGTCTCCTCATATGGGCCCTGTAAGTTTTGTAGCTTTAATATTGATGATCAATGTCAATGTTCTAAATCTTTGAGTGAAAGGTAGCCTTCAGAGGAGCAGCGTGGGAGATACGAGAGCTGGGTGGCATAAAAACTTTCACAAGTTATTTTATTTATCCTATATCGTGTTCTAGTCGTTCATTTCGATTTACGGCCAGATATGCCTTCATTTCATTTCTCCCCCCTGTATAAATAGCATCCCTACCCAGAAGTGTCACTGTGATTTATGGGTTCAGCAGAGTTGGGTTTCCAGCACAGCGCTCACATTGCAGTAGGGAGGCCTCCAGCAGAAGGAAAAATAAACACTGTAAATTCTCTTTAGGCCTGCACGACTAAATTTGGGAGCCGGTTAGACGGAGCCATTCCTGGGATCTCTTAGTGATTCCGTGGAGGAGGCAGATAGATGTGGCTGGCTGGCTTTATTATTGATTACCGACTTCACATATTTTCAAAGGTTAATTAATGTATTGGCTCAATTCATTTCACTGTCGTCATGCCTGGAATTTTAACTGGAGGCTTAACCCCAGTAAAGGAAAGCTTAGCTGATTTACACGTTCTCATACATATCGGTCCAATGAATATATGAATGCAGTTTTGTAATAAATAATGTTCCCATGGGTTGTGAAATGTAGAATCGTGCATCTGTTTTTCTCTCTGAGGAATACTGATTTCAAAGAGAAATATGACATGTGAATGTGTTGGTATGGACCAGGGATTTATAGCACTACATGGAAGTAGTCAGTTATATCAATGCTTTTACCATAAGCCTACTGTAGACTTGAAATTATAATATATAACATATAATATAACCCTATAATATATGCCATTTAGCAGACACTTTTATTCAAAGCGACTTCCAGTCATGTTGAGGATTATTATTTTTTAAATCTGTTTTAGAATAAGGCTGTAACGTAACAAAATGTGGAAAAAGTCAAGGGGTCTGAATACCTTCCGAAGGCACTGTATTTAGAATCACTGCTGCAAAGCAAATTGGTTAGGCCTAATAAGATTCTACAACTCTACTACATGTTGGCGGTAAAATAAATCAAGAGGCTTACCTGGGAGGTCTCTATCTTCACATGTCACTGGCATGTTAGTGAAGAGAGTGGGTTTTGTTAACCGCATCACTGTGAAAGCCAAAGGAGCAAACATAGTTCAGTTAGGCTTAGGCTAGTTTACTGCTTGCAATTTTAGATGGAAATTCCATGGGAAATCTAGACCTATCTCAAACAGCCTAGATATCCTAATGCCTGCCAGATGAGAACAGCCTCCTTTAGCGTATTTTCCAGACCCTACTTTATTTGGAAAGTCCCCTATAGGCCTAGATGGCCTATGGAAGATCAAACTATCAACAAACTAACAACTGTAACTCGCTTGCATGCAAGATGTTGCATGCAACTAGACTGCATGTGAGGCTGTGGCTAAGATTAGGTTTAGGTTAAAATAAGGGGTCTAGGGTTATTGTTTTCCCGATTAGATGGTTCAAATCAGTGGTTAGTTTCAGTTCTTTAATAGTTAGATTAGTTGAGGATCTATAAACCATATGAAGGGTACTATCCAAATAAATGTTAGAATTTCTCCTTGCCACAGCAGTCTTTCTTTGTCAGGTGTTCTCTGATTAATAATTTAGGAAAAGTTATTGTACACCCAGTCCTCTAATATGATGCTGCGTGCTGCTTATTACAATGACAATACCAAATGATAACTTCCCCTTTCATCTGTGATAATATTAGGGTAACCAGTCCTAATACATACCAGGTAGCTTGCTATTTGAATGGGTCTATCAAAATGTCTGACACTGGTGTATTCAGCATACTGTAGCTACGTTGAGGTCTCAAAGAAGTACAAATGCAAACTTTAACTTTTTGAGTGAATAGTCAAGTAGTGGACAGGTAAGAAACGCTCATCATCAGATCAACAGCATTAGGTTATTTGAGCTTGCTAACTAACTAGCAAGATGGCAGAGGCTAGCTAAATACGTAGCTATACAGCTAGGAGGACATAATCCACCATTAGCTAAATAAAGGATACATTGGTTATAGTATAATGGTATAGTAGGTCGTTATAGGCGAACAACTTAGGATATAGTATGCAAATGATTAATGAATTATATATGGCAAATGATTTGACAGAATATTGTTGGCTGGCTAGCTAGCTAGTTAGCTAAGACGGTTGGCTATTAAAAATGAACAGAAAATAGACACCGTCAACACTGCTCGATACTAGGTAGTCAGCGAGCTAGCTCGTTCATCATCTTTCAGTTACAAAGCTTATTTGACGTTAGCTTGGCAGCTAGCTTGTAAGCCAGTATTAGCTAACGTTAGCCAACTAGCTGTCAGTGTCAGATGTAAACAACCTCTTTTCAGATATCCACATAACAAAAATGTTTAACGCGACCCTACCCATTATATTGCTTAAGCACATTGTTTTATACACTGTTGCCATTTATTTAACTCAGTAAAATACCTTTTAAAGCAAGTAGATGCTCTTGTTTTGCCTGATTTACTTCCATTTTGTCTGAAGAGTTCGGTTGAACTTTCACCTGGCAATATCAGCTGACTACAGGACACGCAGAAGGACAATCTTGTGAGAGCCCTCTTGTGGTAGCATTGTAGTACACAGGTGTCACGTCAAATTGTATTTCCACATTTTCCCCATTCAAAGTTATAAATACATAGACATCCTATAAAACAAATACAGCTAATTAAATAATATATTTTCAAGTGGTGTATAGGTTTGAATGCATTCAGAATCATGACAGAATGACAAAGATTTATTCAAAAGGTTATTTTCTTTATTCAGCAACTACAAATTCATTTCAAGGGAATGGTTTTCATTTGTCTACCACTTTGGGATGAAAAATAATGCCTGAATACCGGTACGCAATAAACTACACAGTAGCTTTGTTTAGTCATTTTCTCATACAAGGCAAATTCATAGGCTTGAGATGTACTGTTGTATCCGATATGATTTGTAGGCTATGTACTGTATACATCTTATGCAAGTTAATGAGCAACACATTGTATAACAAACTACACTTGCATAGTGTGACACGTGGCTGTCTCGTCAAGACATAGATGATGGTTAGTTACCTCCAGTCTGTAAAAAATAATGTTTAGTAGAACAATGGAATCAACTGTTGAACAAACAAGCTTCATGAAAACATTGGAACACATTGCAAAAACTTCAGTCAGCACAAAAATAACATGAATAGGTTATTTTCTTTGAATAGGTCTCTAATTAATTCACTGCAGACCTTCATCAAGCTTCTAAAACAGAGCTAATGTACAGAGCAGACTGGTAAACAGTAAGTCAGTAGGTTTAGCGGAGTAGCATTACATACAAGTACAGCTTACACACTGCAGGGAGTGAGGAGGATGCATTTACTTTCACAGCCATTTTAGGGACTGGTCTCTCAGTTGAGGATTTCCCACACTGCTGGCTCAGTCTGCAGCAGCCTATTAGAACCCCTGGTGGGAAAGGTACCCTCCCCTAAAGAAACTCACAAGTACTGACAGGAAAAGACTGGAGAGAGAGAGAGAGAAAAACAGATGAGAGTAACAAAGACCACTGTCTCTATAATCTCAACAGATGCGTTGCTGTTTGGCTTCACTCTCCCCCCCGGGTTCCTCTTTGGGGCTGCGCTTCCTTGACGACGATTGCTCCTCCCCCTCTTTGTATTCAAGGGGTTCTGTAGCATTCTTGAAGGCCTCTGCCCCAGAGTCAACACTGTCCAGCTCAAGGACCGATGATTCCTCATCCTTCCCAGCCACCAAACATACATCACCTGATATTGGTACCAAGTCCCCTGGGTCAGGGCCCATCTGAACCACCACCATGGTCAATGCTTCTTCCTCCCTCTCTACCCTTGTTTCAGTCTGTTCCTCCTCAAAGAGGGCCATCTCCCCGGGGAGAGTGGCTCTCTCACCAACCAGGCTGACTGTGAGCTCTGTGTGGCCGTTGACAGGCGCTGTTCTCTCAGCCTGGCGCAGAAGTTCTGTCCTCAGAGAGGCTAGCTGGGTGTGGATGAGAGTGCGGTGTTGCACCTCCAGACTCTTAACCTGCCAAACAGAAACTACTACTATTACTAGAGAACGTTTATTATGTAATTATTACCCCAGAATGTCCATTATTCCAGAGGAGGATTCGGAGGGGATTCGTTTTTTCCAAAGTGCCCCCTGTAATTTTTTTTTCTCAATAAATTGACAGTTTTTTTTCTAGGCATGAATATATTTCAACAAGTCCAGGCAATAACAGGGCTACACTGATAACTCAAGCTTGGTTCCCAAGTTTCCAAACCATGCCAACCATTTTTGGTATAGTGTCGCCATAATATTTGAATTGAGGAACTGTGATCATAATCATTAGGATATTTTAGCGATCCGCAGTAGAAGAGCTAAACAGCGCACTTGCACTTGATGAGTTGTTAGGCTATGAATGAGAACGTAAACGTGTCATTTCCAAACGTTAAGCTCAGTTTTATGCTGCTTTGCGATCTATTAACAGCAAGGGTTGCATTAAATAGCCGCAATATTATTAATAATGCATTTGACGATGTTCAATTCATTCGCACAAAACGTATTAACAAAAGCATTCACTGTTAAAGTTGATACATGTAGGCCCTTCATATATAGGCTATGCGCAGCACTTCGTTCAATTTATCGAATCAGTTATTGTTTACTTGCTCAAACCGCGAGCAACACCTGTCAAACTCAGACATTTTTCTCAAAACACAGGGATATCGATTCGCACAGGACTAATATTATCAGAGGACTTTGGAGTTTGCCAAAAAACTGTAGATTATTCTGATTAGTATTACTAGAGAATGTTGGTTATGTAATTATTATTATTTCATCAGACCAGATGATCTTGTATCTCATGGTCTGAGAGTCCTTTAGGTGCCTTTTGGCAAACTCCAAGCGGGCTGTCATGTGCCTTTTACTGAGGAGTGCCTTCCGTCTGGCCACTCTACCATAAAGGCCTGATTGGTGGAGTGCTGCAGAGATGGTTGGCTTCTGGAAGGTTCTCCCATCTCCACAGCGGAACTCTGGAGCTCTGTCAGTGACCATCGGGTTCTTGGTCACCTCCCTGGCGGCCAGCTCTAGGAAGAGTCTTGGTGGTTCCAAACTTCTTCCATTTAAGAATGACGGAGGCCACTGTGTTCTTGGGGACCTTCAATGCTGCAGAAATGTTTTAGTACCCTTCCCCAGATCTGTGCCTCGACACAATCCACCCTCGGAGCTCTACGGACAATTCCTTCGACCTCATGGCTTGGTTTTTGCTCTGACATGCACTGTGGGACCTTATATAGACAGGTGTGTGCCTTTCCAAATCATGTCCAATCATTTGAATTTACCACAGGTGGACTCCAATCAAGTTGTAGAAACATCTCAAGGATGATCAATGGAAACAGGATGCGCCTGAGCTCAATTTCGAGTCTCATAGCAAAGGGTCTGAATACTTATGTAAATAAGGTATTTCTGTTTTTTATTTGTAATACATTTGTCATTATGGGGTATTGTGTGTAGATTGATGAGGAAAATGTTTTATTTAATCAATGTTAGAATAAGGCTGTAACGTAACAAAATGTGGAAAAAGTCAAGCGGTCTGAATACTTTCCAAATGCACTGTATATATATTATTTTTTGCTACTGCTCGACTAAAGAAATCTCGGTCGACCAACTGCCTATCGACCAAACAATCGACCAGTCGACTTAAATGGGGTCAGCCCTACAGGAAACAGAACCGAAAACGGAAAATAATGAACATTTTCAAGGAACAGAAACTGAACCAGGAATGAAAGTGATCCATACTGTTCAGGAACAGAACCGATATTTTAAAAGCATGGGAACCGGTTAATAACTTTATTTTACGTTCCAGGCATTTTGTTTTGGCCCACCAAAAAATGCAACAAAGCGCCTATGCAAACCCTCACTCTGTCAGTCAGAAACGTATTCCAGTGTCTGCCTGCAAGATGGAAATCTTTGCCAGTGTGTGTGTGTTTTGTCTACCTGCCCCACCCCCTTCCGACGCATAGGCTACTGTACTGACGTTACTATCGTGATTCAGAAGATAGGCAGAGATTTTTAATTAGCTAGAGAAGAATGGATTAACTTGTTCAATGCTAGTTAAGGATAACATAGGCCTAGTTATCACGTTTCACATTGTATTTATTAACTTCAAAAAGGTAAGACGTATTTTTTATTCTGGTGCCGCTCTGCACACACAAGCTTGTTAGCTTGCTAGCTAGCTAGCTAGCTCAAAGGACATTCAAAGTTCCTCCATAAAAGCCGCTCCTTCTAGGTATAATTCTGTGGACCTAATTGAAATAATGCATGTCATAACAAGATGCCCAGCACTTCAAGCCGCCTCCTCAACCCTCTCTCGATCTCTCACCACCGCAAACTTTCAGTTGCATCTTGCGCTATAGTTTACACTGGTCTGTCCATCACGCATGTAAACAACTAGCTTGCCTGCTCTTCACTGATTGGTGAAGTAATTTAATGAGCTAAATGTAAAAAACTGTTGATTTCACAGGTTGAAAAAGGAACAGAAAGGAACAATATAAACCGGTACTTTTTTTGTTTCGAACCAGTTCAGAACTTTATTTTGCTGGTCAGACAGTGGAATGGAACGAAAAAAATTGTGGTTCTGTTCAGAACGAATTGGGAAATCATTTCTGTTCAACAATCACTTAGGATCATCACTACAGTAGCAGTTAAAAGCATCCACTCACCAGCTGATCGATTCTCTGTTGGCTGTTCTCTGCAGAGCGGTACAGCTTCAGCTCCTCAAACATCTTGATGTTGGTCTGCACCACACTGGCCACCTGGGGGCACCTCAGCACAGGGGAGACAACAACACGGCCACATCAGAATGGTCTGTTTTCCATTCCACCAAGAATGTAAAATACAGGAAGGGCGGAGGGCGGTGCATTTACTAGAAGAGACATAAGGTAAGCGCTTTTAACTCCTATCTATCATTCACACAAATACACATTTTGAGAAGATCCACATACAAATCAGTTTCCTCCACAAAAAAGAGCTATCCTGATAAGTTAACCATATCTTTGCTGCTCCATACTGTGGTCAGTGTACTTGCTGATCGAGATTGTGTATCCTTTCCCCGGACAATTGCTGAATAATTCTGGCCTATACGTTTTTGAAATACCTAAGAGTGTTTTGCTACATTTATTGAGTGACTCCCCACTCAAACAACTCTTAATTTCCACACTTTCTTTCCCAGTTAAACACTCGTAAACATCAGTGCAAAGCCAGGAAAGTCGGAGTGTTGAAAACCATGGGTGTTTTGCCATTTACTAACATTGCGTGCCTGGGGTCTATAAATGTAAGTATCTCTGCCTTCAGCCTTCTGTCAGTGTGTCTGCCCTCAAGTCTCTGGCCAGCCAGTGCACACGCAGGGTTTGCTTCTGGGTGCCAAGAATACCAGTTCCTGAACCAGGTCATAGAGTCTCGGCATCTCTGCCTCCACCCACCTCTCCAATCGGCCTCTCCAGCCACTAAACATGTTAAAAATGAATACATATCTATTCTTCACACAGAGACAAATTATGACAAGTTCATCATACAAATCAGTTTATCCTCCACAAAAAGAGCTATCACGTCAAGTTACCCATCTCTCTTTGTACCTGGTGGTCTTTGAGATGCCCTCAGTCTCCTCGCCATGCCTCCCCTCTCCTGCTGCCACTAAACATGTTAAAAATGACCTAATATCTATCCTTCACACAAAGTTCACCATACAAATCATCTTATCCTACATAAAAAAAGCTATCTTGTTGTGATAACCATCTCTCTTAGCTGTTCCATACTGTGTGATGGTCAGTGTACTTGGTCTTTGAGTCTGCATCTCAGCTCTCAAGTCTGCTGTTAGTGTACCTGTTCGTTAAGTCTGTGGATCTCTGCCCTTAGCCTCTTCTCCATTGCGTCCTTCTCCTGCCGCAGGGTCACGTTCTGCTGGTGGAGCTCCAGCAGATGCTTCTCTACATGTAGGGCCTGCTCCAGACTCTCCCCGCCCTGCAATGGACAACCACAGGTACACCAATGTTAGTAACATGGCATGAAGGGGGTAGAGGGGTAACAGAGGTTAGCATTAGGGCATGCAGGCTGCTTGCATAACAGCTAAAGTATGTAGATTGATGAGAGATGTAATTAAAATTGGTAAGAAAAACATTGAATGTGAGAACTTACTAAAGCACAGTATTAGCAAGATAACTCAAAGAGACGCTGTTACCTGTTCAGAGATAATGCTGGCCGCCTCCTCGTAGATCAGGTTGCCTCCCTGTCCATCTGGGTCCATGAGAACCAGCGTCTGGGTCTGGTCCAGGGTATGCTGGGAAAGCCCCACCTCCTCTTCGGCCGCCACTAGGATCCCGTTGTTCACCCTGCTGTCCTTCAACCAGAGCAGGCACCAATCACCATACAATGACCAGACACAAGTTACTTGACATATACACCTCCTGTGATGGGCTCCAGATGAACCTTTTTAACACCGGTGACACTACCGCTATAGAAAATTCAGCAACACCAATAGAAACTTTGATAGCACAAGCAACAGGCCATGTTGTACAGATCACACAATACAACATGACATACAGTGCATTCGGAAAGTATTCAGACCCCTTGACTTTTTCCACATTTTGTTACATTACAGCCTTTTTCTAAAATTGATTAAATAAATGTTTTTCCTCATCAATCTACACACAATACCCCATAATGACAAAGCGAAAACAGGTTTCTTGAAATGTTAGCAAATTTATTGAAAATAAAAAACTGAAATACTTTATTTACGTAAGTGTTCAGACCCTTTGCTATGAGACTCGAAATTGAGCTCAGGTGCATCCTGTTTCCATTGATCATCCTTGAGATGTTTCTACAACTTGATTGGAGTCCACCTGTGGTAAATTCAGTTGATTGGACATGATTTAGAAAGGCACACACCTGTCTATATAAGGTCCCACAGTTGACAGTGCATGTCAGAGCAAAAACCAAGCCATGAGGTCAAAGGAATTGTCTGTAGAGCTCCAAGACAGGATTGTGTAGAGGCACAGATCTGGGGAAGGTTACCAAAAAATGTCTGCAGCATTGAAAGTCCCCAAGAACACAGTGGCCCCCGTCATTCTTAAATGGAAGAAGTTTGGAACCACCAAGACTCTTCCTAGAGCTGGCCGCCTGGCCAAACTGAGCAATCGGTGGAGAATTGGCTTTGTCAGGAAGGTGACCAAGAACCCGATTGTCACTCTGACAGAGCTCCAGAGTTCCTCTGTGGAGATGGGAGAAACTTCCAGAAGGACAACCATCTCTGTAGCACTCCACCAATCAGGCCTTTATGGTAGAGTGGCCAGACGGAAGCCACTCTTCAGTAAAAGGCACATGACAGCCCGCTTGGAGTTTGCCAAAAGGTACCTAAATGACTCTCAGACCATGAGAAACAAGATTCTCTGGTCTGATGAAACCAAGATTGAACTCTTTGGCCTGAATGCCAAGCGTCACGTCTGGAGGAAACCTGGCACCATCCCTACGGTGAAGCATGGTGGTGGCAGCATCATGCTGTGGGAATGTTTTTCAGCGGCAGGTACTGGGAGACTAGTCAAGATGGAGGGAAAGATGAACGGAGCAAAGTACAGAGACATCCTTGATGAAAACCTGCTCCAGAACACTCAGGACCTCAGACTGGGGTGAAGGTTCACCTTCCAACAGGACAACGACCCTAAGCACACAGCCAAGACAACGCAGGAGTGGCTTTGGGACAAGTCTCTGAATGTCCTTGAGTGGCCCAGCCAGAGCCCGGACTTGTACCCAATCGAACATCTCTGGAGAGACCTGAAAATAGCTGTGCAGCGACGCTCCACATCCAACCTGACAGAGCTTGAGAGGATCTGCAGAGAAGAATGGGAGAAACTCCACACATACAGGTGTGCCAAGCTTGTAGCGTCATACCCAAGAAGACTTGAGGCTGTAATCGCTGCCAAAGGTGCTTCAACAAAGTACTAAGTAAAGGGTTTGAATACTTATGTAAATGTGATATTTCCGTTTAAAAAATAAGATAAGATTCGATGCACTAACAACTGTTGCATAAACACATTCATTTTCCATTCTAAATTCAAATATGCTGCTGATGGAGCTCATGAGCTGGATCAACCCCCCCCCACACACACACTTTTGATCTAAAATCACCACTCACTCACTAATTAATTAGTCATTTTTTGCTAATTAAAAGTGTTAGAGTTGTAATGTATCAATACTTATCTATAAACATTTGCTATGACATAGCCAATGAATATATAGCACAACTTTGGATTTCACCTCATAATTGAATGGTTTAGACCGTTTAGTTTTGACAGACTCAGGGTAAGCTTCTCTTGCTTCGCCCATGCAGTGCGGGTAGCAAAATTGATTGCTGTCCTCGTTATGAAATTATCAACTTTACCCTGTATATCTAAAAACGACCTTATATACTAATTGTTTCAGGCTAAACTACCAAACCTATTACTGATGGTGAACCTGAAAAATCTAAATTCATCTAATGTAAGCCCCGATCACCATGTATAGCTAGATGAGAGCTGTGTCTCTGGCGGTAGCTTAGGCTACTTTTATTTTATAAACACAATTTTCAACAGCACATTTGATCAAAATAACCTAGCAAATTACATTAGTTGTCACTCAACTAATAAAGGCTAATATTGCGCAAGCCATTTTACAAACATTTGAATACTGAAGGTGATGCGCAGATGTGCCAAATCAGCAATAGGTCTACCTCTTGTTTGTCAGCGCACAAAGCAGCACACAGTGCGCAGTTTGACTTGGCTACTGATATTGCCTGGGGTTGTTCTGCATGCAAAATGACTTGTAGATAAATAATAATAATAATAATAATAAGCCATTTAGCAGACGCTTTTATCCAAAGCGACTTACAGTCATGTGTGCATACATTTTTACGCATGGGTGGTCCCGGGGATCGAACCCACTACCCTGACGTTACAAGCGCCATGCTCTACCAATTGAGCTACAAATGACATGCTTAGCTCGACACTGAAGGAGAGGACGCAGTTCTCACAAAAGATTAGAGGTATTTTCGGAGGGTAGAAAGTCATATGAACAACAACAAAATTGTGAACCGGCAATTCGTAACATTTGAATCTATTTTCTGACCGATGCATGCTACATTTGGAACGGTTTGGGGTACTGCGGACCGATGCAAAAATATCTTAAACATTTGAACCGGAGACTGATATCTGTGAATTCTTACATCCCTACTCTCCACATTTACCCACCACAAATCATGAGACATATATGAAACCTTGGGTTCCACAGTGAGCAGAGTCTCCGTGTTGGCGACTGGCTGGGCCATGATCGTCCCCATGTCGCCCCCTTCCACCTCAGAGCCCATACACACTTCCAGCCCTCCATAGGCTTTAGGGTGGGCTTCCGGACTCTGGTCATAATACTGTCGGCTGTTCACTTCCTGAAAGCACAGGGATGGGATTGTGAGATATCTGGCTGGGTCCGTATTCACAGATTCTCAGAGTAGGAGAACTAATCAACTATTAGAATTCAGGACTCTTATTGACTATGATTTAAAAGGCAAAAATGGATCCTAGATCAGCACTACTACTCAGACTCTTTTTGTATATACAGCGAGGGAAAAAAGTATTTGATCCCCTGCTGATTTTGTACGTTTGCCCACTGACAAAGAAATGATCAGTCTATAATTTTAATGGTAGGTTTATTTGAACAGTGAGAGACAGAACAACAACAAAAAAATCCTGAAAAACAAACACGGCGAGTTGAGTTGATGCCAAAGAGCTCCATTTTGGTCTCATCTGACCACAACACTTTCACCCAGTTCTCCTCTGAATCATTCAGATATTCATTGGCAAACTTCAGACGGGCATGTATTTGTGCTTTCTTGAGCAGGGGGACCTTGTGGGCGCTGCAGGATTTCAGTCCTTCACGGCGTAGTGTGTTACCAATTGTTTTCTTGGTGACTATGGTCCCAGCTGCCTTGAGATCATTGACAAGATCCTCCCGTGTAGTTCTGGGCTGATTCCTCACCGTTCTCATGATCATTGCAACTCCACGAGGTGAGATCTTGCATGGAGCCCCAGGCCAAGGGAGATTGACAGCTCTTTTGTGTTTCTTCCATTTGCGAATAATCGCACCAACTGTTGTCACCTTCTCGCCAAGCTGCTTGGCGATGGTCTTGTAGCCCATTCCAGCCTTGTGTAGGTCTACAATCTTGTCCCTGACATCCTTGGAGAGCTCTTTGGTCTTGGCCATGGTGGAGAGTTTGGAATCTGATTGATTGATTGATTGCTTCTGTGGACAGGTGTCTTTTATACAGGTAACAAGATGAGATTAGGAGCACTCCCTATAAGAGTGTGCTCCTAATCTCAGCTTGTTACCTGTATAAAAAGACACCTGGGAGCCAGAAATCTTTCTGATTGAGAGGGGGTCAAATACTTATTTCCCTCATTAAAATGCAAATCAATTTATATCATTTTTGACATGCGTTTCTCTGGATTTTGTTGTTGTTATTCTGTCTCTCACTGTTCAAATAAACCTACCATTAAAATTATAGACTGATCATTTCTTTGTCAGTGGGCAAACGTACAAAATCAGCAGGGGATCCAAAACATTTTTCCCTCACTGTATGGAGAATACGGGCCCTGTCTATTTACTCTTCATACTCAGTGTTCAATGGTGAATGTATGTTCTATTACAGTAGTTTGGTGGTATTACCTGTGTGACCTGTATCTGGAAGGTGGTGTGGGGGTTCCGGAAGTGGGTCTTATAGTGTTTGATGGCCTCGTCTCGGCGGTTGAAGCCGTTTCGGCAGCGGTAGCAGTGCCAGTGGGCCCCCTTGAACCTCTTCTCCCCTTTGATGGTGCCCACGATCTCACAGTGGTTGCAGCATCGAAGCACTTTTAGGCCTGAAGGGTAGACAAAAAGCTTGCTGTAAAGTTGTAGGTCCCATGTATTTTCTAGCAATCGATAAAAGAGCCTGCCTGATTATTTCCTTAAAAATTCTAACCGATTTGAGTGAAAGATCTCTCACTGAAACCTTTTGGCAAAGTCATCCTACCACTGAATCCAGCATCTGATGTGTACTTTTATGTATGTGTTGAAAAGCCTCTCACCAGCAAAGTCGATGCCCTTGTCAACATGTTTAATGCGGTAGTGAGCCCGTAGGATAAGAGGGTCATGATAGGCCTCGACCACTGTGCAGAGAGGACAGTGCATATGAGTGCCCTTGTCCTTGCCTGAGCAGTTGTCGTCCTGACACAGCACTGGGTTGTAGGTGTGCTCTGTGCCCCTGATCCGCACCGAAGGGTGGGCCTGAAACAGCACGGCAAGGAGGTCAATTCAGGCTAGACTGTGAGGATAGCTGTTGCTGCAGCAAGTTAATCCTTATATGATTGTCATTTTAACAACATATTTACTGTAGTTAGTAGCTATATTATTTTATCACTAGTTACATACTGACCTGAATGACAACAATCATGTTCAGTTAGGTGCACTAGCGGTCTATGATTTCTGCTAGAAGATTATTTGCTTTCGACTAGTGGTAAATAGGTGCGTTAGACTGAAGGTCAACCCATGCATGAAATAAACTACTGAGCCTATCCCCTCAGGCCTCAAGTCCAAGTTTACACACAATTTTATCATAGCCATTTGAACATTACAGAACTATCTAGCTACAGTGCAGACTACTTAATGGCATTTGTTTGGACATTAAAGGGGCAATCAGCAATCGCTACATCTATTTTTGGACATAAATTAATTATATGTACCCATTGATTCTTGCAGAATATAACTTAGAAATGCCTCATGAGCTTAGTTAAACTTCGTACCCCATCAGAACTGAAAATATAAGCTTGTTTTACTCCAATGTTTGTAAACAAAGTAAATGTAAACAATCACTATATAGCCTCAAAACATTTGTTAAAACGATCATTTTGATATCATTGATGGTCAGTCCATAGCTGTCTATGGATTTGAGAGTGGTTACATTTCTCCAGACCCATCCCTCAGTAAAAAAAAAAATCGAAACTGGGGCGGGGACCCGGCTTTGTTATTGTTTCTACTATTGGCGTTTAAATAGCTTGTTAATTAATAGCTTTACAGGCGCTGGGTTGGATGCAAGAAGCAGTTTCAGCTAGCTAGCTAATATTTTAGCTAGATAAAGACTGCCCATCCATCATGTGGCCTTCAGGACTCGACTTGAGACGCTTTAGAAATGTAACTGATCAAGCGACATACTTACAATAAAAGCCGACATTTTATCTGCTGAAGTTGGTACTTTTGTTGAAACACATTCAGGTAAAGTTATCGGTTAATTTTGGTTCAAACAAGCGAGCCAAATCGCATGTTGTGAAGTGTTGTGTGTTGTTCGTCATCTGTGCACTCGTTGTGCTTGCAATGGCGGCGAACATGTACGTGCTTACGTCGACATAGCGTCGTTTTTTTCTGTCGTATTTAAAAATAATAATAAACTGAGCATGGAGAGTTTCTAAACCCAGAGGCGCAACATAGCGAGGCTTGCGAAACAGCAAGCAGGCCGGGGTTAGGGGTTTGAGAAGACAATAAGATAAGTAAAAAAAATGATTCCTTAGTTGTACATTTTCTTGAAAAATAAAGGCACGACCTAGATTCAAGCCAAGGTCTTAAGTCGCTAAACATGTCATTACTCCAACCTCGTGAAAGTGACAAACTGACACGTTTGAATTTTCGTAAAAAACAACTTTATATCGAAGGAGTGCCTTTGATTTGACTGCTTGCACATGCGCAGTTCGGCGTCAGACGACCGTTAGACCCGATTACGTGTTTCTGCGCATGAGTTTAGCTAGCCAAGGTCACCATGACATCGCCTACAAGCGTGTTCGGGGATTTCTATTGGAGAAGCAGTTTCCTCATATCTTTATACTAAACCATCTCTGTATAGAGCTTGCCAGTTTGTAGTCCTAAAACCCGGAAATGAGTTACATCTGGTTCATTCAGCTATCCCTATGGAGAAAATTTATGGGGAAAGAATAGGGTTTTCGAATAAACACCGAAAATACGGTCTGAGGTTAACACAGGCTTAGGAGATCTTATACGTTTTGTTCTATAAGATAATAGCAGTCAGTTAACGTAACCTTTATGAATTATGAAGCCTTTATGTGCTTTTCTTATTAAATAAATTCTTCAGAATTCACAAAAACTGACGTTAGCTGATGAAGATCATCTCATAAAACAAAACGTATAAGATCTCCTAAGCCTGTGTTTCCCACAGACCTTATTTTTGGCGTTTATCCAAAAACACTACAAAACACCATTTATTTTCACCATAGAACTCCACAGAGGATGTGTCATAATACCCATAAAACCTAGCAGTCAAACACGGAAATGGCTCCAATCGGGTTTCCACCATGATTTTTTTCCATAGCAGATTTTTGAAACACTTCAAATTTAGTATGTGTTTGGTGTAGGCTTACCTTGGCGTGATGTTTTGATAACCCTATAATTCTATCTTGGACAAGTTGAGTTTTATCAACATAATCGCCTCAATTTAATCTAAAAAAATTGAAATGCTAATTAGCAACAGAGAAGACCTCATACAAGACTACAAATTCCTGCATGTCATCTCTAGCTGACACTGTCAACTACACATCACCAGCGAGACCTTCTGTGCCCAATCCATGTGGAATCCATGTGCTGTATTGAAATGAATTGAATAAATTGACTCTCTATGTCCCCTATCCTCCCGGCCGGCTCGGTCCTCCCCTCCTGCTCCATGGCTTGACGACTCATTGCGAGCTCACAGAACAGGGCTCCGGGCAGCCGAGCGGAAATGGAGGAAAACTAGACTCCCTGCGGACCTGTCATCTTTTCACTCCCTCCTCTCTACATTTTTTTCCTCTGTTTCTGCTGCTAAAGCCACTTTCTACCACTCTAAATTTCAAGCCTCTGCCTCTAACCCTAGGAAGCTCTTTGCCACCTTCTCCTCCCTGCTGAATCCTCCTCCTCCTCCCCCTCCCTCTCTGTGGATGACTTCGTCAACCATTTTGAAAAGAAGGTTGATGACATCCTATCCTCATTTATTAAGTCAAATGACACCGCTGGTCCTGCTCACACTGTCCTACCCTATGCTTTGACTTCTTTCTCCCCTCTCTCTCCAGATGAAATCTTGCGACTTGTGACGGCCGGCCGCCCAACAACCTGCCCGCTTGACCCTATCCCCTCCTCTCTTCTCCAGACCATTTCCGGAGACCTTCTCCCTTACCTCACCTCGCTCATCAACTCATCCTTGACCACTGGCTATGTCCCTTCCGTCTTCAAGAGAGCGAGAGTTGCACCCCCTCCTCAAAAAACCTACACTCGATCCCTCCGTTCTCAACAACTACAGACCAGTATCCCTTCTTTCTTTTGTTGTGCCGTCTCTAGCCAACTCTCCTGCTATCTCTCTCAAAATGACCTTCTTGATCCAAACCAGTCAGGTTTCAAGACTGGTCATTCAACTGAGACTGCTCTTCTCTGTGTCACAGAGGCTCTCCGCACTGCTAAAGCTAACTCTCTCTCCTCTCTGCTGCCTTTGATACTGTGAACCATTAGATCCTCCTCTCCACCCTCTCCGAGTTGGGCATCTCCGGCACTGCTCACTCTTGGATTGCGTCCTACCTAACAGGTCGCTCCTACCAGGTGGCGTGGCGAGAATCTGTCTCCGCACCATGTGCTCTCACCATTGGTGTCCCCCAGGGCTCAGTTCTAGGCCCTCTCCTATTCTCTCTATACACCAAGTCACTTGGCTCTGTCATATCCTTACATGGTCTCTCCTATCATTGCTACGCAGATGACACACAATTAATTGTCTCCTTTCCCCCTTCTGATAACCAGGTGGCGAATCGCATCTCTCCATGTCTGGCAGACATATCAGCGTGGATGTCGGATCACCACCTCAAGCTGAACCTCGGCAAGACGGAGCTGCTCTTCCTCCCGGGGAAGGACTGCCCGCTCCATGATCTCGCCATCACGGTTGACAAATCCATTGTGTCCTCCTCCCAGAGTGCAAAGAACCTTGGCGTGACCCTGGACAACACCCTGTCGTTCTCCGCTAACATCAAAGCGGTGACCCGATCCTGCAGGTTCATGCTCTAAAACATTCGCAGAGTACGACCCTACCTTACACAGAAAGCGGCACAGGTCCTAATCCAGGCACTTGTCATCTCCCATCTGGATTACTGCAACTCACTGTTGGCTGGGCTCCCTGCCTGTGCCATTAAACCCTTACAACTTATCCAGAACGCTGCAGCCCGTCTGGTGTTCGACCTTCCCAAGTTCTCCCATGTCACCCTGGCTCCTCCGCACACTCCACTGGCTTCCAGTTGAAGCTCGCATCTACTACAAAACCATGGTGCTTGCCTACGAAGCTGTGAGGGGAACGGCACCTCCTTACCTTCAGGCCCTGATCAGACCCTACACCCAAATGAGGGCACTACATTCATCCACCTCTTGCCTGCTAGCCCCCCTACCTCTATGGAAGCACAGTTCCCGCTGTTGAATGCACCAATTTGTAAGTCGCTCTGGATAAGAGCGTCTGCTAAATGACGTAAATGTAATAGTGTTGAACTTCTTCCGTCCCCTTTCTCTCTCTCTTAGCTAGCCACTGACTACACTTTAGCTAGTAGATCCGAAAATTATTTTGTTTTACTTAGCCTAGATTGTTTGTACAGTATGTCGACTTTGGTGTCTATTTCAGACCTTATGGCATTTGTCAAGGATGAGCATGAGCATTAAACAGGGAGAAGACCACTGTAAGCCTGGCCATGTGGAGTAGTGCAGCTATAGTGATGGGCAATTCACCAGTTTGGTTAGGGCCAGCATGAGGGATAAAATGTATCCTGTGTCGGTGAGTGTCGCTATTAAGTAAAGTTTGAGCATCTTAGCAATACAATGTGTTCTATACAGCTGTCAACATTCTACAAGGAATAATCAATTATATAATAATTAACCAGATTACCCTGGATATCAGACTTAGATGAGTGATGACAGTTCTAGAATGTTGTCATTGCTGAGAATTAATCTAAAAATCTATTGACATATTCACATTCAGTATTTTTGAATTTATTGTTTAGACATCCAGAGAGAAATCTTCAAAGGCACAGTATTTACTTTTTAGGAGTGGTCTGTCAAAGAGCAGTAGTTCCCAACTTTTTCTGTTACTGTACCACCAACTGAATTTTGCTCTGCCTGGAGCACCCCCGAAGTATTCCCTCATGTAAATTTTTACCAGTAGGCCTATGGTCTCATGAGTCATCTCAAGTACCCCCTGTGGATAGGCCAAGTACCCTCAGGGGTCCTAGTACCTCTGGTTGGGAACCACTGTCATGAAGCTACAGTGAGGGAAAAAAGTATTTGATCCCCTGCTGATTTTGTACGTTTGCCCACTGACAAAGACACGATCAGTCTGTAATTTAAATGGTAGGTTTATTTGAACAGCAGGGGATTAAATACTTTTTTCCCTCACTGTATATTCATTCACACAGTCTTAATTTGCATGATCCTTCCCATTGTATTTGATAAGTCAAGTGATAAAATCCCAAGTTATCAATTAAAAGTTTATGGAAAAACTGCACTAGTCCTCATATGAAAAGTATAGAAAAGTACTGATCCCATTATTTATCTTGTATATGTGTATAGTTGTTGTTTCAATGTTGTTTTTATATACCCAATGTTGTCCGACACAGATCCTGGATACAGATCGCTGCAGTATGTTATCACCGCATTAGGTGCAACTCCCAGGAGTAGCTTGAAGGAGTGCATTGAACGGTACACAGAGTAGGTTTGCTTCTGCAGATACATCTGACTTGGAGTAGCAACTTCTACGTCGTAAAGTCAATGACCATCCAGTTAGCACATCAAACCTTAAAGACAGGAAAGCAATGTGATTGGCAGCAGAGACCCGGTAAGACCCTCCCTCGTCCTGGATATAGAAATCCTTTGACTTCACTGCCTCTTCAATGGTACCATAGGGAACAGAGGGAGACCTAGAAACACATGGAGGAGAGATGTACAGGCAGAAATGACTGAGAATGGCCTCAACTGGCCTATGCCACTTATAGGAGCCATGGGCTTAAGTCAAGTAAGTTAGTCATTTGATTAGTCATGTTCAACAGTTTTGTGGTTTGTGTGGGAAAAATGTTGAGCCCATCCCCAACAGCCTGAAGAAACACCTGGTGGGAATAACAAGGTCCTTCTAGTTGAAGTGAACCACAACTAGGCTACTAACTAAACACTATGTAGGCAAGCCTCTCTCACTGGACAATGAGTTGACTCACTCCATTTTCTTAGAACACGGAGAACACCACTTGTGGCAAATGTTTCCCTAAGAATGCTGAGCTGAAAACCCATATGAGTATTCACTATGTGGATGGGACATTTCTGCTAGGATGGAGGATTTTCCTGCAATGCTCAACTAGACGATCAGGACAGTCTAGGGTACTATTTGTCCAAAAGAGGTGAAGTCTTGCAATGAGCTATACAACTGTACTTCTGATTCTCAAGAGGAAAGTTAAAACCCTCTGAGCTGTGAGATCACTAAGAAGGAACAGCAGTGGTTGAGGGATCATCTGAAAGGGACTGACATGTCTAACTGACTTCACAGGTCATTTGATTAGTCATGTACAACAGAACAAAACAGTTTGTGGTTTGTATGGGAAAAACATTGAGCCCACAAGATGCACCTCAGTGAGAACATTCTACAACTATGCCATGGTGGAGGTGCCTGAAACTTCAATGTTTCCATTGAACTCCAAGTAAGTACAGTTGAAGTCAGAAGTTTACATACACCTTAGCCAAATACATTTAAACTCAGTTTTTCACAATTCCTGACATTTAATCCTAGTAAAAAATCCCTGTTTTAGGTCAGTTAGGCTCACCGCTTTATTTTAAGAATGTGAAATGTCAGAATAATAGCAGAGAGAATGATTTATTTCAGCTTTTATTTCTTTCATCACATTCCCAGTTGGTCAGAAGTTTACACTCAATTAGTATTTGGTAGCATTGCCTTTAAATTGTTTAACTTGGGTCAAACGTTTCAGGTAGCCTTCCACAAGCTTCCCACAATAAGTTGGGTGAATTATGGCCCATTCCTCCTTACAGATCTGGTGTAACTGAGTCAGGTTTGTAGGCCTCCTTGCTCGCACACACCTTTTCAGTTCTGCCCTATAGGATTGAGGTCAGGTCTTTGTGATGGCCACTCCAATACCTTTACTTTGTTGTCCTTAAGCCATTTTTCCACAACTTTGTCCATTTGGAAGACCCATTTGCGACCAAGCTTTAACTTCCTGACTGATGTCTTGAGATGTTGCTTCAATATATTCACAAAATTTTCCTTCCTCGTGATGCCATCTATTTTGTGAAGTGCACCAGTCCCTCCTGCAGCAAAGCACCCCCACAGCATGATGCTGCCACCCCGGTGCTTCACGGTTGGGATGGTGTTCTTCGGCTTGCAAGTGACCCCCTTTTTCCTCCAAACATAATGATGGTAATTATGGCCAAACAGTTCTATTTTTGTTTCATCAGACCAGAGGACGTTTCTAAAAAAATCACGATCTTTGTCCCCATGTGCAGTTGCAAACAGTAGTTTCGCTTTCTTATGGCGGTTTTGGAGCAGTGGCTTCTTCCTTGCTGAGCGGCCTTTCAGGTTATGTCAATATAGGACTCATTTTACTGTGGATATAGATACTTTTGTGCCTGTTTCCTCCAGCATCTTCACAAGGTCCTTTGCTGTTGTTCTGGGATTGATTTGCACTTTTCGCACCAAAGTACGTTAGTCTCTATGAGACAGAACGCGTCTCCTTCCTGTGCGGTATGATGCTGCGTGGTCCCATGGTGTTTTATACTTGCGTACTATTGTTTGTACAGATGAACGTGGTACCTTCAGGCGTTTGTAAATTGCTCCCAAGGATGAACCAGACTTGTGGAGGTCTACAATTTTTTCTGAGGTCTTGGCTGATTTCTTTTGATTTTCCCATGATGTCAAGTAAAGAGGCACTGAGTTTGAAGGTAGGCCTTGAAATACATCCACAGGTACACCTCCAATTGACTCAAATGATGTCAATTAGCCTATCAGAAGCTTCTAAAGCCATGACATAATTTTCTGGAATTTTCCAAGCTGTTTAAAGGCACAGTCAACTTAGTGTATGTAAACGTCTGACCCACTGGAATTGTGATACAGTGAATTAAAAGTGAAATAATCTGTCTGTAAACAATTGTTGGAAAAATTACTTGTGTCATTCACAAAGTAGATGTCCTAACCGACTTGCCAAAACTATAGTTTGTTAACAAGAAACTTGTGTAGTGGTTGAAAATCAAGTTTTAATGACTCTAACCTAAGTGTATGTAAACTTCCGACTTCAACTGTATGTAGAGTTGGATAGGTCACACCCTACGAAAATCATCTGAACTGCTTAACTAGAGAGAGAGAGTATATCTAAGAATGGGAGAGCCATCACTTCCGGCAGATTTCCTTGCCGAGGGTGGCATTGAACATCATGCACTGCTTCTCGTGGGGGAGCCTGAAGATGTTCCGCATGTCATGCCTCATGTCTAAAACATGGGAAAAAGGGGAGCCAAAAGTCAAAACCTACAAATTAATTATTGTACACAATATTGTATCATATTTGATGAGTTACTGACCTGTCCGTCCACAGGCTCAATCTGCTGTAGTCTCTACAACTGGACTCTCACGCTTGGATCACACTGGCGCAGGATGTCCATGCACCTGATGGCTTGATGGATCCACTCATTTGGTCAGTGGTGGGTATTTTTCAATGCTCTATCACCATCTTTATCTGGACAGAAAATGCATTTAAATGGCCTATTTGTGAGATGTACTTGTCATTTCAATAGGCATAGGCTAGGCCTACTAAAATCTGGGTTTATGATTGTAATTCAACTTTGCCATGGTTTGGTTAGCTAGATGCAGGTAGCCTATAGCCCCTGATAGCCTACAGTAGCCTAGGCAAGATGTAAGATGAATGATTTAGCAGCTTGCTTAGTTCAAATTGACAGACTAATTTATTTAACATGAACAGCCAGGCGATTTCTAGGTAAGAAGTGCTTCTGTTGCCCAATAGCCTGCTGGAATAGGCTACCAAGGATGGGGTCGTAATTTAAATCACTGAATGATTTATTAATTATATGGATATGAACTTAATAGGCATATGCTTGTCAAAAACAGCCCTTGTTTAAAAAAAAAAAACCTGTAGCCTAATCTGACAGACTGTTACCTTCAATCTAATGCATTCTAACAACAGCTGATCTGCAATTGCGATAGAACTGTGACCATGATCACAACTGATAAACTGAAGTTATAGGCTATTTATTAAAACATTTGCCAGCTCAAGGTAGGCCACACAAGTGGCACAAATTGATTTGCATATTTATCGTATCAAATGATAGGCTACATTAGCCTGCATATAAATTAATAGGCTATGTCATGGCCAACCGATGTATCACTCTCCACATTCAATGTCAGTTTCATTGTGGACTTCTCCCCCATATCAGAAGCATGCGACGGAGTTCCATAACTTCCATTTAAAATGTCGTGGGGCAGCACTCCAGAACCAAGAACTGAGGATGCGTAACAGGCTGTCTCGCTAGTGATGCGTGGGTTGACTCATAATCCGCAGTCCCCGTGGTTATATCCGTGGGGCAGATCCATAAATGTATAATTATTGTGCAATTTATATAGGCAACATTGAGGTTTTTCTTTCATTATTTTAGGCTATCTGGTATTACTGCATAAACCTAAACTTTAGGGTTTAACTGTACAAGCCCAACAGCCAATCGCCAAATACTGTTTTTGGGAAAGACACTAAAAGATTTGGTGAAGTGGTAAAAGAGGATGATAGCAGTGTTATGTGTGATGATTGTGAGGCTCTATACAAATTCGACAGTCACAAGACGGGACTTCAAATAGGCCTATGGCATGTCAAGGGAACTGTAGCCTACTGTTTATAGAAGTTAAATGGAAACTGAAATCTGGACATTGACTAACCAGAATAACCTACTGGTATTTTTTCTTCACTTTATCACATATAGTTGTGCGGTTGCGGATGGGTGATTAGCAATTGCGGGCGGGTGCGAGTGAACAAACAGCTGACCAGTGCACAACTATGCCTCACTACCTGATAGCAGCAGCAGGTCACAGTGAAATATATATTTTAAAGATAAATGCCATGGCGGCCGTGATGCAATTTAGAAGTAGCCCAAAATGCCAGCAATCCGCGACCAATACATTTTCACCCGCAACATCGTTTTCAAAGTAGTCCAGGAACATCACAGACATTGCAACCCTGCATCCCTCAGACCATTCCATGCATGGACATCTTGTGCAGAGTGTGATCCGAGCACGAGCGTCCAGTTGTGGAGACTACAGCACATCGAGCCTGTGGAAGGACAGGTCAGTAACTCATCAAATATGATATGACATTGTGTAAAACATTGAATTTGTAGATGCATCGAAATTTTTACTTAATGTCCCCTTTTCCCTATGTTTTAGACATGAGGTGTGACATTCAAGGTAAGACATTTAAACATCATAGATATAAATTCCCACTGTGCCCATGATAAAATGCAATGAGAATTGTGTTGTACTACTGAATGAAACTGTGAGAAGATGCACTCAGACCAGCCTTTGTGATTTAACTTACGTTAATTACATTACTTTAGTACAAAGCTCTCCCTCGCCCTCCATTTGGCAAATCTGACCATAATTCTATCCTGCTGATTCCTGCCCACAAGCAAAAACTAAAGCAGGAAGCACCAGTGACTCGGTCAATAAGAAAGTGGTCAGATGAAGCAGATGCTAAGCTACAGGACTGTTTTGCTAGCACAGACTGGAATATGTTCCGGGATTCTTCCGATGGCATTGAGGAGTACACCACATCAGTCAAGGGCTTCATCAATAAGTGCATCGATGAAGTCGTCCCCACAGTGACTGTACGTACATACCCCAACCAGAAGCCATGGATTACAGGCAACATCCGCACTGAACTAAAGGGTAGAGCTGCCGCTTTCAAGGAGCGGAAGCTTAAAATCTCGATATGCCCTCCGACGAACCATCAAACAGGCAAAGCATCAATACAGGACTAAGATCGAATCGTACTACACCGACGCTCGTCGGCTGTGGCATGGTTTGCAAACTATTACAGACTACAAAGGGAAGCACAGCCGCGAGCTGCCCAGTGACATGAGCTAAATTACTTCTATGCTCGCTTCGAGGCAAGTAACACTGAAACATGCATAAATGATCTCACTCCAATACATTTGAATAGAAAGTTAGCAAAAATAGATAAGATCTTGCTACCATGGAAAGGTAAATACCTGTCAATTTGTGGAAAAATCACCCTGATTAACTCTTTAGTATTATCCCAGTTTACCTATTTGCTTATGGTCTTGCCTACGCCTAGCGATAAGTTAAAAAAATTATATGAGTAAAAAAGATTCAATTTTATTTGGAACGGCAAGCCAGACAAAATTAAACGGGCCTATTTATATAATGAATATGAATTCGGAGGACAGAAATTATTAAATATGAAAGCATTAGACCTATCACTAAAAGCTTCAGTCATACAAAAGTTATACTTCAATCCGAACTGGTTCTCTAGCAAATTAGTAAGATTGTCTCACCCAATGTTCAAGAATGGCCTTTTTCCCTTTATTCAGATTACAACCTCTCACTTTCAGTTATTTGAAAAGGAAATAATCTCCCAAATATCACTATTTCTAAAACAAGCCATAGAAAGTTGGTTGCAATTTCAATTTAATCCTCCAGAAACGACATAACAAATAATGCAACAAATATTGTGGTTAAACTCAAATATACTAATTGACAAAAAAAGGTATAATCTTCGTAAATGATATCATCGGTAAGACTGGTGGAGTTATGTCGCACATACAGCTAACAAAAACATATGGAAATGTCTGCTCTACCCAAAATTACAACCAAATAATTGCAGCCTTACCGCAAAAATGGAAGAGGAAAGTGGAAGGGGGAGAAAGTAAGGAACTTGTCTGTCGGCCTTGCATTAAAGAACATAATTGGTTAAAGAAAACTGTGATAAATAAAAAAGTATACCAGTTTCATTTAAGGACCAAAGGATTGACAGCCGTCCCATATAGATTGCAAAATAGTTGGGAAGAGATTTTTGACGTACCGATCCCATGGCATAGTGTTTATGAACTGACACGCAAAACGTCACTGGATTCAAAACTTAGAATCTTTCAATTTAAATTATTATATAAAATATACCAATATAATGTTATTTATATGGGGGATACAATCTTCCCAGCTCTGCAGATTTTGCTGCGAAGAGACAGAATCATTAGATCATTTGTTTTGGTACTGTCCATTTGTAGCTTGTTTTTGGACACAGGTCCAGGAATGGCTAAAGGATTGCAATATTTACCTGGAGCTAACCTTGAAGATAGCATTACTGGGTGATCTGAAAAGTCATAGTCAATTGATCAATAATATAATAATACTTTTAGCAAAAATGTTTATTTTCAATTTACAATCTGTAGAAACAATGAGAATAGCAAGGTTATGAACTTTTGTAAAACATCACAGTACAGTTGAAAAATATATGGCAAATAGAAATCCTATATGGATGGTGTTAAGAGATAGATGGGTGGTGTTGAATGGAGTTGAAGGATGGGACTAATAACAACTAACAACAACTAATAACAAGATAACTAATTATGTAAGCATACTGTGTCCATAATAAGTATATAGGTTGTAGGTTGGGAGCTTTTGTGAAAGAGCACAGTTAGAAAGATATGGCATATAGAAGCAAACCGGATAGACATCATGAAAATGATCGGAGAGGTTGAGAGTAGAAGAAGTCCCCCCCCCCCTCTTTTACGCTGCTGCTACTCTCTGTTTATTATCTATGCATAGTCACTTTAATAAATCTACCTACATGTATGTATTACCTCAATTACCTCGATTAACTGGTGCCCCCGCACATTGACTCTGTGCCTCACTATTGTTATTTTACTGCTGCTCTTTAATTATTTGTTACGTTTATTTCTTATTTCTGTTGGTATTCTTTCTTAAAACTGCATTGTTGGTTAAGGGCTTGTAAGTAAGCATTTCACTGTAAGGTCTACTACACCTGTTCTATTCGGCGCATGTGACAAATAATATTTGATTTGTAATATAACCTATTCTAGGAGCCTGTTGTTTGTGTATGATCTTTATTCATTGTTCACTTGTTTTTCAACAATGTCAGGTACAGGCAGTGATGACTGGGGCACAGGGGGTAAGACACACAGGGTAAGACACAGGGGGTAAGACACACGGGGTAAGAAATCATTTGAACATCACAGATATAAATTCCAACTGTGTCCAGGATGAAGTTAACTACATTACTTTAGTTGGCTGCTTTGAGCAAAATGTATATGTAATATAACCTATTCTGGGAGCCTAGTGTGTGTATGAACTATGTGGAATATTTTTGGACCATTGGCTTCCCTGGAAACAGGTACTGACAGGAGGAGCAATATGAGTGTGTCAGAGGTCGTCACGCTGGATGGGAATGGTGATGGAGGCTTTGGTTGTCAACACAATGAAGAAGCAGATGTTCCTTCCAGTGGCAATATGAGTGTGTCAGAGGTCGTCACGCTGGATGGGAATGGTGATGGAGGCTTTGGTTGTCAACACAATGAAGAAGCAGATGTTCCTTCCAGTGATGTGGAGCTGACCTTGCACCTGGTGCCAGTAAGGATGGTCTTCACGGAGGCGGTAAGACCCTCCCTCCTTGATATAGAAATCCTTTGAGATCACTGCCTCTTCAATGGTAAGGTCCCTTGCACCATCGGAACACTTGACCTCCACAACTGCTGTGGTGCCCACCAGACCATCCGGTGAGGCACCCAGGATCCCAGACACCGTGAACCAAAGCCCTGACTCCTGCACATCCATCCCTGTAGCCATTTTGAATGACTTGATGCCCTCCTCTTTGTTATCTGTGCCCCACTTTGGGACCCATTTTAGCAGCGATGGAGTAACGCACTTGGCCCTAACCACTACTCCATAATTGCTGGCCATCAACCTCCCTCTCCTCATGGTGTGCCAGTTGGGGTTGGTGCACTGTCCAACTGTTGCCTGCCGTATAGCCTCCTGCTGCTCCACCAACAGCACCATGCCAGCCAGGATCTCTGCATGCCACAGGTGCTTTACTTTTTTTTTTACAGACTGGGATGACAGGGAGGCTAGCGGTTGTTCTGGCTCAGGTTCAAGGAGACATGCCATTCCACTGAACCTGCCTCAGAGATGGTTCCTTAGCCACTGAAGATCCTCCTCTGTGGGCTCTTCAGTGGCATGTCGGTTGTAGTCTTCGGACGTGTACAGGTCCTCTACTGACTGCACCTGGTTGGGCTCCACGGAGGCATTCGCATGTGATAGAGATAATCCCCTGGTCACCTACTGTGTAGAGACCTGCCAAGAGGAAGGATGTTAAGTGCCACATGCCTTTCAATGCATTACTTTGAACACCTTGAAATGCATTTGTTGTAAGAAATGTGCTATATAAATAAAGTTTGATTTGATTGATGACATTACAGCTGTAGAATATTTAATAAACTGTAATTTTCACATGATGACAAGTGCAGTTTTTCCATAAACTCTTAATTGATAACTTGGGATTGTATCACTTGACATATCAATCATATAGTGGGAAGGAACCTATAAATCAAGACTGTGTGAATGCATGTACCACTCCGAATAAATATATACTGTGCCTTGGAAGATTTGTCTCTGGTCATGCAACTATAATACAGTCTGGTATCCGGGGTAATGACAACATTCTAGAACTGAGTTATCACTTATCTAAGTCTGGTATCCGGGGTAATCTGGTTAATGATTATATACCATTGAACAAAAATATAAACGCAACATGTAAAGTGTTGGTCTAATGTTTCATGAACTGAAATAAAAGATCCCAGACATTTTCCATACTCACAAAAAGCTTATTTATCTCAAATTTTGTGCACAAATTTGTTTACATCTCTGTTAGTGAACATTTCTGTCACTAAACCGATGTGGATGTGGTGGAGGAGTCAAGCGCAGGAAACAGAGGTTAGTCCAACAAGACTTTAATAGTCTAAATAACACGAGTGGAAAACCCCGACCTCGAAAATACACGAAGTGGCGAGGGAAAATACGCACACGCGTAAAACACTAAACATGAAACAAAACGGAATACAAGCACGTAGCATCGACAAAGTGGCAAAAAAATAACAACACACAATTACCCTAGAGCAAAACAAGGAACTTATAAGACACGTAATCAACACCCAAACAGACACAGGTGTGACAGACAGACAAAAGCAATCAAATACAGAAACATAGAGCGGTGGCAGCTAGTACTCCGGGGACGGCGAACGCCGAAGCCTGCCCGAACCAGGAGGAGGAGCAGCCTCGGCCGAAACCGTGACAATTTCTCTTTTGCCAACCAAGATAATCCATCCACCTGACAGGTGTGGCATATCAATAATCTGATTAAACAGCATGATCATTACACAGGTGCACTTTGTGCTGGGGACAATAAAAGGCCACTCTAAAATGTGCAGTTTTGTCACACAACACAATGCCACAGATGTCTCACGTTTTGAGGGAGCGTGCAATTGGCATGCTGACTGCAGGAATGTGCACCAGAGCTGTTGCCAGAGAATTTTATGTAAATGTTTCTACCATTCTCGTTTTCGAGAATTTGGCAGTATGTCCAACTGGCCTCACAACCACAGACCACGTGTATGGCGTGTGGGCGTGCGGTTTGCTGATGTCAACGTTGTGAACACAGTGCCTCATGGTGGCGGTGGTGTTATGGGCAGGCATAAGCTATGGACAACGAACACAATTGCATTTTATCGAATGCAATTTGAATGCACAAAATTACCGTAACGAGATCATGAGGCCCATTGTGAGGACCATTTTTGACGAACAAATGCATATCTGTATTCCCAGTCATGTGACATCCATAGATTAGGGCCTAATTTATTTATTTCAATTGACTGATTTGCTCATATGAACTGTTGAAATTGTTGAATGTTGCATTTATATTTTTGTTCAGTATAATTGATTAAGTGGCTCTTTCCTTGTAGAATGTTGACAGCTGAATAGAACACATTGTATTGCTAAGATGCTCAAACTTAACTGAGTAGCTACACTCACGAAACAGGATAAACGTTATCTCTCATGCTGGCCCTGACAAAACCGAAGTTGCCCCTCACTATAGCTGCACTACTCCACATGGCCAGGCTTACAGTGGTCTTCTCCCTGTTTAATGCTCATGCTCATCCTTGACAAATGCCATAAGGCCTGAAATAGACACCAAATTCGACATACTGTACAAACAATCTAGGCTAAATTACATGTATTTAAGTATTTCTTTGTTGTAGTGTGGAGAGTAACATTAGTTATAAAAATAAAAAAATACTTAGAGGAATGTTTTTATATATTTGTTATATTCTTATGTTCAGTTCATATAATATAATTTAAAACTATGCATTTAGTTTCTGTAATATAATATACTTGTCAAAAATGAATGTAGACATTTAATTAAATGCATTTCTTCTATAGCTTCCAAAATCTTTTTTACAACGGCGTACCAAAATGGCGCCTCCTGTCAGTCATCTCGGGTTAATACATATAATTGTAACACACCCACATCGAACCACACCCCCAAGACTGAAATCTATTTTTTTTTATGAGTAGCAGATAAACACATGCGGAATCGCTGAGTTCAGTTGCTACATGCCGCGTTCATGTGCTAGTCACTAGGAGCTTCCTAGTTCCGACTAGCACGTGAACGCGGCATCAGTGCATAAGCTTATCATGTGCGTCAAATTTATATGGCACATTTCTACATTGATTAATCTGTCCAAAAGTACAACACAGAATTGAGAGAAACAATAGCATTGCAATGGCAGACTTTTATTAAGACTGATGAGGGAAGCTCTCGTTCTTTCTATTTTAATCCATGAAACAAAGGTTGGCTTAGTGGAATGATGATCATTTGCTGCTATTCACTCAGTCTCCCCACTTTCCCCAGATTCACTCTTCTCAGTCGTTTGACGGCCTCAGAAAGCATCTTCTTATTTTGAGATTGCTCCCTCTTCATTATCTCAATTTTCTTCTTCAGTTTCAGGTTTTCCAAGTAGAAGTCCTGAGGGGAAAACCAACATGTAGAGAATACAAGTTAAGAATATGCATTGCTGTTATACAATCTATATTTTTAACTGCCACAAAGATCTGATCTCCAAGTTCCCCAGCCACCTAATTTTACAATGTTGCTCAGACAAAATGCATGTGAGGTGAGCTGCAGTGTTCACATTTAAACCATGACTGGTGATACATGGGGAGGATATCTTTACCTCTTGGCTCTGGTATATATTCACAGAGTCAGTCTGAGAACGCCTCTCTTGGAGCCTCAGAAGATGACAGGCTTGCTCCAAAGCATGCTGGTTAGCACCGATGGTTGATGAGATATGCTTGATGTACTTCTGGTCCACCTGAATCGTAGTGACATCAAACAGCACCAGTGTGAGATTAAATTATGAAAGGAAAAATGAGCACTACTTTAATCACGTGAACATAACATTTCAAATGTGGTTTGGAGAAAATATTAATAATCACAATATTGAAACTGGTGGCATTTCAATTCCCCCTTGGGGACCACTAAAGATACATTCAAATCCCAGAGGACTCACTGCTGACTGTGACTTGGGATGGGAGTTGTTGTTGTGGCACTCCTGTAGTAGCCTACTCATCTTATTGGTCATTGTCTTCCCTTCTGATATCAGTCTCTGCAGGGTGATGCAATCATCTTCATGGCCAGTGACATGAGGGCTCTTGTCATTGGCCCACAGTGGGGATAGGCTACTGTTCAATAAGGATGGGACCGAGTCATCTATGCTGGAGTTATGGCTGCTTTGAGAGAGGTTGTCCTTGTCCTTCTTGGCATGATCTCTTCTCCCTGAATAATAAAAACAGTTGTGATAAAGTCACTGAATTTAGTTGAATTTGCCATTCAAGTCAACCAAGGTGTTGCTTTTTTCGAAGCAGAAACCTATATTTGACAGATAATTTGATTACTAGTGTTACATTTATGTAGACTTGATGGTGATATGAGGGACATAAAGCCATTTCAATTAAGCTTTTTACCCCATCATCATACATAATGATCACTGAGACATTTCACATTTCTTACTTGTACCTGAAGGACTGCTCCTGCTTGAATGCCTGGAAGCGCCACACTCCACATAGTTGATGTTAATGATCTTTGGAGGGCACTCGGGCCAACCAGAATGCTCAGGGAGTTTCTCCTCTGTGGCTTTAGTCTGTGTCGTGTCCTTACCGGCAAGCTGTGCTATGATTCGCTGGATCTCAGAGAGGAGTTGATTTAGCTTGGGGTTGTCCTGGAGACCGCCTCCAAACTCTGATGCTGAATAAAAGAGTAGCAACTCAACAGAATCAACATCACATCTAGCAAGTATAACTGTAGATGGAGAGAAAAAGTGAGGGACCTTCTTGTATACATTACCAGTGGGGTTGACTGCAGCTGTTCTCATCTGCTTGGACCCCTGTATCTCCACACAAAATGTCTTGAGGAGCTCATTGCTGTTGGTGAGCTGTTTTTGATAGGCACCGAGCTCGCCCTTCAACCTTAGACAGTGAAATAAACTCACATCAAGTCTTCTATTTGACCATCAACATCTAACTCGATCAGCCTAAGAGCCAGTTCTGTTTTAGCCATCTGTTCTGCAGTGCCATTGACAAGCCAAAGAACCTCTGCCTCAGGCTATAATTCAATGGAATACTAAAAGTCAAGGCTGGGATGAAAGAGTCTGGAGATTGGACTATTTCCTATACTTATTCCTATTTCCTCCAACCTGTCTATCTCTTCCCGTGTGGAGCTGAGTGAGCCCTCCAGGCTCCTGTTGTTGTCCTCAGAGCGTGCGAGCCCCTCTGTCAGCTTCTCTCTCTCCTCCCTCAGCGTGTCACTCTCTCTCTGGAGCCGTGTGAGCTCACAGGCTGTCTCAACCAGAGCCACCTTCAGTCGCTCTGACTCAGCATGCACACCTGGACATCAGGACAAAAGCATGTACAGTAACAGCTCACCCCTGATTATTCCCTCCGAACAGTCACACAGTTAAGTGTGAAGGTAAGTGTGTTCACCACTTGACTAACTAGGTTGTTATTGTAAAATCATTTGTTGGCTAATGAACTTTAGTGTAACTGCAGTTTTCATGTAACTCTTTCATTGACATTAATGCATGATCTATGTGAAAGTCCAATATAAGTGTGCATCTCAAGTTATAATTCGGCCCTAAATAAATAAATAATTAACCCTATGTCTGTCTGACCTGGGTGGTTCTGGCCCATCTCTGTCCCTGCCTGCTGGGCTCCTGTCTGAGTTGCTGCCTGCTGGGCCTTATGGTTCTCCAGTTGCCCCTGGAGCCTTCCGTTTGCCTGGATGCTCTCCTCCAGACTCTGTCTCAGCCTCAAGATCTCCTGCTGCTGCTCCTCCATTTCTTCTTCCACTGTGAGTGAGTTGGAGGGGGTGAAACTGCGTCCATCACCCCCCTCTCTCTGAGCCATAATGGATCTGCACAGGTCCAGCTGGCTGCGCAGGGTCTCGTTGAGGCGTTTGCTAGCCCTCAGTCTGTCCAGCAGACTGCCATTCTCCCTCTGCAAGAGCTGGAGACACCTCTCACACTTGGTCGGGCCAGCCTCAGTTGGAGGAACTGGGAGGAGGGAGGAGGAGATAGTGAAACAGAAAATAAAAGAGAGGGAGGAAGAAAGAAAGAAAGAAGAAAGAAAGAAAGAAAGAAAGAAAGAAAGAAAGAAAGAAAGAAAGAAAGAAAGGAAAATGGGAATGAGAGAGTAAGAGTCTTTATGAGTCTGCTACAATGACATACTTCAGCTACAGACCGCCCCAGACCACAGGCAGACCACTTACACTCACCTTCACTGTTCTCTGGGATAGTGTGGTTGTCAGGGTCCAGAGTCTCTCTCGGACACAGATTAGATCTCCTCCTCTCCCTTTGGACTGCAAGCTGCTCCAGGCCCTAATCAAAAACCCACAGTAAGATTGATACGAGTAGGAAATTAGAAATTGATTGAATTACAATAGAATTGACCCCAGTTCTGATGGTCACATCTACAGTACCTTGATGATCTGCTCCCTCTCAGTCTGAAGTTGTCTGAGTTCAGAGACCTCTGAGCACTTCTCTTGCAGGGAGGCAGAGATCTGAATCTGTGCTGTGGATAGCTGCTCCTGCCTCTTCCCATAGTCCTCAAGCTCCAGCGTGTGCTTGGCCAGAATCTGGCTGTGATGTTCTCTGAACTCCTTCAAAGAGAAAATATAAATTAGTTTCTGGCAGCCTTGTCTCAACGTCTGTGGTTAAAGGAAAGAGAGGAGACAGAACATTTTTGACAAAGGTAGTATATTATGTACACCTATATATGGCTCTAGTGGAACCTATTCTCGTTACCTTGAACATCTGTTCATTGATGGTGATATAAGACATTAGCTTCTCTACTGTGAGTTTGTAGTTTGTCAGTTGTATCTCCTTGTCTGCTGTGCTCTGCATGAACAGGACGTCCTTCTCTTTCAACATCTGATCCAGTTGCTCCAACTTCCTATTGCTGTCCTCTGTCTGGCTCTGTAGTTTCTGTTCTGCTAGTTGATTTTCTAGCATCCGTTTGTCCTTATCATCAGTGGTCTGAGCCAAAATGTCAACAGCCTCCTTGAGTCTCTGTTCCAGCGGCTCCATCTTCCTGTCTCTGTCCTCCGCTTGACTCTGTAGTTTCCTGTCTGTAAGTTGATTGTCCTGCAGATATTTGCCAGTGGTATGAGCCAAAATGTCCTCCATTTCCTTGAGTTTCTCCCCCAGCTGCTCCAACTTCCTGTTGCTGTCGTCAGCTTCACCCTGCAGTTTCTCCATTTCAAGTTGATGGTCTGTCATCTGTGTCTCCTTTTCCTGGGTTGTCTGAAGCAAAATGGCTTCTGTCTCTTTTAGGCTCTGTTCCAGTTGCTCCAGCTCTTTGTTGCTATCCTTAGCCTGGCTATGCAACCGGCCAACCATGATCTGGGGAAAGAGATGAGACAAACAGTCCAGAAATAGGTACAAAACATTTCCCATTTTAATTCCACAACTAGAAATTACACTGTGAAATTGTAATTATATAAGCATGACCAAATAATTACTTAGAATTGTCACTCTACCTCTAGATCCTCTGAGTTCCTGTTGACCACCTCCTGTAGCTGGGAGATTATATAGTCTTTCTCCTGGAGCTCCTGGTCCAAGCCCTTCATCACTGACTCTAAAGACTACAGGAGAGAGACAGGAATAAGAATCCTGAAATGATATCTGATGTTCTATCACTTAGCACCAGATGTATTGCAGCAGGTTGAGTACCTATATTATCAACTCAATGAGTCACATATTGTTGTAGACCATGGGTCTCCACTCCACTGCAATCACTTGAGAGTTATGCACTTGAGAGTTAGGTTCATATAGACAAAGAGTTACAAAATAACTGCTTCCTAGGTTTGAGACCCCTAGTCTATGTGACTCTTGTATAAGGACATACATTCCTTGTAGATTTGTCCTAAAAGGCAGAACATTGAGGTATCTGTTACCTTTAGCACTTGAGCATTGATACTGGTGGCAGACTGGAGCTCTTCCACTGTGAGTTGGTGGTCAGTCAGCTGTCTCTGCTTATCTGCTTTGGTTTGAACCAACATGTCTTTTGTCGCTCTCAGTCCCTGCTCCAGTCGTTCTAGCTCCCTGTTGCTTTCCTCCATCTGGCTCTGGAACTGACCAGCCATGACCTGAAGAGATATTACCGGCAATATGAGAGAAACTCTGAATGAGTTTCATTTGAACAAGATAGTTTTTTTTAGCTCATGTTCGACTTCGCTAGGGTGTTGTTGTTTTCTCCAAACCATTTTTAAATCTGCTTGCTGTTTATTTAGTAATGTCCAGAATCTTCTGGGTAGCTTTTTTTTTGTTGAATATAGCATTCAAAAGCATAATTTTGTCCTCCTGTACCTCCATGTCCTTGTTCTTCCTGTCCAGAGCGTCCTGTAGGTGTGCAAAGGCCCTGTCCTTGTCTTGTAGTGTTTGGCACAGTCTCTCCTCCAGATCCTGCTTGGCTCCCTGCAGACGCTTAAACACATCCCTGGTCTGATTCATCTCCACGTCTCGCTGTCGCATCAGAGCACTCACACTCTGCTCAACACAGTACATTGTATTATTGACATTAATAACATACAACATCAAAAAAAGTAAGATGATTGACGTATGAATACAATTCGAACAGGGGAGATAGTATCACCAGAGGGGGAGGCAAGTGAGGTAAACACACATTTATCAGATGTTGACAGCAAGACAGCTGGTCGTTCCTATCTTGCAGATTGGTTAGCTTCTGCAGCAGTAGAGACAGCTTTGAAGAGCTGTCGTTTCCTTTCCCTTCATTGGCAGTGAGGATATCATCCTTGGCTCGCTAGGAAAATATAGGGACGCTCTTATCAATTAGCAAACTGCAATCAATATGTGGTTAAGTAATGGAATCTCCACAATTAAATAGTATGCATTGAGGTAAAGTACGTTTATAGCATCTTGGATGTGAGACAGGAGGTCTTCTTGGGCAGGTGGGTGTGTTTGGATGTCCAGCAGAGACTTCTGAAGACGCTCAATCTCCCTGTTGTTCAGCTCTACCACAGCCAGCAGCTCTTCCCTGGCTCTCTGCACCAGAAAACATATAGCTAGTTGAGGCTTTCAATCTATACTATTTCTAACAAAAAACAAAGGTATGGAAATGTACAGAGCAAAAGCCCGAAAGAAAGTGATATGTGTGACAGTGAATCTCACCTCAGAAGCCTCCTTCACCTCTTCAAGCTGCTGCTGTGACACTGACTCCTGCTGGTGACCAGTGGTAATGTCAGGGCATGTGCGCACATGGCCCTCCTGAGAAAGAGAATGTCAAAATTGGTTCACTTTCACACTCCTGTGTATATTATCCAGTGAATGCCTTGACAGTCCATGGAAATTATATGATACCATACGTGTATGCTTTTTCATACAGTGTTGCTTAGTTGATTCTGGCATGTTGTAGACCTAATACCTTTTGCAATTGATCTTTTTCCGGCAGTGTGCAGTTGAATGTCTTTACGGTGGCTTCCAGCTCCTTCAGTTTAATCTCATTCTCTGTTAGGAGGAAGTCTTTCTCTGCAATCTCTTCATTGGACTTTTCCAAAGCATCCTGGAGCTCCTGATAGACAAAGGAACAGAATTGTAAGTTACAGTACTTTAACAGATAGAATGGTGTTCTGCTTATCTATCCTGATAAAGCTGATTAGCTTATCAATTCCTGAATTTCATGTATTTAAAAAAAACATGTGAAGAATTACAGAAACATTTCACAGCAGAAGTGGATAATTTAACTCCATAATTGGAGAACAGAGGACCTGGAGAGAAAAGGCCTGTGCGTTACCTTCATCTTTGAGTCATATTTGATCTTCTCATTGGCCAGTTCATTCTCAAGAGTCTGGGGAAAAACCAACAACAACATACTCAGGGATGGATAAATAAGAGATAAATAATAGATGGTTGGATCTACACACAATAGTTTTGGTCAGAGTATGAACAGCTGTGAGTTCTTACATGGATTGTATCCTCATGGCTAAACAGCAGGTTGTTGAGGGTCAGCAGTTCTTTCTCCTTCTCCCGCAGACATGCCTGAAGCTGGCCTATCGTGTCTGTCTCTCCATCGCTTGACTAAATGTGAAAAGGGACAGAGGTTAAAGATGGGTCAACTTGACATTATATAACCTCATTTACTCCAGCATTTAATTTACATTTTGTTAATTTAGCAGACGCTCTTATCCAGAACAACTAGTTGCACATTCAACTAAGGTAAGTAAGTCAACCACAAAACAATTATGTAGTTGTCAGAGATTGAACCCAGGGCCTCATACATGCAAAGCATACACTCTACCACTGAGATACATCCCTTTCTATGAATGGATGATATTCTTACCTGAACAGCTTTTTTCTTCCCTCTATCTTTCTCATGTATTTTGAGGTTGAGTTTCTGGATGGCGGCTTCCTGCTCCTTGACTTTAAACTCACACTCAGCCAACTGGAAATCCTTCTCTGCCATCATATCCTGCAGCTCCTGAACAGTGAGTTATCAGCAGCACCATTATTATCATCTTTATTACAAAATTATTATAGATTCGGGACATATCTAGTCATTCTCTGTTCCTGCAACAAACACACTGTACTACACTATATATACAAAAGTATGTGGACACCCATTCAAATTAGTGGATTCAGCTATTTCAGCCACACCCGTTGCTGACAGGAGTATAAAACCAAGCACACAGCCATGCAATCTCCATAGACAAACATTGACAGTAGAATGGCCTTACTGAAGAGCTCAGTGACTTTCAACGTGGAACCGTCAAAGCATGCCACCTTTCCAACAAGTCAGTTCTGCCCTGCTAGAGCTGCCCCGGTCAACTGTAAGTGCTGTTATTGTGAAGTTGAAATGTCTAGGAGCAACAACGGCTCAGCTGCGAAGTGGTAGGCCACACAAGCTCACAGAACGGGACCGCCGAGTGCTGTCCTCGGTTCCAAACTGCCTCTGGAAGCAACATCAGCACAATAACTATTCGTCGGGAGCTTCATAAAATGGGTTTCCATTGCCGAGCAGCCACACACAAGCCTAAGATCACCATGCGCAATGCCAAGCGTCGGCTGGAGTGGTGTAAAGCTCGCCGCCATTGCACTCTGGAGCAGTGGAAACACGTTCTCTGGAGTCATTAACCACGCTTCACCATCTGGCAGTCCGATGGACGAATCTGGGTTTGGCGGAAGCCAGGAGAACACTACCTGCCCCAATGCATAGTGTCAAGTGTAAAGTTTGGTGGAGGAGGAATAATGGTCTGGGGCTGTTTTTTATGGTTCGGGCTAGGCCCCTTAGTTCCAGTGAAGGGAAATATTAACGCTACAGCATACAATGACATTCTAGACGATTCTGTGCTTCCAACTTTGTGGCAACAGTTTGGGGAAGGCCCTTTCCTGTTTCAGCATGACAATGCCCCCGTGCACAAAGCCAGGTCCATACAGAAATTGTTTGTCGAGATTGGTGTGGAAGAACTTGACTGGCCTGCACAGAGTCCTGACCTCAACCCCATCGAGTAACTTTGGGATGAATTGGAATGCCGACTGCAAACCAGGCCTAATCGCCCAACATCCATACCCGACCTCACTAATGCTCTTGTTGCTGAATGGAAGAAAGTCCCCGCAGCAATGTTCCAACATCTAGTGGAAAGCCTTCCCAGAAGAGTGGAGGCTGTTATAGCAGCAAAGGGGGGACCAACTCCATATTAGTGCCCATGATTTTGGAATGAGATGTTAAACGAGCAGGTGTCCACATACTTTTGGTCATGTAGTGTATGTATATGATAACTTTTGTTTCTGATTGGGCCAATATGGAATTTGATGCTTGATTTGATCATGAATATTGGATTTTGTGTCTCATCCCACCTTCAGGTGTCTGTCATATTTCCTCTTCTCTCTGCCATGATCATGTTCCAGAGCCTGAGAAATAAAGGTTTTAAAGGTCAGTGACTGACACAAACACACACACACACACACACACACACACACACACACTGACCTGCAGGTCCATCTCTCTCTGAGCAATGAGAGATGACAGCTGGCGGTCGGGGTCGGCTGTTGGCTGGTCTCCGCTACCCTGGCCAGCACCACTGTATCTCAGCTGGTCTATTAGAACCTCCTGGGACTTCACAGACGCCTGCAGCTGCTCTATCAGCCTGGGGGAGAGAGAGGGACAGAGAGAGAGAAAGAGAGAGAAGGAAAGAAGAAGATAATTAGAGGGAGCAAGAGAGAGAGTACATTTACATTTTAGTCATTTAGCAGACGCTCTTATCCAGAGCGACTTACAGTTATTTATTTTTATTTTTTTCATACTGGCCCCCTGTGGGAATCGAACCCACAACCCTGGCGTTGCAAACACCATGCTCTACCAACTGAGCTACATCCCTGCCGGCCATTCCCTCCCCTACCCTGGACGACGCTGGGCCAATTGTGCGCCGCCCCATGGGTCTCCCGGTCGCGGCCGGTTACGACAAAGCCTTACCTGTTGCATCACAGTAACAGGTAAGGACAAACTTAATTAATTATGATTCCATGGAGGGAACAGATAAACCTAAGGAGGTCTC
Source organism: Coregonus clupeaformis (assembly GCF_020615455.1). Taxonomy (NCBI): domain Eukaryota; kingdom Metazoa; phylum Chordata; class Actinopteri; order Salmoniformes; family Salmonidae; genus Coregonus; species Coregonus clupeaformis. The sequence continues at coordinate 29,260,755 of NC_059206.1, read as the reverse complement.
TAGTCGCTCCTACCAATCTCTCTCCTCCAGCAGACTGAGTAGGTCCTGGAACTGCTCCGGGTTCTGGTTCCTGTCTGGGTCCTGTTCCTTGGGTAGGGGGTCAGTCTGTGTGGGTGCATCGGACTGGGAGTGTTCAGTCTGGGTGGGGGCGTCCGACATGGAGTGGTCAGTCTGGGTGGGTACGTCAGTTTGTGAGTGACCCTCCCCCTGAAGCTCCTTCTCCAGCTCCAGGCAACGCATTCTCTCCTGCTCCAACATGGTTGTCAGCTTCCCCACCTCCACTCTGGATGAATCCAGATCCTGGAAATAAATGGGAACGATATTCAGCAAATCTTGGAGGACATTGGAGAACACTTGGTTATGGAATACGTCTTCAGCCTAAATGTGTTGTTCAGATACCTTCTCTAGCTGCTGGATCTTGGTGTTGCAGTACTCTCGGAGCTGCTCCATCTGCTCTGGGTAATCTTGACTAGATCATACAAAACACAGGCAGATTAGATACAATACCAACAAATATTATTTATAGTCGGTCAAAATGAAAGATTCTCGGCTAAACTTACAGTGCAAGGGCAGAGACGCTCTGCAGCTCCCTCATTTCCTCTTTCAGTGTTTCAACCTCTACCTTCAGGTCAATGTTCTGTGTTGAGATAAAAACACATGTAGTTATACAATAAGCCTACCTGTACAGTAGTTACATGACTGTGCTGTTCATGATGTCTCTGATCACTCACTGTTTTGTACATTTCCTCAACAGAGTCATCACACCTCTGCTGCAGCCGCTCCTCGTAGAAGAAGATGCGGAGTCTGAGGTTGAAGTTGTCCTTCTTTAGGTCAGAGATGATCTGAGAACAACAGTGTGAGTGAGGAGGAACAGTAGTGTTAGGACCAGAACTACATGTACTGCCTATCTATGGCTCTGGTGAGGCCTATTTAGAGCAGCATTTTTGTATGAGTGGAAAGAAATCCTTTGAATTCATGGTCCCATTTTAAATAACTAAATGTAATGAAGCCTTCATAAACCCTTTATAAGGCCCATATACAAATGCTTTAGAAATCACAAATAAGCAAATGTCATGCTATAAATTGTGGTAAAAAGGTTGTCATGTTTGGCAAAGCACCAGATCACCTGTTATATCATCCATCCTTAGTATGACTTTGCTTATACAGTGGGGAGAACAAGTATTTGATACACTGCAGATTTCTGTAATTTTTATCATAGGCACACTTCAACTGTGAGAGACAGAATCTAAAACAAAAATCCAGAAAATCACATTGTATGATTTTTAAGTAATTAATTTGCATTTTATTGCATGACATAAGTATTTGATACATCAGAAAAGCAGAACTTAATATTTGGTACAGAAACCTTTGTTTGCAATTACAGAGATCATACGTTTCCTGTAGGTCTTGACCAGGTTTGCACACACTGCAGCAGGGATTTTGGCCCACTCCTCCATACAGACCTTCTCCAGATCCTTCAGGTTTCGGGGCTGTCGCTGGGCAATACGGACTTTCAGCTCCCTCCAAAGATTTTCTATTGGGTTCAGGTCTGGAGACTGGCTAGGCCACTCCAGGACCCTGAGATGCTTCTTACGGAGCCACTCCTTAGTTGCCCTGGCTGTGTGTTTCGGGTCGTTGTCATGCTGGAAGACCCAGCCACGACCCATCTTCAATGCTCTTACTGAGGGAAGGAGGTTGTTGGCCAAGATCTCGCGATACATGGCCCCATCCATTCCTCCCCTCAATACGGTGCAGTTGTCCTGTACCCTTTGCAGAAAAGCATCCCCAAAGAATGATGTTTCCACCTCCATGCTTCATGGTTGGGATGGTGTTCTTGGGGTTGTACTCATCATTCTTCTTCCTCCAAACACGGCGAGTGGAGTTTAGACCAAAAAGCTCTATTTTTGTCTAATCAGACCACATGACCTTCTCCCATTCCTCCTCTGGATCATCCAGATGGTCATTGGCAAACTTCAGACGGGCCTGGACATGCGCTGGCTTGAGCAGGGGGACCTTGCGTGTGCTGCAGGATTTTAATCCATGACGGCGTAGTGTGTTACTAATGGTTTTCTTTGAGACTGTGGTCCCAGCTCTCTTTAGGTCATTGACCAGGTCCTGCCGTGTAGTTCTGGGCTGATCCCTCACCTTCCTCATAATCATTGATGCCCCACGAGGTGAGATCTTGCATGGAGCCCCAGACCGAGGGTGATTGACCGTCATCTTGAACTTCTTCCATTTTCTAATAATTGCACCAACAGTTGTTGCCTTCTCACCAAGCTGCTTGCCTATTGTCCTGTAGCCCATCCCAGCCTTGTGCAGGTCTACAATTTTATCCCTGATGTTCTTACACAGCTCTCTGGTCTTGGCCATTGTGGAGAGGTTGGATTCTGTTTGATTGAGTGTGTGGACAGGTGTCTTTTATACAGGTAATGAGTTCAAACAGGTGCAGTTAATACAGGTAATGAGTGGAGAACATGAGGGCTTCTTAAATAAAACTAACAGGTCTGTGAGAGCCGGAATTCTTACTGGTTGGTAGGTGATCAAATACTTATGTCATGCAATAAAATGCAAATTAATTACTTAAAAATCATACAATGTGATTTTCTGGATTTTTGTTTTAGATTCCGTCTCTCACAGTTGAAGTGTACCTATGATAAAAATTACAGACCTCTACATGCTTTGTAAGTAGGAAAACCTGCAAAATCGGCAGTGTATCAAATACTTGTTCTCCCCACTGTAAATCATTTGTGAAGCATTTATCAAGTCGTGCTTATGAAGATGATTATACAAATAGGCTAGTCCTCATGTAGGCTAGTATAGGCCGACGGGCCGCCCCCAGGTGGTGAGGTTAGGCAACAACACATCTGCCACGCTGACCCTCAACACAGGGGCCCCTCAGGGGTGCCTGCTTAGTCCACTCCTGTACTCCCACGACTGAAAGCCAGGTCTAATCGGCCAACATCAGTGCCCGACCTCACCAATGCTCTTGTGGCTGAATGGAAGCAAGTCCCCGCAGCAATGTTCCAACATCATGCCCATGATTTTGGAATGAAATATTTGACGAGTGCACATACTTTTGGTCACGAAGTGCATCTACAGTTGAAGTCGGAAGTTTACACCTTAGCCAAATACATTTAAACTCAGTTTTTCACAATTCCTGACATTTAATCCTAGTAAAAATTCCCTGTCTTAGGTCAGTTAGGATAACCACTTTATTTTAAGAATGTGAAATGTCAGAATAATAGTAGAGAGAATTATTTATTTCAGCTTTTATTTCTTTCATCACATTCCCAGTGGGTCAGAAGCTTATATACACTCAATTAGTATTTGGTAGCATTGCCTTTCAATTGTTGAACTTGGGTCAAACGTTTCGGGTAGCCTTCCATAAGCTTCCCACAATAAGTTGGCTGAATTTTGGCCCATTCCTTCTGACAGAGCTGGTGTGACTGAGTCAGGTTTGTAGGCCTCCTTGCTTGCACATGCTTTTTCAGTTCTGCCCACACATTTTCTATAGGATTGAGGTCAGGGCTTTGTGATGGCAACTCCAATACCTTGACTTTGTTGTCCTTAAGCCATTTTGCCACAACTTTGGAAGTATGCTTGGGGTCATTGTCCATTTGGAAGACCATTTGCGACCAAGCTTTAACTTCCTGACTGATGTCTTGAGATGTTGCTTCAATATATCCACATAATTTTCCTTCCTCATGATGCCATCTATTTTGTGAAGTGCACCAGTCCCTCCTGCAGCAAAGCACCCCCACAGCATGATGCTGCCACCCCCATGCTTCACGGTTGGGATGGTGTTCTTCGGCTTGCAAGCGTCCCCCTTTTTCCTACAAACATAACAATGGTCATCATGGCCAAACAGTTATATTTTTGTTTCATCAGACCAGAGGACATTTCTCCAAAAAGTACGGTTGCAAACTGTAGTCTGGCTTTTTTATGGCGGTTTTGGAGCAGTGGCTTCTTTCTTGCTGAGTGGCCTTTCAGGTTATGTCGATATAGGACTTGTTTTACTGTGGATATAGATGCTTTTGTACCTGTTTCCTCCAGCATCTTCACAAGGTCCTTTGCTGTTGTTCTGGGATTGATTTGCACTTTTCGCACCAAAGTACGTTCATCTCTAGGAGACAGAACGTGTCTCCTTCCTGAGCGGTATGACGGCTGCGTGGTCCCATGGTGTTTATACTTGCGTACTATTGTTTGTACAGATGAATGTGGTACCTTCAGGCGTTTGGAAATTGCTCCCAAGGATGAATCAGACTTGTGGCGGTCTACAATTTTTTTCCTGAGGTCCTGAGGTCTTGGCTGATTTCTTTTGATTTTCCCATGATGTCAAGCAAAGAGGCACTGAGTTTGAAGGTAGGCCATGAAATACATCCACAGGTACACCTCCAATTGACTCAAATTATGTCAATTAGCCTATCAGAAGCTTCTAAAGCCATGACATCATTTTCTGGAATTTTCCAAGCTGTTTAAAGGCACAGCCAACTTAGTGTATGTAAACTTCTGACCCACTGGAATTGTGATACAGTGAATTATAAGTGAAATAATCTGTCTGTAAACAATTGCTGGAAAAATTACTTGTGTCATGCACAAAGTAGATGTCCTAACCGACTTGCCAAAACTATAGTTTGTTAACAAGAAATTTGTGGAGTGGTTGAAAAACGAGTTTTAATGACTCCAACATAAGTGTATGTAAACTTCCGACTTCAACCGTACCTCAATTACCTCGTACCCCTGCACATATATCCAAGTTAACGTTACTCATTGTGTATTTATTATTACTTTTATTATCACGTGTTTTACTTTTCTATTATTTCTCTCTTTTCTTTCTCTCTGCATTGTTGAGAAGGGCCAGTAAGTAAGCATTTCACTGTTAGTCTACACCTGTTGTTTACAAAGCATGTGACGAATAAAATGTTATTTTATTTGTTTCTGCACCTGTGTTATCTCCTTCATGGTGAATGGTCCATCGGTGGTCAGTGGGTCCAACTGCCCCAGCTCTTCTGCGAGGTCCATTTTTTTATGCTCTGCTGACAGTTTGGTTGGACCTAAACACGGCCTGGTCTGGTGTCTAGCAAAAAGTATAAATTAAGCAGTAAAACATATGACCATGAGAATTCCACATAACATGATATCTCGTGTATAATCATTTCTATTTGGAGTATTTTGCCTGTTTAGAGCAGCAAAACCATGTTCATATTTGATTTGAATACCTCTTGCCGCCGACTGCTCCTCCTAACCTTCAATGACACCAGTGCACGTTCTAGAACTCAGTAAATAATTTGATGCCTGACTGATGTGACGTAACAATTGTCTCCTAGGTAACAACATGAAGCTTCTACATTCTTTAAAAGTGATAGCTATCATCAATAATATTTCCACCTTTCTTTGATATCATCAGAGAGGATGAGGCAAAGCAGTATATTTTTCAACTGTTTCAAGATTTGCAGATCATATATGCAGTGGTCATTTTAGCATGTAAATCTTGGTGGGGCAATTTTTATTTTTTATTTTTTTTAGATGCATGCCAGCAAAGGCACCACACAACACTACACAACACAATACATCAATTGCACTATAAGGATGACAAACGGTGCCCACAAACTGTTAGGGCCTACATAAAGCTGTCCTAACAGCAGAGTCCCAACAGCAGTCCCAATACCTTACCACTGCTACACCTGGCTATCAGCAGCCTTGTCTGGCAGCGAAACAGTTAATTCAGCCTCATTTACTGCCATTTAAAAAAACATAGCTAATATGGCTGACTTGCTTAAACAGATGTGGTTTCTACTTACAATTGATATGTACAAACTATGGCATAAGGGGACGACGAGCGGATAAGAGGCAATCAGTCAATATAACTATTTGTTCAGCACTTTTGAAACGTACAGCGACAGAATTCAGAACATGGGCCGTTCTTACAGTATTCTCCCTGTACACCAAGTCAGAACCATAGGATAAATAAAGGGGACATATAAGTACACAAAGAAAGCTCTTACAATATTCGATGACTACATTTCTCTAAAACAGGCTATATGATACATATGCACCACCAAGTCAGAACAGTAGGTGAAATTAGGAGGGGAAAAGGGACCAAATTATTAGGTTGAAGCATTTGGGCTACTAACAGCTTACTACACAACATATACTTAGTATTACTTTCTTAGCTACAGTATACATACCTCCCTGGCATATTACATCATTTATGCAGCAGCATACAACACATTTTTGAACTCACCTTGTTGTGCTGTGCTCACTTGAACAGGAAGGTGGCGCGGCGGTCCTTCGTGGGCAACCTTTGTCATCAAACTTTGTCATCAAAGTCTGGCATTCTCTGGATTTATGGTGCTTTCAAGAAAACAAGGTTGAGTCATGAGGACGTCAGTGATCTTCAGGTCGGAGCTCTAGAAAGAGGCCCAAGTTCCTGATTTGCAATTCCGAGTTGGATGACCGCTGAAAACGTATTTTCCCAGTCGGAGCTCGTTTTTTCCCAGTTGTCTTGAACTCACTGAAGTCTGAGATTTCCCAGTTCCGGGTTTCCAGTTGTTTTGAGCGCGGCGGAAGTCATGCTGGATTGACAGCATGGCCAATGTTGAATGTTGATCCGTTTAAGCTTGGAAAGAGACCCTTAAACCCAGACTTGGACCACAAACCCTGTCCACTGAATAGCAGGCTAGTGATTGCTTTGCAATGCTTGCAGTTAGCCACTGATTCCTTCCAAACCACTCATTGTTGAATTTGCGATTTCCAACTTGTTGTGTAATGTTTATGTCCAATGGCCGATGAGCACCAATACGTTTTATCTATAATTTCTCTTTATTATTTCTCTTCATACGACAAGGATTGGAAAGGATTTGACAGTAGATTGTCGACTTCATTCATGATGATGACTTCTAGTTTGCTATCTAATAATTTGAAAGTATGATGTTGACATGATCAGTCCAATCAAAGCTAATGTAGATATAATGTGATTTGATGTCATTTTATCTGTGGCCAATTACCGTGACCCTTCTTGGATGGGCACTTCTAATGTAACTCTATGGCAGCACCCAAGGGATTTGAATTTTTTAGCTCTACCCTTAGATTTTGCGGTGACGTAGTGTCCCCATGAGTGACTGAACACTGAGTCAATCATGGCGCAACTAGAGAACATTACCAACCGATAAACTCTGTATTTTACGCTGGCTGCCCCACCACCACCACAGAAAGCACTGAGCTAGGCTGAAACACCTGCATTTTGGAGCTGCCTTACTCAAGAAAGCAAAAAAAAGACCAAGTTTGTATGCGTCTTTATTAACTCAATCATGATTATTTATTTTTTTACATTGTTTGCAAACTGATATGTGACACGTATTAATGCCAAAATAACATGCAAAACAGGCAACCTGCCCAGATGGCATCCCTGGCAGAGCATGCGCAGACCAGCTGGCTGGTGTGTTTACGGACATATTCAATCTCTCCCTATCCCAGTCTGCTGTCCCCACATGCTTCAAGATGGCCACCATTGTCCCTGTACCCAAGAAAGCAAAGGTAACTGAACTAAATGTCTATCGCCCACCCCGTAGCACTCACCTCTATCATCATGAAATGCTTGAGAGACTAGTCAAGGATCATATCACCTCTACCTTACCTGCCACCCTAGACCCAATTTGCTTAACGCCCAGTAGATCCACAGACGATGCAATCGCCATCACACTGCACACTGCCCTATCCCATCTGGACAAGAGGAATACCTATGTAAGAATGCTGTTCATTGACTATAGCTCAGCATTCAATACCATAGTACGCTCCAAGCTCATTATTAAGCTTGAGGCCCTGGGTCTGAACCCCGCCCTGTGCTACTGGGTTCTGGACTTCCTGACGGGCTGCCGCCAGGTAGTGAAGGTAGGAAACAACACCTCCACTTCGCTGATGCTCAACACTGGGGCCCCACAAGGGTGCGTGCTCAGCCCCAGGGGGCAGGGCTACCGACGTAAAGGCTAATCTGAAGATGGTGCTTGCTAAGGCAAAAACTGGCGAGTGTAGAGAGTTTAGGGATATTGTTATCCACGTCGGCACCAACAATGTTAGGATGAAACAGTCAGAGGTCACCAAGAGCAACATAGCTTCAGCATGTAAATTAGCTAGAAAGATGTGTCGGCATCGAGTAATTGTCTCTGGCCCCCTCCCAGTTAGGGCGAGTGATGAGCTCTACAGCAAGTCTCATAACTCAATCACTGGTTGAAAACTGTTTTCTGCCCCACCCAAAAGATAGAATTTGTAGATAATTGGCCCTTTTCTGGGACTCACCCACAAACAGGACCAAGCCTGGCCTGCTGAGGAGTGACGGACTCCATCCTAGCTGGAGGGGTGCTCTCATCTTATCAACCAACATAGACAGGGCTCTAACTCCTCTAGCTCCACAATGACACAGGGTGCAGGCCAGGCAGCAGGCTTTTAGTCTGCCACTAGCACAGTCAGTGTAGTCAGCTCAGCTATCCCCATTGAGACCGTGTCTGTGCCTCGATCTAGGTTGAGCAAAACTAAACATGCTGGTGTTTGCCTTAGCAATCTCACTGGAATAAAGACCTCCTCCATTCCTGTCATTATTGAAAGAGCCCTCAAAATAGGGCTACTTAATGTTAGATCCCTCACTTCCAAGGCAGTTATGGTCAATTAACTAATCACTGATCATAAACTTGATGTGATTGGCCTGACTGAAACATGGCTTAAGCCTGACGAATTTACTGTGTTAAATGAGGCCTCTCCTCCTGGTTACACTAGTGACCATATCCCCCGCGCATCCCGCAAAGGCGGAGGTGTTGCTAACATTTACGATAGCAAATGTCAATTTACCCCCCCATAAAGCTTTTGAGCTTCTAGTCATGAAATCTATGCAGCCTACTCAATCACTTTTTATAGCTACTGTTAACAGGCCTCCTGGGCCGTATACAGAGTTCCTCACTGAGTTCCCTGAATTCCTATCGGACCTTGTAGTCATGGCAGATAATATTCAAATTTTTGGTGACTTGAATATTCACATGGAAAAGTCCACATACCCACGCCAAAAGGCTTTCGAAGCCATCATCAACTCAATGGGTTTTGTCCAACATGTCTCCGGACCTACTCATTGCCACAGTCATACCCTGGATCTAGTTTTGTCCCGTGGAATAAATATTGTGGATCTAAATCTTTTTCCTCATAACCCTGGACCATCGGTCCACCATCTTATTATGTTTGCAATCGCAACAAATAATCTGCTCAGACCCCAACCAAGGACCATCAAAAGCCGTGCTATAAAGGACGGCAGGTAGCTTAGTGGGTAAGAGCGTTGTGCCAGTAACCGAAAGGTCGCTGGTTCTAATCCCCGAGCCGACTAGGTGAAAAATCTGTCGATGTGCCCTTAAGCAAGGCACTTAACCCTAATTGCTCCTGTAAGTCGCTCTGGATAAGAGCGTCTGCTAAATGACTAAAATGTAAAAAATTTATAAATTCTCGGACAACCCAAAGATTCCTAAAGGACTCCCTCCACTTACCCAAAGACGTTGGAGTACAAAAATCAGTTAACGACCTAACTGAGGATCTAAATTTAACCTTGCGTAATACCCTAGATGCAGTCGCACCCCTAAAAACAAAAACATTTGTCACAAGAAACTAGCTCCCTGGTATACAGAAAATACCCGAGCCCTGAAGCAAGCCTCCAGAAAATTGGAACGGAAATGGCGCTCCACCAAACTGGAAGTCTTCCTACTAGCTTGTAAAGAAAGTACAGAGCAATATCGAAGAGCCCTCAATGGTGCTCGATCATCCTATTTTTCCAAACCTAATTGAGGAGAATAAGAACAATCCAAAATGTATATTTGATACTGTCGCAAAGCTAACTAAAAAGCAGCATTCCCCAAGAGAGGATGCCTTTCACTTCAGCAGTGATGAATTCATGAACTTCTTCGTCGAAAAGATCATGATCATTAGAAAGCAAATTACGGACTCCTCTTTGAATCTGTGTATTTCTCCAAAGCTCAGCTGTCCTGAGTCTGCACAAAACTGCCAGGACCTAGGAACAATGGAGACACTCAAGTTTTTTAAATCCTATATCTCTTGACACATTCATGAAAATAGTCATGGCCTCTAAACCTTCAAGCTGCATAATGGACCCTATTCCAACTAAACTACTGAAAGAGCTACTTCCTGTGCTTGGCCCTCCTATGTTGAAAATAATAAATGGCTCCCTATCCACTGGATGTGTACCAAACTCACTAAAAGTGGCAGTAATAAAGCCTCTCTTGAAAAAGCCAAACCTTGACCCAGGAAATGTAAAAAACTATCGGCCTATATCGAATCTCCCATTCCTCTCAAAGATTTTAGAAAAATCTCTTGTGCAGCAACTCACTGCCTTCCTGAAGACAAAACATTTATACAAAATGCTTCAGTCTGGTTTTAGACCCCATCATAGCACTGAGACCGCACTCGTGAAGGTGATAAATTATATTTTAATGGCGTCAGACCAAGGCTCTGCATCTGTCCTCGTGCTCCAAGTCCGTAGTGCTGCTTTTGACACCATCGATCACCACATTCTTTTGGAGAGATTGGAAACCTTAATTGGTCTACACGGACAAGTTCTTGCCTGGTTTAGGTCTTATCTTATCTGTAGCTCAGTTGGTAGAGCATGGCGCTTGCAATGCCAGGGTTGTGGGTTCGATTCCCATGGCGGGCCAGTATGAATAATAATAAAATGATTATTTTTAAAAATAATGTATGCACTAACTGTAAAGTCGCTCTGGATAAGAGCGTCTGCTAAATGACTAAAATGTAAAATCTGTTGGAAATATATCAGTTCGTCTCTGTGGATGGTTTGTCCTCTGACAAATCAATTGTATGTTTCGGTGTTCCTCAAGGTTCCATTTTAGGACCACTATTGTTTTCAGTATATATTTTACCTCTTGGTGATGTCATTCGGAAACACAATGTTAACTTTCATTGCTATGTGGACGACACACAGCTCTACATTTCGATGAAACATGGTGAAGCCCCAGAATTGCCTACCCTGGAAGCATGTGTTTCAGACATAAGGAAGTAGATGGCGGCACATTTTTTACTTTTAAACTCGAACAAAACAGAGATGCTAGTTCTAGGTCCCAAGAAACAAAGAGATATTCTGTTGGATATGACAATTAATCTTGATGGTTGTACCGTCGTCTAAAAAAAAACTGTTAAGGACCTCGGCGTTACTCTGGACCCTAATCTCTCTTTTGACGAACATATCAATAATATTTCAAGGACAGCTTTCTCCATCTTCGTAACATTGCAAAAATCATTAACTTTTTGTCCAAAAATGATGCAGAAAAGCTAATCCATGCTTTTGTCACTTCTAGATTAGACTACTGCAATGTTCTACTCTCTGGCTACCCGATAAAGCACTAAATACACTTCAGTTATTGCTAAACACGGCTGCTAGAATCTTGACTAGAACCAAAAAATTTGATCATATTATTCCAGCACTGGCTTCCTGTTAAGGCTAGGGCTGATTTCAAGGTTTTACTGCTAACCTACAAAGCATTACATGGGCTTGCTCCAACCTATCTCTCCGATTTGGTCCTGCCGTACATACTGTGACGTCACGAGAGGCTACACAGCTTTCAGCGGGATTGCTCAAGTAGTGCAAGGAGACAAGGTTCAAACAAAACAAGGATTTTATTATAGGTCTTGGGAAATTAACGAAAATATAACAAAATTCTGTTCTCTTGTGGCTCTTTAAGGGTTAACAGTTCAGGGATGTCTCTTCCACATCCAAAATCATAATTCTCACTCGCTCAGATAACTTTTCCCCCAGCCTTACTGTAGTCCACGTTGCAGCTAGTGGCCAACCCAGCAAAAAGTCCTTCCAAATGTCTCTCACGTATTTCCACAGGTGCATATATCCAAAGGTGAGTATTTCCCAAAGGTAAGTATCTCCAAATCCTTATATTCCTCATGGAAGTGGACGTGCAGCACTCTTGTCCTCCAGAGAGCCCAGGTTGGAGACTGTGTCTCTTCACCCCCACACACTCCCTCAGTGTGTCTCTTCCCTTCCCAAACCTTCAGCTCATCAGCTCCTCATTTGTTTCAGCTGCGTGGGAAGATTGGCCATAGAGGGGTGGAGTTCCCGACCATACCAGCAGATGGAGCCATAGCTGTCTGGGTTTGCAGCCACCTCAGGGGGATGTAACGTCCCTCCAGGACACAGCCTCTCGTGACATCACACATCCCCCCTCCTCGGGACCGACGTCCTCGTCGGGGTAAAGGCAGCGAAGAAGGCATCACGCCGGGAGAGGGCGTCCGCATTGCCGTGGTGCTTGCCAGACTGCTCTCTCTTCAACTCCTCCAACTCTAGGACCAGGGACTCAGCCTCCTGTTGTCTCTCCTTGAGTTTCTTACTGAACGCATCAGCCTTGGTTTTTAGCAGAGTTTAGCTTCTGTTGAGCAGCTTTCAGTTCTTTCTCTCTCTCTGCCTCCGCATTCTTCATCTTGTTCTCCAACACCTTGTACTTCTCCTCTGCCTTCTTCTGGACCTCCTTACTACTGCGCAGGGTCTCCTCACACTCCTCGATGGTCCTGCGCAGCCTCTCCAGCTCCTCCTGTTGCTTAGGGAAGGAGCTCTGTTGGAGTTTAGCCTGGAGGATATCTAACTCTTCTGTCTTCATGTCTAACTGTTGCTTTAACAAACGATACCTCTCAGCGGTCCCCTTCAGACCAGACAGTTCTTTGTCCAGATTCTGTAGCTCCGTCTCTGTGTCGGTCTGGGCACCTGCCATCCCTATCAGAGCCCGGGCGGGAGTGAGTAACTCGGAGGATTGCACGGGAGCCTTCCCAGGATGAGTCTTGCCTCTCCGTTTCCGAGGTACTCGGGTTATCCTCTCCTGAGACTCTCTCCAGAGTGGGTAAAAGGCTGGGCAGTCTCGTCCAATTAGGACAGGGACGGGGAGGGAATCAACCACCCCCGCCGTCGTGTGTATGGTTCCCCGTGTGCTGGTCATTGTAAGTTCAGTAATGGGGTATTCTCTGGTGTCCCCATGGACACAGGAAACTGGGAGGACTTTCCCGGGGTCAGACACGTTGGGCCCACCAAATCCTTACGCACCAGGGTGGCCCGGCTACCAGAATCCAGTAAGGCCTCCACATCATGGTGATTCACAGTTACCGGGCAGGTGGGGGGTCGATCTGGGCCGCCATCTACGACTCCCAAGAGCGAGGCAAAACGGTGTGTGGGTGCTGAGCTGGAGGACTCCGCAGTGGGCATAGGTTCATCGGCTGGTTTCCCCACACTGCCAGGAGATATGTCCCATCTCCCCACACCGGTAACACTGTCGAGTTTCCCCCCTCCTGGTGTACTCTTCTTGGACCCGCCTGGTTTCTGGCTCCCCCTGGAGCCGGGATAAGTCCTGACGTGGCTGGTTCGAGACCTTGGGGTCCTTTTGGACGGGTTCTTCCCATTTGTGGTGGGGCCGCACTCCTGGGGTCTTTTTCGGGAAGCATTCAGCATCTCCGCTGTGGCCTGGTACTTTTCCACAGCTTCCACGGTCAGATCAGCCGTGGTCAAGGCCTGTTGACTGATGAACCGTTTTTGCCTCATAAGGCAGGGCGCGTAGGTAACGATCCACCACAACGGCCTCCACCACCGCCGCTGCTGTATTCCTCTGCGGATCCAGCCATTTCCCTTGCGATTCGGACAAGTTCATGCATCTGCGCCCGAGGAGGTTGGTCTGGTTGGAAGGTCCAGCTGTGAAAGCGCTGGGCCATACCAAACTTTGTGAGTCCATATCTGCTGAGGATCTCAGACTTCAGGGCATCATAGTCAGTAACCTGGTCAGGGCCCAGGTCCCGGACAGCATTCAGCGATTCCCCGGTTAGAAAGGGGGGCTAACAGACCAACCCACTGTTGCTTGGGCCAGGCTTCCTAGTGGCCGTGGCCTCAAATGCATGCAGGTATGCCTCAATGTCATCGGTAGCTCCCATCTTAGATATAAAGTCACTTGCCTTTATTGGGCGGGTATTTTGGACCACCCTCTGTCTCTGCAACTGCAATTCCTCTGCCTTCAGAAGGTTGGCTTTCTTTTGCTCCTCCAAGAGAGCCACGTTTGCTTGCATCTGGGCTTGCTGGCCAGCAACAAGGGCTTTCAATATGTCCTCCATTTCAGTCGGCGGGGAGCCTACGGCCAACTTGGAAAACTGGGTGATCAAACCTTCGGTATCCTCCTCTGACATGCACTATTAACGCTTGAGCGTGCCCGTATTCTCCACCATCTGTGACGTCACGAGAGGCTACACAGCTTTCAGCGGGATTGCTCAAGTAGTGCAAGGAGACAAGGTTCAAACAAAACAAGGATTTTATTATAGGTCTTGGGAAATTAACGAAAATATAACAAAATTCTGTTCTCTTGTGGCTCTTTAAGGGTTAACAGTTCAGGGATGTCTCTTCCACATCCAAAATCATAATTCTCACTCGCTCAGATAACTTTTCCCCAGCCTTACTGTAGTCCACGTTGCAGCTAGTGGCCAACCCAGCAAAAAGTCCTTCCAAATGTCTCTCACGTATTTCCACAGGTGCATATATCCAAAGGTGAGTATTTCCCAAAGGTAAGTATCTCCAAATCCTTATATTCCTCATGGAAGTGGACGTGCAGCACTCTTGTCCTCCAGAGAGCCCAGGTTGGAGACTGTGTCTCTTCACCCCCCACACACTCCCTCAGTGTGTCTCTTCCCTTCCCAAACCTTCAGCTCATCAGCTCCTCATTTGTTTCAGCTGCGTGGGAAGATTGGCCATAGAGGGGTGGAGTTCCCGACCATACCAGCAGATGGAGCCATAGCTGTCTGGGTTTGCAGCCACCTCAGGGGGATGTAACGTCCCTCCAGGACACAGCCTCTCGTGACATCACAATACCTACATGTACGATATGGTCACAAGACGCAGGCCTTCTTATTGTCCCTAGAATTTCTAAGCAAACAGCTGGAGGCAGGCTTTCTCCTATAGAGCTCAATTGTTATGGAATGGTCTGCCTATACATGTGAGAGACGCAGACTCTGTCTCGACCTTTAAGTCTTTACTGAAGACTCATCTCTTCAGTAGGTCCTATGATTGAGTGTAGTCTGGCCCAGGGGTGCGAAGGTGAACGGAAAGGCACTGGAGCGACAAACCGCCCTTGCTGTCTCTGCCTGTTACTGGTGCTTTCCATGCTGTCCCTAGGAGGGGTGCATCACTTGAGTGGGTTGAGTCACTGACGTGATCTTCCTGTCCGGTTTGTCGCTTCCTCGGGCTCGTGCAGTGGAGGAGATCTTCGTGGGCTATACTCAGCCTTGTCTCAGGGTAGTAGGTTGGTGGTCTGTTGATATCCCTCTGGTGGTGTGGGGGCACTGCTTTGGCAAAGTGGGTGGGGTTATATCCTACCTGGTTGGCCCTGTCTGGGGGTATCGTCGGACGGGGCCACAGTGTCTCCTGACCCCCTTTGTCTCAGCCTCTAATATCTATGCTGCAATAGTCTATGTGCCGGGGGCTAGGGTCAGTCTGTTATATCTGGTGTTATTCTCCCGTCTTATCCAGTGTCCTGTGTGAATTTAAGTATGCTCCCTCTAATTCTCTATCTTCCTCTCTCCCTCCCATCCCGGAGGACCTGAGCCCTAGGACCATGCCTCAGGAATACCTGGCCTGATGACTCCTTGCTGTCCCCAGTCCACCTAGTCGTGCTGCTGCTCCAGTTTCCACTCTTCTGCCTGTGGCTATGGAACCCTGACCTGTTCCACCGGACGTGCTACCTTGTCCCAGACCTGCTGTTTTCAACTCTCTCTCTCTACCGCACCTGCTATTTCAACCTCTAAATGCCCGGCTATGAAAAGCCAAGTGACATTTATTCCTGATGTACTGACCTGTTGCAACCTCTACAACCACTGTAATTATTATTTGACCCTGCTGGTCATCTATGAACGTTTGAACATCTTGGAGAAAAATCTGGCCTTAATGGCCATGTACTGTTATAATATCAACCCGGCACAGCCAGAAGGGGACTGGCCACCCCTCAGAGCCTGGTTCCTCTCTAGGTTTCTTCCTAGGTTTCTGCCTTTCTAGGGAGTTTTTCCTAGCCACCGTGCTTCTACATCTGCATTGCTTGCTGTTTGGGGTTTTAGGCTGGGTTTCTGTATAGCACTTTGTGACATCTGCTGACGTAAAAAAGGCTTTATAAATAAAAAATGGATTGATTGATTGATTGACAGTACTCCCTGTTCACCCATGACTGCGTGGCCAAGCATGCCTCCAACTCAATCATCAAGTTTGCAGACGACACAATAGTAGTAGGCTTGATTACCAACAATGACGAAACAACCTACAGGGAGGACGTGAGGGCTCTGGGAGTGTGGTGCCAGGAAAACAATCTCTCACTCAACGTCAACAAAACAAAGGAGATGATCGTGGACTTCAGGAAACAGCAGAGGGAGCACCCCCCTATCCAAATCGACGGGACCGCAGCAGAGAAGGTGGAAAGCTTCAAGTTCCTCGGCGCACCCACACAGACAGTGTGGTGAAGAAGGCGCAACAGCGCCTCTACAACCTCCGGAGGCCGAAGAAATTTGGTTTGGAACCTAAAACCCGCACAAACTTTTACAGATGCACAATTGAGAGCATCCTGTCGGGCTGTATCACCGCCTGGTACGGCAACTGCACAGCCCGCAACCGCAGGGCTCTCCAGAGAGTGGTGCGGTCTGCTTAACGCATCACCGGGGGCAAAATTCCAGCCCTCCAGGACACCTACAGCACCCGATGTCACAGGATGGCCAAAAATATAATCAAGGACAACAACCACCCGAGCCACTGCCTGTTCACCCCGCTATCATCCAGAAGGCGAGGTCAGTACAGGTGCATCAAAGCTGGGACCGAGAGACTGAAAAATAGCTTCTATCTCAAGGCCATCAGACTGTTAAATAGCCTTCACTAGCACATTAGAGGCTGCTGCCTATATACAGTGCCTTGAGAAAGTATTCATCCCCCTTGGTGTTTTTCCTATTTTGTTGCATTACAACCTGTAATTTAAATGGATTTTTATTTCGATTTCATGTAATGGACATACACAAAATAGTCCAAATTGGTAAAGTGAAATGAAAAAAATAACTTGTTTTTCAAAGATTATAGAAAATTAATAATAAAAAAGTGGTGCGTGCATATGTATTCACCCCCTTTGCCATGAAGCCCCTAAATAAGATCTTGTGCAACCAATTACCTTCAGAAGTCACATAATTAGTTAAATAAAGTCCACCTGTGTGCAATCTAAGTGTCACATGATCTGTCACGTGATCTCAGTATATATACACCTGTTTTGAACACCACTAAGCATGGGGCACCACCAAGCAAGCGGCACCATGAAGACCAAGGAGCTCTCCAAACAGGTCAGGGACAAAGTTGTGGAGAAGTACAGATCAGGGTTGGGTTATAAAAAAATATCCGAAACTTTGAACATTCCACGGAGCACCATTAAATCCATTATTAATAAATGGAAAGAATATGGCACCACAACAAACCTGCCAAGAGAGGGCCGCCCACCAAAACTCACGGACCAGGCAAGGAGGGCATTCATCAGAGAGGCAACAAAGAGACCAAAGATAACCCTGAAGGAGCTGCAAAGCTCCACAGCGGAGATTGGAGTGTCTGTCTGAGCTGGGCTTTACGGAAGAGTGGCCAGAAAAAAGCCATTGCTTAAAGAAAAGAATATGCAAACACGTTTGGTGTTCGCCAAAAGCCATGTGGGAGACTCCCCAAACATATGGAAGAAGGTACTCTGGTCAGATGAGACTAAAATTGAGCTTTTTGGCTATCAAGGAAAACGCTATGTCTGGCGCAAACCCAACACCTCTCATCACTCCGAGAACACCATCCCCACAGTGAAGCATGGTGGTGGCAGCATCATGCTGTGGGGATGTTTTTCATCGGCAGGGACTGGGAAAATGGTCAGAATTGAAGGAATGATGGATGGCGCTAAATACAGGGAAATTCTTGAGGGAAACCTGTTTGTCTTCCAGAGATTTGAGACTGGGACAGAGGTTCACCTTCCAGCAAGACAATGACCCTAAGCATACTGCTAAAGCAACACTCAAGTGGTTGAAGGGGAAACATTTAAATGTCTTGGAATGGCCTATTCAAAGCCCAGACCTCAATCCAATTGAGAATCTGTGGTATGACTTAAAGATTGCTGTACACCAGCGGAACCCATCCAACTTGAAGGAGCTGGAGCAGTTTTGCCTTGAAGAATTGGCAAAAATCGCAGTGGCAAGATGTGCCAAGCTTATAGAGACATACCCCAAGAGACTTGCAGCTGAAATTTCTGCAAAAGGTGGCTATACAAAGTATTGACTTTGGGGGATTGTATAGTTACTTACGCTCAAGTTCTGTTTTTTTGTCTTATTTCTTGTTTGTTTCACCCCCAAAAATATTTTTGATCTTCAAAGCAGTAGGCGTGTTGTGTAAATCAAATGATTCAAACCCCTAAAAAAACAATTTTACTTCCAGGTTGTAAGGCAACAAAATAGGAAAAATGCCAAGGGGGTTGAATACTTTCGCAAGCCACTGTACATAGATTAGAAATCACTGGCCACTTTAATAAGTGGACCACTAGTCACTTTAATAATGTTTACATATCTTGCATTACTCATCTCATATATATATACTGTATCCTATGTTATTCTACTATATCTTAGTATATGCTGCTCTGACATTGCTCGTCCATATATTTATTTATATATTCTTAATTCCATTGCTTTACTTAGATTTGTGTGTATTGGGTATATGTTGTGAAATTGTTAGATATTACTTGTTAGATATACTGCACGGTCGGGGCTAGAAACACAAGCATTTCGCTACCCCCGCAATAACATCTGCTAAACACATGTATTTGACCAATACAATTTTATTTTATTTTATTTTAATTGAATGACGGGTCGCAACTGGAAATATGGCAGTCAAAGATACTGAAATAAATAGATATTACAATACGTACACCATTTTTTTTTTTTACATTTTAACACATTTAAGTTGAAACCACAAGTAAAATTCATGTCAACAGCATGTACATTAAGGAGACTCAATGTGTTGATTAATGTTGATTTACCACCATTTTTGATGGCCAAAGATCATAGCCAAAGACAGCCTTTCTTTGGCGATATCAAATCTCTGGTTAAATCAAACTTTGAGGTCGATGTCATGATTTATACAGTATGTAGTATGAAGATACTGCCATCTTGTGGATAAGGTGAAGGACAATCTCCCCCGTAACCTCCGTAAGCAATTTAACTATGTTCTCTGCGATAACGGATTATACTTTTTTGGGAAATGGCAACTGCAAAAATTTAATTTAAATTACATATTTAATTACAGTTTCAATACTTCGTTTACAAAACCGTATTGTCTCTGACTGAAGACAAAACCTTATTGTCTCTGAGTGATCACAGAAGGGGATGTAGCTCAGTGGTAGAGCGCATGCTTTGCATGTATGAGGCCCCGGGTTCAATCCCCGGCATCTCCACAACCTTTTTCCAAATTTTTAACAACCCTTTGTTTGTCCAATTCGCTATGGATTTAACCCTTAATTTAGCATAGCTAAGTGTTACAAGATACGTAAATAACACGCACCACTCGTTTATTTAAACTCAGACTTGTGACCGATTGTGACCACTAGGGGCTCCCTCTCTGCATTAATAAAGACCACTGAGATTGATGAAAACAATGGCTTTCATGTGAAAAAAATATAGATTTTTGATTGTATGTGCACTGTAGTGGACATAAGGAATCGGTTGATAGTAAATATGACAAATGTAACATTACAGTAAATGGCTACAGTAGGTAAAAAACAGATGGCACATCATGATGTCCACTACAGAAGACATTTATGAACAAGCTCTTATTTAGCTCTTATTTAATCAGTGGCTCCAAAGGAAGCCAGGCTTCACCAAAAAATTGACAAAAAAATAAAAATGAAATAATTTATCTTTAGTCTCTCTGTGTTTCATAATTTTCCTTCAATTCGCCTAGAGGCTGAATGTATCTCACAGGAGAAAGCATCCGAGTGAGCGAATCAGCGCCCCTCTGTCTCTCTATGTGTAGGCCATCTATCTGATGCTGTCTGGTCCAAACAAGTATGACATTGTTGCCGCCTGTAGCATTGAAGGCAAGGGAAGCCAGCGAGCGGTTGGCCTCCCTTGATAAAAAAAGTATAAAAATGTGCCAATCAGCGTTGAGCCAAACTGAGCGAGCTCAACTGTGAATGGTCGTGGCGCACCAAAAAAAAAAGTGTAAAGGGAAGTCAGCTTGGATTTTGGCGTCACTCTTATCAAATCCCATTGAGAGCATACCTCATTGACAGAAAAACTTAAATTGTTGCATCTCGTTGTGTTGTTGTCCTCCGGTGGCTAGCTAGCTAAAATGGTCCTTTTCCTAAATTAGCCATGGATGGAGACAGGGATTTAGACTTGTGGTTTTACTTAATTCTCCCTACTGGCCAATGATTATAACGGCGATTCTGATCCAACCATTAATTCATACAATGTTGTGCCCCTGGTCTGAGAGGATGGAAGTTCAATATGTAGCTAGATGTAGAAGGCTAATGTTAACTAGCTAACATTGCCCATGAATGAAAGTTAGGCTAGCGAGCAAGCATTTTAGCCAGGTAGCGTAGGACAACAAAAAATAAAAGCATTTACTGTATGACAGAGTGATAGACTGTTTCGTCAACATGAAAGAGAGGAGGATGGCATTGGCGTTTCTTTACAAGTAGGGTGTCAACATGTTTTTCTACTTGCACGAATGCGCACACACACACATGCACATTATACATACGAGTCATTGGACAAAGGCGTCTAATGTACGGGGGAGTTTTGGTAACCCTTTCCTGCAGTCAAATGACCTAGTGGCCACATGGGTGCAATGTTATTAATATTTTTCATAATTTTATAATTAAGAACCTTTTTTTTGCTGAAAATCCGGTGTTTCTATGTCAAACAGTTTTGTTATATTTCAGTCTTCTGTAATGTATATAAAGTGTAATATTGGGATGCAAACTCAAAATTGAATACATTAAAACTCCATGTCTAACATAGTGTTTACTTTTGTTTCAAAGTAGATTTGTGTGACCCTGATTTAGCCCACTGCAGTACTAAGAGCCCCGATGCTCGGTCTGAGCATTAACACGCATCGCTTGCGGTACGGATATGGAAACATAAGGAACGTATATCAGAATAAATAATTTAAGAAAACTAAAGGTTAAATTGATACACACCTTTATAGGGTTAGGGTTCACACACGGCCATATTTCCATGTTACAGCGCTTGTTTACGGAAAACTGACGGAAGACAGAGTGGACTACCTGTGCTAATTAGCTATCGCCGTCTCCGAACACCTGTGTGTAAACGGAAGATGGACACCACAAACGTGTTGTCGCTGAAAAATACTGTTGGCTGCAATTGTGTTAAAACTGGTTAAAACAGTGTACAGTAAGTGTGTATTTTGTGAAATAAGTGTAAAATAATTTTTATGTGATATGGAAGTAGAGGGATTTATGTTTCTAGAACCATACCGCAATTGAGAATCGATTCACATTTAGATGGAGTATTTGGCTGTTTTGGCTTCCAGAGCCAATTCGCCTTTAAACAGAACATTTAAGGTCCTTGGACTATAAGGAATAATGGTAGGCTCCTTTAGTCCATTATTGGGCTAACGCCTGCCTAACACCTGCCCTCGCCGTCGTTAACAGAACTGCGGAAAAGCAGTGCCCTACAGGCGAGGGGTGAAGGACACTGTCTACCGTTGTCCTAGCTAGTTAGCTACTGTTGTCGCCCCGCCTCTTCTTCTTCTTCTGTGGGGTTTATTGCCAGTTGGCATCCAACGTTATGGTGCGTTACCGCCACTTACAGTACTGGAGCGCCTGCCTCCCGCCTGTGTACCGGAGTCCTAGCTTAAAAATGTACCAATTGAAGTATAAAGAGGGGTTCCTGCAGATGCAGGAATGCCCACATGCAGGAACACCTCGAATTGCAGGCCGCAATTGCACCCTTCTTGAATGTCCTCTCAAGGTACAACAGGACTTAACACAGTAGCATGCATAATGGCCTCAAAGATACGGATAAAAAAACTATGTCCATTAGAGTGGACAAAAATGAGTTGCTGGGTTTCAGGAGGACATGCCAACTTTATTCAACTTTTCACAAAACCCAACCAATTTTCATTGCAAAGAGAGTAATAGTGTATCTAGTACATTATTATGATACAGTTTTAACAGAGAGAGCAGGATCAGGCATGATCAAATTAGCTTTTAAAAATGGACTATGCAGTAGTACAGCCTATTAATAGTATAGTATAGGGCCTATACCACACATAATGCTATAATGCACATAGTCACCCATATACTATAGACAGTATAGGCCGCCTACACAGTTACAGTGTAAAAACATCACACGTCACTCATCATGTCATCATGTCACATGTAACCACTACCACAGCTGGTATTCTGAGACACAGGAGGGAACATCAGAGTGTTCTTTGTCTCCAATTGATCCATTATCCAAAAATAGAAAAGGGCAGGGAGAAGAATAGGACACCAAGGTCTTCTACTCCTTCAGTTGTCCCCCGGAAGCAATGACTGGAGAAAAAGCATAAAAATGACAACTATAATCCCAAGCACAGTAGGCTACAGACAATAAAAAAGCATCAGGGCCCGTATTTATAAAGCATCTCAGAGTAGGAGTGACGATCTAGGATCGGTTTGGCCTTTTAGAACATAATGAATATGATTAAATGGACAGGGGGGACAACATTGGAAAGCATTTAGCTCAGTCTCAAAGACAAAGCCAAGGGTCCACTTAGCTCAGTCTCAATTACAAAAGCCAAGGGTCCTTAGGGACCGTTTTCTTTTCCATTAGATCCACGCTCAGCCAGCTAGGTCTGTTTGTGTCCTTTGAAAAATGCAGACTGAATTTTGCCATGAACTGCACATGCACTGTATGGTGCCAGTCTATTTCTGCTTTAGCCAAATCCTTTGTTATTGTCACAATAGGTGCATTCCAGATACACATTTTCTGTGCAGGTCTGTGCAGATTATAGAATCAATCATTACATTATGTTGGTGTGGTTCCTATAGATAATAAATACTTGTCCAGGTATTGTAAAGGTCTGATAATCTGCACAGACCTTTAGAGAAAATATGTATCTGGAATACACCCGATAACCTGGCTAATCCAGAAACAGGCTGTCATTCAGGCTAGGACTTTACTGCTGACAGCACCATACTCACTCTAGAGCTTTCCTGCCCTGGCTCTGGCCTTTTCCACCTCTGATTGGATAGGATTCCAAGGACCACCAATCCAAAGGCCACGATCAGGACACCCAGGAAGTTAGCAAACAAGGCCTCTGCAGGATGTGAGGAATAGGCTGCGGTGCTGTTGCTGTTGCCGTTGCTGAATAGAGAGATAAACACTCAAATTAATGACATCTCCTTTCATGGAGTCACTGTAGTTAAAGGGAAAGGTTAGCCTGGGAACCAGTCTGTTTCTGTGGCCAACTCTTTTGTCAATGTCAAGAGTTTTGGCTAAATCAAATCAAATCAAATCACATTTTATTGGCCACATGCGCCGAATACAACAGGTGCAGACATTACAGTGAAATGCTTATTTACAGCCCTTAACCAACAGTGCATTTATTTTTTTTATAAAAAAAGTAGAATAAAACAACAAAAAAGTGTTGAGAAAAAAAGAGCAGAAGTAAAATAAAATAACAGTAGGGAGGCTATATATACAGGGGGGTACCGGTGCAGAGTCAATGTGCGGGGGCACCGGCTAGTTGAGGTAGTTTAAGTAATATGTACATGTGGGTAGAGTTAAAGTGACTATGCATACATAATTAACAGAGTAGCAGCAGCGTAAAAAGATGGGGTGGGGGGGCAGTGCAAATAGTCCGGGTAGCCATGATTAGCTATTCAGGAGTCTTATGGCTTGGGGGTAGAAGCTGTTGAGAAGTCTTTTGGATCTAGACTTGGCACTCCGGTACCGATTGCCGTGCGGTAGCAGAGAGAACAGTCTATGACTAGGGTGGCTGGAGTCTTTGACAATTTTGAGGGACTTCCTCTGACACCGCCTGGTATAGAGGTCCTGGATGGCAGGAAGCTTGGCCCCAGTGATGTACTGGGCCGTACGCACTACCCTCTGTAGTGCCTTGCGGTCGGAGGCCAAGCAGTTGCCATACCAGGCGGTGATGCAACCAGTCAGGATGCTCTCGATGGTGCAGCTGTAGATTTTTTGAGGATCTGAGGACCAATGCCAAATCTTTTCAGTCTCCTGAGGGGGAATAGGCTTTGTCGTGCCCTCTTCACGACTGTCTTGGTGTGTTTGGACCTCTCAACCTGTTCCACTACAGCCCCGTCGATGAGAATGGGGGCGTGCTCAGTCCTCTTTTTTTCCTGTAGTCCACAATCATCTCCTTTGTCTTGGTCACGTTGAGGGAGAGGTTGTTATCCTGGCACCACACGGCCAGGTCTCTGACCTCCTCCCTATAGGCTGTCTCATCGTTGTCGGTGATCAGGCCTACCACTGTTGTGTCGTCAGCAAACGTAATGATGGTGTTGGAGTCGTGCCTGGCCATGCAGTCATGGGTGAACAGGGAGTACAGGAGGGGACTGAGCACGCACCCCTGAGGGGCCCCCGTGTTGAGGATCAGTGTGGCAGATGTGTTGTTACCTACCCTTACCACCTGGGGGCGGCCCGTCAGGAAGTCCAGGATCCAGTTGCAGAGGGAGGTGTTTAGTCCCAGGATCCTTAGCTTAGTGATGAGCTTTGAGGGCACTATGGTGTTGAATGCTGAGCTGTAGTCAATGAATAGCATTCTCACGTAGGTGTTCCTCTTGTCCAGATGGGAAAGGGCAGTGTGGAGTGCAATAGAGATTGTATCATCTGTGGATCTGTTGGGGCGGTATGCAAATTGGAGTGGGTCTAGGGTTTCTGGGATAATGGTGTTGATGTGAGCCATGACCAGCCTTTCAAAGCACTTCATGGCTACAGACGTCAGTGCTACGGGTCGGTAGTCATTTAGGCAGGTTATCTTAGAGTCCTTGGGCACGGGGACTATGGTGGTCTGCTTGAAACATGTTGGTATTACAGACTCAGTCAGGGACATGTTGAAAATGTCAGTGAAGACACTTGCCAGTTGGTCAGCACATGCTCGGAGTACACGTCCTGGTAATCCGTCTGGCCCTGCGGCCTTGTGAATGTTGACCTGCTTAAAAGTCTTACTCACATCGGCTACGGAGAGCGTGATCACATAGTCATCCGTAACAGCTGGTGCTCTCATGCATGCTTCAGTGTTACTTGCCTCGAAGCGAGCATAGAAGTGGTTTAGCTCGTCTGGAAGTCTTGTGTCACTGGGCAGCTCGCGGCTGTGCTTCCCTTTGTAGTCTGTAATAGTTTTCAAGCCCTGCCACATCCGACGAGCATCAGAGCCGGTGTAGTACGATTTAATCTTAGTCCTGTATTGACTCTTTGCCTGTCTTTGCCTAGGGACCAATACAATGTGTGAAGCTGAAATAGGGCACCCAGGCTAAGGAAATAATCCAATGAAATTGCTTTTATGCTCTTATACGTTGTCTAACCTAATTTTGTTCTGTAAAATGTAAAGTTATTTAATGTATCCTTAATTGTGAATATTTCATGTAGCCTAAAGCTTTTCAATGTTGCATAGGCCTTTATACAGAATTTTACTGTGGAGATTGTTGGACCAATGTAGTTAGTTGTTATTGGTGGAGAATCAGCGTTTCTGGTCACTCACAGAGTAAGGAGCAGCTTCTCGTTGATGCCAGAGAGACAGGAGGCCAGGCTGAGGATAAAGATGGCCACTCCCATCCAGGCGTGAACTGGTTTCAGGAGCTCACGGAACCCGAGGGGAGAGCAGGTAGACAGGAAACCAACCAGGCCAAGGACCCACTGACCAATGAGAAGGGAAGGAATAGGGTTGGGCAAGATCGGTTGCATCAAATGAGCTTGAGGTAGAAAAGCTGCCAAATGTTCAATTTGAACCTTGAGCACAGGTACATGAATGTTCTTTTTATTAGGGTCATGTGACCTGAACATGAAAAACGCTGAGTTACTAAGAGCCCAGAGTATTCCCTGGTCAGTTCACATGGTCAGGGAAAATACCCTGGTCCCTGCCCAACGTCTCCCCCTCCTACCTGGGCAGTGAACAGGACTATGGTGCAGATGCCCACCCAGCTGTGGAGGGAGTACAGGTTGGGGATGTGGTAGCCTGTGTGGAAGTCAAACACAGCACACAGCCCAAGGATGGACAGGAACAGGGAGGACAGCAGCAGAGCAGCGTGCACCAGCTTCCAGCGCTGCTTCCTCTGACCCCAGGTAAAGGGGACGCGGTATAGGATAGCCGCTTCAGACAACACACACACACACACAGAAAGAGGGAAGACTTTTAGATCAGCCTTTCCCAGATGGTGGGATGTATTAGCTTCGCTCTGTGTTTGTCTCTTCTGGGTGCACTAGCCTGTCCTACCACATGTAACATGACCCCTCCCACATGTTATTCCATACAGTTTATAACCACTTAGTATTTATAACCACTCCAAGACCTATATGGATACTTACAATAATGTATTGGTACACAGTCACATTATTGAGGAAAGCTACTACACATATGTTCAGAGCAAGGTCAGTTGAAGGTCACTAATAAAGTAAATACAGCAAGTCTGATTGGGAGTGGGGGGACTTGGGAAGATTATAGTGTATTAATAGTTTAATGTATACTAAGTGACATGGGGATGTAGGGAGACTGAAGATTGGAAGAAATGCAGGTTGGTCATCATTGGTACCATGGCACAAATGGTGCCTTCAGAAAGTATTCACACACCTTGACTTTTTCCCCCAAAAAAATTGTGTTACAGCCTCAATTTAAAATGGATTACATTTTGATTTTGTGTCACTGGTCTACACACAATAACCCATAATGTAAAAGTGGAATTATGTTTCTAGAAATGTTTGGAAATTCATTAAAAATGAAAATCTGAAATGTCGTGAGTCAATAAGTATTCAACCCCTTTCTAAAATTCAACCCCTTTCTTCGAAATTGTCGCAACCCCTATTACTAGCCTGTTCAACCTCTCTTTCGTATCATCTGAGATCCCCAGAGATTGGAAAGCTGCCGAGGTCATCCTCCTCTTCAAAGGGGGTGACACTCTAGATCCAAACTGTTACAGACCTATATCCATCCTGCCCTGCCTTTCGAAAGTATTTGAAAGCCAAGTTAACAAACAGATCACCGACCATTTCGAATCCCACCGTACCTTCTCCGCTATGCAATCTGGTGTCCGAGCTGGTCATGGGTGCATCTCAGCCACGCTCAAGGTCCTAAACGATATAATAACCGCGATTGATAAAAGACAGTACTGTGCAGCCGTCTTCATCGACCTGGCCAAGGCTTTTGACTCTGTCAATCACCGCATTCTTATTGGCAGACTAAATAGCCTTGGTTTCTCAAATGACTGCCTCGCCTGGTTCACCGACTACTTCTCAGATAGAGTGTCAAATCGGAGGGCCTGTTATCTGGACCTCTGGCAGTCTCTATGGGGGTGCCACAGGGTTCAATTCTCTGGCCGACTCTATTCTCTGTGTATATCAATGATGTCGCGCTTGCTGCTGGTGACTCTCAGATCCACCTCTACGCAGACGACACCATTTTGTATACATCTGGCCCTTCATTGGACACTGTGTTAACAAACCTCCAAACGAGCTTCAATGCCATACAACACTCCTTCCGTGGCCTCCAACTGCTCTTAAATGCTAGTAAAACTAAATGCATGCTCTTCAATCGAACGCTGCTTGCACCCGCCCGACTAGAATCACTACTCTCGGCGGGTCTGACTTAGAATATGTGGACAACTACAAATACCTAGGTGTCTGGTTAGACCGTAAACTCTCCTTCCAAACTCACATTAAGCATCTCCAATCCAAAGTTAAATCTAGAATCGGCTTCCTATTTCGCAACAAAGCCTCCTTCACTCAAGCTGCTAAACATGCCCTCGTAAAACGGACTATCCTACCGATCCTTGACTTCGGCAATGTCATTTAAAAAATAGCTTCCAACACTCTAGTCTATCACAGTGCCATCCGTTTTGTCACCAAAGCCCCATATACTACCCACCATTGTGACCTGTACGCTCTCGTTGGCTGGCCCTCACTACATATTTGTTGCCAAACCCACTGGCTCCAGGTCACCTATAAATCACTTCTAGGCAAATCCCCGCCTTATCTTAGATCATTGGTCACCATAGCAACACCCACCCGTAGTATGCGTTCCAGCAGGTATATCTCACTGGTCATCCCTAAAGCCAACACCTCCTTTGGCCGCCATTCCTTCCAGTTCTCTGCTGCAAATGACTGGAACAAACTGCAAAAATCTCTGAGGCTGAAGACACATCTCCCTCACTAACTTTAAGTATCAGTTGTCAGAGCAGCTTACTTATCACTGCACCTGTACACAGCCCATCTGTAATTAACCCACCCAACTACCTCATCCCCATATTGTTATTTATTTTGCTCATTTGCACCCCAGTGTCTCTATTTGCATATCATCTTCTGCACATCTCTCACTCCAGTGTTAATACTACATTGTAATTATTTTGCACTATGGCCTATTTATTGCCTTACCTCCA